>NC_134697.1:95912712-96537121 GCF_050947455.1 Rhinoderma darwinii | reverse complement strand
GATTTACGCGCAGTCTGCTTTGTTCTGGCCATAGCTCTATAACAACGTGCACACTTGTAGACTGATACGAGGAGAGGAAAGAGCAGAGTATTTATACACTTGAGCGTGTCCTCATTGGTCCATGAAAGGCACACCCCTACATTCTATTGGCTTCTTCATAAAAATATGGGCCCGACAAAGCAAATGTGATATTCGCGACCAATCACCGTTCCGAAGAGGTGGACACCGGTTTACATGATGTCCAGACGCAGCTTGTACAACAGGGGGCGTTAATGAGATCATTTCTCCAGCTCTGCGAAATAGTTGTCATCAGTAACAGCTCACTGTATTTCCATGTCCGCAGATCACGTACACAGCGTTATATAAGAGACTACTTCCCCATCATCCGCCGCTGCAGTGGTTTTATAGATCGCACAAAGGGACAATCCCCCACCCCATCCTTACACAGGACACTGTGCCCTGCATCCAGAGGCAGCATATAAGGGTCACCATCCACCACGTGTAATGAGGAGGAGGAGGGGACATTGTGCTCTATTTACACCGGAGAGAGTGTAAACCATCGGCCTCCTTCACGTGGATCCTGTGCTGTAATCTACAAGTCTATTGCTGCCCCGGTCCTTATTCACACATTACACCTGGTGGACTGTGACCTGATAAACTCTGCCTGGATGTTACACCATAGTGACGGGACGGACACTGTGGAGGTCCGGATACAGCAGCTATGGCGTCCAGCGCAGATGACCAGAAATGGCACTTGTCATAGAGTAACAGGGACATGAAGCTCCTCCGTGATGATGGCGCCTCCTTTATCTCAGGATCGCGCTGCTGTCTGTACCGGAGGAAATAGCGGCCAGTGATCATACAGCTCTGCCGGGGAGAAGGTGGTGGCTCTGAAAAGAGCCTTTGTGGGACAAGAAACGGGCGGCTCTCGGTTATTTCTTCGCCACGGTCTTCCTGGATTTAGACGCTTTCTTAGCCGGACTCTTGGCAGCTTTGGGCGCTTTCTTTGCCGGACTCTTGGCAGCTTTCTTTGCCGGACTCTTGGCAGCTTTCTTTGCCGGACTCTTGGCAGCTTTGGGCATTTTCTTAGCCGGACTCTTGGCAGCTTTGGGCTTGGCCGCCTTCTTTGCTGGGCTCTTTGTTATTTTCTTGGGGGCAGGTTTTGGCTTCTTGGGGCTCTTCGCCACCTTCTTGGCAGCGGCAGGCCTCTTGGCCTTTGTCAGGCTCTTGGCCGGAGTCTTCTTCGGGGATTTGGCAGCAGCCGCCGGCTTCTTCTTGACCGCCTTGTCCTTAGTCTCCTGCTGCTTCTTGTTCAGCTTGAAGGAGCCGGAGGCGCCGCTGCCTTTCACCTGGAGCAGGGTTTCCTTGGTCACCAGAGTCTTGAGCGCCATCTTCAGGCGGCTGTTGTTCCTGTCTACATCGTATCCTCCAGCAGCCAGAGCCTTCTTCAGGGCGGCCAGAGACACCCCACTGCGCTCTTTGGAGGCGGACACGGCTTTCACGATGAGCTCGGACACGCTGGGACCGGAGGGTTTTTTGGTTTTCTTGGCGCCCCCTGCTGCAGGTTTTTTCGGCTGCTTCTTGGATTTGGCGGCCGGCTCGGCGGGAGGGACAGCGGCGGCTGGTGCGGTCTCTGCCATCGTATAACACGGGAATACAATACTACAAATATCCTGTGAGGGAAACACTGAGGACGGAGCTGGGGCCTCTTATATGTACAGCGGCTGCTCGGTGATTGGCTGCGATTGTCCTGAGCGTCTACTGGCTGACACTGATCACATGTCCTCCCTTTCCTCATCTGACAGGAGTGAAGCTCCGCTCTCCCCTTGTGCTTCCCTGCCCGGGATAAGAGCCCTTTACCGACTAGAAGCGGCCGGGCGAGCGGGCACTCTACGTGGCTTCCCCCTCTCTGACATTCCCCCTACTCATTTCTAGCCTTCACTGGCAGAGATGCTGGGAAGGAGCCGGGTGGAGGCCCCGGGATCTCTGCCATAGTTCTGCCGATCTGCACATCGCTGTGATCGGACAAGATAAATGTGTTTGCGGGAGCTCGTGCCCTCTATTCCCGGCACTTGTCACTATCACAGGATTCTTTACCACAATGTCTAACGTGCGGGAAGCTGATTGTCCGATGCGGGGGCGACCTGGAGCTGCAGAGAGCCCAGAAGGGTAACCCGGCACAGACGCGATGTCGGAGTGTCTTCCGCCTGTCTTACTGTAACTTGGCACAGAGGAGACACCAGAAACTGCTCCACCTGTGTTACAATAACCCAGCACAGAGGAAACACCAGAGTTTGCTCTACTTATGTTACAATAACTCGGCACAGGCAAGACACCGGGGTCTGCTCCACCTGTATTACAACTTCCCAGCACAGAAAAGACACAAGTCTGCTCCTCCTTTACTAAACTAACCTGACACAGGCCAGACCCCAGAACCTGCTCCTCCAGCAGTACATTACCCGGACACAGACAGGACACTAGAGACTACTCCACCTGTATAACAATAACCTGACACAGGCCAGACCCCAGAACCTGCTCCTCCAGCAGTACATTACCCGGACACAGACAGGACACTAGAGACTTCTCCACCTGTATAACTATAACCTGGCACAGGCCAGACCCCAGAACCTGCTCCTCCAGCAGTACATTACCCGGACACAGACAGGACACTAGAGACTACTCCACCTGTATAACTATAACCTGACACAGGCCAGACCCCAGAACCTGCTCCTCCAGCAGTACATTACCCGGACACAGACAGGACACTAGAGACTACTCCACCTGTATAACTATAACCTGACACAGGCCAGACCCCAGAACCTGCTCCTCCAGCAGTACATTACCCGGACACAGACAGGACACTAGAGACTTCTCCACCTGTATAACTATAACCTGGCACAGGCCAGACCCCAGAACCTGCTCCTCCAGCAGTACATTACCCGGACACAGACAGGACACTAGAGACTACTCCACCTGTATAACTATAACCTGACACAGGCCAGACCCCAGAACCTGCTCCTCCAGCAGTACATTACCCGGACACAGACAGGACACTAGAGACTACTCCACCTGTATAACTATAACCTGACACAGGCCAGACCCCAGAACCTGCTCCTCCAGCAGTACATTACCCGGACACAGACAGGACACTAGAGACTTCTCCACCTGTATAACTATAACCTGGCACAGGCCAGACCCCAGAACCTGCTCCTCCAGCAGTACATTACCCGGACACAGACAGGACACTAGAGACTTCTCCACCTGTATAACTATAACCTGACACAGGCCAGACCCCAGAACCTGCTCCTCCAGCAGTACATTACCCGGACACAGACAGGACACTAGAGACTTCTCCACCTGTATAACTATAACCTGACACAGGCCAGACCCCAGAACCTGCTCCTCCAGCAGTACATTACCCGGACACAGACAGGACACTAGAGGCTTCTCCACCTGTATAACTATAACCTGACACAGGCCAGACCCCAGAACCTGCTCCTCCAGCAGTACATTACCCGGACACAGACAGGACACTAGAGATTACTCCACCTGTATAACTATAACCTGACACAGGCCAGACCCCAGAACCTGCTCCTCCAGCAGTACATTACCCGGACACAGACAGGACACTAGAGATTACTCCACCTGTATAACTATAACCTGACACAGGCCAGACCCCAGAACCTGCTCCTCCAGCAGTACATTACCCGGACACAGACAGGACACTAGAGACTACTCCACCTGTATAACTATAACCTGACACAGGCCAGACCCCAGAACCTGCTCCTCCAGCAGTACATTACCCGGACACAGACAGGACACTAGAGACTACTCCACCTGTATAACTATAACCTGACACAGGCCAGACCCCAGAACCTGCTCCTCCAGCAGTACATTACCCGGACACAGCCAGGACACTAGAGACTTCTCCACCTGTATAACTATAACCTGACACAGGCCAGACCCCAGAACCTGCTCCTCCAGCAGTACATTACCCGGACACAGACAGGACACTAGAGACTACTCCACCTGTATAACTATAACCTGGCACAGAGGAAGGGAACAGACACTGTTTGTTCCTCTTGTACTACAGTAAGCCGGCAAAAGACAAGACACCGTAGTATTGTCCCTGTCCCCTCATATTACTGGCATTAAGTCCCGTGTAGGAGGACACAGGGACATAATGCCGGTAACATGTCCCTGTTCCCTCATCTTCGAGGCATTATGTCCCTGTTCCTTCATATTAATTACAGGCATTATGTCCCTGTTCCTTGATATTACAGGCATTATGTCCCTGTTCCTTCATAATACCGGCATTATGTCCCCTGTTCCTTCATATTACCGGCATTATGTCCCTGTTCCTTCATATTACAGGCATTATGTCCCTGTTCCCTCATCTTACCAGCATTATGTGCCTGTTCCTTCATATTACCGGCATTGTGTCCTTGTTCCTTCATATTACACGCATTACGTCCCTACTCCTTCATATTATCGGCATTACGTCCCTGTTCCTTCATATTACAGGCATTATGTCCCTGTTCCTTCATATTACAGGCATTATGTCCCTGTTCCTTCATATTACCGGCATTATGTCCTTGTTCCTTCATATTACCGGCATTATGTCCCTGCTCATTCATATTATCGCCATTACGTCCCTGTTCCTTCATATTACAGGCATTATGTCCCTGTTCCTTCATATTACCGGCATTATGTCCCTGCTCATTCATATTATCGGCATTACGTCCCTGTTCCTTCATCTTACCGGCATTATGTCCCTATTCCTTCATATTACCGGCATTTTGTCCCTGTTCCTTCATATTACAGGCATTATGTCCCTTTCCTTCATATTACCGGCATTATGTCCCTGTTCCTTCATATTACAGGCATTACGTCCCTGTTCCTTCATATTACAGGAATTATGTCCCTGTTCCTTCATGTTACAGGCATTTTGTCCCTGTTCCTTCATATTACAGGAATTATGTCCCTGTTCCCTCATCTGAACCGGCATTATGTCCCTGTTTCTTCATATTATCGGCAATACGTCCCTGTTCCTTCATATAACAGGCATTACGTCCCTGTTTTTTAGTATTACAGGCATTATGTCCCTGTTCCCTCATCTTACCAGCATTATATCCCTCCCTGTTGCTTCATATTACCGGCATTACGTCCCTGTTCCTACATATTACAGGCATTATGTCCTGGTTTCTTCATATTACAGGCATTATGTCCCTGTTCCTTCATAATACCGGCATTATGTCCCTGTTCCTTCATATTACAGGCATTATGTCCCTGTTTCTTCATATTACAGGCATTATGTCCTGGTTTCTTCATATTACAGGCATTATGTCCCTGTTCCTTCATATTACCGGCATAATGTCCCTGTTCCTTCATATTACAGGCATTATGTCCCTGTTTCTTCATATTACAGGCATTATGTCCTGGTTTCTTCATATTACAGGCATTATGTCCCTGTTCCTTCATATTACCGGCATTATGTCCCTGTTCTTTCATATTACAGGCATTTTGTCCCTGTTCCTTCATATTACAGGCATTATTTCCCAGTTCCTTCATATTACAGGCATTATGTCCCTGTTCCCTCATCTTACCAGCATTATGTGCCTGTTCCTTCATATTACCGGCATTATGTCCCTGTTCCTTCATATTACCGGCATTATGTCCCTGTTCCTTCCTATTACAGGCATTATGTCCCTGTTCCCTCATCTTACCAGCATTATGTGCCTGTTCCTTCATATTACCGGCATTATGTCCCTGTTCCTTCATATTACCGGCATTATGTCCCTGTTCCTTCATATTACAGGCATTATATCCCGGATCCTTCATATTACCGGCTTTATGTGCTTGTTCCCTCATATTACAGGCATTATGTCCCTGTTCCTACCTATTACCGGCATTATTTCCCTGTTCCTTCATATTACAGGCATTATTTCCCAGTTCCTTCATATTACAGGCATTATGTCCCTGTTCCCTCATATTACCAGCATTATGTCCCTGTTCCTTCATATTACAGGCATTATGTCCCTGTTCCTTCATATTACCGGCATAATGTCCCTGTTCCTTCATATTACAGGCATTATGTCCCTGTTTCTTCATATTACAGGCATTATGTCCTGGTTTCTTCATATTACAGGCATTATATCCCTGTTCCTTCATATTAGCGGCATTGTGTCCCTATTCCCTCATCTTACCAGTATTATATTCTTGTTCCTACATGTTACCGGCATTACGTCCCTGTTCCTTCATATTATCGGCATTACCTCCCTGTTCCTTCATATTACCGGCATTACGTCCCTGTTTCTTCATATTACCGACATTATGTCCCTGTTCCCTCATATTACCGGCATTATGTGCCTGTTCCTTTATATTACCGGCATTACGTCCCTGTTTCTTCATATTACCAGCATTACGTCCCTGTTTCTTCATATTACCGACATTATGTCCCTGTTCCCTCATATTACCGGCATTATGTGCCTGTTCCTTTATATTACCGGCATTACATCCCTGCTTCTTCATATTACCGGCATTACGTCCCTGTTTCTTCATATTTCAGGCATTACGTCCCTGTTTCTTCATATTTCCGGCATTTTCTCCCTCTTCCTTCATATTACCGGCATTATGTCCCTGTTCCCTTCATATTACCGGCTTTATGTCCTTATTCCTTCATATTACAGCCATTATGTCCCTGTTCCTTCATATAACCGGCATTATGTCTCTGTTCCCTCATATTACTGACATTATGTCCCTGTTCCTTCATATTACAGGCATTATGTCCCTGTTCCTTCATATTACAGGCATGATGTCCCTGTTTCTTCATATTACCGGCATAATGTCCCTGTTCCCTCATCTTACAAGCATTATGTCCCTGTTCCTTCATTTCATCGGTATTACGTCCCTGTTCCTTAATATTACAGGCATTATGTCCCTGTTCCTTCATATTACAGGCATTATGTCCCTGTTCCCTCATCTTACCAGCATTATGTGCCTGTTCCTTCATATTACCGGCATTATGTCCCTGTTCCTTCATATTACAGGCATTATGTCCCTGTTCCCTCATCTTACCAGCATTATGTCCCTGTTCCTTCATATTACAGGCATTATATCCCGGTTCCTTCATATTACCGGCTTTATGTCCTTGTTCCCTCATATTACAGGCATTATGTCCCTGTTCCTACCTATTACCAGCATTATTTCCCTGTTCCTTCATATTACAGGCATTATTTCCCAGTTCCTTCATATTACAGGCATTATGTCCCTGTTCCTTCATATTACCGGCATTATTTCATTGTACCTTCATATTACAGGCATTATGTCCCTGTTCCTTCATATTACCGGCATTATGTCCCTGTTCCTTCATATTAGCGGCATTATGTCCCTGTTCCTTCATATTACAGGCATTATGTCCCTGTTCCCTCATCTTACCAGCATTATGTGCTTGTTCCTTCATATTACCGGCATTGTGTCCCTGTTCCTTCATATTACACGCATTACGTCCCTGCTCCTTCATATTACCGGCATTATGTCCCTGTTCCTTCATATTACAGGCATTACGTCCCTGTTCCTTCATATTACAGGCATTATGTCCCTGTTCCTTCATGTTACAGGCATTTTGTCCCTGTTCCTTCATATTACCGGCATTACGTCCCTGTTCCTACATATTACATGCATTATGTCCTGGTTTCTTCATATTACAGGCATTATGTCCCTGTTCCTTCATATTACCGGCATTATGTCCCTGTTCCTTCATCTTACTGGCTTTATGTCCCTGTCCCTCATCTTACCGGCATTATATCCCTGTTCCTTCATATTAGCGGCATTGTGTCCCTGTTCCCTCATCTTACCAGTATTATATTCCTGTTCCTTCATGTTACCGCATTACGTCCCTGTTCCTTCATATTACCGGCATTATGTCCCTGTTCCTTCATATTACAGGCATTATGTCCCTGTTCCTTCATATTACCGGCATTATTTCCCTGTACCTTCATATTACCGGCATTATGTCCCTGTTCCTTCATATTACCGGCATTATGTCCCTGTACCTTCATAATACCGGTATTATGTCCCTGTTCCTTCATATTACCGGCATTATGTCCTATTCCTTCATATTACAGGCATTATGTCCCTGTTCCTTCATCTTACATGCATTATGTCCCTATTCTTTCATATTACCGGCATTATGTCCCTGTTCCTTCATATTACCGGCATTATGTCCCTGCACCTTCATAATACCGGTATTATGTCCCTGTTCCTTCATATTACAGGCATTATTTTACTGCTCCTTCATATTACAGGCATTATGTCCCTGTTCCTTCATATTACCGGCATTATGTCCCTGTTCCTTCATATTACCGGCATTACGTCCTTGTTCCTTCATATTAACGACATTATGTCCCTGTTCCTTCATATTACCTGCATTATGTCCCTGTTCCTTCATATTACATGCATTATTTCCCTGTTCCTTCATATTACAGGCATTATTTGACTGCTCCTTCATATTACAGGCATTATGTCCCTGTTCCTTCATATTACAGGCATTATTTCCCTGTTCCTTCATATTAACGACATTATGTCCCTGTTCCTTCATATTACCGGCATTATGTGCTTGTTCCTTATTATTATCGGCATTACGTCCCTGTTCCTTCATATTACAGGCATTATGTCCCTGTTCCTTCATATTACCGGCATTATGTCCCTGTTCCTTCATATTATCGGCATTACGTCCCTGTTCCTTCATATTATCGGCATTATGTCCCTGCTCATTCATATTATCGGCATTACGTCCCTGTTCCTTCATATTACAGGCATTATGTCCCTGTTCCTTCATATTACCGGCATTACGTCCCTGTTCCTACATATTACAGGCATTATGTCCTGGTTTCTTCATATTACAGGCATTATGTCCCTGTTCCTACATATTACCGAAATTATGTCCCTGTTCCTACATATTACAGGCATTATGTCCTGGTTTCTTCATATTACAGGCATTATGTCCCTGTTCCTTCATATTACTGCCATTATGTCCCTGTTCCTTCATATTACAGGCATTATGTCCCTGTTTCTTCATATTACAGGCATTATGTCCCTGTTCCTTCATATTACCGGCATTATGTCCCTGTTCCTTCATCTTACTGGCATTATGTCCCTGTTCCCTCATCTTACCGGCATTATATCCCTGTTCCTTCATATTAGCGGCATTGTGTCCCTTTTCCTTCATTCTACCGGCATTATGTCCATGTTCCTTCATATTACAGGCATTATGTCCCTGTTCCTTCATATTACAGGCATTATGTCCCTGTTCCTTCATGTTACCGGCATTAATTCCCTGTACCTTCATATTACCGGCATTATTTCCCTGCTCCCTCATATTACCGGCATTATATTCCTGTTCCTTCATATTACCGGCATTATGTCCTATTCCTTCATATTACAGGCATTATGTCCCTGTTCCTTCATCTTACATGCATTATGTCCCTATTCCTTCATATTACCGGCATTATGTCCTGTTCCTTCATATTACCGGCATTATGTCCATGCACCTTCATAATACCGGTATTATGTCCCTGTTCCTTCATATTACAGGCATTATTTTACTGCTCCTTCATATTACAGGCATTATTTCCCTGTTTCCTTCATATTACAGGCATTACGTCCCTGTTCCTTCATATTAACGACATTATGTCCCTGTTCCTTCATATTACCTGCATTATGTCCCTGTTCCTTCATATTACTTGCATTATGTCCCTGTTCCTTCATATTACCTGCATTATGTCCCTGTTCCTTCATATTACCGGCATTATTTCCCTGTTCCTTCATATTACAGGCATTATGTGCCTCTTCCTTCATATTACCGGCATTAATGTCCCTGTTCCCTCATATTACAGGCATTATGTCCCTGTTCCTTCATTTTACCGGCTTTATGTCCTTGTTCCCTCATATTACAGGCATTATGTCCCTGTTTCTTCATATTACAGGCATTATGTCCCTGTTCCCTCATCTTCGAGGCATTATGTCCCTGTTCCTTCATATTACCGGCTTTATGTCCTTGTTCCCTCATATTACAGGCATTATGTCCCTCTTCCTTCATATTACAGTCTTTATGTCCCTGTTCCTTCATATTACAGGCTTTATGTCCCTGTTCCTTCTTATTATCGGAATTACGTCCCTGTTCCTTCATGTTACAGGCATTATGTCCCTGTTCCTTCATGTTACAGGCATTTTGTCCCTGTTCCTTCATATTACAGGCATTATGTCCCTGTTCCCTCATCTGAACCGGCATTATGTGCTTGTTCCTTCATCTTACCGGCATTATGTCCCTGTTCCTTCATCTGTACCGGCATTATGTGCCTGTCCCTTCATCTTACCGGCATTATGTCCCTGTTCCTTCATACTATCGGCATTTTGTCCCTGTTCCCTCATCTCCGAGGCATTATGTCCCTGTTCCTTCATATTACCGGCTTTATGTCCTTGTTCCCTCATATTACAGGCATTATGTCCCTCTTCCTTCATATTACAGACTTTATGTCCCTGTTCCTTCATATTACAGGCTTTATGTCCCTGTTCCTTCTTATTATCGGAATTACGTCCCTGTTTCTTCATATTACCGGCATTACGTCCCGGCTCCTTCATATTATCGGCATTACGTCCCTGTTCCCTCATCTTACCGACATTATGTCCCTGTTCCTGTTCCCTCATCTTACCGGCATTTCGTCCCCTGTTCCCTCATCTTACCGGCATTATATCCCTGTTCCTTAATAATATCGGCATTACCTCCCTGTTCCTTCATATAACAGGCTTTACGTCCCTGTTCCTTCATAATACAGGCATTATGTCCCTGTTCCTTCATATTACAGGCATTATGTCCCTGTTCCTTCATATTACAGGTATTATGTCCCTGTTCCTACATATTAAAGGCATAATGCGCCTGTTCCCTCATATTACAGGCATTATGTCCCTGATCCTTCATATTACAGGCTTCATGTCCCTGTTTCCTCATCTTCGAGGCATTATGTCCCTGTTCCTTCATATTACCGGCTTTATGTCCCTGTTCCTTCATATTACAGTCTTTATGTCCTTGTTCCCTCATATTACCGGCATTACGTCCCTGCTCCTTCATATTAACGGAATTATGTCCCCTTTCCTTCATATTACAGGCATTACGTCCCTGTTCCTTCATATTATCGGCATTACGTCCCTGTTTCTTCATATTACAGGCAATATGTCCCTTTTCCTTCATATTACCGGCATTATGTCCCTGTTCCTTCATATTACAGGAATTATGTCACTGTTCCTTCATATTACAGGCATTATGTCCCTGTTCCTTCATATTACAGGAATTATGTCCCTGTTCCTTCATATTACAGGCTTTATGTCCTTGTTCCTTTATATTACAGGCATTATGTCCCTGTTCCCTCATCTTTGAGGCATTATGTCCCTGTTCCTTCATATTACCGGCTTTATGTCCTTGTTCCCTCATATTACAGGAATTATGTCCCTTATCCTTCATATTACAGGCTTCATGTCCCTGTTCCTTCATATTACAGGCATTATGTCCCTGTTCCCTCATCTTCGAGGCATTATGTCCCTGTTCCTTCATATTACCGGCTTTATGTCCTTGTTTCCTCATATTACCGGCTTTATGTCCCTGTTCCTTCATATTACAGGCTTTATGTCCTTGTTTCCTCATATTACCGGCATTACGTCCCTGTTCCTTCATATTACCGACATTATGTCAGTTCCTTCAAATTACAGGCATTATGTCCCTGTTCCTTCAAATTACAGGCATTATGTCCCTGTTCCTTCATATTACCGGCATTATGTCCCTGTTCCTTCGTATTACAGGCATTATGTCCCTGTCCCTTCATATTACAGGCATTATGTCCTTGCTCCTTCCCCCATCATTCCCCGGTGTCGCCTCATCCCCATCATTCCCCGGTGTCACCTCACCTCCATCATTCCCATCATTCCCCGGCGTCACCTCATCCCCATCATTCCCTGGCGTCACCTCAAACCCATCATTTCCCGGTGTCACCTCATCCCCATCATTCCCATCATTCCCCGGTGTCACCTCACCCCCATCATTCCCATCATTCCCCGGCGTCACCTCATCCCCATCATTCCCCAGCGTCACCTTACCCCCTCATCCCCATCATTCCCAGGCGTCACCTCATCCCCATCATTCCCAGGCATCACCTCACCCCCCATCATTCCCCGGCGTCAACTCATCCCCATCATTCCCCGGCGTCACCTCATCCCCCATCATTCCCCGGCGTCACCTCATCCCCATCATTCTCCGGCGTCACCTCACCCCCATCATTCCCCGGCGTCACCTCATCCCCATCATTCCCCGGCGTCACCTCAAACCCATCATTTCCCGGTGTCACCTCATCCCCATCATTCCCCGGTGTCACCTCACCCCCATCATTCCCATCATTACCCGGCGTCACCTCATCCCCATCATTCCCCAGCGTCACCTTACCCTCTCATCCCCATCATTCCCAGGCGTCACCTCATCCCCCATCATTCCCCGGCGTCAACTCATCCCCATCATTCCCCGGCGTCACCTCATCCCCATCATTCTCCGGCGTCACCTCACCCCCATCATTCCCCGGCGTCACCTCACCCCCATCATTCCCCGGCGTCACCTCACTCCTATCAATCCCCGATGTCACCTCATCTCCATCATTCCCCTGCGTCACCTCACCCCCATCATTCTCCGGTGTCACCTCACCCCCCTCATCCCCATCATTCCCCGGCGTCACCTCATCCCCATCATTCCCAGGCGTCACCTCACCCCCCCCCCCCCATCAATCCCCGGCGTCAACTCATCCCCATCATTCCCCGGCGTCACCTCATCCCCATCATTCCCCGGCGTCACCTCACTCCCTATCATTCCCCGGCGTCAATTCATCCCCATCATTCCCTTGCGTCACATCATCCCCATCATTCTCCGGCGTCACCTCAACCCCATCATTCTCCGGTGTCACCTCACCCCCTCATTCCCATCATTCCCCGGCGTCACCTCATCCCCATCATTCCCCGGCGTCACCTCAAACCCATCATTTCCCGGTGTCACCTCATCCCCATCATTCCCATCATTCCCCGGTGTCACCTCACCCCCATCATTCCCATCATTACCCGGCGTCACCTCATCCCCATCATTCCCCAGCGTCACCTTACCCTCTCATCCCCATCATTCCCAGGCGTCTCCTCATCCCCATCATTCCCCGGCGTCACCTCACTCCCTATCATTCCCCGGCGTCAATTCATCCCCATCATTCCCTCGCGTCACATCATCCCCATCATTCTCCGGTGTCACCTCATCCCCATCATTCCCCGGCGTCACCTCAACCCCATCATTCTCCGGTGTCACCTCACCCCCATCATTCCCCGGCGTCACCTCATCCCCATCATTCCCAGGCATCACCTCACCCCCCATCATTCCCCGGCGTCACCTCATCCCCATCATTCCCAGGCATCACCTCACCCCCCCATCATTCCCCGGCGTCAACTCATCCCCATCATTCCCCGGCGTCACCTCATCCCCATCATTCCCCGGCGTCACCTCATCCCCATCATTCCCAGGCGTCACCTCACCCCCCCATCATTCCCCGGCGTCAACTCATCCCCATCATTCCCCGGCGTCACCTCACCCCCCATCATTCCCCGGCGTCACCTCATCCCCATCATTCCCCGGCATCACCTCACCCCCATCATTCTCCGGTGTCACCTCACCCCCTCATCCCCATCATTCCCCGGCGTCACCTCATCCCCATCATTCCCAGGCGTCACCTCACCCCCCCCATCATTCCCCGGCGTCAACTCAACCCCATCATTCCCCGGCGTCACCTCATCCCCATCATTCCCCGGCGTCACCTCAAACCCATCATTTCCCGGTGTCACCTCATCCCCATCATTCCCATCATTCCCCGGTGTCACCTCACCCCCATCATTCCCATCATTCCCCGGCGTCACCTCATCCCCATCATTCCCCAGCGTCACCTTACCCCCTCATCCCCATCATTCCCAGGCGTCACCTCATCCCCATCATTCCCAGGCATCACCTCACCCCCCATCATTCCCCGGCGTCAACTCATCCCCATCATTTCCCGGCGTCACCTCATCCCCCATCATTCCCCGGCGTCACCTCATCCCCATCATTCTCCGGCGTCACCTCACCCCCATCATTCCCCGGCGTCACCTCATCCCCATCATTCCCCGGCGTCACCTCAAACCCATCATTTGCCGGTGTCACCTCATCCCCATCATTCCCATCATTCCCCGGTGTCACCTCACCCCCATCATTCCCATCATTACCCGGCGTCACCTCATCCCCATCATTCCCCAGCGTCACCTTACCCTCTCATCCCCATCATTCCCAGGCGTCACCTCATCCCCATCATTCCCAGGCATCACCTCACCCCCCATCATTCCCCGGCGTCAACTCATCCCCATCATTCCCCGGCGTCACCTCATCCCCATCATTCTCCGGCGTCACCTCACCCCCATCATTCCCCGGCGTCACCTCACCCCCATCATTCCCCGGCGTCACCTCACCCCCCATCATTCCCCGGCGTCACCTCACCCCCCATCATTCCCCGGCGTCACCTCACTCCTATCAATCCCCGATGTCGCCTCATCCCCATCATTCTCCGGTGTCACCTCATCCCCATCATTCCCCTGCGTCACCTCACCCCCATCATTCTCCGGTGTCACCTCACCCCCCTCATCCCCATCATTCCCCGGCGTCACCTCATCCCCATCATTCCCAGGCGTCACCTCACCCCCCCCCCATCATTCCCCGGCGTCAACTCATCCCCATCATTCCCCGGCGTCACCTCATCCCCATCATTCCCCGGCGTCACCTCACTCCCCTATCATTCCCCGGCGTCAACTCATCCCCATCATTCCCCGGCGTCACCTCATCCCCATCATTCCCCGGCATCACCTCACTCCCTATCATTCCCCGGCGTCACATCATCCCCATCATTCCTCCGGCGTCACCTCAACCCCATCATTCTCCGGTGTCACCTCACCCCCTCATCCCCAATCATTCCCCGGCGTCACCTCATCCCCATCATTCCCAGGCATCACCTCACCCCCATCATTCCCCGGCGTCACCTCATCCCCATCATTCCCCGGCGTCACCTCATCCCCCATCATTCCCCCGGCGTCACCTCACACCCATCATTCCCCGGCGTCACCTCACCCCCCATCATTCCCCGGCGTCACCTCACCCCTATCAATCCCCGGCGTCACCTCACCCCCATCAATCCCCGGCGTCACCTCACCCCCATCATTCCCCGGCGTCACCTCATCCCCATCATTCTCCGGTTTCACCTCATCCCCATCACTCCCCGGCGTCACCTCACCCCCATCATTCTCCGGTGTCACCTCACCCCCCTCATCCCCATCATTCCCCGGCGTCACCTCATCCCCATCATTCCCAGGCGTCACCTCACCCCCCCCCATCATTCCCCGGCGTCAACTCATCCCCATCATTCCCCGGCGTCACCTCATCCCCATCATTCCCCGGCGTCACCTCACCCCCTATCATTCCCCGGCGTCAATTCATCCCCATCATTCCCCTGCGTCACATCATCCCCATCATTCTCCGGTGTCAACTCATCCCCATCATTCCCCGGCGTCACCTCATCCCCATCATTCCCAGGCATCACCTCATCCCCATCATTCCCCGGCGTTACCTCACCCCCCATCATTCCCCGGCGTCAACTCATCCCCATCATTCCCCGGCGTCACCTCATCCCCATCATTCCCCGGCGTCACCTCAACCCCATCAATCCCCGGCGTCACCTCACCCCCATCATTCCCCGGCGTCACCTCATCCCCATCATTCCTAGGCGTCACCTCATCCCCATCATTCTCCAGTGTCATCTCATCCCCATCATTCCCCGTTGTCACCTCATCCCCATCATTCCCCGGCGTCACCTCATCCCCATCATTCCCCGGCGTCACCTCAAACCCATCATTTCCCGGTGTCACCTCATCCCCATCATTCCCATCATTCCCCGGTGTCACCTCACCCCCATCATTCCCATCATTACCCGGCGTCACCTCATCCCCATCATTCCCCAGCGTCACCTTACCCTCTCATCCCCATCATTCCCAGGCGTCACCTCATCCCCATCATTCCCCGGCATCACCTCACCCCCATCATTCTCCGGTGTCACCTCACCCCCTCATCCCCATCATTCCCCGGCGTCACCTCATCCCCATCATTCCCAGGCGTCACCTCACCCCCCCATCATTCCCCGGCGTCAACTCAACCCCATCATTCCCCGGCGTCACCTCATCCCCATCATTCCCCGGCGTCACCTCACCCCCCATCATTCCACGGCGTCACCTCACCCCCATCATTCCCCGGCATCACCTCATCCCCATCATTCCCAGGCGTCACCTCATCCCCATCATTCTCCAGTGTCATGTCATCCCCATCATTCCCCGGCGTCACCTCATCCCCATCATTCCCCAGCGTCACCTCACCCCCATCTTTCCCCGGCGTGACCTTACCCCCATCATTCCCCGGCGTCACCTCATGCCCCATCATTCTCCGGCGTCACCTCACCCCCATCATTCCCCGGCGTCACCTCACCCCCATCATTCCCCGGCGTCACCTCATCCCCATCATTCCCCGGCGTCACCTCATCCCCATCATTCCCCGGCGTCACCTCACCCCCATCATTCCCCGGTGTCGCCTCATCCCCATCATTCCCCGCTGTCACCTCACCCCCATCATTCCCATCATTCCCCGGCGTCACCTCATCCCCATTATTCCCCGGCGTCACCTCACACCCATCATTCCCCGGTGTCACCTCATCCCCATCAATCCCATCATTCCCCGGTGTCACCTCACCCCCATCATTCCCATCATTCCCCGGCATCACCTCATCCCCATCATTCCCCAGCGTCACCTTACCCCCTCATCCCCATCATTCCCAGGCATCACCTCACCCCCCATCATTCCCCGGCATCAACTCATCCCCATCATTCCCCGGCGTCATCTCATCCCCATCATTCCCCGGCGACATCTCATGCCCCATCATTCTCCGGCTTCACCTCACCCCCATCATTCCCCGGCGTCACCTCATCCCCATCATTCCCCGGTGTCACCTCATCCCCATCATTCCCATCATTCCCCGGCGTCACCTCATCCCCATCATTCCCCGGCGTCACCTCATCCCCATCATTCCCCGGTGTCACCTCATCCCCATCATTCCCATCATTCCCCGGCGTCACCTCATCCCCATCATTCCCCGGCGTCACCTCACCCCCCATCATTCCCCGGCGTCACCTCATCCCCCATCATTCCCCGGCGTCACCTCATCCCCATTATTTCCCGGCGTCACCTTACCCCCATCATTCCCCGGCGTCACCTCATACCCATCATTCCCCGGCGTCACCTCATCCCCATCATTCCCCGGCGTCGCCTCATCCCCATCATTCCCCGTTGTCACCTCATCCCCATCATTCCCCGACGTCACCTCATCCCCATCATTCTCCGGTGTCACCTCATCCCCATCATTCCCCGGCGTCACCTCACCCCCATCATTCTCCGGTGTCACCTCACCCCCCTCATCCCCATCATTCCCCGACGTCACCTCATCCTTATCATTCCCAGGCATCACCTCACCCCCCCATCATTCCCCGGCGTCAACTCATCCCCATCATTCCCCAGCGTCACCTCATCCCCATCATTCCCCGGCGTCACCTCATCCCCATCATTCCCAGGCGTCTCCTCACCCCCCCCATCATTCCCCGGCGTCAACTCATCCCCATCATTCCCCGGCGTCACCTCATCCCCATCATTCCCCGGTGTCACCTCACCCCCCATCATTCCCCGGCGTCAATTCATCCCCATCATTCCCCGGCGTCACCTCATCCCCATCATTCCCCGGCGTCACCTCATCCCCATCATTCCCCGGCGTCACCTCACCCCCATCATTCTCCAGTGTCACATCATTCCCCTGCGTCACCTCATCCCCATCATTCCCCGGTGTCACCTCATCCCCATCATTCCCCGGCGTCACCTCATCCCCATCATTCCCCGGCGTCACCTCACCCCCATCATTCCCCGATGTCACCTCATCCCCATCATTCCCATCGTTCCCCGGTGTCACCTCACGCCCATCATTCCCATCATTCCCCGGCGTCACCTCATTCCAATCACTCCCCGGTGTCACCTCATCCCCATCATTCCCCGGTGTCACCTCACCCCCATCATTCCCATCATTCCCCGGCGTCACCTCACCCCCTCACCCCCGTCATTCTCCGGCGTCACCTCATCCCCATCATTCCCCGGCGTCACCTCATCCCCATCGTTCCCCGGCGTCACCTCATCCCCATCATTCCCCGGCGTCACCTCATCCCCATCATTCCCCGGTGTCACCTCATCCCCATCATTCCCATCATTCCCCGGCGTCACCTCATCCCCATCATTCCCCGGCGTCACCTCATCCCCATCATTCCCTGGTGTCACCTCATCCCCATCATTCCCCAGCGTCACCTCATCCCCATCATTCCCCGGCGTCACCTCACCCCCCATCATTCCCCGGCGTCACCTCATCCCCATTATTTCCCGGCGTCACCTTACCCCCATCATTCCCCGGCGTCACCTCATCCCCATCATTCCCCGGCGTCACCTCATCCCCATCATTCCCCGTTGTCACCTCATCCCCATCATTCCCCGACGTCACCTCATCCCCATCATTCTCTGGTGTCACCTCACCCCCTCATCCTTATCATTCCCCGGCGTCACCTCATCCCCATCATTCCCCGGCGTCACCTCACCCCCATCATTCTCCAGTGTCACATCATTCCCCTGCGTCACCTCATCCCCATCATTTCCCGGTGTCACCTCATCCCCATCATTCCCATCATTCCCCGGCGTCACCTCATTCCCATCATTCCCCGGCATCACCTCACCCCCATCATTCCCCGGTGTCACCTCATCCCCATCATTCCCCGGTGTCACCTCACCCCCATCATTCCCATCATTCCCCGGCGTCACCTCACCCCCTCACCCCCATCATTCTCCGGCGTCACCTCATCCCCATCATTCCCCGGCGTCACCTCATCCCCATCGTTCCCCGGCATCACCTCATCCCCATCATTCCCCGACGTCACCTCATCCCCATCATTCCCCGGCGTCACCTCATGCCCCATCATTCTCCGGCGTCACCTTACCCCCATCATTCCCCGGCGTCACTTCACCCCCATCATTCCCCGGCGTCACCTCATCCCCTTCATTCCCCGGCGTCACCTCATACCCATCATTCCCCGGCGTCACCTAACCCCCCTCATCCCCATCATTCACCGGCGTCACCTCATCCCCATCATTTCTCGGCGTCACCTCATCCCCATCATTCCCCGGCGTCACCTCACCCCCATCATTCTCCGGTGTCACATCATTCCCGGCGTCACCTCATCCCCATCATTCCCCGGTGTCACCTCATCCCCATCATTCCCCGGCATCACCTCATCCCCATCATTCCCCGGCGTCACCTCATCCCCCATCATTCCCCGGCGTCACCTCACCCCTATCAATCCCCGGCGTCACCTCACCCCCATAATCCCTGGCGTCACCTCACCCCCATCATTCCCCGGCATCACCTCACCCCCATAATTCCCCGGTGTCACCTCATCCCCATCATTCCCCGGTGTCACCTCACCCCCATCATTCCCATCATTCCCCGGCGTCACCTCACCCCCTCACCCCCATCATTCTCCGGCGTCACCTCATCCCCATCATTCCCCAGCGTCACCTCATCCCCATCGTTCCCCGGCATCACCTCATCCCCATCATTCCCCGACGTCACCTCATCCCCATCATTCCCCGGCGTCACCTCATGCCCCATCATTCTCCGGCGTCACCTTACCCCCATCATTCCCCGGCGTCACCTCACCCCCATCATTCCCCGGCGTCACCTCATCCCCTTCATTCCCCGGCGTCACCTCATACCCATCATTCCCCGGCGTCACCTAACCCCCCTCATCCCCATCTTTCACCGGCGTCACCTCATCCCCATCATTCCTCGGCGTCACCTCATCCCCATCATTCCCCGGCGTCACCTCACCCCCATCATTCTCCGGTGTCACATCATTCCCGGCGTCACCTCATCCCCATCATTCCCCGGTGTCACCTCATCCCCATCATTCCCCGGCATCACCTCATCCCCATCATTCCCCGGCGTCACCTCATCCCCCATCATTCCCCGGCGTCACCTCACCCCTATCAATCCCCGGCGTCACCTCACCCCCATGATCCCCGGCGTCACCTCACCCCCATCATTCCCCGCCATCACCTCACCCCCATCATTCCCCGGCGTCACCTCACCCCCATCATTCCCCGGCGTCACCTCACCCCCCATCATTCCCCGGCGTCTTCTCACCCCCCATCATTCCCCGGCGTCACCTCACCCCTATCAATCCCCGGCGTCACCTCTCCCCCATCAATCCCCGGCGTCACCTCATCCCCATCATTCCCAGGCGTCACCTCATCCCCATCATTCTCCAGTGTCATCTCATCCCCATCATTCCCCGGCGTCACCTCATCCCCATCATTCCCTAGCGTCACCTCACCCCCATCTTTCCCCGGCGTCACCTTACCCCCATCATTCCCCGGCGTCACCTCACCCCCATCATTCCCCGGCGTCACCTCATCCCCATCATTCCCCGGCGTCACCTCATCCCCATCATTCCCCGGCGTCACCTCATCCCCATCGTTCCCCGGCATCACCTCATCCCCATCATTCCCCGACGTCACCTCATCCCCATCATTCCCCGGCGTCACCTCACCCCCCATCATTCCCAGGCGTCACCTCATCCCCATCATTCCCCGACGTCACCTCATCCCCATCATTCCCCGGCGTCACCTCACCCCCCATCATTCCTAGGCGTCACCTCATCCCCCATCATTCCCCGGCATCACCTCATCCCCATCATTCCCCGGCGTCAACTCACTTCCATCATTCTCCGGTGTCACCTCACCCCCATCATTCTCCGGTGTCACCTCACCCCCATCATTGTCCGGTGTCACCTCACCCCCATCATTCTCCGTTGTCACCTCACCCCCATCATTCCCCGGCGTCACCTCACCCCCATCATTCCCCGGTGTCACCTCATCCCCATCATTCCCCGGTGTCACCTCACCCCCATCATTCCCCGGCGTCACCTCACCCCCTCACCCCCATCATTCCCCGGCGTCACCTCACCCCCATCATTCCCCGGCGTCACCTCATCCCCCATCATTCTCCGGCGTCACCTCATCCCCATTATTTCCCGCCGTCACCTCACCCCCATCATTCCCCAGCGTCACCTCATCCCCATCATTCCCCGGCGTCACCTCATCCCCATCATTCCCCGGCGTCACCTCATCCCCATCATTCCCCGTCGTCACCTCATCCCCATCATTCCCCGACGTCACCTCATCCCCATCATTCTCCGGTGTCACCTCATCCCCATCATTCCCCGGCGTCACCTCACTCCCATCATTCTCCGGTGTCACCTCACCCCCCTCATCCCCATCATTCCCCGGCGTCACCTCATCCCCATCACTCCCAGGCGTCACCTCACCCCCCCATCATTCCCCGGCGTCAACTCATCCCCATCATTCCCCGGCGTCACCTCATCCCCATCATTCCCCGGCGTCACCACACCCCCTATCATTCCCCGGCGTCAATTCATCCCCATCATTCCCCGGCGTCACATCATCCCCATCATTCTCCGGTGTCACCTCATCCCCATCATTCCCCGGCGTCACCTCACCCCCATCATTCTCCGGTGTCACCTCACCCCCTCATCCTTATCATTCCCCGGCGTCACCTCATCCCCATCATTCCCAGGCGTCACCTCACCCCCCCCATCATACCCCGGCGTCAACTCATCCCCATCATTCCCCGGCGTCACCTCACTCCCCATCATTCCCCGGCGTCAATTCATCCCCATCATTCCCCGGCGTCACCTCATCCCCATCATTCCCCGCCGTCACCTCATCCCCATCATTCCCCGGCGTCACCTCACCCCCATCATTCTCCAGTGTCACATCATTCCCCTGCGTCACCTCATCCCCATCATTTCCCGGTGTCACCTCATCCCCATCATTCCCATCATTCCCTGGCGTCACCTCATTCCCATCATTCCCCGGCATCACCTCACCCCCATCATTCCCCGGTGTCACCTCATCCCCATCATTCCCCGGTGTCACCTCACCCCCATCATTCCCATCATTCCCCGGCGTCACCTCACCCCCATCATTCTCCGGCGTCACCTCATCCCCATCATTCCCCGGCGTCACCTCATCCCCATCGTTCCCCGGCATCACCTCATCCCCATCATTCCCCGACGTCACCTCATCCCCATCATTCCCCGGCGTCACCTCATGCCCCATCATTCTCCGGCGTCACCTCACCCCCATCATTCCCCGGCGTCACCTCACCCCCATCATTCCCCGGCGTCACCTCATCCCCATCATTCCCCGGCGTCACCTCATACCCATCATTCCCTGGCGTCACCTAACCCCCCTCATCCCCATCATTCCCCGGCATCACCTCATCCCCATCATTCCTCGGCGTCACCTCATCCCCATCATTCCCCGGCGTCACCTCACCCCCATCATTCTCCGGTGTCACATCATTCCCGGCGTCACCTCATCCCCATCATTCTCCGGTGTCACATCATTCCCGGCGTCACCTCATCCCCATCATTCCCCGGCATCACCTCATCCCCATCATTCCCCGGCGTCACCTCATCCCCCATCATTCCCCGGCGTCACCTCACCCCTATCAATCCCCGGCGTCACCTCACCCCCATAATCCCCGGCGTCACCTCACCCCCATAATCCCCGGCGTCACCTCACCCCCATCATTCCCCGGAATCACCTCACCCCCATCATTCCCCGGCGTCACCTCACCCCCATCATTCCCCGGCGTCACCTCACCCCCCATCATTCCCCGGCGTCACCTCACCCCCCATCATTCCCCGGCGTCACCTCACCCCTATCAATCCCCGGCGTCACCTCACCCCCATCAATCCCCGGCGTCACCTCATCCCCATCATTCCCAGGCGTCACCTCATCCCCATCATTCTCCAGTGTCCTCTCATCCCCATCATTCCCCGGCGTCACCTCATCCCCATCATTCCCTAGCGTCACCTCACCCCCATCTTTCCCCGGCGTCACCTCACCCCCATCATTCCCCGGCGTCACCTCATTCCCATCGTTCCCCGGCATCACCTCATCCCCATCATTCCCCGACGTCACCTCATCCCCATCATTCCCCGGCGTCACCTCACCCCCCATCATTCCCAGGCGTCACCTCACCCCCATCATTGTCCGGTGTCACCTCACCCCCATCATTCTCCGTTGTCACCTCACCCCCATCATTCCCCGGCGTCAACTCACCCCCATCATTCTCCGGTGTCAACTCACCCCCACCATTCTCCGGTGTCACCTCACCCCCATCATTCTCCGGTGTCACCTCACCCCCATCATTGTCCGGTGTCACCTCACCCCCATCATTCCCCGGCGTCACCTCACCCCTATCAATCCCCGGCGTCACCTCACCCCCATAATCCCCGGCGTCACCTCACCCCCATAATCCCCGGCGTCACCTCACCCCCATCATTCCCCGGAATCACCTCACCCCCATCATTCCCCGGCGTCACCTCACCCCCATCATTCCCCGGCGTCACCTCACCCCCCATCATTCCCCGGCGTCACCTCACCCCCCATCATTCCCCGGCGTCACCTCACCCCTATCAATCCCCTGCGTCACCTCACCCCCATCAATCCCCGGCGTCACCTCATCCCCATCATTCCCAGGCGTCACCTCATCCCCATCATTCTCCAGTGTCCTCTCATCCCCATCATTCCCCGGCGTCACCTCATCCCCATCATTCCCTAGCGTCACCTCACCCCCATCTTTCCCCGGCGTCACCTCACCCCCATCATTCCCCGGCGTCACCTCATTCCCATCGTTCCCCGGCATCACCTCATCCCCATCATTCCCCGACGTCACCTCATCCCCATCATTCCCCGGCGTCACCTCACCCCCCATCATTCCCAGGCGTCACCTCACCCCCATCATTGTCCGGTGTCACCTCACCCCCATCATTCTCCGTTGTCACCTCACCCCCATCATTCCCCGGCGTCAACTCACCCCCATCATTCTCCGGTGTCAACTCACCCCCATCATTCTCCGGTGTCACCTCACCCCCATCATTCTCCGGTGTCACCTCACCCCCATCATTGTCCGGTGTCACCTCACCACCATCATTCTCCGTTGTCACCTCACCCCAATCATTCCCCGGCGTCAACTCACCCCCATCATTCTCTGGTGTCAACTCACCCCCATCATTCTCCGGTGTCACCTCACCCCCATCATTCTCCGGTGTCACCTCACCCCCATCATTGTCCGGTGTCACCTCACCCCCATCATTCTCCGTTGTCACCTCACCCCCATCATTCCCCGGCGTCACCTCACCCCCATCATTCCCCGGTGTCACCTCATCCCCATCATTCCCCGGTGTCACCTCACCCCCATCATTCCCCGGCGTCACCTCACCCCCTCACCCCCATCATTCCCCGGCGTCACCTCACCCCCATCATTCCCCGGCGTCACCTCATCCCCCATCATTCCCAGGCGTCACCTCATCCCCATTATTTCCCGGCGTCACCTCACCCCCATCATTCCCCGGCGTCACCTCATCCCCATCATTCCCCGGCGTCACCTCATCCCCATCATTCCCCGGCATCACCTCACCCCCATCATTCTCCGGTGTCACCTCACCCCCCTCATCCCCATCATTCCCCGGCGTCACCTCATCCCCATCACTCCCAGGCGTCACCTCACCCCCCCATCATTCCCCGGCGTCAACTCATCCCCATCATTCCCCGGCGTCACCTCATCCCCATCATTCCCCGGCGTCACCACACCCCCTATCATTCCCCGGCGTCAATTCATTCCCATCATTCCCCGGCGTCACATCATCCCCATCATTCTCCGGTGTCACCTCATCCCCATCATTCCCCGGCGTCACCTCACCCCCATCATTCTCCGGTGTCACCTCACCCCCTCATCCTTATCATTCCCCGGCGTCACCTCATCCCCATCATTCCCAGGCGTCACCTCACCCACCCATCATACCCCGGCGTCAACTCATCCCCATCATTCCCCGGCGTCACCTCATCCCCATCATTCCCCGGCGTCACCTCACTCCCCATCATTCCCCGGCGTCAATTCATCCCCATCATTCCCCGGCGTCACCTCATCCCCATCATTCCCCGCCGTCACCTCATCCCCATCATTCCCCGGCGTCACCTCACCCCCATCATTCTCCAGTGTCACATCATTCCCCTGCGTCACCTCATCCCCATCATTTCCCGGTGTCACCTCATCCCCATCATTCCCATCATTCCCCGGCGTCACCTCATTCCCATCATTCCCCGGCATCACCTCACCCCCATCATTCCCCGGTGTCACCTCATCCCCATCATTCCCCGGTGTCACCTCACCCCCATCATTCCCATCATTCCCCGGCGTCATCTCACCCCCATCATTCTCCGGCGTCACCTCATCCCCATCATTCCCCGGCGTCACCTCATCCCCATCGTTCCCCGGCGTCACCTCATCCCCATCGTTCCCCGACGTCACCTCATCCCCATCATTCCCCGGCGTCACCTCATGCCCCATCATTCTCCGGCGTCACCTTAGCCCCATCATTCCCCGGCGTCACCTCACCCCCATCATTCCCCGGCGTCACCTCATCCCCATCATTCCCCGGCGTCACCTCATACCCATCATTCCCCGGCGTCACCTAACCCCCCTCATCCCCATCATTCCCCGGCATCACCTCATCCCCATCATTCCTCGGCGTCACCTCATCCCCATCATTCCCCGGCGTCACCTCACCCCCATCATTCTCCGGTGTCACATCATTCCCGGCGTCACCTCATCCCCATCATTCCCCGGTGTCACCTCATCCCCATCATTCCCCGGCATCACCTCATCCCCCATCATTCCCCGGTGTCACCTCATCCCCATCATTCCCAGGCGTCACCTCATCCCCATCATTCTCCAGTGTCATCTCATCCCCATCATTCCCCGGCGTCACCTCATCCCCATCATTCCCTAGCGTCACCTCACCCCCATCTTTCCCCGGCGTCACCTTACCCCCATCATTCCCCGGCATCACCTCATCCCCATCATTCCCCGACGTCACCTCATCCCCATCATTCCCCGGCGTCACCTCACCCCCCATCATTCCCAGGCGTCACCTCATCCCCCATTATTCCTAGGCGTCATCTCATCCCCCATCATTCCCCGGCATCACCTCATCCCCATCATTCCCCGGCGTCAACTCACCCCCATCATTCTCCGGTGTCAACTCACCCCCATCATTCTCCGGTGTCACCTCACCCCCATCATTCTCCGGAGTCACCTCACCCCCATCATTGTCCGGTGTCACCTCACCCCCATCATTCTCCGTTGTCACCTCACCCCCATGATTCTCCGGTGTCACCTCACCCCATCATTCCCCGGTGTCACCTCATCTCCATCATTCTCCGTTGTCACCTCACCCCCATCATTCTCCGGTGTCACCTCACCCCATCATTCCCCGGTGTCACCTCATCCCCATCATTCCCCAGCGTCACCTCATACCCATCATTCCCCGGCGTCACCTCACCCCCCTCATTCCCCGGCGTCACCTCATCCCCATCATTCCCCGGCGTCACCTCACCCCCATCATTCCCCGGTGTCACCTCATCCCCATCATTCCCATCATTCCCCGGCGTCACCTCACCCCCCTCATTCCCCGGCGTCACCTCATCCCCATCATTCCCCGGCGTCGCCTCATCCCCATCATTCCCCGGTGTCACCTCACCCCCATCATTCCCATCATTCCCCGGCGTCACCTCATCCCCATCATTCCTCGGCGTCACCTCACACCCATCATTCCCCGGTGTCACCTCATCCCCATCATTCCCATCATTCCCCGGTGTCACCTCAACCCCATCATTTCCATAATTCCCCGGCGTCACCTCATCCCCATCATTCCCCAGCGTCACCTTACCCCCTCATCCCCATCATTCCCAGGCGTCACCTCATCCCCATCATTCCCAGGCATCACCTCACCCCCCATCATTCCCCGGCGTCAACTTATCCCCATCATTCCCCGGCGTCACCTCATCCCCATCATTCCCCGGCGTCACCTCATCCCCATCATTCCCTGGCGTCACCTCATCCCCCATCATTCCCCGGCGTCACCTCATCCCCATCATTCTCCGGCGTCACCTCACCCTCATCATTCCCCGGCGTCACCTCACCCCCATCATTCTCCGGCGTCACCTCACCCCCCATCATTCCCCGGCGTCACCTCACCCCCCATCATTCCCCGGCGTCACCTCATCCCCCATCATTCCCCGGCGTCACCTCACCCCCATCATTCCCATCATTCCCCGGCGTCACCTCATCCCCATCATTCCCCGGCGTCACCTCACACCCATCATTCCCCGGTGTCACCTCATCCATATCATTCCCATCATTCCCCGGTGTCACCTCAACCCCATCATTCCCATCATTCCCCGGCGTCACCTCATCCCCATCATTCCCCAGCGTCACCTTACCCCCTCATCCCCATCATTCCCCGGCGTCAACTCATCCCCATCATTGCCCGGCGTCACCTCATCCCCATCATTCCCCGGCGTCACCTCACCCCCTATCATTTCCCGGCGTCAATTCATCCCCATCATTCCCCGGCGTCACATCATCCCCATCATTCTCCGGTGTCACCTCATCCCCATCATTCCCCGGCGTCACCTCACCCCCATCATTCTCCGGTGTCACCTCACCCCCTCATCCCCATCATTCCCCGGCGTCACCTCATCCCCATCATTCCCAGGCGTCACCTCACCCCCCCATCATTCCCCGGCGTCAACTCATCCCCATCATTCCCCGGCGTCACCTCATCCCCATCATTCCCCGGCGTCACCTCATCCCCATCATTTCCCGGCGTCACCTCATCCCCATCATTCCCCGGCGTCACCTCACCCCCATCATTCTCCAGTGTCACATCATTCCCCTGCGTCACCTCATCCCCAACATTCCCCGGTGTCACCTCATCCCCATCATTCCCATCATTCCCCGGCGTCACCTCATCCCCATCATTCCCCGGCGTCACCTCACCCCCATCATTCCCCGATGTCACCTCATCCCCATCATTCCCATCGTTCCCCGGTGTCACCTCACCCCCATCATTCCCCGGCGTCACCTCACCCCCATCATTCCCATCATTCCCCGGCGTCACCTCACCCCCTCACCCCCATCATTCTCCGGTGTCACCTCACCCCCATCATTCTCCAGTGTCACATCATTCCCCTGCGTCACCTCATCCCCATCATTCCCATCATTCCCCGGCGTCACCTCATCCCCATCATTCCCCGGCGTCACCTCACCCCCATCATTCCCCGATGTCACCTCATCCCCATCATTCCCATCGTTCCCCGGTGTCACCTCACCCCCATCATTCCCATCATTCCCCGGCGTCACCTCATCCCCATCATTCCCCGGCGTCACCTCACCCCCATCATTCCCCGGTGTCACCTCATTCCCATCATTCCCCGTTGTCACCTCACCCCCTCACCCCCATCATTCTCCGGCGTCACCATCAAAGATACAATTCGGAATATCACAAAAAAATTCACACCGAAAACAAAAAATATCTGTGCCCAGTGTGTGGGAAAAGTTTTCGAAAACAATCTTGTTTTATTGTTCATGAGAGGACTCACACTGGGGAGAAACCCTATGCATGCCCTGAATGTGGACGGTGCTTCAGCCAGAACGCGTCGCTGATCTCCCACCAGAGACTTCATACAGGGGAAAAGCCGTTCACGTGTCTCGAGTGCGGACGGAATTTGACACAACGGATCAGCCTAGTGGTGCATCAAAGAGTTCACTCTGGAGACAGACCTTATAAATGTCAAGAGTGCGGGAAAGGATTTACCCAACGCATTGGCTTGGTCCAACATCAGAGAAGACACACGGGGGAGAAGCCGTTTACTTGTTCAGAGTGTGGAAAGTCGTTTACGCTCCACGATAGTCTGGTGAAACATTTGAGGATTCACTGGTGTAATATATGAGTAAAATATAACATTTGTTTATAACTCTCTAAAAACAGGGGTACAATCACCACTGTGAAAAAGCCCCACCGTGTGTATAAAAACGTATTAAATAATAAACACTGAGTTCTAATTCAATTGTGAACCTCCTATAGCTCAGTGTTCAACAAGAATATCAATACGGAATCAGCATTTGAAAAATGGGCATAACAATAGTCTTGACCCTAATTCACACTAGAGTCCGTGATAACCGCACCGGAAGCTCCTAGTGTTGAGGTATACAAACAATGCTAGTGTTCCCAATGCTAAAAAATTCCTATTCACAACCGACCCTACGCGTTTCAATACTCATCATCAGGGGTCTGTAGCTTGGTCACTCTGGCCGGGATGCCAGCGATATTTAGTTCAGCAGCAGATATTCTGCTGTACACCACGGAAGCATGCTCGCATAGATGTCAGCGGCATGCTTCATTCTGGGACTCTGAGTTATTTAAAGCATCTGACTCCTCCCCCTGTCCTCGGCACCGCCAATCGAAACAGCCAATCACACTCACCAATCGAATTTGTGACACCTGTCCATGTGACTCCCGGCCATCAGCTGACAGCCAGGAACCAACATCGACCGCATCAAAAGCCGAACGCACAGGTGCAGTCGAGGCCACAATCAAGTCGCCCATGCTGCCAGGAACTCACCACTGCAAAGAAGGAGTATATCGATATTTAAAGTTTGGGTAAGTGTTGCGGATCAGCTCAAAACCCGCAGCTGGACTGCCATTGATAAAACAACTGCACTGATAATACATATTGTGTAGATAAATGAATGTCTACCCCACTACAAGGTGTCATTGGAACATCTACTGAATAAGGAACCATAGCCAGACTGCCCACATGATGATCATTGATAATAAAGAGACCACCTGTCATGACGACCATGTGGGTCTCTTGCTATCCTGAAGGGAAAACTGGCCATGGAAATGCATGTTTAAATGAATGTTTAAATAAAACATGCATAGTTTGTCTGCTCATTTAAACCCCCTGGTTGTGTGCACGCCAATCTATAGATCCACTGGGCTTCCTTACGTAGTATGAGGTTATCCCAGTCACCTCCCCGTTTGGGAGGCCTAATGAGTTCAATTGCTTGAAATTTAAGACATTCTGCACGACCCTGATGTGTAGCGTGTACATGTTTGGATATAGGAGTATCTCTAGAATTCGCAATGTCGCCAACATGTTCTCTGATCCGGTGCCGAAACTGCCGCACCGTTTTTCCCACATAATTCAGTGGACATGGACATGTTATCAGATATACCACCCCTGCTGTTTTACAATTGACAAAATCACGAATGTCATATTCCAATTGCGTAACGACACTCCTAAACTTGTCACCTTTTTGAATAAAATCGAAAGCCTTGCACCTGCCACATCTGTGTGTGCCTGGTATTTGTCTGTCCAGCCATGTTACTTTAGGTACAATGGGATCAAAACAACTATGCATAACTCTGTCCCTGATGTTTTTCGCTCTCCGGAATGTGACTGAAGGCCATTGCGTAATCTGATCTATCAAATCTGCATCAGTACTAAGAATACGCCAATACCTCTTCAGGATCTGCATAATTTCACATTGTTTAGAATCATAAGTGCCTATAAGTCTCGTAACTCTCTCTTCCCTTCGTTGTCTAGGAACAAGAAGACTCTGCCTGTCCGCATCTCTCGCTCCCACATAGGCCTTTCTGATTACTCCCTTAGGGAAACCTCTATCCTTCAATCTGGTTGTAAGTTCCTGAGCCTGTCTCTCGAAGTCGTCCATGGAGCTGCAATTCCGGCGTACTCTCATGAACTGACCCTTGGGAATACCACGTTTAAGGGGATAAGGATGACAACTGTTCCATTGCAGGAAACTGTTGGTTGCTGTTTCCTTACGATGTACTTGAGTACGGATGTACCCTCTGATGTTTTTGTAATTTTAAGGTCTAAGAAAGTCAGTTCCTGATTGTTGATTTCACATGTGAACCTTAGCCCTAGATCGTTCTGGTTTAGGGCAGCCACAAAACTATTGAATTCTTCCACTGTTGAATTCCAGAACAGCAGCACGTCATCAATATATCTGATCCAGATCCCTATTGACGAAGTCCACTTGGTAAAACTCTCCCCAAAAACAATTGTCTCCTCCCACCAGCCAAGAAATAAATTTGCATAGGTGGGAGCAGTTGGACTCCCCATTGCAGTACCGCATTGCTGGTGAAAAATCCTGTCTTCAAAGATAAATACATTTTTCTCCAGCACAAAATGTAATAACTGCAGAACTAGCTGGTTATGAGCCACAAATTGAGTACCTCTAGATCTCAAGAAGTACTCTACCGCTTCACAGCCAAGTTTCTGTGGAATGGAGGAATACAATGCCTCTACATCCAGACTAGCCAGAAAGGTACTGCGTTCCAAAGTGATACCTTCAATTTGTTTCAAAACATCCATGGTATCACGTACATATGATGTTAAACCCAGTACAAACGGACGCAGCACCTGATCAATATAAGTGCTTACATTTTGAGTTAGATTGTTTATGCCTGAAACAATGGGTCTACCACGTAAGGGGGGGTACACTTTGTGGATTTTGGGCAGGCTATAAAAACATGCCATGATGGGAATTTGTGGAAATAGGAAATTAAATTCACTAGCACTGATCAAGGACCTGCTTTTTGCATCACCCAAAATGCCCAAAAGCTCCTTTTTGAACAGTGCTGTGGGATTATCCTTTAAGATGGTATAACAGTCAGGATTGAGCAAAATGTCCTCACACATTTTTTTATAGTCTTCCCTGCTCATAACCACGATGTTCCCACCCTTATCGGATGCTTTCAGAACAATATTTTGTTTTTTCTCCAATGTGGTTAGGGCTAGCCGTTCAGACCTAGACAAATTGTTGTCAATACCCCTCATATCCTGACTCAATAGTTTAATCTCCTCTCCCACCATGTCAACAAATAAGTCTACATTAGTGAAATCTCCTATTGGTGGCAGCTTCCTACTCTTAGTCTTTAAATTAGTAAACGGGCCATTTGAGGACCCATACTGGGGAGAAACCATACATCTGTTCAGAATGTCGGAAGCGTTTCTGTCAGAGTTCACAGCTCACTGCCCATAAACGGTTTCACCATTCCACCCATGTGTAGTATTATTCTCTAGATATAGATTCCGTCAACTGGAGAAAGAAACGGTTGGTCGAATTGTACCACAAATTTTTATTTATTTTGCCCTGAAATTGGAGATTGGTGTAAGTTTAGAAGAACATGTTGTGGGGCTCATCTGACGGTAACGGGTGATGAGCCACTTTTGGTTATCCACTGCTCAATTTTCTAATTTTTTTTAGTACTTTTCTAGAAGTCATAGTTTTGTGTTGCAAGTGGCAAAAAGTTGTAGAGCAAATGAAAAAGGATTTTTATGGAAATGATCTTCAAGAAATGATGACACGCTAAGGTGGACATGCTTGGAATCCCCCCACTATCTCTTGGGAATGAACAGAATGAATTTTAGATGGGCAGTGATGTCACCAGTCCTCTCCAGATAAGTCCACCCCTTCACTGTGACATCATCAACACTCCTCAGATAACCACACCCTCTTTGGCTACGGTCTTCACTTTTCCTTTTGGGTCCCGTGAGGCAGCACAATAGACCGGTCATTATCCTTCCACCTATTTTAGTTTCACTGTAGGGCGTTAAACAAGATGTTTCTTTCTAGACTAGTCTATGGTGTAGCCTATAAGGGTGCTTTTAACGATAATGTCCCTTTAATATTTTAGACACTCGGGTGCTTACTCAAATTGTCACATATTGGAAATGATCTGAGTGACCAAATCTTGAAATATAACAGATTACAGGGCTAATATTTCAATGAGAACTACCAGAGTCCCTCAATGAGAACTACCAGAGTCCCTCGATGGGAACTACCAGAGTCCCTCGATGAGAACTACCAGGGTCCCTGTACTGCTCAATAAATATGGGAGGAAGTTTTCCTCACCACCATATTTCTCCTATTGGAGCTAGATACTATATGGATATCGATGTGAATGGTCATTTAAACCCACACAATGTCCCTATGACAAAACTGAACTGGAAAAGGGCAGGAAGTGTTGTCATGAGGACGCTAAAGCACTTTATTTTTTTCTTTTATTACTATTACAATTACTCTTTATATTTATTTATTAATAATATTTTAATATTCAGTCTTTTTGCTTGTTTTTAATGGGACACGTTCCGTCTAAAGCACTTTAAGGGTTTGTTTGGGTGACGCTCACTGCTTTTGCTTATTTTTGTATATTCGTGAGCCTTTTGGAGATCATGAGAAGTTTTTGCCTTGACACTGATGAGGGTTGTAGTGGAATTCAAGGATATGTAAACCATTTACGTCACAGTTTTGATCAATAAAATGTTTTTTAGGTCGATGCTTGTAGAACGTTATTCTTATATGTTGTGTTTCTGTAATATATCTACTAGACCAGTCCTCCAGGTCTTCAACGGAGTCAAAATTATGAGGGAAATCAGAGGCTTGTACAAACTTGAAGCCACCAGCCTGTAGCTCTTGGTGGACCATGTCGTTCCGTACCCCTTAGTGGACCTGAAGCTCCGTAAAGCTTTCTTATATTACAGTGAAACCCCTTGAGAGAACCACTCAAATTTGCATTGAAAAGTCTTCTAATGGTGGGTGGACTTCTCAAAGAAGATGTGCATAATATATGATGGAACAGGAAATCTGGTCTTGAGGACAGGGTGATCGGATGTTTTGCTGTGGCCGGTGTTGGAAGAAGATGGCATCGGCATCGGGTATTATGCTGGGGTCGGTGTTAGAAGAAGATGGCTCCGACACCGTATATTATGCTGTAGTTGGTGACGGAAGATGGCACCGGATATTATGCTGTAGTCGGTGTCGGAGGAAGATGGCTCCGGCACCGGATGTGTAATGACAAGGTATGGAGACAGACAGGTGAGCCCTAATCTACCCGCCACTCAGTCCCTGCCTACTTGCAACGACCCGTCCTAAGCGACGGGGTACAACTGGGCGACGGTCCCTACGCTCAGTAAGTGCAAGACAGACAAAACAAACAGGGGTACACAGAAGCTAGGGAAACGGGGCAGCTGCCCACGGACACACCGTGAGCAACAAGAGTGGTGAACGAGCCGAGTCAAACCAAGAGTGAGCGAGGTACAAAACGCTGAGCAGGAGAGTGGTCAGAAAGCCAAGGTCAATAACAAGCAGAGGATCAGTAGTACAAGCAGCAGCAAGCCAGGAAACAAGCATAGAAGAATCACAGGCAAAGGAGGAACAGGAAAGGCAGGTATAAATAGACAGTGGGCAGGAACAAGCGCCGTCTGGCCAGGCTGTGATAGGCTCTCCCACTCCTAAGCCTGCCATCCTGAGTGGTGGAAGATGGAGTCAGTCTCACAGACATAGGAGCAGGTGCAGACTGATTGCCCACGGGCGTCGACACAGAACCTGTGTCTGGCAAATCCCTTACAGTACCCCCCCTTTTATGAAGGGCCACCGGACCCTTTCTAGGTGGACCTGGTTTATTGGGGAAACGAAGGTGGAACCTCCTGAGCAATACCCCAGCGTGAACATCCCGGGCGGGTACCCAAGTCCTCTCAGGCCCGTATCCTCTCCAATGGACTAGTACTGGAGGGAGCCTTGGACCATCCTGCTGTCCACAATCTTGGCCACCTCGAATTCTACCCCCACAGGGGTGAGAACAGGGACCGGAGGCCCCCCGAGGGAGCCAAGGACGGGGAGCAGCGCCTAAGAGGGAGGCATGAAAGACGTTGTGCACCCAAAAAGACGGGGGCAACCCCAGTCGGAAGGAGACAGGGCCAAGGACCCCAACGACCCTGTACGGCCCCATAAACCGGGGAGCAAATTTCTTAGACGGGGACTTTAATGGTGCAAATTTTTAGAAGATAGCCACACCAGATCCCCGACCACAAACAAGGGGTCAGCAGAACGTCCCCTATCTGCCGGAGTCCTTTTTGTGCTCCGGGACGCCTCTAGGTTCTTCTGAACCTGGGCCCAGACCGTGCACAGGTCCCGACGAACGACATCCACCCCGGGACTGCTGGAACCACCAGGCAAACGGAGGAGAACCGTGGATTAAACCCAAAATACAGAAAAAGGGCGAGACCCCTGACGAGTTACTGACCCGGTTACCAAGGGAAAATTTGTCGAGGGGAACGAATGAGACCCAATCATGTCGACAGTCAGAGATAAAACACCTTAAATATTGTTCTAGAGACTGATTAGTCCTCTCCGTTTGGCCATTAGTTTCAGGATGGAAAGCCGAGGAGAAGGACAGACCAATCCCCAACCTCCCACAGAAGGCTCCCCAAAACAACGACACAAACTGCACCCCTCTGTCAGAAACAACACCGACAGGAACCCCATGGAGACGCAGGACGCGCCCGACAAACAAGGCAGCCAACGTCCCAGCATCGGGCAGCCTCCCGAGGGGCACAAAGTGGCACATCCCACTGAAGCGGTCCACTACAACCCACACCACCGACCCGCCCTGAGATGGAGGCAAATCGGTGATAAAATCCATGGAGATATGGGTCCAAGGTCTCTGGGGAATGGGCAAAGAACATAGTAAGCCCGCTGGTCGGAACCTGGGAGTCTTGGACCTAGCACAAACCTCACAAGCGGTGACGTAGGCCTTAACGTCTTTAAGCAACCCAGGCCACCAGTAGTTTCTGGCAATGAGGTGCTTGGTACTCAGGATGCCTGGATGGCCAGATAGTGCAGAGTCATGATTTTCCCTAAGTACCCTTAGCCGGAGTTGCAGGGGAACAAACAGCTTGATCTCAGGAAGGTTCCCGGGAGCTGAACCTTGATCAGCCGCAATTTCGGAGACTAAATCAGAATCAATAGAGGAAATGATAATACCTGGAGGCAAAACACAAGCAGGATCCTCCTCCGAAGTAGGGCTGGCCATGAAGCTACGCGACAGTGCGTCAGCCTTAATATTTTTAGACCCAGCCCTATAGGTGACCAAAAAGTTGAATCTGGTAAAAAATAACGCCCATCGAGCTTGTCTGGGGTTTAGCCTCCGGGCAGATTCTAAGAAAACCAGATTCTTGTGGTCGGTAAGGACCGTTACCAGGTGCCTAGCCCCCTCCAGGAAGTGGCGCCACTCTTCAAATGCCCATTTAATGGCTAAGAGTTCGCGGTTGCCAATATCATAGTTACTCTCAGTGGGCGAAAACTTCCTGGAGAAGTAGGCACAGAGACGGAGATGGGTGAGGGACCTGGTACCCTGGGACAAGACAGCACCCACTCCCACCTCAGAGGCGTCAACCCCCACGATGAATGGCTCCATTTGGTTGGGCTGAACCAGCACTGGGGCCGAGATAAAGCACTTCTTAAGGACCTCAAAAGCTTGGACAGCCTCAGGAAGCCAGTGGAGGAGATCAGTACCTTTGCGAGTGACATCCGTAAGAGACTTAGCGATGACCGAGAAGTTAGCAATAAATCTCCTGTAATAATTAGCGAATCCCAGGAAGCACTGTAACGCCTTCAGGAGGGCAGGTTGGACCCATTCCGCCACAGCCTGGACCTTGGCGGGGTCCATGCGGAATTCATGAGGAGTGAGGATTTGACCCAAAAATGGTATCTCTTGCACCCCAAACACACATTTTTCGGTCTTAGCAAACAGTTTGTTTTCCCAAAGGACCTGGAGCACCTTCCTAACATGCTCAATGTGGGAGGACCAGTCCTTGGAAAACACAAGTATGTCATCAAGGTAAACTACAAGAAATACCACCAGATAGTCTCTTAAAATCTCATTTATGAAATTCTGGAAGACTGCGGGAGCATTACACAACCCAAAGGGCATGACGAGGTATTCAAAATGACCTTCGGGCGTGTTAAACGCAGTCTTCCGCTCATCCCCCTCTTTGATGCGGATAAGGTTATAAGCCCCCCGTAGATCAAACTTGGAGAACCATTGGGCCCCCTGAACCTGATTGAAGAGATCAGGAATCAAAGGAAGGGGGTACTGGTTCCTTACAGTGACCTTATTCAAGTTCCGGTAGTCGATGCAAGGCCTAAGACCACCATCCTTTTTCCCTACGAAGAAGAAGCCAGCACTTACCGGAGAAGTAGAGGGGCGAATGTAACCCTTGGCCAGACATTCCTGGATATACTCTCCCATGGCTTCACGTTCGGGACAAGAGAGATTGAATATCCTACCCTTAGGGAGCTTAGCTCCTGGTACCAAATCGATTGCGCAATTGTATTCTCTATGAGGAGGTAACACTTCGGAGGCCTCTTTAGAGAAAACATCAGCGAAGTCCTGAACAAACTCAGGTAGCGTGTTCACCTCCTCAGGGGGAGAAATAGAATTAACAGAAAAACATGACATCATGCATTCATTACCCCATTTGGTAAGATCCCCAGTATTCCAGTCAAACGTGGGATTATGCAACTGCAACCAGGGAAGGCCTAAAACCAAATCGGACGATAATCCCTGCATCACCAGTACAGAGCACTGCTCCAAATGCATGGAGCCAACAAGGAGTTCAAAAACAGGGGTATGCTGTGTAAAATAACCATTAGCAAGAGGAGTGGAGTCGATACCCACTACCGGGACAGGTTTAGGCAAATCAATCAATGGCATAGCTAGAGACATAGCAAATTCCACAGACATAATATTAGCAGAAGACCCTGAATCCACGAAGGCACTGCCGGTAGCAGACCTACCACCAACAGAGACCTGAAAGGGAAGCAAGATTTTATTAGGTTTCATCTTTACGGGAAATACCTGTGCGCCCAAGTGACCTCCCCGATGATCACTTAGGCGCGGAAGTTCTTCCGGCTGCTTATTCTTACGCCCAGGACAGTTGTTCACTTGATGCTTGTCATCCCCACAGTAGAAGCAGAGACCATTCTTCCTGCGGAACTCTCTACATTGTTGGGGAGACACGGAGGCCCCGAGTTGCATAGGTTCATCCGAGTTTTCCGTGGAAGAATGAAGCAACGGAACCTCGGGAGCCATCATGGGGGAGTCAGAGGAGAAGGCACAAAAACGTTCAAGTCGTCGTTCCCTGAGATGTCGGTCCAGACGTACCGCTAAAGCCATAACCTGATCTAGGGAGTCAGCAGAGGGATAGCTAAGTAGCAGGTCTCTCAGGGCGTTCGACAGACCCAATCTAAACTGGCACCTTAAGGCAGGGTCATTCCACCGAGAAGCTACACACTATTTCCTAAAGTCAGAACAATACTCTTCTACAGGTCTCTTACCCTGACGTAAGGTCACCAGCTGACTCTCGGCAAAGGCAGTCTTGTCAGTCTCGTCATAAATGAGCCCAAGAGCAGAAAAGAAAAGATCAATGGAGGAAAGTTCAGGGGCGTCAGGAGCCAAGGAGAAGGCCCATTCTTGGAGCCGGGACATAATTATACCCACCCTCTGGCTCTCAGAACCTGAAGAGTGGGGCTTTAAGCGGAAATAGAGTCTACAACTCTCCCGAAAGGAGAAACAATTCTTCCGGTCCCCTGAGAACCGGTCAGGCAACTTGAGGTGGGGTTCAAGAGGTGAGGTGGGGGGCACTTCCAGGGAAGCATCACGCAGATTGTCCCTCTGAGCCAGGGCCTGGACCTGTAGGGAGAGGCCCTGCATCTGCTGAGCCAGGGTCTCAAGGGGGTCCATAGATTTGTCAGGGACCAGGGTAGACTAGGTATATGGGCCTGTGATTATGTAATGACAGGGTAGGGAGACAGACAGGTGAGCCCTAATCTACCCGCCACTCAGTCCCTGCCTACTTGCAACTACCCGTCCTAAGCGACGGGGTACAACTGGGCGACGGTCCCTACGCTCAGTAAGTGCAAGACAGACAAAACAGACAGGGGTACACAGAAGCTAGGGAAACGGGGGAAGCTGCCCACGGAGACACCGTGAGCAACAAGAGTGGTGAACGAGCCGAGTCAAACCAGGAGTGAGCGAGGTACAAAACGCTGAGCAGAAGAGTGGTCAGAAAGCCAAGGTCAATAACAAGCAGAGGATCAGTAGTACAAGCAGCAGCAGCAAGCCAGGAAACAAGCATAGAAGAATCACAGGCAAAGGAGGAACAGGAAAGGCAGGTATAAATAGACAGTGGGCGGGAACTAGCTCCGTCTGGCCAGGCTGTGATAGGCTCTCCCAATCCTAAGCCTGCCATCCTGAGTGGTGGAAGATGGAGTCAGTCTCACAGACATAGGAGCAGGTGCAGACTGATTGCCCACGGGCGTCGACACAGAACCTGTGTCTGGCAAATCCCTTACAGGATGTTTTGCTGTAGTCGGTGTTGGAAGAAGATGGCTCCGGCACCGGATGTTTTGCTGTGGTCGGTGTCGGAAGAAGATGGCTCTGGCACCGGATACTTAACTGTGGTCTGGTTGTAAGAAGATGGCACCATACACTGTATAGTGGCCGTACTGCAGTTCTGCTCCTAATCACTTGAGCCGTCTGCTTCTGGCAAAGACCACTGCATAACATCCGGTGCTGGAGGCAGCCACAACAGCTGATCGATGCCAGGAAGTTCCTGGCAGGGAAGTAACTAAATAGCTTCTGTTGTATTGTCTGCAGAAAAAGTGGAGTTCATAGCCTGGCATAGAAAAAACTGATTAGATTGAGGATTACCTCTAAATAAACAGTACTTTTTTTATATATCCCACGTGACACACACTGGCCTCAATCTTTACAATTTTTCGAAAATCTGGCTTTCTTACACATAGCAACCAATCACAGTGCAGCTTTAAATTTTCCACAGCAGTAAGAATGAAAGCTGAGCTCTGATTGGCAGCAAGGCCGGTTTCTCTTTAGGACAATTTTGATAAATGAGGCCCATCCGGTTGTGTTCTTATCCCCGGTAGTCCATCTTAATTTGCTTGCATAATTTTATATTCATTATATGGAAGTATAGTCATTGCCGGTATTAATGAGTTTGGGAATATAATGCGGTGAGGTAACGGATCACAACCAATCTAACTCAGTGGTCTGCTGGTCTTTTACCACAAAAAAAAGTATTTTTAAGCCAGGTTCACACAGTGCATAGTACTACTACTCTCATTCTGCATGTATGGGCAGTGCACAGTATTACTACTCTTATTCTGTAAGTATGGGCAGGGCACAGTACTACTACTCTCATTCTGTATGTATGGGCAGTGCACAGTACTACTACTCTCATTCTGTATGTATGGGCAGTGCACAGTACTACTACTCTCATTCTGTATGTATGGGCAGTGCACAGTACTACTACTCTCATTCTGTATGTATGGGAAGTGCATAGTACTACTACTCTCATTCTGTATGTATGGGCAGTGCACAGTACTACTACTCTCATTCTGCATGTATGGGCAGTGCACAGTACTACTACTCTCATTCTGCATGTATGGGCAGTGCACAGTACTACTACTCTCATTCTGCATGTATGGGCAGGGCACAGTACTAATACTCTCATTCTGCATGTATTGGCAGGGCACGGTACTACTACTACTCTCATTCGCCATGTATGGGCAGGGCACAGTACTACTACTACTGTCATTCTGTATGTATGGGCAGTGCACAGTACTACTACTCTCCTTCTGCATGTATGGGCAGTGCACAGTACTACTAATCTCATTCTGCATGTATGGGCAGGACACAGTACTACTACTCTCATTCTGCATGTATGGGCAGGGCACAGTACTACTACTCTCATTCTGTATGTATGGGCAGTGCACAGTATTACTACTCTTATTCTGTAAGTATGGGCAGGGCACAGTACTACTACTCTCATTCTGTATGTATGGGCAGTGCACAGTATTACTACTCTCATTCTGCATGTATGGGCAGGGCACAGTACTACTACTCTCATTCTGTATGTATGGGCAGTGCACAGTATTACTACTCTTATTCTGTAAGTATGGGCAGGGCACAGTACTACTACTACTCTCATTCGCCATGTATGGGCAGGGCACAGTACTACTACTACTGTCATTCTGTATGTATGGGCAGTGCACAGTACTACTACTCTCCTTCTGCATGTATGGGCAGTGCACAGTACTACTAATCTCATTCTGCATGTATGGGCAGGACACAGTACTACTACTCTCATTCTGCATGTATGGGCAGGGCACAGTACTACTACTCTCATTCTGTATGTATGGGCAGTGCACAGTATTACTACTCTTATTCTGTAAGTATGGGCAGGGCACAGTACTACTACTCTCATTATGTATGTATGGGCAGTGCACAGTATTACTACTCTTATTCTGTAAGTATGGGCAGGGCACAGTACTACTACTCTCATTCTGTATGTATGGGCAGTGCACAGTATTACTACTCTCATTCTGCATGTATGGGCAGGGCACAGTACTACTACTCTCATTCTGTATGTATGGGCAGTGCACAGTATTACTACTCTTATACTGTAAGTATGGGCAGGACACAGTACTACTACTCTCATTCTGCATGTATGGGCAGGGCACAGTATTACTACTCTTATTCTGTAATTATGGGCAGGGCACAGTACTACTACTCTCATTCTGTATGTATGGGCAGTCCACAGTATTACTACTCTTATTCTGTAAGTATGGGCAGTGCACAGTACTACTACTCTCATTCTGCATGTATGGGCAGTGCACAGTACTACTAATCTCATTCTGCATGTATGGGCAGGACACAGTACTACTACTCTCATTCTGCATGTATGGGCAGTGCACAGTATTACTACTCTTATTCTGTAAGTATGGGCAGGGCACAGTACTACTACTCTCATTATGTATGTATGGGCAGTGCACAGTATTACTACTCTTATTCTGTAAGTATGGGCAGGGCACAGTACTACTACTCTCATTCTGTATGTATGGGCAGTGCACAGTATTACTACTCTTATTCTGTAAGTATGGGCAGTGCACAGTACTACTACTCTCATTCTGCATGTATGGGCAGGGCACAGTATTACTACTCTTATTCTGTAATTATGGGCAGGGCACAGTACTACTACTCTCATTCTGTATGTATGGGCAGTGCACAGTATTACTACTCTTATTCTGTAAGTATGGGCAGGGCACAGTACTACTACTCTCATTCTGTATGTATGGGCAGGGCACAGTACTACTACTCTTATTCTGTAAGTATGGGCAGGGCACAGTACTACTACTCTCATTCTGCATGTATGGGCAGTGCACAGTATTACTACTCTTATTCTGTAAGTATGGGCAGGGCACAGTACTACTACTCTCATTCTGCATGTATGGGCAGGGCACAGTATTACTACTCTTATTCTGTAAGTATGGGCAGGGCACAGTACTACTACTCTCATTCTGTATGTATGGGCAGGGCACAGTACTACTACTACTCTCATTCTGTATGTATGGGCAGTGCACAGTATTACTACTCTTATTCTGTAAGTATGGGCAGGGCACAGTACTACTACTCTTATTCTGTAAGTATGGGCAGGGCACAGTACTACTACTCTTATTCTGTAAGTATGGGCAGTGCACAGTACTACTACTCTCATTCTGCATGTATGGGCAGGGCACAGTACTACTACTCTTATTCTGTAAGTATGGGCAGGGCACAGTACTACTACTCTCATTCTGCATGTATGGGCAGTGCACAGTATTACTACTCTTATTCTGTATGTATGGGCAGTGCACAGTATTACTACTCTTATTCTGTAAGTATGGGCAGGGCACAGTACTACTACTCTCATTCTGTATGTATGGGCAGTGCACAGTATTACTACTCTTATTCTGTAAGTATGGGCAGGGCACAGTACTACTACTCTCATTCTGCATGTATGGGCAGGGCACAGTACTACTACTCTTATTCTGTAAGTATGGGCAGGGCACAGTACTACTACTCTCATTCTGCATGTATGGGCAGTGCACAGTATTACTACTCTTATTCTGTATGTATGGGCAGTGCACAGTATTACTACTCTTATTCTGTAAGTATGGGCAGGGCACAGTACTACTACTCTCATTCTGTATGTATGGGCAGGTCACAGTACTACTACTCTTATTCTGTAAGTATGGGCAGGGCACAGTACTACTACTCTCATTCTGTATGTATGGGCAGTGCACAGTATTACTACTCTTATTCTGTAAGTATGGGCAGGGCACAGTACTACTACTCTCATTCTCTATATGATCTTGTTCTGTATGTTTCTCAGTACTGCTTACTTTAAATTCTGGATAGTAGTACATAGTTACATAGTTACATAGTTAGTACGGCTGAAAAAAGACACATGTCCATCAAGTTCAACCAAGGGAAGGGAAAAGGGAAGGAAAAATTTCTACACATAGGAGCTAATATTTTTTTGTTCTAGGAAATTATCTAACCCTTTTTTAAAGCCATCTACTGTCCCTGCTGTGACGGCTCCTGCGGTGACTATTCCATAGATTCACAGTTCTCACAGTAAAGAAGACTTGTCGCCTCTGCAGGTTGAACCTTTTTTTCTCCAGACGGAGGGAGCGCCCCCTTGTTTTTTGAGGGGGCTTTACAAGGAACAGGATTTCACCATATTTTTTGTATGTGCCATTAATATATTTATAGAAGTTAATCGTGTCCCCCCTTAGTCGTCTTTTTTCAAGGCTAAATAGGTTTAGTTATTTTAATCTTTCCTCATAACTTGGATTCTCTGCGCCCCTTATTAGCTTCGTTGCTCTTCTTTGTATTTTTTCCAACTGCAGGGCATCCTTTCTATGAACTGGAGCCCAGAACTGAACTGCATATTCTAGATGAGGCCTCACTAATGCTTTGTAAAGTTTACAACCCTATCCCCCGAGTCCATGCCTCTTTTAATACACGACAATATCCTGCTGGCCTTTGAAGCAGCTGATTGACATTGTGCTGTTATTTAGTTTAGAATTTACAAGTACACCCAGATCCTTCTCAACAAGTGACTCCCCCAGTGTAGCGCTCCCTAGGACATATGATTCTGCAGATTATTACACCCAGATCCATCTCCACAAATGACTCCCCAGTGTAGCTCCCCCTAGGACATATGATGCTGCAGATTATTACACCCAGATCCATCTCAACAAGTGACTCCCCCAGTGTAGCGCTCCCTAGGACATATGATTCTGCAGATTATTACACCCAGATCCATCTCCACAAATGACTCCCCCAGTGTAGCGCCCCCTAGGACATATGATGCATGCAGGTTGTTGGTACCAAGATGCATAACTTTACATTTATCTACATTAAACTTCATCTGCCAAGTGGACGCCCAAACACTTAGTTTGTTTAAATCTGCCTGTAATTCATGAACATCTTCCATAGACTGAACTATATTACATAGCTTGGTGTCATCTGCAAAAATAGAAATAGTGCTATTAATCCCATCCTCTATATCATTAATAAATAAGTTGAATAATAGTGGTCCCAGAACTGAACCCTGGGGTACACCACTTATAACTGGGGACCATTCAGAGTAGGAATCATTGACCACAACTCTCTGGATACGGTCCTTAAGCCAATTCTCAATCCAATTACAAACTATATTTTCTAAACCTATAGTCCTTAATTTACCCATTAGGCGTCTATGGGGGACAGTGTCAAATGCCTTTGCAAAGTCCAAAAACACTATATCCACAGCGGCCCCTCTGTCTAGACTTCTGCTCACCTCTCATATAAACACTATATCCACAGCGGCCCCTCTGTCTAGGCTTCTGCTCACCTCTCATATAAACACTATATCCACAGCGGCCCCTCTGTCTAGGCTTCTGCTCACCTCTTCATAAAAACAGATTAGGTTAGTTTGACAGCTTCTGTCCTTAGTAAAACCGTGCTGGCTGTCACTTATAATGCTATTTATTGTCACATAATCCTGTATATAGTTCCTCAAACATTTTCCCCACGATGGATGTTAAGCTTACTGGTCTATAATTACCTGGGGAAGACCTAGAGCCCTTTTTGAAAATAGGCACCACATTTGCGCTGCGCCAGTCCCTTGGCACTATACCAGTCACTAGAGATTCTCTGAATATTATGAAAATGGGGACAGAAATAACTGAACTAAGCTCTTTAAGAACTCTAGGGTGTAACCCATCTGGTCCCGGGGCCTTGTGCACATTTATTTTATTTAATTTAGCTTGGACCATCTCTACATTCATCCAATTCAGTATATCAACTGATATATTAACAGCACTGGCACCGGCTACATCAGCTGCTCTTTCTTCTGTTGTATATACAGAGCTAAAGAACCCATTTAGTAACTCTGCCTTCTCTTGATCCCCTGTGATCAACTCCCCATTACCACTATCTAGGGGTCCTACATGCTCAGACCTTGGCTTTTTAGCATTTATATACTTGAAGAATTTTTTAGGATTTATTTTACTATCCTTGGCCACCTGCCTTTCATTTTGTATTTTTGCTAATTTTATTACATTTTTACAGATTTTATTAAGCTCTTTATATTTTACAAAGGCTACAGATGTACCCTCAGATTTGTATTTTTTAAATGCCCTTTTTTTTGTCATGTATTGCCCCTTTCACAGAAGGTGTAAGCCATGTGGGTTTTAATTTGAGTCGTTTATACTTGTTACCTATAGGAATACATTTTGCACTATAATTACCCAAAGTAGATGTGAAAATCTCCCATTTATCATTTGTCCCATTATTTGACATTAGTTCTTCCCAGTCCATATCCTGAATTGCAGCCCTCATCCTGGGGAAATTGGCTTTCTTAAAGTTAAATGTTTTTGCCCTCCCAGCCTGTGTTTGTTTTTTACAGTATAGGTAAAATGTAACTATATTATGATCACTGTTACCGAGGTTTTCACGAACATTGACATTCCCAACAAGATCTGCATTATTACAAAATGACCAGATCCAACAGAGCTTCACCTCTAGTCGGTTCTTCCACAAACTGGCCCATAAAATTTTCCTGCAACAGGTTGAGGAAATGTCTCCCCTTTGCAGTTGAAGCCGAACCATTATACCAATTAATATCCCGGAAATTAAAATCTCCCATTATCACTACAGTACCCGCCTGTGCAGCCCGCTCCATCTGTTTATATAGCTGACCTTCCATCTCCTCAGTTATGGGGGGTCTATAGATTACACCAAAAGTAATTTTTTCAGTGTTTACCTCCCTTACTAGTTCCACCCACAAGGTTTCAACCTCCTCACAGTATTCACCCTCTATTGTCTCTTTCACCTTCATATCATTTCTCACATACAGACATACACCACCACCTTCATATCACTTCTCACATACAGACATACACCACCGCCTTCATATCACTTCTCACATACAGACATACACCACCACCTTCATATCACTTCTCACATACAGACATACACCACCACCTTTCCTATTTGTCCTGTCTTTCCGAAAAAGTGTAAAACCCTGTAGATTTACAGCCCAGTCATGTGAAGAGTCCAGCCATGTTTCAGCAACACCAACTATATCTATATTTTCTTCCAGTGTGTAGGAGAGTTAGTAAGTTGTGACAGACCTAGGGACGAGGTTAAAGATAGAAACTGGGTGGCAGATGAGGAGATTGGGTTATCAATGGGGATGTTGAAGTCACCCATGATGAGAGTGGGTGTTTCAGAGGATAGAAATTGTAGAAGCCAGGCAGCAAAATGATCCAGGAATTGGCGGGGTGAGCCCGGGGGGCGGTAGACAACTGCCACTCGGAGGGAGAAAGGGTGAAAGAGTCTGAGGGTGTGGACTTCAAAAGAGGGAAATGTGAGTGAGGGGACCGGGGGAATGACCTGAAAAGTGCAGTGTGGGGAAAGAAATATGCCTACTCCTCCACCCTGCCTGTTCTCAGGTTTTGGGTATACCTACTCCTCCACCCTGCCTGTTCTCAGGTCTAGTGTATATCTACTCCTCCACCCTGCCTGTTCTCAGGTCTGGTGTATACCTACTCCTCCACCCTGCCTGTTCTCTGGTCTGGTGTATACCTACTCCTCCACCCTGCCTGTTCTCAGGTCTAGTGTATATCTACTCCTCCACCCTGCCTGTTCTCAGGTCTGGCGTATACCTACTCCTCCACCCTGCCTGTTCTCTGGTCTGGTGTATACCTACTCCTCCACCCTGCCTGTTCTCAGGTCTGGTATATACCTACTCCTCCACCCTGCCTGTTCTCAGGTTTTGGGTATACCTACTCCTCCACCCTGCCTGTACTCAGGTATGGTGTATACCTACTCCTCCACCCTGCCTGTTCTCAGGTCTAGTGTATACCTACTCCTCCACCCTGCCTGTTCTCAGGTCTAGTGTATACCTACTCCTCCACCCTGCCTGTTCTCAGGTCTGGTGTATACCTACTCCTCCACCCTGCCTGTTCTCAGGTCTAGTGTATACCTACTCCTCCACCCTGCCTGTTCTCTGGTCTGGTGTATACCTACTCCTCCACCCTGCCTGTTCTCAGGTCTGGTGTATACCTACTCCTCCACCCTGCCTGTTCTCAGGTTTTGGGTATACCTACTCCCCCACCCTGCCTGTTCTCAGGTCTGGTGTATACCTACTCCTCCACCCTGCCTGTACTCAGGTATGGTGTATACCTACTCCTCCACCCTGCCTGTTCTCAGGTCTAGTGTATACCTACTCCTCCACCCTGCCTGTTCTCAGGTCTAGTGTATACCTACTCCTCCACCCTGCCTGTTCTCAGGTCTGGTGTATACCTACTCCTCCACCCTGCCTGTTCTCAGGTCTAGTGTATACCTACTCCTCCACCCTGCCTGTTCTCTGGTCTGGTGTATACCTACTCCTCCACCCTGCCTGTTCTCAGGTCTGGTGTATACCTACTCCTCCACCCTGCCTGTTCTCAGGTTTTGGGTATACCTACTCCCCCACCCTGCCTGTTCTCAGGTCTGGTGTATACCTACTCCTCCACCCTGCCTGTTCTCAGGTCTAGTGTATACCTACTCCTCCACCCTGCCTGTTCTCAGGTCTGGTGTATACCTACTCCTCCACCCTGCCTGTTCTCAGGTCTAGTGTATATCTACTCCTCCATCCTGCCTGTTCTCAGGTCTGGTGTATACCTACTCCTCCACCCTGCCTGTTCTCAGGTCCGGGGTATACCTTCTCCTCCACCCTGCCTGTTCTCAGGTCTGGTGTATACCTACTCCTCCACCCTGCCTGTTCTCAGGTCTGGTGTATACCTACTCCTCCACCCTGCTTGTTCTCAGGTCTAGGGGCATGAGAGAACTGGAGACCACCATAACATAGAGCAGCAGGGGAAGCCGTGTCAGACAGGTGTAGCCATGTTTCTGTAAGAGCCAGAAGGTTGAGAGAGTTAGAATGGAATAAGTCATGAATAAAGGTGAGTTTGTTGCACACGGACCGAGAGTTCCAGAGAGCACAGTTAAAAGAGACAGGAGAAGACACACAAGGAATGGCAAGAGGATTTGCAGGGTTTCTATGTGTGACAGGTAAGTGGTTGAGCTTGGCAGAAGAAAAGGGAGGACCAGGGTTGGGAGAGATGTCCCCTGCAGCGAGTAGCAGGAAAATGGAGAGAGACAGCAGATGGTTATGTGATTTATGAGAGTGATTTTTATGTTGGGCAGTGGGATGAGATGGGTTAAGTTGATTGAGGAAAGTGAATAATGAATGGGAGCTGTACATGGGCGAGGCAAGGAGAGAGGGACTGATGTGGACTGTTTTTTGGCAAGACTGATCCATGTCTGATAGATCCGGGCCGGTCAACAGTATCCAAGTAAACACCCAACATGATAAAACGCCCCGAAATCATGAACGGTTTACATTCAGGACTGACATTGTCCATATAAAGTGATGACATCACTTTATAAGGTGGGAATAACCCTTTCACGACCCTGGATCTGGGAAGTACGGACCAGTCCTGTATCTAGTCTTCTAACATATGTGTAACATGTAATAGCCCATCAGTATACTGCAGTGGTCTTCTACCTCTGACTCCCTAGTTTACCTGACCGTAGACTTGTAGCATATGATGGGAGTCTTAATGTGAACAATTGGAGAGCCACAGGTTAAAAAACACTGCATAGTGATGTACAACATCCTCTTCAGTCCCCAGCAAGGCTCCACTCTCAGCCTCAGTCCCCAGGATAGCCATTCTTGTCAGTCACCACCATGATTCCCCTCTCCTCAGTCCTTAACATGGCACCACTCTCCCCAGCATGGGTTTCCTCTTCTCAGTTTCCAGCATGGCTCCTCTGTCCCCGCCATGGCTCCCCTCTCCTCAGTCCCCAGCACGGCTACCCTTTACTTAGTCCCCAGCACGGCTCCTTTTTCTTCAGGCCCTTAGCGTGGTTCCCCTCTCCTCTGTCCCCAGCATCGCTATTCGCTACTCTCTCATTAATCCACAGAATGGCTCCCCTCTCCTCAGTTTCCCAGCGTGGCACCCTTCTTCTCTTATTCTACCCAGCATAGCTACCCTCTCCTCAGTCCCCAGCATAGCTCCCCTCTCCTCATTTTACCCAACATCGCTACCCTCTCCTCAGTCCCCAGTATAGTTCCCCTCTCCTTCTATCCAGCATGGTACCCTCTCCTCAGTCCCCAGCACGGCTCCCCTCTACATAGTTCCCAGCATGACTCCACTTTCCTCAGTATGTCTCCCCTCTCCAATCCTTCTACCCAGCATGGCTCCCCTTTCCTCAGTCACCAGCAGGGCTCCGCTCACCCTAGTCCCCAGAATGGCTCCCCTCTCCTCTCATTCTACCCAGGCTAACTTGTTTTACTCCAAGTGATGGCTCCTTCCTCCCCAGCTAGTGACTGGCGGTGCTGCGGCTTACAGCGCAAGCTTAGCTCTGTTCACACACAGCGTGACGTGACCTTGGCAGCTTCCCTCCTCTGGCTCTCTCCCGTCCTCCAGTAAGTGGCGCCACGCTCCCCTGCACTGCATTTAATCAAAGGATACATCAGCGCTGTGAAGGAGGAAGCAAGAGAAGAGATTCAAAGCTTTGCAGCTGCCTCCTGCCCTCTGCCCGGCCTTACTGTCCTGCGCTAAACTTCATTTCATAAGACAGCGCAGCGCAGAGAAGTGTCATGTACGTTACGCATGCGGTCTGGGTACCAGCAAAAATACTATTCAAAAAGGATGGTGTCCGGTCAGAATGAGAGGCGGCCACTGTGTATAGACTATAATAGAATAGCAAATCTGTTCCATTGTATATACGACTGAGAAGTTTTAAAAAAATTCGAATTGTTCTCATCATTTTAATTATTATTATTACGGTATATGAATATATTTTTCACATTTATTTTTCCCTTTTATCTTTTCAGACTTCTCATCAACATTTGGAAAAACTGACCGATCCGCTGCTCCGCTACGACTCTCCTGACTTTTTACTTACTGTTGGAAATTCGACTTCTTCCTTCTCCGAATCTCAGAGCGGGAGACGCCTTAATGTAAATTTATCCTTCTCGTCCACGGCCAAACAAGACGTGGCGTCCGCCATCCAGCCGACCGACCAAAAACGCCAAACCTGCCAAACGATACGTGTTTTAATAACATATTGTAAAGTTACATAAGAGCCTTAGGCTACGTTCACACAGGGTGGATCCGCCCCGGGCACCGCAGGGAATTCCGCATTATTTGTGCTACGTGTGAACCTTAGGACCTCAGCTTGCTGCAAAAAAAATGTTCTTTTAAGGCCTGGCTTAATGTGGACTGGCTTCCTGCCATAAAGTGAGGCTCTGCTGATGCTGCAAAATAAAGCAAATTTGTATTTTTCACGTTTCGGACTGTTACAGAAGTTTTTTTGTTATTATGTAAGGGCTAAAGAGCCACGTGTCGAGAAAATTTATTGATTGCCTATGTGATGGCGTTGTAACACGCAACCTAACGCGACTGTGACGCAATTATCGCGGATTCTCCAACGTGCTGAAATTTAGTTGCACCTGTAGATAGCAGTGTAAATCGCGTACGACTAGCGTGCGGCAGGTTTTTATAAGGTCAGGAAAAAAAAAGTGAGCGTAAGCGCGACCTGCATGCGAATGGCGGCCAAGGAAAGTTGCGTCACATTTCATGTCGTGGAGCCCGAGCCAAAATCTTCAGAAATATTTTGTCTTTTAGATTTTGGCCATTTTTGCCGCGTGTATCACATTACCGTCTTTGTCAGACTATAAGGGTATGTTCACACATGAACGCCTTGAAAAACGGCCGCGTAAAAAAACCACCCACGAAAAAAAAGTGCATGTCACTTCTTGAGCCATTTTTCATTGACTCCATAGAAAAACAGCCCCAAAAATGGAAGTGAAAAACGTGAGTTGCTTAAAAAAAACCGGCTGAAAATCTTGAGCGGTTTTCCCTTAGAAACAGCTCCGTATTTTCAGTCGTTTTTTATTTAGCGTGTGAACATCGCCTTGAATAAATCTTGCTAAAAAGTCCCTGCGTCTAAGGCCTTATTCACACGTTTTTTGCGCGTTGCAGTTGCGTGTGTCATCAGTATTTGGTGCGTGATTTTCGCGCATATTGCAGCCTTATGGCACTCTGTTTTTATGTTAATAAACAGAAATGAAGGAGGTGGTCTCATTTGTCCCTTCATTTCTTTAACAACTGTTGCGCGAATCACGCGCAGCACACGGAGGTGCTTCCGTGTGCTGCACTTGATTTTCACGCACCCATTGACTTCAATGGGTGCGCGATGCGCAAAAAACACAGAAATATAGGACCTGTCTTGAGTTTTAAGCAGCAGACTCACTTACTTAACCCCTTCCCAACCCATGATGTGCAGGCACATCATGGAGCGGGGAGGGAATGATGTACGGAGCGGGGAGGGATGATGTATGGAGCGGGGAGGGGATGATGTACGGAGCGGGGAGGGGATGATGTATGGAGCGGGGAGGGGATGATGTATGGAGCGGGGAGGGGATGATGTATGAAGCGGGGAGGGGATGATGTATGGAGCGGGGAGGGGATGATGTACGGAGCGGGGAGGGGATGATGTACGGAGCGGGGAGGGGATGATGTATGGAGCGGGGAGGGGATGATGTATGGAGCGGGGAGGGGATGATGTATGGAGCGGGGAGGGGATGATGTATGAAGCGGGGAGGGGATGATGTTTGGAGCGGGGAGGGGATGATGTATGGAGCGGGGAGGGGATAATGTATGGAGCGGGGAGGGGATGATGTTTGGAGCGGGGAGGGGATGATGTTTGGAGCGGGGAGGGGATGATGTTTGGAGCGGGGAGGGGATGATGTTTGGAGCGGGGAGGGGATGATGTTTGGAGCGGGGAGGGGATGATGTACGGAACGGGGAGGGGATGATATTTGGAGCGGGGAGGGGACGATGTTTTGAGCGGGGAGGGGATGATGTATGGAGCGGGGAGGGGATGATGTTTGGAGCGGGGAGGGGATGATGTATGGAGCGGGGAGGGGATGATGTATGGAGCGGGGAGGGGACGATGTTTTGAGCGGGCTCACGCGCTGAGGCCGCTCCATACACTGCAGGTGTCAGCAGCTGACACGCTACTCTAACGGGCAGGAATAGCCAGGAACAGTTCCTGGCCGTTTAACTAGTTAAATTCCGCGATCAATAGCGACCGCGGCATTTATAGGGTCTTCCCATGAAGACATGTATGACATATCCACATGACCATGGGATTACAGAGCTCGCCCCATTTCGAACCCTTTTGCTTAACCTTCCCTTCAATACTGTCCACCCCCTTTCCTGCTTCATGGCCCTTCCCCTCTTCCATGCCACTCTCCCATCCCTAGTGAGACACACGAGACAGTGGGTTGGAAAATTTCGGCCACAGCAGCCATTTTATTAACAAATTTACATGAACATAAAACATAACTTTATAAATAACATTACTAGGAAAAGGGAAGTCCTTGGGGCTCCAAAACTTTGGTGCCTAACTGCCCCCTGTATAGCTACTTACCCCCAGCCGTCTCCCTACAGGCTCAGAGGCACCTTTCTGCTCCGCAGTTGGCTTGCCAAGTATGTAAAACCACTCCCTGGGACACCACCCAGCAGGAGGCCAAAATACGCCCATATCCATGAGCAATTATGTATTTGTTAGGGACCATACCTCTGATGAATCCCCCAAGACGCCACACGAGAATACTTAAACCACCTTTAAGTATGCGAGCCCCCACCATCCATCAATGCGCGTTCAATCCCTTCCTGAATCCGCAAAGCCCAAAGGTCAATGCCCACCGCATTCAGATGCACTCCGTCACCTAGCCAATATTTCCCTTGGCCATCCTCAAAATCGTAGTGCCGAACAAAAAAACCCCCGTTTTTTACCACAAAGCTGGAAACCGCCTGATTAACTTTTACCCGGGCCTTGTTTATACGCTCTACCGAACGCGCATTTCGCCATACACTTCGCAGCACAATTTCCGACCAAATCACCTTCACCTTCGGAAAATAGGACCACAGCCGGAGAAGGTCATACTTGACATCCCGAATTAGTTCTCCAAACGGACGAGTACCTAAATCGTTACCCCCCACATGAAGGACCAACAAATCAGGAACCCGATCCAACTCCGCATACCGATGAAAATCCGGCAAAACTCGGCTCCACACCATCCCGCGCGTGCTCAGCCACCGTATCACCACCGTTGACCTGTGGAACCCCAGTTGCCGCCCATCCGGCCGCACATCAGCCCTTAAAGCCCCCCAGTGCACATACGAGTGTCCAAGTATCCACACCAGTGCAGGTGACCCATCTGTAATAGAAGAATAACAAAGATGCCACAAACCGGAAATAGCATGAAGAGACGAGGAATGCAAATCACATAAATTGGAGACGCACGTAGGACTTATACCTCACAGAATCCCAACGACCTATGCGCTTCACCACCTCAGGCCCCAGACCCCATGACGCAGCTTCCGTAGCTGCCCCAATACGAAAAGAGTGTGGTGAATAAATAGCCTTATCCAAACCCAACACCTCCAAACATCTACGGAAAACAGCTGTAAACTGGCATTGTGACAAGAAGGCACCATCCTTATGACATAATAGCGGCCCCCCACTACTCCCTCGTAGTGCGGCGTACCGCACGTAGCATCTTACCGGGCACATCCCTGCCCCCGCCACAGCCCCCAGCACCCCCCGTTTTCCCTTACCCCCTTGATCCGTTTTCGACCGCCTAACCCAAAATTCCACTCTCTCCCCGCCTCCTATGACATCCTCCGATTGCAAACCCCCCACTCTCTTTTTGCTGGGGGCAACTAGCTCACTCACCCGTAAAGCTCCAAAAAACGCCCACGAAAAAGCCAACTGAAACAATGCTACTTCATAGCCCGAGAAACACACCCTCCCCGAGACTTCTCCTAACTGATCTAAAAGCGCAAAAGAAACCGGGCGACGGCCGTCCGGCCGCCCCGCCCTCTTTTTCCGAAACCCCTTTAAAGCTTGGACAATCAAGAAATCCTTCGTCAAGTCCGCCAACCCCTTTAGTTTAAAACCAAAGGCCAAAGCTGAAATAAAACGATTCACTTTAGACACCGACCAGCCTTCCACCGATACCTGACCCAAGAAGCCCAACAAAGCTACCACCTGTATCTCCCTAGACCCGACTTCGGGCAAACCTGCTAACCACATCACCCAGTCCTTCCACGCCGCGTCGTACGCCAACCATGTACCAGGCGCTAGAGAGGAATTGATCAAACCTCCTGCTGCTCGCAAACCAAGTCCCAAAGCCGTTCCGGGAACGCGACCCCTTCCAGATCCGCCTCCGGTGCCAACAGACGAAACCGCTCCCACTGTAGGCGAGAGAGAGAATCCGCAATGTCATTCTGCACCCCCGGAACATGAACCGCAACAATCCAAGCATTGAGTGACAAACATCGCAACACCAGACGACGCAACAACCTAACCACCGGGGGGGGGGGAAGATGCCGTTACATTATTGATCGCCACCACCACCCCCATATTATCACAGTGGAACCGCACCTTGCTGTTTCGAAAATGCTCCCCCCAAATTTCCACCGCCACCAAAATCGGGAAGAGTTCCAGAAGTACCAGATTACGAACAAGTCCCAGAGTTACCCATTCACCCGGCCACTGCCCCACACATCATTGACCTTTACAATATATACCAAACCCCACGCTACCTGAAGCATCTGTAAACAATTCCCATTGAACATTATCCACCACCGGCGAGATAAGTAATGACTTCCCATTATACAAGTGTAAAAACTCCCCCACACTGCCAAATCATCCCGATGCTCCCGTGTCAACCGCACAAAATGGTGTGGGGCTCTATCCCCCGCCGTTGCTGACGCCAACCTTCTGCAAAAAACTCTGCCCATGGGCATTATCCGGCAAGCGAAATTAAGTTTCCCTAATAACGACTGCAACTCCCGCAGCTGAATCTTACGAAGCCGCCCCGTCCTGCTCACCTCCAAACGCAGCGCATCCAGCTTATCACTAGGAAGTCGGCATTCCATTGCCACTGAATCCAGGGTAATGCCGAGAAAGACTATACAAGTGTTGGGACCAACATTCTTCTCTGGGGATAACGGAACCCCAAAACGATGAGCGACCCACTGGATTGCCCCCAGCAAATTAGCGCACACCCCCAAACCTGGTGGGCCCACACACAGAAAGTCATCCAAGTAATGGATGACCGACTCTATCCCCGCCACCTCACGGATTACCCATTCCAGGAACTAACTGAACGCCTCGAAGTAAGCGCAAGATATTGAGCAACCCATTGGGAGACACCGATCCATATAGTAAGCCCCCTCCCAGTAACACCCTAACAACCGCTGGCTGTCCGGGTGAACCGGGATAAGCCGGAAAGCCGCTTCGACGTCTGTTTTTGCCATAAGGGCCCCAGCACCGTACCGTCGCACCCACTCAACCGCTGCGTCAAACGACGTATATACCACCGAGCACAGCTCAGGGGCAATGCCATCATTGACGGACCAACCTCGCGGATGCGACAAGTGATGGATAAGCCGGAATTTATTTGGCTCTTTCTTTGGAACAACCCCCAGTGGCGATACCACCATGTCCTGCACGGGAAGAGCCAAGAACGGACCCGCCATACGACCTAACCCCACCTCTTTACGCAACTTGTCCGACACCACCTCCGGATAATCAATCGCCGATTTCAAATTGCGTAAAGAAAAGGGGACCGCGTGAACCGGGGAAGGGATCACAAAACCAAACTGAAAACCGCGCAACAACAACTCCCCTTTTTCCTTGTCTGGAAACTTATTTAGGTACGGCTCTATCTCTTCCCTCCTGACCGGAGTCAGCCCCATGGCCCCCACCACTCCCCGCTTCGCCTTTTCCTTTTTTGAAACATTTGGCGGACCCGTGCGAAGTCCCGCCGCAAGAGGAGCAAGAATGCTTGAACTTACATCCCGCCCCGAACTTGCATTGGCCATCATTGAACTGCCAGCACAAGCCCAGCCGCCCTCCTGTCGCTCCCCCCGATTGTCCCGCTTGTCCTGAGGGGCCGGCCACCCCAGCCCCCCCCCCCCCCCCGACTGAAAGGACTGCCCGAACTTAGCCGGGGCCATCACCTTTAACCAGAGCCCAATATCTTTATTGTCCCACCTAATGTTGGGACGAACCGCTTTCCTCTGACGAAACTGTTCGTCATACCTCAACCAAGTCTGACCCCCATACGACCGATGCCCCTCACCTATAGCATCCATGTACCCGAAAAGGGCGGAACAATTTTCCGGCGCAATTTCCCCTATAACACTTGCCAGAATGGCAAACGCCTGTAACCAGTTCACAAACGTCTGAGGGATTAAACGGTATCGACGCTTCTCCTCCTCCTCCTCCTTTTTACTTTCCCACCTTTTACCCTTGTCTAAGTTACATTTTTCTAAGGGAAGAAGCGAGAAGATTTCGACGTATTCATCTTTCCAAATTTTTTCTTTTACTTCAGGCTTTAAATGTGCCCCCAACAACCCCTCCAAACAAACGTAAACTTCACCTTTTGCTTTATCATCCAACCTCACCCTATCCATATCCTTATCCTTGTCAGTCTGAACCGCAACCGTCACCCCCCCGACCTCCGCCACGGAAACCACCCTCAGGGGGTGCTCTGTTTCTCCGCCCCCCCCACGCTGCAGGGACCCACGCTGCGACCGGGGATGTAGCGGGCAACCTGCCCCCCTCACAACGCGCTAGCAATGCCTTTACACAGCCAAGCAATTCCTGAACATCTCCCCCCCCCCCCCTAACAGAAGACATCAACCCACTATTTACAACATCTCTATCTGCCTCCCCTTGGGAACCCCCACCAACCCCTGGGGATCTAAATATAGCTGGAAACGTATGCAATGGTGAGAGTGACTCACCAGACTGCGTGGGCGCTGAGTTCCCACCAGCCGGGGCGACGGGACCCCCACGACGACCATCCTCCATCGGCACACCTCCGTCTTCACCCGCCTCCGGACATCTGGGGCCTGAAGCCGCGCCGCAGGCTCTGCAGCCGTCTCCTCCGTCCTGGACCTCGGAATTACCACACGACGTCAGGGGCCGTCCCGACCTCCGCTCTCCCTCTACTGCTTCCTCCTCCCTCCGCCTCTGCAGCACCACCGATTGTGGCCTGTGTGACCGTCCAGGGACATCATCCAGCTGACAGGCGGGCCAGATCGGCCCGCTGCAGATCCACGTGGTGTTGACCTGGAGACAGGAGGCTGTCCCTCTGGCCAGGGACCCTGCCCTCCTCTCTCCGAAGGGCCCGACCGGCGACCGGGATTCCTCCCGGACCGGGACCTCCGCCCCCTAGCGGTGGAAGCAGAATCCCGGCTCGAAGGGTCCCTCGAGGGGCTCCCAAGCCTGCGCCGAGCCCTAGGCAAATCGTCCGGGCTAAAGCGCTCTGGAGGCCACACGCGCCGTGACCGCCGGAGGGGGGATGTCAACTCCTCTGGCGCTGCCTGCGTCCCGGCCGTACTCGTTCCCGCTGCCTCCTCTAGCCCCGCCGACGGCTCCTGCTCCGAGGCCGCCGGACCTGTCCTCCCGAGCTCCTCCTCAAGCCAGGCCATGCCCCGCTCCGCCACAGACTTATATACATTATATGCGGGACACTTCTATACATTATATGCGGTACACTTATATACATTATATGCGGGGCACTTATATACATTATATGCGGGGCACTTATATACATTATATGCGGGACACTTATATACATTACATGCGGGACACTTATATACATTACATGCGGGACACTTATATACATTACATGCGGGACACTTCTATACATTACATGCGGGACACTTCTATACATTACATGCGGGACACTTCTATACATTACATGCGGGACACTTCTATACATTACATGCGGGACACTTCTATACATTACATGCGGGACACTTCTATACATTACATGCGGGACACTTATATACATTACATGCGGGACACTTATATACATTATATGCGGGACACTTATATACATTACATGCGGGACACTTATATACATTATATGCGGGACACTTATATACATTATATGCGGGACACTTATATACATTATATGCGGGACACTTATATACATTATATGCGGGACACATATACATTATATGCGGGACACTTATATACATTATATGCGGGACACTTATATACATTATATGCGGGACACTTATATACATTACATGCGGACACTTATATACATTACATGCGGGACACTTATATACATTACATGCGGGACACTTATATACATTATATGCGGGACACTTATATACATTATATGCGGGACACTTATATACATTATATGCGGGACACTTATATACATTATATGCGGGACACTTATATACATTATATGCGGGACACTTATATACATTATATGCGGGACACTTATATACATTATATGCGGGACACTTATATACATTATATGCGGGACACTTATATACATTATATGCGGGACACTTATATACATTATATGCGGGACACTTATATACATTATATGCGGGACACTTATATACATTATATGCGGGACACTTATATACATTATATGCGGACACTTATATACATTATATGCGGGACACTTATATACATTATATGCGGGACACTTATATACATTATATGCGGGACACTTATATACATTATATGCGGACACTTATATACATTATATGCGGGACACTTATATACATTATATGCGGGACACTTATATACATTATATGCGGGACACTTATATACATTATATGCGGGACACTTATATACATTATATGCGGGACACTTATATACATTATATGCGGGACACTTATATACATTATATGCGGGACACTTATATACATTATATGCGGGACACTTATATACATTATATGCGGGACACTTATATACATTATATGCGGGACACTTATATACATTATATGCGGGACACTTATATACATTATATGCGGGACACTTATATACATTATATGCGGGACACTTATATACATTATATGCGGGACACTTATATACATTATATGCGGGACACTTATATACATTATATGCGGGACACTTATATACATTATATGCGGGACACTTATATACATTATATGCGGGACACTTATATACATTATATGCGGGACACTTATATACATTATATGCGGGACACTTATATACATTATATGCGGGACACTTATATACATTATATGCGGGACACTTATATACATTATATGCGGGACACTTATATACATTATATGCGGGACACTTATATACATTATATGCGGGACACTTATATACATTATATGCGGGACACTTATATACATTATATGCGGGACACTTCTATACATTATATGCGGGACACTTCTATACATTATATGCGGGACACTTCTATACATTATATGCGGGACACTTCTATACATTATATGCGGGACACTTCTATACATTATATGCGGGACACTTCTATACATTATATGCGGGACACTTCTATACATTATATGCGGGACACTTCTATACATTATATGCGGGACTCTTCTATACATTATATGCGGGACTCTTCTATACATTATATGCGGGACACTTATATACATTATGTGCGGGACACTTATATACATTATGTGCGGGACACTTATATACATTATGTGCGGGACACTTATATACATTATGTGCGGGACACTTATATACATTATATGCGGGACACTTATATACATTATATGCGGGACACTTATATACATTATATGCGGGACACTTATATACATTATATGCGGGACACTTATATACATTATATGCGGGACACTTATATACATTATATGCGGGACACTTATATACATTATATGCGGGACACTTATATACATTATATGCGGGACACTTATATACATTATATGCGGGACACTTCTATACATTATATGCGGGACACTTCTATACATTATATGCGGGACACTTGTATACATTATATGCGGGACACTTATATACATTATATGCGGGACACTTATATACATTATATGCGGGACACTTATATACATTATATGCGGGACACTTATATACATTATATGTGTGACACTTATATACATTATATGCAGGACACTTATATACATTATATGCGGGACACTTATATACATTATATGCGGGACACTTATATACATTATATGCGGGACACTTATATACATTATATGCGGGACACTTATATACATTATATGCGGGACACTTATATACATTATATGCGGGACACTTATATACATTATATGCGGGACACTTATATACATTATATGCGGGACACTTATATACATTATATGCGGGACACTTATATACATTATATGCGGGACACTTATATACATTATATGCGGGACACTTATATACAATATATGCGGGACACTTATATACATTATATGCGGGACACTTATATACACTATATGCGGGACACTTCTATACATTATATGCGGGACACTTATATACATTATATGCAGGACACTTATATACATTATATGCAGGACACTTCTATACATTATATGCGGGACACTTGTATACATTATATGCGGGACACTTATATACATTATATGCGGGACACTTATATACATTATATGCGGGACACTTATATACAATATATGCGGGACACTTATATACATTATATGCGGGACACATATACATTATATGTGTGACACTTATATACATTATATGCAGGACACTTATATACATTATATGCGGGACACTTATATACATTATATGCGGGACACTTATATACATTATATGCGGGACACTTATATACATTATATGCGGGACACTTATATACATTATATGCGGGACACTTATATACATTATATGCGGGACACTTATATACATTATATGCGGGACACTTATATACATTATATGCGGGACACTTATATACATTATATGCGGGACACTTATATACAATATATGCGGGACACTTATATACATTATATGCGGGACACTTATATACACTATATGCGGGACACTTCTATACATTATATGCGGGACACTTATATACATTATATGCAGGACACTTATATACATTATATGCGGGACACTTATATACATTATATGCGGGACACTTATATACATTATATGCGGGACACTTATATACATTATATGCGGGACACTTATATACATTATATGCAGGACACTTATATACATTATATGCGGGACACTTATATACATTATATGCAGGACACTTATATACATTACATGCGGGACACTTCTATACATTACATGCAGGACACTTATATACATTATATGCGGGACACTTATATACATTATATGCGGGACACTTATATACATTATATGCGGGACACTTATATACATTATATGCGGGACACTTATATACATTATATGCAGGACACTTATATACATTATATGCAGGACACTTATATACATTATAGGCAGGACACTTATATACATTATATGCGGGACACTTATATACATTATATGCGGGACACTTATATACATTACATGCGGGACACTTATATATATTATATGCAGGACACTTCTATACATTATATGCGGGACACTTATATACATTATATGCGGGACACTTATATACATTATATGCGGGACACTTATATACATTATATGCGGGACACTTATATACATTATATGCGGGACACTTCTATACATTATATGCGGGACACTTCTATACATTACATGCGGGACACTTCTATACATTATATGCGGGACACTTATATACATTATATGCGGGACACTTATATACATTATATGCGGGACACTTATATACATTATATGCGGGACACTTATATACATTACATGCGGGACACTTATATACATTATATGCGGGACACTTATATACATTATATGCGGGACACTTATATACATTATATGCGGGACACTTATATACATTATATGCGGGACACTTATATACATTATATGCAGGACACTTATATACATTATATGCAGGACACTTATATACATTATATGCAGGACACTTATATACATTATATGCAGGACACTTCTATACATTATATGCAGGACACTTATATACACTATATGCAGGACACTTATATACATTATATGCGGGACACTTATATACTTTATATGCGGGACACTTCTATACATTACATGCGGGACACTTATATACATTATATGCGGGACACTTATATACATTATATGCTGGACACTTATATACATTATATGCAGGACACTTATATACATTACATGCCGGACACTTATATACATTATATGCGGGACACTTATATACATTATATGCAGGACACTTATATACATTATATGCAGGACACTTATATACATTATATGCGGGACACTTATATACATTATATTCGGGACACTTCTATACATTATATGCAGGACACTTATATACATTATATGCGGGACACTTATATACATTATATGCGGGACACTTATATACATTATATGCGGGACACTTATATACATTATATGCGGGACACTTCTATACATTACATGCAGGACACTTATATACATTATATGCGGGACACTTATATACATTATATGCGGGACACTTATATACATTATATGCGGGACACTTATATACATTATATGCAGGACACTTATATACATTATATGCAGGACACTTATATACATTATATACAGGACACTTATATACATTATATGCGGGACACTTATATACATTATATGCGGGACACTTATATACATTATATGCAGGACACTTATATACATTATATGCGGGACACTTATATACATTATATGCAGGACACTTATATACATTACATGCGGGACACTTATATATATTATATGCAGGACACTTCTATACATTATATGCGGGACACTTATATACATTATATGCGGGACACTTATATACATTATATGCAGGACACTTATATACATTACATGCGGGACACTTATATATATTATATGCAGGACACTTCTATACATTATATGCGGGACACTTATATACATTATATGCGGGACACTTATATACATTATATGCAGGACACTTATATACATTATATGCGGGACACTTATATACATTATATGCAGGACACTTATATACATTATATGCAGGACACTTCTTGGGCCGTTTTTGGAGCCGTTTCCTCATAGACTCTATTGAAAACAGCTCCAAAAACGGCCGAAAAAACGGTGCGAAAACGCCGCGAAAAACGCTGCGAAAAAAGTGAGTTGCTCAAAAAACGTCTGACAATCAGGTGCTGTTTTCCCTTTGGCTCAGCGTGTGAACATACCCTAATAGTACAACTACTCCAGTCGTACATGTCAATAACTGTCTGCTGGGCTCCAGAGGTTTGTCACAATTGTGTCCCCATTGAGTATAACCACCATCATCCCAGGTTTTTATACTAAGATTCCATCCCTGCGTCATGTACGGATAAGAGCAGTTCCTAAACTACAAGGTAGAAGTCCTACAATGAGTCTGCGGCAATGCTTAGTAAATACAGAACACGCTATTAGGGGACACAGTGCAGTCCACATATCCGGCTCCTCACTGGAAGATGAAGGAACAGGGACATAATGCCGGTAATATGAAGGAATAGGGACGTAATGCCGGTAAGATGAGGGAACAGGGACATAATGCCTGTAATATGAAAGAACAGGGACATAATGCCGGTAATATGAAGGAACAGGGACATAATGCCGGTAATATGAAGGAACAGGGACATAATGCCTGTAAGATGAGGGAGCAGGGACATAATGCCGGTAATATGAAGGAACAGGGACATAATGCCGGTAATATGAAGGAACAGGGACATAATGCCGGTAATATGAAGGAACAGAGACATAATGCCTGTAATATGAAGGAGCAGGGACATAATGCCGATAATATGAAGGAACAGGGACATAAAGCCTGTAATATGACGGAACAGGGACATAATGCCGGTAATATGAAGGAACAGGGACATAATGCCTATTATATGACGGAACAGGGACATAATGCCGATAATATGAAGGAACAGGGACGTATTGCCGATAATATGAAGGAATAGGGATATAATGCCTGTAATATGAAGGAACAGGGACGTAATGCCTGTAATATGCAGGAACAGGGACGTAATGCCGATAATATGAAGGAATAGGGATATAATGCCTGTAATATGAAGGAACAGGGACATAATGCCGGTAATATGAAGGAACAGGGACATAATGCCGGTAATATGAAGGAACAGAGACATAATGCCTGTAATATGAAGGAGCAGGGACATAATGCCGATAATATGAAGGAACAGGGACGTATTGCCGATAATATGAAGGAATATGGATATAATGCCTGTAATATGAAGGAACATTGCTGGTGGCCTGAGGGGTGATCTTCGTGCACACAAATCCTTAACCTGGCGGCAGATAACGAGCGGCCGCCATACTAATCCAAGACGTCACGCTTGTACCTTGTTTAGATTTGGGGCAGATAGAGATTACACAGCAGTCGCGCTAGAAGCGGGAAAAGAGCGGCCGGTATTGTAAAATGAGCGTGAAATTCAAAATCTGAGTTAAGCCAATCAACGGGAGGGATTGATAATGTGAATATGCTGAGAGAAACGCCCCGGAAGTGACATGTATTACAGTTCTCTCTCTGGTCCACCCAAGGTCTATATAAAGACGCGCCCCGCGGTTCTCGGTACAATAGTTCTCTTTAGCTCCAGTTTACAGAATGTCTGGTCGTGGTAAAGGAGGAAAAGGCCTCGGAAAGGGCGGTGCCAAGCGGCACAGGAAGGTCCTCCGTGATAACATCCAGGGCATCACCAAGCCTGCAATCCGCCGTCTAGCTCGCAGGGGAGGCGTCAAACGCATCTCCGGTCTCATCTATGAAGAGACTCGTGGCGTCCTGAAGGTTTTCCTGGAGAACGTCATCCGTGACGCCGTCACCTACACCGAGCACGCCAAGAGGAAGACCGTCACCGCTATGGACGTGGTGTACGCGCTCAAACGCCAGGGCCGCACTCTCTACGGCTTCGGAGGTTAATTCCGCTCCTTCTCAGCTCCATCTTACACAACACAAAGGCTCTTCTCAGAGCCGCCACATCCTCTATAGATCAGCTATGATGTCTGCTGGTGACCGCTCGTGTATCTGAGCAGTGACCTTCTACTTCTATATACACGGGGGTAGGGGCTTCAGTATCACGTCGGTCTTCCAGTGAGGAGCCGGATATAGGACTGCAGTGTGTCCCCTAATAACGTCCTAGAAGCAGCTGCCTGAATTGGATCTTGGACCAGGGAATGTTAATGTGAAGGGAAAGAGTGCCTTAGTGCTATACTTGCTGCCGAGTGATCCTCCGGCAGGAATACACATCCTCGTAGCGGCGCTGCCGGACGCCGTTTGTGCCGATGCCTGCACGTACAGGAGTGACAGAAACACCGCTGAATATCCGCTCAGTTGCTCATAGCGCTGTATAAGCGCACGAGCAGTGGATCAAACAGCGGACTTGCTGTGTTGCTTCTTCGGCGTCCAGCTTGCTGCTGGGCAACGTGCTTTCCGCAATCCTTGGAGAGAGGGCCAGTGTTTTCTTAGCTGCTGTCACTGCTACTAATGTTACGAGATTCTTACAACAAACAATAAATCTGTTACTGGGACCAACTTTGACACAAGTATCGGCTCGTATTGCTTCGTATCTCATTCTGCCGGACGGCTGGGATTAATAAGGCTGCTGGCAATAAATCTAGTAACCTCTAGTACTAATAATGAATCTGTCTGCTGTCCCTATATAGGACTCACTTTATTACAGTAACGCGTGCAGTTTCTTGCAGAGCAACATTTAGTGAGACGCATTCAATGAATGAAAAAGGAGAAACTGATGCAGCTGATACGGCATTTTACAAGAGTAAAACCCAATGTTGGAGGGGCCGTGTTTTCCAAGCTGCTCTCATTGCTACAAATGTTACGAACGAACAAACTAGCAATTTGTAGCACCAAGTTCCACATAAGTATGGACTTGCATTGTCTTGTATGTCACTTTGCCAGACTGCTGGTATAATCGCGCTGCTGGCAATACAATGACAGGAAACAGAATACACCTATTTCTACTTCGTACTAACACTGTCTCATATTACAGGCATTAAGTCCCGTGTAGGAGGACACAGGGACATAATGCCGGTAACATGTCCCTGTTCCCTCATCTTCGAGGCATTATGTCCCTGTTCCCTCATCTTCAAGGCATTATGTCCCTGTTCCTTCATATTACCGGCATTATGTCCCTGTTCCTTCATATTACAGACATGATGTCCATGTTCCTACATATTACAGGCATTATGTCCCTGTTCCTTCATATTAGCGGCATTATGTCCCTGTTCCTTCATATTACCGGCATTATGTCCCTGTTCCTTCATATTACCGGCATTATGTCCCTGTTCCTTCATATTACCGGCATTATGTCCCTGTTCCTATCTAATCCTATCATGTGTGATACTGTGTGCTGAGCTGTGTATCTAATCCTATCATGTGTGATACTGTCTGCTGAGCTGTGTATCTAATCCTATCATGTATGATACTGTCTGCTGAGCTATGTATCTAATCCTATCATGTGTGATACTGTGTGCTGAGCTGTGTATCTAATCCTATCATGTGTGATACTGTCTGCTGTGCTGTGTATCTAATCCTATCATGTGTGATACTGTCTGCTGAGCTGTGTATCTAATCCTATCATGTATGATACTGTCTGCTGAGCTGTGTATCTAATCCTATCATGTGTGATACTGTCTGCTGAGCTGTGTATCTAATCCTATCATGTGTGATACTGTCTGCTGAGCGGTAGTTCTAAGCCTATCATGTGTGATACTGTCTGCTGAGCTGTGTATCTAATCCTATCATGTGTGATACTGTCTGCTGAGCGGTAGTTCTAAGCCTATCATGTGTGATACTGTCTGCTGAGCCCTGTATCTAATCCTATCATGTGTGATACTGTCTGCTGGGCTGTGTATCTAATCCTATCATGTGTGATACTGTCTGCTGTGCTGTGTATCTAATCCTATCATGTGTGATACTGTCTGCTGAGCCCTGTATCTAATCCTATCATGTGTGATACTGTCTGCTGGGCTGTGTATCTAATCCTATCATGTGTGATACTGTCTGCTGTGCTGTGTATCTAATCCTATCATGTGTGATACTGTCTGCTGAGCTATGTATCTAATCCTATCATGTATGATACTGTCTGCTGAGCTGTGTATCTAATCCTATCATGTGTGATACTGTCTGCTGAGCTGTGTATCTAATCCTATCATGTGTGATACTGTCTGCTGAGCGGTAGATCTAATCCTATCATGTGTGATACTGTCTGCTGGGCTGTGTATCTAAGCCTATCATGTGTGATACTGTGTGCTGAGCCACTGTATCTAATCCTATCATGTGTGATACTGTCTGCTGAGCTGTGTATCTAATCCTATCATGTGTGATACTGTCTGCTGAGCTGTGTATCTAATCCTATCATGTGTGATACGGTGTGCTGAGCTGTGTATCTAATCCTATCATGTGTGATACTGTCTGCTGAGCTGTGTATCTAATCCTATCATGTGTGATACTGTCTGCTGAGCTGTGTATCTAATCCTATCATGTGTGATACTGTCTGCTGAGCGGTGTATCTAATCCTATCGTGTGATACTGTCTGCTGAGCTGTGTATCTAATCCTATCATGTGTGATACTGTCTGCTGGGCCCTGTATCTAATCCTATCATGTGTGATACTGTCTGCTGAGCTGTGTATCTAATCCTATCATGTGTGATACTGTCTACTGAGCTGTGTATCTAATCCTATCATGTGTGATACTGTCTGCTGAGCTGTGTATCTAATCCTATCATGTGTGATACTGTCTGCTGAGCTGTGTATCTAATCCTATCATGTGTGATACTGTCTGCTGAGCTGTGTATCTAATCCTATCATGTGTGATACTGTCTGCTGAGCCCTGTATCTAATCCTATCATGTGTGATACTGTCTACTGAGCCGTGTATCTAATCCTATCATGTGTGATACTGTCTGCTGGGCTGTGTATCTAAGCCTATCATGTGTGATACTGTGTGCTGAGCCACTGTATCTAATCCTATCATGTGTGATACTGTCTGCTGAGCTGTGTATCTAATCCTATCATGTGTGATACTGTCTTCTGAGCTGTGTATCTAATCCTATCATGTGTGATACTGTCTGCTGAGCTGTGTATCTAATCCTATCATGTGTGATACTGTCTGCTGGGCCCTGTATCTAATCCTATCATGTGTGATACTGTCTGCTGAGCTGTGTATCTAATCCTATCATGTGTGATACTGTCTGCTGAGCTGTGTATCTAATCCTATCATGTGTGATACTGTCTGCTGAGCTGTGTATCTAATCCTATCATGTGTGATACTGTCTGCTGAGCTGTGTATCTAATCCTATCATGTGTGATACTGTCTGCTGAGCTGTGTATCTAATCCTATCATGTGTGATACTGTCTGCTGAGCCCTGTATCTAATCCTATCATGTGTGATACTGTCTACTGAGCCGTGTATCTAATCCTATCATGTGTGATACTGTCTGCTGGGCTGTGTATCTAAGCCTATCATGTGTGATACTGTGTGCTGAGCCACTGTATCTAATCCTATCATGTGTGATACTGTCTGCTGAGCTGTGTATCTAATCCTATCATGTGTGATACTGTCTTCTGAGCTGTGTATCTAATCCTATCATGTGTGATACTGTCTGCTGAGCTGTGTATCTAATCCTATCATGTGTGATACTGTCTGCTGTGCTGTGTATCTAATCCTATCATGTGTGATACTGTCTGCTGAGCTGTGTATCTAATCCTATCATGTGTGATACTGTCTGCTGAGCTGTGTATCTAATCCTATCATGTGTGATACTGTCTACTGAGCCATGTATCTAATCCTATCATGTGTGATACTGTCTGCTGGGCTGTGTATCTAAGCCTGTCATGTGTGATACTGTGTGCTGAGCCACTGTATCTAATCCTATCATGTGTGATACTGTCTGCTGAGCTGTGTATCTAATCCTATCATGTGTGATACTGTCTGCTGAGCTGTGTATCTAATCCTATCATGTGTGATACTGTCTGCTGGGCTGTGTATCTAATCCTATCATGTGTAATACTGTGTGCTGAGCTGTGTATCTAATCCTATCATGTGTGATACTGTCTACTGAGCTGTGTATCTAATCCTATCATGTGTGATACTGTCTGCTGAGCCCTGTATCTAATCCTATCATGTGTGATACTGTCTACTGAGCCGTGTATCTAATCCTATCATGTGTGATACTGTCTGCTGGGCTGTGTATCTAAGCCTATCATGTGTGATACTGTGTGCTGAGCCACTGTATCTAATCCTATCATGTGTGATACTGTCTGCTGAGCTGTGTATCTAATCCTATCATGTGTGATACTGTCTTCTGAGCTGTGTATCTAATCCTATCATGTGTGATACTGTCTGCTGAGCTGTGTATCTAATCCTATCATGTGTGATACTGTCTGCTGGGCCCTGTATCTAATCCTATCATGTGTGATACTGTCTGCTGAGCTGTGTATCTAATCCTATCATGTGTGATACTGTCTGCTGAGCTGTGTATCTAATCCTATCATGTGTGATACTGTCTGCTGAGCTGTGTATCTAATCCTATCATGTGTGATACTGTCTGCTGAGCTGTGTATCTAATCCTATCATGTGTGATACTGTCTGCTGAGCTGTGTATCTAATCCTATCATGTGTGATACTGTCTGCTGAGCCCTGTATCTAATCCTATCATGTGTGATACTGTCTACTGAGCCGTGTATCTAATCCTATCATGTGTGATACTGTCTGCTGGGCTGTGTATCTAAGCCTATCATGTGTGATACTGTGTGCTGAGCCACTGTATCTAATCCTATCATGTGTGATACTGTCTGCTGAGCTGTGTATCTAATCCTATCATGTGTGATACTGTCTTCTGAGCTGTGTATCTAATCCTATCATGTGTGATACTGTCTGCTGAGCTGTGTATCTAATCCTATCATGTGTGATACTGTCTGCTGTGCTGTGTATCTAATCCTATCATGTGTGATACTGTCTGCTGAGCTGTGTATCTAATCCTATCATGTGTGATACTGTCTGCTGAGCTGTGCATCTAATCCTATCATGTGTGATACTGTCTACTGAGCCATGTATCTAATCCTATCATGTGTGATACTGTCTGCTGGGCTGTGTATCTAAGCCTGTCATGTGTGATACTGTGTGCTGAGCCACTGTATCTAATCCTATCATGTGTGATACTGTCTGCTGAGCTGTGTATCTAATCCTATCATGTGTGATACTGTCTGCTGAGCTGTGTATCTAGTCCTATCATGTGTGATACTGTCTGCTGGGCTGTGTATCTAAGCCTGTCATGTGTGATACTGTGTGCTGAGCCACTGTATCTAATCCTATCATGTGTGATACTGTCTGCTGAGCTGTGTATCTAATCCTATCATGTGTGATACTGTCTGCTGAGCTGTGTATCTAATCCTATCATGTGTGATACTGTCTGCTGTGCTGTGTATCTAATCCTATCATGTGTGATACTGTCTGCTGAGCTGTGTATCTAATCCTATCATGTGTGATACTGTCTGCTGAGCTGTGTATCTAATCCTATCATGTGTGATACTGTCTACTGAGCCATGTATCTAATCCTATCATGTGTGATACTGTCTGCTGGGCTGTGTATCTAAGCCTGTCATGTGTGATACTGTGTGCTGAGCCACTGTATCTAATCCTATCATGTGTGATACTGTCTGCTGAGCTGTGTATCTAATCCTATCATGTGTGATACTGTCTGCTGAGCTGTGTATCTAATCCTATCATGTGTGATACTGTCTGCTGGGCTGTGTATCTAATCCTATCATGTGTAATACTGTGTGCTGAGCTGTGTATCTAATCCTATCATGTGTGATACTGTCTGCTGAGATGTGTATCTAATCCTATCATGTGGGATACTGTCTGCTGAGCTGTGTATCTAATCCTATCATGTGTTATACTGTCTGCTGAGCCGTGTATCTAATCCTATCATGTGTGATATTGTCTGCTGAGCGGTGTATCTAATCCTATCGTGTGGTACTGTCTGCTGGGCCGTGTATCTAATCCTATCATGTGTGATACTGTCTGCTGAGCTGTGTATCTAATCCTATCATGTGTGATACTGTCTGCTGGGCCCTGTATCTAATCCTATCATGTGTGATACTGTCTGCTGAGCTGTGTATCTAATCCTATCATGTGTGATACTGTCTGCTGAGCTGTGTATCTAATCCTATCATGTGTGATACTGTCTGCTGAGCTGTGTATCTAATCCTATCATGTGTGATACTGTCTGCTGAGCGGTGTATCTAAGCCTATCATGTGTGATACTGTCTGCTGAGCCCTGTATCTAATCCTATCATGTGTGATACTGTCTACTGAGCCGTGTATCTAATCCTATCATGTGTGATACTGTCTGCTGGGCTGTGTATCTAATCCTATCATGTGTGATACTGTGCGCTGAGCCACTGTATCTAATCCTATCATGTGTGATACTGTCTGCTGTGCTGTGTATCTAATCCTATCATGTGTGATACTGTCTGCTGAGCGGTGTATCTAATCCTATCCTGTGTGATACTGTCTGCTGAGCTGTGTATCTAATCCTATCATGTGTGATACTGTCTGCTGAGCTGTGCATCTAATCCTATCATGTGTGATACTGTCTGCTGTGCTGTGTATCTAATCCTATCATGTGTGATACTGTCTGCTGAGCTGTGTATCTAATCCTATCATGTGTGATACTGTCTGCTCGGCCCTGTATCTAATCCTATCATGTGTGATACTGTCTGCTGGGCCCTGTATCTAATCATATCATGTGTGATACTGTCTGCTGAGCTGTGTATCTAATCATACCATGTGTGATACTGTCTGCTGAGCTGTATCTAATCCTATCATGTGTGATACTGTCTGCTGAGCTGTATCTAATCCTATCATGTGTGATACTGTCTGCTGAGCTGTATCTAATCCTATCATGTGTGATACTGTCTGCTGAGACACTGTATCTAATCCTATCATGTGTGATACTGTCTGCTGGGCTGTGTATCTAATCCTATCATGGATGATACGGTCTGCTGAGCTGTGTATCTAATCCTATCATGTGTGATACTGTCTGCTGAGCTTTGTATCTAATCCTATCATGTGTGATACTGTGTGCTGAGCCACTGTATCTAATCCTATCATGTGTGATACCGTGTGCTGAGCTGTGTATCTAATCCTATCATGTGTGATACTGTCTGCTGTGCTGTGTATCTAATCCTATCATGTGTGATACGGTCTGCTGAGCTGTGTATCTAATCCTATCATGTATGATACTGTCTGCTTAGCTGTGTATCTAATCCTATCATGTGTGATACTGTGTGCTGAGCTGTGTATCTAATCCTATCATGTGTGATACTGTCTGCTGTACTGTATATCTAATCCTATCATGTGTGATACTGTCTGCTGAGCTGTGTATCTAATCCTATCATGTGTGATACTGTCTGCTGAGCTGTGTATCTAATCCTATCATGTGTGATACTGTCTGCTGAGCGGTGTATCTAATCCTATCATGTGTGATACTGTGCGCTGAGCTGTGTATCTAATCCTATCATGTGTGATACTGTCTGCTGAGCTGTGTATCTAATCCTATCATGTGTGATACTGTCTGCTGAGCTGTGTATCTAATCCTATCATGTGTGATACTGTCTGCTGAGCTGTGCATCTAATCCTATCATGTGTGATACTGTCTGCTGAGCTGTGTATCTAATCCTATCATGTGTGATACTGTCTGCTGAGCTGTGCATCTAATCCTATCATGTGTGATACAATCTGCTGAGCTGTGTATCTAATCCTATCATGTGTGATACTGTCTGCTGAGCTGTGTATCTAATCCTATCATGTGTGATACTGTCTGCTGAGCTGTGTATCTAATCCTATCATGTGTGATACTGTCTGCTGTACTGTATATCTAATCCTATCATGTGTGATACTATCTGCTGAGCTGTGTATCTAATCCCATCATGTGTGATACTGTCTGCTGAGCTGTGTATCTAATCCTATCATGTGTGATACTGTCTTCTGAGCTGTGTATCTAATCCTATCATGTGTGATACTGTCTGCTGAGCTGTGTATCTAATCCTATCATGTGTGATACTATCTGCTGAGCTGTGTATCTAATCCCATCATGTGTGATACTGTTTGCTGAGCTGTGTATCTAATCCTATCATGTGTGATACTGTCTTCTGAGCTGTGTATCTAATCCTATCATGTGTGATACTGTCTGCTGAGCTGTGTATCTAATCCTATCATGTGTGATACAATCTGCTGAGCTGTGCTGGCTTCATCACACGCGGCAATGTCCCTCCCTGTCCGGCAGCCACATAATGTATGAAGCAGCATCTGCACCGACACGAGAGCGGCCGCACATAGAACAGGGGGACTAGCGGGAGGCCAGACAATAGCAGGCACAGCTCTGTTGTAGACAAGGTGGGTGGCTCTTAGAAGAGCCTTTGTGTTCTTACTGCAGGGACGGGGCACATTACTTGGCGCTGGTGTACTTGGTGACGGCCTTGGTGCCCTCGGACACGGCGTGCTTGGCCAGCTCTCCAGGCAGCAGCAGGCGCACGGCAGTCTGGATCTCCCGGGAGGTGATGGTGGAGCGCTTGTTGTAGTGAGCCAGGCGGGAGGCTTCCCCTGCGATGCGCTCGAAGATGTCATTGACGAAGGAGTTCATGATGCCCATGGCCTTGGACGAGATGCCGGTGTCAGGGTGGACCTGCTTGAGCACCTTGTACACGTAAATGGCGTAGCTCTCCTTCCTGCTCTTTCTCCGCTTCTTGCCGTCCTTCTTCTGTGTCTTGGTCACGGCTTTCTTGGAGCCCTTCTTGGGCGCCGGGGCAGACTTGGCGGGCTCAGGCATGATAACACACTGCGATCTCCTCACAACTGAGATAATGGAATGCTTTACCCTCCCACCGCTGCTGTATTTATACACGGGCTATGCAAATGAGCAACGCTGTCTGACCGCTGTTCTACTGGAAGAGCAAGTCATGTGACCTATGGAATCGTCATAAGCCACTCCCAGTGCAGCTAATTGGTGGTTCCCACAAGTCTGTTCTCTGTTGGTGGATTTAAATCTATCCAATCACAGGAGCTGGTGAGCGGTGCAGTAGCTTATAAAAGGCAGCAGAAAGGGGTGATTGTTACGATACGAACAGAAGATTTCTACTTAGCGATGTCTGGACGCGGTAAACAAGGAGGCAAAGTGCGGGCTAAAGCCAAGACCCGCTCATCCCGGGCAGGACTTCAGTTCCCTGTTGGTCGTGTGCACAGACTTCTCCGCAAGGGCAACTACGCTCAGAGGGTCGGTGCCGGCGCTCCGGTTTACATGGCCGCTGTGCTGGAATATCTGACCGCTGAGATCCTGGAACTGGCTGGAAATGCCGCCCGGGACAACAAGAAGACCCGAATCATCCCCCGTCACCTGCAGCTGGCCGTGCGCAATGACGAGGAGCTCAACAAGCTGCTGGGTGGTGTGACCATCGCTCAGGGAGGCGTCCTGCCCAACATCCAGGCCGTTCTGCTGCCCAAGAAGACCGAGAGCAGCAAAAGCGCCAAGAGCAAGTGAGCGCCGCTTATCCCACATTTAACCACAAAGGCTCTTTTAAGAGCCGCCCACATGGTCCTTAGAACAGAGCTCTCACCGCTGATCTCCGATATGTAAACGTTCTGCGCCAGATAAGTGGCTCTGCTTGTACAGAGATCTACCCATATGTATTCATATACCGCGGGGTTTCACATTGAAGAGGAAGCCGTACGGTTGGTGTGTGTAGAACTGCTGCGTTACTCATGACCTATACATTCACTACTGCCTCGTGCAGATGGTGGCGCTGTCCTCATTGGTGCACTAACTATACTGTACAGGACACATTAATAGTACAACTACTCCAGTGATTCATGTTCATGATCTACAACTCGCCCCCGACTACATAGTATCTTAAATTATATCTTCCAGTCTCAAGAGCTTTGTCACAATTCGGTCCCCCTGAAGTATAACCACCATCATCCCAGGTGTTTAGGCTAAGATTCCATCCCCGCGTCATGTACGGATAAGAGCAGTTCCTAAACTACAAAGGAGAAGTCCTACGAGGGGTCTGCGGCAATGCTTTATATGTACAGGAGACGCTATTCGGGTAACAAACCATTCCTATCAAGGACTCTTAGCTTCTAATTCTGCCCTGGTGTACACCACCAACTAAATGTGAACAAATGAAAAAGGGAGGGGAAGAGAAGGGCGAGAAGCGCACGGATCAAAGGATCTCTCGAATTAAGAAAAATTATAGATCAATAAAACAACGAGCTTAGAGCGGTATATTCTACCTAACAGGGAAGGGGTGAACGGTCCCTGTGTAGAGAACACCCCATTTAATGAACAAATCCCATTCAGCATTGTGACTTATCGTAGATGAAGGGGAATGAAAGGGAAAGGTACATAAATCAAATATCAAAAGTGGGGGCATAAAGGGGACAAACCGGGCTGTAATGTTCGTCTCCCTCAAGTACCGCACTATTGGAGCTCTGATATTAGATGTTACTTCTGAATAGAGCTGCATCAATTTGTCCTTTTCATTCTCTGAATGCGTCTCACTAAATGTTAGGGTATGTGCACACACACTAATTACGTCCGTAATTGACGGACGTATTTCGGCCGCAAGTCCCGGACCGAACACAGTGCAGGGAGCCAGGCTCCTAGCATCATAGTTATGTACGATGCTAGGAGTCCCTGCCTCGCTGCAGGACAACTGTCCCGTACTGTAATCATGTTTTCAGTGGTCCTGCAGCGAGGCAGGGACTCCTAGCATCGTACATAACTATGATGCTAGGAGCCTGGCTCCCTGCACTGTGTTCGGTCCGGGACTTGCGGCCGAAATACGTCCGTCAATTACGGACGTAATTAGTGTGTGTGCACATACCCTTACTCTGCAGCAACTTCATGCGTTAGTGGGATGAGGTGAGTCCTAAGTATAGACAACGCACAGTGTTAGTACGAAGTAGAAATAGGTGCATTCTGTTTCCTGTCATTGTATTGCCAGCAGCGCGATTATACCAGCAGTCTGGCAAAGTGACATACAAGACAATGCAAGTCCATACTTATGTGGAACTTGGTGCTACAAATTGGTAGTTTGTTTTGAAAATCTCGTAACATTTGTAGCAATGAGAGCAGCTTGGAAAACACTGGCCCTCCAACATTGGGTTTTGCTCTTGTAAAATGCCGTATCAGCTGCATCAGTTTCTCCTTTTTCATTCATTGAATGCGTCTCACTAAATGTTGCTCTGCAAGAAACTGCACGCGTTACTGTAATAAAGTGAGTCCTATATAGGGATAGCAGACAGATTCATTATTAGTACTAGAGGTTACTAGATTTATTGCCAGCAGCCTTATTAATCCCAGCCGTCCGGCAGAATGAGATACGAAGCAATACGAGCCGATACTTGTGTCAAAGTTGGTCCCAGTAACAGATTTATTGTTTGTTGTAAGAATCTGGTAACATTAGTAGCAGTGACAGCAGCTAAGAAAACACTGGCCCTCTCTCCAAGGATTGCGGAAAGCACGTTGCCCAGCAGCAAGCTGGACGCCGAAGAAGCAACACCGCAAGTCCGCTGTTTGATCCGCTGCTCGTGCGCTTATACAGCGCTATGAGCAACTGAGCGGATATTCAGCGGTGAGTTTCTGCCACTCATGTACATGCAGGCATCGGCACAAACGGCGCCCGGCAGCGCCGCTACGAGGATGTGTATTCCTGCCGGAGGATCACTCGGCAGCAAGTATAGCACTAAGGCACTCTTTCCCTTCACATTAACATTCCCTGGTCCAAGACCAGTTTGTCAGCTGCTTCTAGGACGTTATTAGGGGCACACTGCAGTCCACATATCCGGCTCCTCACTGGTAGACCGACGTGATACTGAAGCCCCTACCCCCGTGTATATAGAAGGTCACTGCTCAGATGATACACGAGCGGTCACCAGCAGACATCATAGCTGATCTATAGAGGATGTGGCGGCTCTGAGAAGAGCCTTTGTGTTGTGTAAGATGGAGCTGAGAAGGAGCGGAATTAACCTCCGAAGCCGTAGAGAGTGCGGCCCTGGCGTTTGAGCGCGTACACCACGTCCATAGCGGTGACGGTCTTCCTCTTGGCGTGCTCGGTGTAGGTGACGGCGTCACGGATGACGTTCTCCAGGAAAACCTTCAGGACGCCACGAGTCTCTTCATAGATGAGACCGGAGATGCGTTTGACGCCTCCCCTGCGAGCTAGACGGCGGATTGCAGGCTTGGTGATGCCCTGGATGTTATCACGGAGGACCTTCCTGTGCCGCTTGGCACCGCCCTTTCCGAGGCCTTTTCCTCCTTTACCACGACCAGACATCCTGTAAACTGGAGCTAAAGAGAACTATTGTACCGAGAACCGCGGGGCGCGTCTTTATATAGACCTTGGGTGGACCAGAGAGAGAACTGTAATACATGTCACTTCCGGGGCGTTTCTCTCAGCATATTCACATTATCAATCCCTCCCGTTGATTGGCTTAACTCAGATTTTGAATTTCACTCTCATTTTACAATACCGGCCGCTCTTTTCCCGCTTCTAGCGCGACTGCTGTGTAATCTCTATCTGCCCCAAATCTAAACAAGGTACAAGCGTGACGTCTTGGATTAGTATGGCGGCCGCTCGTTATCTGCCGCCAGGTTAAGGATTTGTGTGCACGAAGATCACCCCTCAGGCCACCAGCAATGTTCCTTCATATTACAGGCATTATATCCATATTCCTTCATATTATCGGCAATACGTCCCTGTTCCTTCATATTATCGGCATTATGTCCCTGCTCCTTCATATTACAGGCATTATGTCTCTGTTCCTTCATATTACCGGCATTATGTCCCTGTTCCTTCATATTACCGGCATTATGTCCCTGTTCCTTCATATTACAGGCATTATATCCCTATTCCTTCATATTATCGGCATTACGTCCCTGTTCCTGCATATTACAGGCATTACGTCCCTGTTCCTTCATATTACAGGCATTATATCCCTATTCCTTCATATTATCGGCAATACGTCCCTGTTCCTTCATATTATCGGCATTATGTCCCTGTTCCGTCATATAATAGGCATTACGTCCCTGTTTCTTCATATTACCGGCATTATGTCCCTGTTCCTTCATATTACCGGCGTTATGTCCCTGTTCCCTCATCTTACAAGCATTTTTTCCCCTGTAGGAGGGTACAGGGACATAATGCCGGTAATATGTCCCTGCTCCATTATATTACCGGTATTATATCCCTGTTCCTTCATATTACAGGCATTATGTCCCTGTTCCTTCATATTACCGGCATTATGTCCCTGTTCCTTCATATTACAGGCATTATGTCCCTGTTCCTTCATAATACCGGCATTATGTCCCTGTTCCTTCATATTACCGGTATTATGTCAGTGTTCCTTAATATTACAGGCATTATTTCCCTGTTCCCTCATCTTACCGGCATTATATCCCTGTTCCTTCATAATACCGGCATTATGTCCCTATTCCCTCATCTTGCCAGCATTATATCCCTGTTCCTTCATATTACCGGCATAATATCCCTGTTCCTTCTTATTATTGGCATTACGTCCCTGTTCCTTCATATTACAGGCATTATGTCCCTGTTCCTTCATATTACCGGCATTATTTCCCTGTTCCTTCATATTACTGTCATTATGTCCCTGTTCCTTCATATTACCGGCATTATTTCCCTGTTCCTTCATATTACAGGCATTATGTCCCTATTCCTTCATCTGAACCGGCATGTCCCTGTTTCTTCATAGTATCGGCATTATGTCCCTGTTCCCTCATCTGAACCGGCATTATGTCCCTGTTTCTTCTTATTATCGGCAGATGAACCGGATAACGTGAGTGCTAGAGACGAGGACTGGTTATAGTGTAAATGGCGCTAAGCACTGAAAGGGTTAACATGGCACCTCCACATATTAATAGCAGAGCACCGAGAGGCCAGCGGGAGAGTCGCGGTAGAATAACGGAGGAAAAGGATTCAGCTCGTTTGAGGGAGGATTTGGTGGCTCTGAAAAGAGCCTTTGTGTTGTAATCGGTGCCGGGTTCAGACCTAAGCCCTCTCCCCACGGATCCTGCGGGCCAGTTGAATGTCTTTGGGCATGATGGTGACCCTCTTGGCGTGGATGGCGCACAGGTTGGTATCCTCAAACAGTCCGACCAGATAAGCCTCGCTGGCCTCCTGCAGAGCCATGACTGCTGAGCTCTGGAAGCGCAGATCGGTCTTGAAGTCCTGAGCGATCTCTCGCACCAGGCGCTGGAAGGGCAGCTTACGGATAAGAAGCTCCGTGGACTTCTGGTAGCGGCGGATTTCACGGAGAGCGACTGTGCCCGGGCGGTAACGATGAGGCTTCTTCACTCCGCCGGTAGCGGGAGCGCTCTTCCGTGCAGCTTTAGTAGCCAGCTGCTTGCGGGGCGCTTTCCCGCCGGTGGATTTACGCGCAGTCTGCTTTGTTCTGGCCATAGCTCTATAACAACGTGCACACTTGTAGACTGATACGAGGAGAGGAAAGAGCAGAGTATTTATACACTTGAGCGTGTCCTCATTGGTCCATGAAAGGCACACCCCTACATTCTATTGGCTTCTTCATAAAAATATGGGCCCGACAAAGCAAATGTGATATTCGCGACCAATCACCGTTCCGAAGAGGTGGACACCGGTTTACATGATGTCCAGACGCAGCTTGTACAACAGGGGGCGTTAATGAGATCATTTCTCCAGCTCTGCGAAATAGTTGTCATCAGTAACAGCTCACTGTATTTCCATGTCCGCAGATCACGTACACAGCGTTATATAAGAGACTACTTCCCCATCATCCGCCGCTGCAGTGGTTTTATAGATCGCACAAAGGGACAATCCCCCACCCCATCCTTACACAGGACACTGTGCCCTGCATCCAGAGGCAGCATATAAGGGTCACCATCCACCACGTGTAATGAGGAGGAGGAGGGGACATTGTGCTCTATTTACACCGGAGAGAGTGTAAACCATCGGCCTCCTTCACGTGGATCCTGTGCTGTAATCTACAAGTCTATTGCTGCCCCGGTCCTTATTCACACATTACACCTGGTGGACTGTGACCTGATAAACTCTGCCTGGATGTTACACCATAGTGACGGGACGGACACTGTGGAGGTCCGGATACAGCAGCTATGGCGTCCAGCGCAGATGACCAGAAATGGCACTTGTCATAGAGTAACAGGGACATGAAGCTCCTCCGTGATGATGGCGCCTCCTTTATCTCAGGATCGCGCTGCTGTCTGTACCGGAGGAAATAGCGGCCAGTGATCATACAGCTCTGCCGGGGAGAAGGTGGTGGCTCTGAAAAGAGCCTTTGTGGGACAAGAAACGGGCGGCTCTCGGTTATTTCTTCGCCACGGTCTTCCTGGATTTAGACGCTTTCTTAGCCGGACTCTTGGCAGCTTTGGGCGCTTTCTTTGCCGGACTCTTGGCAGCTTTCTTAGCCGGACTCTTGGCAGCTTTCTTAGCCGGACTCTTGGCAGCTTTGGGCGTTTTCTTAGCCGGACTCTTGGCAGCTTTGGGCTTGGCCGCCTTCTTTGCTGGGCTCTTTGTTATTTTCTTGGGGGCAGGTTTTGGCTTCTTGGGGCTCTTCGCCACCTTCTTGGCAGCGGCAGGCCTCTTGGCCTTTGTCAGGCTCTTGGCCGGAGTCTTCTTCGGGGATTTGGCAGCAGCCGCCGGCTTCTTCTTGGCCGCCTTGTCCTTAGTCTCCTGCTGCTTCTTGTTCAGCTTGAAGGAGCCGGAGGCGCCGCTGCCTTTCACCTGGAGCAGGGTTTCCTTGGTCACCAGAGTCTTGAGCGCCATCTTCAGGCGGCTGTTGTTCTTGTCTACATCGTATCCTCCAGCAGCCAGAGCCTTCTTCAGGGCGGCCAGAGACACCCCACTGCGCTCTTTGGAGGCGGACACGGCTTTCACGATGAGCTCTGACACGCTGGGACCGGAGGGTTTTTTGGTTTTCTTGGCGCCCCCTGCTGCAGGTTTTTTCGGCTGCTTCTTGGATTTGGCGGCCGGCTCGGCGGGAGGGACAGCGGCGGCTGGTGCGGTCTCTGCCATCGTATAACACGGGAATACAATACTACAAATATCCTGTGAGGGAAACACTGAGGACGGAGCTGGGGCCTCTTATATGTACAGCGGCTGCTCGGTGATTGGCTGCGATTGTCCTGAGCGTCTATTGGCTGACACTGATCACATGTCCTCCCTTTCCTCTTCTGACAGGAGTGAAGCTCCGCTCTCCCCTTGTGCTTCCCTGCCCGGGATAAGAGCCCTTTACCCACTAGAAGCGGCCGGGCGAGCGGGCACTCTACGTGACTTCCCCCTCCCTGACATTCCCCCTACTCATTTCTAGCCTTCACTGGCAGAGATGCTGGGAAGGAGCCGGGAGGAGGCCCCGGGATCTCTGCCATAGTCCTGCCGATCTGCACATCGCTGTGATCGGACAAGATAAATGTGTTTGCGGGAGCTCGTGCCCTGTATTCCCGGCACTTGTCACTATCACAGGGTTCTTTACCACAATGTCTAACGTGCGGGAAGCTGATTGTCCGATGCGGGGGCGACCTGGAGCTGCAGAGAGCCCAGAAGGGTAACCCGGCACAGACGAGATGTCGGAGTGTCTTCCGCCTGTCTTACTGTAACTTGGCACAGAGGAGACACCAGAAACTGCTCCACCTGTGTTACAATAACCCAGCACAGAGGAAACACCAGAGTCTGCTCTACTTATGTTACAATAACTCGGCACAGGCAAGACACCGGGGTCTGCTCCACCTGTATTACAACTTCCCAGCACAGAAAAGACACAAGTCTGCTCCTCCTTTACTAAAATAACCTGACACAGGCCAGACCCCAGAACCTGCTCCTCCAGCAGTACATTACCCGGACACAGACAGGACACTAGAGACTTCTCCACCTGTATAACTATAACCTGACACAGGCCAGACCCCAGAACCTGCTCCTCCAGCAGTACATTACCCGGACACAGACAGGACACTAGAGACTACTCCACCTGTATAACTATAACCTGACACAGGGCAGACCCCAGAACCTGCTCCTCCAGCAGTACATTACCCGGACACAGACAGGACACTAGAGACTACTCCACCTGTATAACTATAACCTTGCACAGGCCAGACCCCAGAACCTGCTCCTCCAGCAGTACATTACCCGGACACAGACAGGACACTAGAGACTACTCCACCTGTATAACTATAACCTGACACAGGCCAGACCCCAGAACCTGCTCCTCCAGCAGTACATTACCCGGACACAGACAGGACACTAGAGACTACTCCACCTGTATAACTATAACCTGGCACAGGCCAGACCCCAGAACCTGCTCCTCCAGCAGTACATTACTCGGACACAGACAGGACACTAGAGACTTCTCCACCTGTATAACAATAACCTGACACAGGCCAGACCCCAGAACCTGCTCCTCCAGCAGTACATTACCCGGACACAGACAGGACACTAGAGACTACTCCACCTGTATAACTATAACCTGGCACAGGCCAGACCCCAGAACCTGCTCCTCCAGCAGTACATTACCCGGACACAGACAGGACACTAGAGACTTCTCCACCTGTATAACTATAACCTGACACAGGCCAGACCCCAGAACCTGCTCCTCCAGCAGTACATTACCCGGACACAGACAGGACACTAGAGACTACTCCACCTGTATAACTATAACCTGACACAGGCCAGACCCCAGAACCTGCTCCTCCAGCAGTACATTACCCGGACACAGACAGGACACTAGAGGCTTCTCCACCTGTATAACTATAACCTGACACAGGCCAGACCCCAGAACCTGCTCCTCCAGCAGTACATTACCCGGACACAGACAGGACACTAGAGACTACTCCACCTGTATAACTATAACCTGACACAGGCCAGACCCCAGAACCTGCTCCTCCAGCAGTACATTACCCGGACACAGACAGGACACTAGAGACTACTCCACCTGTATAACTATAACCTGGCACAGGCCAGACCCCAGAACCTGCTCCTCCAGCAGTACATTACTCGGACACAGACAGGACACTAGAGACTTCTCCACCTGTATAACAATAACCTGACACAGGCCAGACCCCAGAACCTGCTCCTCCAGCAGTACATTACCCGGACACAGACAGGACACTAGAGACTACTCCACCTGTATAACTATAACCTGGCACAGGCCAGACCCCAGAACCTGCTCCTCCAGCAGTACATTACCCGGACACAGACAGGACACTAGAGACTTCTCCACCTGTATAACTATAACCTGACACAGGCCAGACCCCAGAACCTGCTCCTCCAGCAGTACATTACCCGGACACAGACAGGACACTAGAGACTACTCCACCTGTATAACTATAACCTGACACAGGCCAGACCCCAGAACCTGCTCCTCCAGCAGTACATTACCCGGACACAGACAGGACACTAGAGGCTTCTCCACCTGTATAACTATAACCTGACACAGGCCAGACCCCAGAACCTGCTCCTCCAGCAGTACATTACCCGGACACAGACAGGACACTAGAGACTTCTCCACCTGTATAACTATAACCTGACACAGGCCAGACCCCAGAACCTGCTCCTCCAGCAGTACATTACCCGGACACAGACAGGACACTAGAGACTACTCCACCTGTATAACTATAACCTGACACAGGCCAGACCCCAGAACCTGCTCCTCCAGCAGTACATTACCCGGACACAGACAGGACACTAGAGACTACTCCACCTGTATAACTATAACCGGACACAGGCCAGACCCCAGAACCTGCTCCTCCAGCAGTACATTACCCGGACACAGACAGGACACTAGAGACTACTCCACCTGTATAACTATAACCTGACACAGGCCAGACCCCAGAACCTGCTCCTCCAGCAGTACATTACCCGGACACAGACAGGACACTAGAGACTTCTCCACCTGTATAACTATAACCTGACACAGGCCAGACCCCAGAACCTGCTCCTCCAGCAGTACATTACCCGGACACAGACAGGACACTAGAGACTACTCCACCTGTATAACTATAACCTGGCACAGGCCAGACCCCAGAACCTGCTCCTCCAGCAGTACATTACCCGGACACAGACAGGACACTAGAGACTACTCCACCTGTATAACTATAACCTGACACAGGCCAGACCCCAGAACCTGCTCCTCCAGCAGTACATTACCCGGACACAGACAGGACACTAGAGACTTCTCCACCTGTATAACTATAACCTGACACAGGCCAGACCCCAGAACCTGCTCCTCCAGCAGTACATTACCCGGACACAGACAGGACACTAGAGACTTCTCCACCTGTATAACTATAACCTGACACAGGCCAGACCCCAGAACCTGCTCCTCCAGCAGTACATTACCCGGACACAGACAGGACACTAGAGACTTCTCCACCTGTATAACTATAACCTGACACAGGCCAGACCCCAGAACCTGCTCCTCCAGCAGTACATTACCCGGACACAGACAGGACACTAGAGACTTCTCCACCTGTATAACTATAACCTGACACAGGCCAGACCCCAGAACCTGCTCCTCCAGCAGTACATTACCCGGACACAGACAGGACACTAGAGACTACTCCACCTGTATAACTATAACCTGACACAGGCCAGACCCCAGAACCTGCTCCTCCAGCAGTACATTACCCGGACACAGACAGGACACTAGAGACTACTCCACCTGTATAACTATAACCTGACACAGGCCAGACCCCAGAACCTGCTCCTCCAGCAGTACATTACCCGGACACAGACAGGACACTAGAGACTACTCCACCTGTATAACTATAACCTGACACAGGCCAGACCCCAGAACCTGCTCCTCCAGCAGTACATTACCCGGACACAGACAGGACACTAGAGACTACTCCACATGTATAACTATAACCTGACACAGGCCAGACCCCAGAACCTGCTCCTCCAGCAGTACATTACCCGGACACAGACAGGACACTAGAGGCTTCTCCACCTGTATAACTATAACCTGACACAGGCCAGACCCCAGAACCTGCTCCTCCAGCAGTACATTACCCGGACACAGACAGGACACTAGAGACTACTCCACCTGTATAACTATAACCTGACACAGGCCAGACCCCAGAACCTGCTCCTCCAGCAGTACATTACCCGGACACAGACAGGACACTAGAGACTACTCCACCTGTATAACTATAACCTGACACAGGCCAGACCCCAGAACCTGCTCCTCCAGCAGTACATTACCCGGACACAGACAGGACACTAGAGACTACTCCACCTGTATAACTATAACCTGACACAGGCCAGACCCCAGAACCTGCTCCTCCAGCAGTACATTACCCGGACACAGACAGGACACTAGAGAATACTCCACCTGTATAACTATAACCTGGCACAGGCCAGACCCCAGAACCTGCTCCTCCAGCAGTACATTACCCGGACACAGACAGGACACTAGAGACTTCTCCACCTGTATAACTATAACCTGACACAGGCCAGAACCCAGAACCTGCTCCTCCAGCAGTACATTACCCGGACACAGACAGGACACTAGAGACTACTCCACCTGTATAACTATAACCTGACACAGGCCAGACCCCAGAACCTGCTCCTCCAGCAGTACATTACCCGGACACAGACAGGACACTAGAGACTACTCCACCTGTATAACTATAACCTGACACAGGCCAGACCCCAGAACCTGCTCCTCCAGCAGTACATTACCCGGACACAGACAGGACACTAGAGAATACTCCACCTGTATAACTATAACCTGGCACAGGCCAGACCCCAGAACCTGCTCCTCCAGCAGTACATTACCCGGACACAGACAGGACACTAGAGACTTCTCCACCTGTATAACTATAACCTGACACAGGCCAGAACCCAGAACCTGCTCCTCCAGCAGTACATTACCCGGACACAGACAGGACACTAGAGACTACTCCACCTGTATAACTATAACCTGACACAGGCCAGACCCCAGAACCTGCTCCTCCAGCAGTACATTACTCGGACACAGACAGGACACTAGAGACTACTCCACCTGTATAACTATAACCTGACACAGGCCAGACCCCAGAACCTGCTCCTCCAGCAGTACATTACCCGGACACAGACAGGACACTAGAGACTACTCCACCTGTATAACTATAACCTGACACAGGCCAGACCCCAGAACCTGCTCCTCCAGCAGTACATTACCCGGACACAGACAGGACACTAGAGACTACTCCACCTGTATAACTATAACCTGGCGCAGGCCAGACCCCAGAACCTGCTCCTCCAGCAGTACATTACCCGGACACAGACCGGACACTAGAGACTACTCCACCTGTATAACTATAACCTGACACAGGCCAGACCCCAGAACCTGCTCCTCCAGCAGTACATTACCCGGACACAGACAGGACACTAGAGACTACTCCACCTGTATAACTATAACCTGACACAGGCCAGACCCCAGAACCTGCTCCTCCAGCAGTACATTACCCGGACACAGACAGGACACTAGAGACTTCTCCACCTGTATAACTATAACCTGACACAGGCCAGACCCCAGAACCTGCTCCTCCAGCAGTACATTACCCGGACACAGACAGGACACTAGAGACTACTCCACCTGTATAACTATAACCTGACACAGGCCAGACCCCAGAACCTGCTCCTCCAGCAGTACATTACCCGGACACAGACAGGACACTAGAGGCTTCTCCACCTGTATAACTATAACCTGACACAGGCCAGACCCCAGAACCTGCTCCTCCAGCAGTACATTACCCGGACACAGACAGGACACTAGAGACTACTCCACCTGTATAACTATAACCTGACACAGGCCAGACCCCAGAACCTGCTCCTCCAGCAGTACATTACCCGGACACAGACAGGACACTAGAGACTACTCCACCTGTATAACTATAACCTGACACAGGCCAGACCCCAGAACCTGCTCCTCCAGCAGTACATTACCCGGACACAGACAGGACACTAGAGACTACTCCACCTGTATAACTATAACCTGACACAGGCCAGACCCCAGAACCTGCTCCTCCAGCAGTACATTACCCGGACACAGACAGGACACTAGAGACTACTCCACCTGTATAACTATAACCTGACACAGGCCAGACCCCAGAACCTGCTCCTCCAGCAGTACATTACCCGGACACAGACAGGACACTAGAGACTACTCCACCTGTATAACTATAACCTGACACAGGCCAGACCCCAGAACCTGCTCCTCCAGCAGTACATTACCCGGCCACAGACAGGACACTAGAGACTACTCCACCTGTATAACTATAACCTGACACAGGCCAGACCCCAGAACCTGCTCCTCCAGCAGTACATTACCCGGACACAGACAGGACACTAGAGACTACTCCACCTGTATAACTATAACCGGACACAGGCCAGACCCCAGAACCTGCTCCTCCAGCAGTACATTACCCGGACACAGACAGGACACTAGAGACTACTCCACCTGTATAACTATAACCTGACACAGGCCAGACCCCAGAACCTGCTCCTCCAGCAGTACATTACCCGGACACAGACAGGACACTAGAGACTTCTCCACCTGTATAACTATAACCTGGCACAGGCCAGACCCCAGAACCTGCTCCTCCAGCAGTACATTACCCGGACACAGACAGGACACTAGAGACTACTCCACCTGTATAACTATAACCTGACACAGGCCAGACCCCAGAACCTGCTCCTCCAGCAGTACATTACCCGGACACAGACAGGACACTAGAGACTACTCCACCTGTATAACTATAACCTGACACAGGCCAGACCCCAGAACCTGCTCCTCCAGCAGTACATTACCCGGCCACAGACAGGACACTAGAGACTACTCCACCTGTATAACTATAACCTGACACAGGCCAGACCCCAGAACCTGCTCCTCCAGCAGTACATTACCCGGACACAGACAGGACACTAGAGACTACTCCACCTGTATAACTATAACCGGACACAGGCCAGACCCCAGAACCTGCTCCTCCAGCAGTACATTACCCGGACACAGACAGGACACTAGAGACTACTCCACCTGTATAACTATAACCTGACACAGGCCAGACCCCAGAACCTGCTCCTCCAGCAGTACATTACCCGGACACAGACAGGACACTAGAGACTTCTCCACCTGTATAACTATAACCTGGCACAGGCCAGACCCCAGAACCTGCTCCTCCAGCAGTACATTACCCGGACACAGACAGGACACTAGAGACTACTCCACCTGTATAACTATAACCTGACACAGGCCAGACCCCAGAACCTGCTCCTCCAGCAGTACATTACCCGGACACAGACAGGACACTAGAGACTACTCCACCTGTATAACTATAACCTGGCACAGGCGAGACCCCAGAACCTGCTCCTCCAGCAGTACATTACCCGGACACAGACAGGACACTAGAGACTACTCCACCTGTATAACTATAACCTGACACAGGCCAGACCCCAGAACCTGCTCCTCCAGCAGTACATTACCCGGACACAGACAGGACACTAGAGACTTCTCCACCTGTGTAACTATAACCTGACACAGGCCAGACCCCAGAACCTGCTCCTCCAGCAGTACATTACCCGGACACAGACAGGACACTAGAGACTACTCCACCTGTATAACTATAACCTGACACAGGCCAGACCCCAGAACCTGCTCCTCCAGCAGTACATTACCCGGACACAGACAGGACACTAGAGGCTTCTCCACCTGTATAACTATAACCTGACACAGGCCAGACCCCAGAACCTGCTCCTCCAGCAGTACATTACCCGGACACAGACAGGACACTAGAGACTACTCCACCTGTATAACTATAACCTGGCACAGGCCAGACCCCAGAACCTGCTCCTCCAGCAGTACATTACCCGGACACAGACAGGACACTAGAGACTTCTCCACCTGTATAACTATAACCTGACACAGGCCAGACCCCAGAACCTGCTCCTCCAGCAGTACATTACCCGGACACAGACAGGACACTAGAGACTACTCCACCTGTATAACTATAACCTGACACAGGCCAGACCCCAGAACCTGCTCCTCCAGCAGTACATTACCCGGACACAGACAGGACACTAGAGACTACTCCACCTGTATAACTATAACCTGGCACAGGCCAGACCCCAGAACCTGCTCCTCCAGCAGTACATTACCCAGACACAGACAGGACACTAGAGACTACTCCACCTGTATAACTATAACCTGACACAGGCCAGACCCCAGAACCTGCTCCTCCAGCAGTACATTACCCGGACACAGACAGGACACTAGAGACTACTCCACCTGTATAACTATAACCTGACACAGGCCAGACCCCAGAACCTGCTCCTCCAGCAGTACATTACCCGGACACAGACAGGACACTAGAGGCTTCTCCACCTGTATAACTATAACCTGACACAGGCCAGACCCCAGAACCTGCTCCTCCAGCAGTACATTACCCGGACACAGACAGGACACTAGAGACTTCTCCACCTGTATAACTATAACCTGACACAGGCCAGACCCCAGAACCTGCTCCTCCAGCAGTACATTACCCGGACACAGACAGGACACTAGAGACTTCTCCACCTGTATAACTATAACCTGACACAGGCCAGACCCCAGAACCTGCTCCTCCAGCAGTACATTACCCGGACACAGACAGGACACTAGAGACTACTCCACCTGTATAACTATAACCTGACACAGGCGAGACCCCAGAACCTGCTCCTCCAGCAGTACATTACCCGGACACAGACAGGACACTAGAGACTTCTCCACCTGTATAACTATAACCTGACACAGGCCAGACCCCAGAACCTGCTCCTCCAGCAGTACATTACCCGGACACAGACAGGACACTAGAGACTACTCCACCTGTATAACTATAACCTGGCACAGGCCAGACCCCAGAACCTGCTCCTCCAGCAGTACATTACCCGGACACAGACAGGACACTAGAGACTTCTCCACCTGTATAACTATAACCTGACACAGGCCAGACCCCAGAACCTGCTCCTCCAGCAGTACATTACCCAGACACAGACAGGACACTAGAGACTACTCCACCTGTATAACTATAACCTGACACAGGCCAGACCCCAGAACCTGCTCCTCCAGCAGTACATTACCCGGACACAGACAGGACACTAGAGACTACTCCACCTGTATAACTATAACCTGACACAGGCCAGACCCCAGAACCTGCTCCTCCAGCAGTACATTACCCGGACACAGACAGGACACTAGAGACTACTCCACCTGTATAACTATAACCTGACACAGGCCAGACCCCAGAACCTGCTCCTCCAGCAGTACATTACCCGGACACAGACAGGACACTAGAGACTTCTCCACCTGTATAACTATAACCTGACACAGGCCAGACCCCAGAACCTGCTCCTCCAGCAGTACATTACCCGGACACAGACAGGACACTAGAGACTACTCCACCTGTATAACTATAACCTGACACAGGCCAGACCCCAGAACCTGCTCCTCCAGCAGTACATTACCCGGACACAGACAGGACACTAGAGACTTCTCCACCTGTATAACTATAACCTGACACAGGCCAGACCCCAGAACCTGCTCCTCCAGCAGTACATTACCCGGACACAGACAGGACACTAGAGACTACTCCACCTGTATAACTATAACCTGACACAGGCCAGACCCCAGAACCTGCTCCTCCAGCAGTACATTACCCGGACACAGACAGGACACTAGAGACTACTCCACCTGTATAACTATAACCTGACACAGGCCAGACCCCAGAACCTGCTCCTCCAGCAGTACATTACCCGGACACAGACAGGACACTAGAGACTACTCCACCTGTATAACTATAACCTGACACAGGCCAGACCCCAGAACCTGCTCCTCCAGCAGTACATTACCCGGACACAGACAGGACACTAGAGACTACTCCACCTGTATAACTATAACCTGACACAGGCCAGACCCCAGAACCTGCTCCTCCAGCAGTACATTACCCGGACACAGACAGGACACTAGAGACTACTCCACCTGTATAACTATAACCTGACACAGGCCAGACCCCAGAACCTGCTCCTCCAGCAGTACATTACCCGGACACAGACAGGACACTAGAGACTACTCCACCTGTATAACTATAACCTGACACAGGCCAGACCCCAGAACCTGCTCCTCCAGCAGTACATTACCCGGACACAGACAGGACACTAGAGACTTCTCCACCTGTATAACTATAACCTGACACAGGCCAGACCCCAGAACCTGCTCCTCCAGCAGTACATTACCCGGACACAGACAGGACACTAGAGACTACTCCACCTGTATAACTATAACCTGGCACAGGCCAGACCCCAGAACCTGCTCCTCCAGCAGTACATTACCCGGACACAGACAGGACACTAGAGACTACTCCACCTGTATAACTATAACCTGACACAGGCCAGACCCCAGAACCTGCTCCTCCAGCAGTACATTACCCGGACACAGACAGGACACTAGAGACTACTCCACCTGTATAACTATAACCTGACACAGGCCAGACCCCAGAACCTGCTCCTCCAGCAGTACATTACCCGGACACAGACAGGACACTAGAGACTACTCCACCTGTATAACTATAACCTGACACAGGCCAGACCCCAGAACCTGCTCCTCCAGCAGTACATTACCCGGACACAGACAGGACACTAGAGACTACTCCACCTGTATAACTATAACCTGACACAGGCCAGACCCCAGAACCTGCTCCTCCAGCAGTACATTACCCGGACACAGACAGGACACTAGAGACTACTCCACCTGTATAACTATTACCTGACACAGGCCAGACCCCAGAACCTGCTCCTCCAGCAGTACATTACCCGGACACAGACAGGACACTAGAGGCTTCTCCACCTGTATAACTATAACCTGACACAGGCCAGACCCCAGAACCTGCTCCTCCAGCAGTACATTACCCGGACACAGACAGGACACTAGAGACTACTCCACCTGTATAACTATAACCTGACACAGGCCAGACCCCAGAACCTGCTCCTCCAGCAGTACATTACCCGGACACAGACAGGACACTAGAGACTTCTCCACCTGTATAACTATAACCTGGCACAGGCCAGACCCCAGAACCTGCTCCTCCAGCAGTACATTACCCGGACACAGACAGGACACTAGAGACTACTCCACCTGTATAACTATAACCTGACACAGGCCAGACCCCAGAACCTGCTCCTCCAGCAGTACATTACCCGGACACAGACAGGACACTAGAGACTACTCCACCTGTATAACTATAACCTGACACAGGCCAGACCCCAGAACCTGCTCCTCCAGCAGTACATTACCCGGACACAGACAGGACACTAGAGACTACTCCACCTGTATAACTATAACCTGACACAGGCCAGACCCCAGAACCTGCTCCTCCAGCAGTACATTACCCGGACACAGACAGGACACTAGAGGCTTCTCCACCTGTATAACTATAACCTGACACAGGCCAGACCCCAGAACCTGCTCCTCCAGCAGTACATTACCCGGACACAGACAGGACACTAGAGACTACTCCACCTGTATAACTATAACCTGACACAGGCCAGACCCCAGAACCTGCTCCTCCAGCAGTACATTACCCGGACACAGACAGGACACTAGAGGCTTCTCCACCTGTATAACTATAACCTGACACAGGCCAGACCCCAGAACCTGCTCCTCCAGCAGTACATTACCCGGACACAGACAGGACACTAGAGACTACTCCACCTGTATAACTATAACCTGGCACAGGCCAGACCCCAGAACCTGCTCCTCCAGCAGTACATTACCCAGACACAGACAGGACACTAGAGACTACTCCACCTGTATAACTATAACCTGACACAGGCCAGACCCCAGAACCTGCTCCTCCAGCAGTACATTACCCGGACACAGACAGGACACTAGAGACTTCTCCACCTGTATAACTATAACCTGACACAGGCCAGACCCCAGAACCTGCTCCTCCAGCAGTACATTACCCGGACACAGACAGGACACTAGAGACTTCTCCACCTGTATAACTATAACCTGACACAGGCCAGACCCCAGAACCTGCTCCTCCAGCAGTACATTACCCGGACACAGACAGGACACTAGAGACTACTCCACCTGTATAACTATAACCTGACACAGGCCAGACCCCAGAACCTGCTCCTCCAGCAGTACATTACCCGGACACAGACAGGACACTAGAGACTTCTCCACCTGTATAACTATAACCTGACACAGGCCAGACCCCAGAACCTGCTCCTCCAGCAGTACATTACCCGGACACAGACAGGACACTAGAGACTACTCCACCTGTATAACTATAACCTGACACAGGCCAGACCCCAGAACCTGCTCCTCCAGCAGTACATTACCCGGACACAGACAGGACACTAGAGACTACTCCACCTGTATAACTATAACCTGGCACAGGCCAGACCCCAGAACCTGCTCCTCCAGCAGTACATTACCCAGACACAGACAGGACACTAGAGACTACTCCACCTGTATAACTATAACCTGACACAGGCCAGACCCCAGAACCTGCTCCTCCAGCAGTACATTACCCGGACACAGACAGGACACTAGAGACTACTCCACCTGTATAACTATAACCTGACACAGGCCAGACCCCAGAACCTGCTCCTCCAGCAGTACATTACCCGGACACAGACAGGACACTAGAGGCTTCTCCACCTGTATAACTATAACCTGACACAGGCCAGACCCCAGAACCTGCTCCTCCAGCAGTACATTACCCGGACACAGACAGGACACTAGAGACTACTCCACCTGTATAACTATAACCTGACACAGGCCAGACCCCAGAACCTGCTCCTCCAGCAGTACATTACCCGGCCACAGACAGGACACTAGAGACTACTCCACCTGTATAACTATAACCTGACACAGGCCAGACCCCAGAACCTGCTCCTCCAGCAGTACATTACCCGGACACAGACAGGACACTAGAGACTACTCCACCTGTATAACTATAACCTGGCACAGGCCAGACCCCAGAACCTGCTCCTCCAGCAGTACATTACCCGGACACAGACAGGACACTAGAGGCTTCTCCACCTGTATAACTATAACCTGACACAGGCCAGACCCCAGAACCTGCTCCTCCAGCAGTACATTACCCGGACACAGACAGGACACTAGAGACTACTCCACCTGTATAACTATAACCTGACACAGGCCAGACCCCAGAACCTGCTCCTCCAGCAGTACATTACCCGGACACAGACAGGACACTAGAGGCTTCTCCACCTGTATAACTATAACCTGACACAGGCCAGACCCCAGAACCTGCTCCTCCAGCAGTACATTACCCGGACACAGACAGGACACTAGAGACTACTCCACCTGTATAACTATAACCTGACACAGGCCAGACCCCAGAACCTGCTCCTCCAGCAGTACATTACCCGGACACAGACAGGACACTAGAGACTACTCCACCTGTATAACTATAACCTGACACAGGCCAGACCCCAGAACCTGCTCCTCCAGCAGTACATTACCCGGACACAGACAGGACACTAGAGACTTCTCCACCTGTATAACTATAACCTGACACAGGCCAGACCCCAGAACCTGCTCCTCCAGCAGTACATTACCCGGACACAGCCAGGACACTAGAGACTTCTCCACCTGTATAACTATAACCTGACACAGGCCAGACCCCAGAACCTGCTCCTCCAGCAGTACATTACCCGGACACAGACAGGACACTAGAGACTACTCCACCTGTATAACTATAACCTGACACAGGCCAGACCCCAGAACCTGCTCCTCCAGCAGTACATTACCCGGACACAGACAGGACACTAGAGACTACTCCACCTGTATAACTATAACCTGACACAGGCCAGACCCCAGAACCTGCTCCTCCAGCAGTACATTACCCGGACACAGACAGGACACTAGAGACTTCTCCACCTGTATAACTATAACCTGACACAGGCCAGACCCCAGAACCTGCTCCTCCAGCAGTACATTACCCGGACACAGACAGGACACTAGAGGCTTCTCCACCTGTATAACTATAACCTGACACAGGCCAGACCCCAGAACCTGCTCCTCCAGCAGTACATTACCCGGAAACAGACAGGACACTAGAGACTACTCCACCTGTATAACTATAACCTGACACAGGCCAGACCCCAGAACCTGCTCCTCCAGCAGTACATTACCCGGACACAGACAGGACACTAGAGACTACTCCACCTGTATAACTATAACCTGACACAGGCCAGACCCCAGAACCTGCTCCTCCAGCAGTACATTACCCGGACACAGACAGGACACTAGAGACTTCTCCACCTGTATAACTATAACCTGACACAGGCCAGACCCCAGAACCTGCTCCTCCAGCAGTACATTACCCGGACACAGACAGGACACTAGAGGCTTCTCCACCTGTATAACTATAACCTGACACAGGCCAGACCCCAGAACCTGCTCCTCCAGCAGTACATTACCCGGACACAGACAGGACACTAGAGACTACTCCACCTGTATAACTATAACCTGACACAGGCCAGACCCCAGAACCTGCTCCTCCAGCAGTACATTACCCGGACACAGACAGGACACTAGAGACTACTCCACCTGTATAACTATTACCTGACACAGGCCAGACCCCAGAACCTGCTCCTCCAGCAGTACATTACCCGGACACAGACAGGACACTAGAGGCTTCTCCACCTGTATAACTATAACCTGACACAGGCCAGACCCCAGAACCTGCTCCTCCAGCAGTACATTACCCGGACACAGACAGGACACTAGAGACTACTCCACCTGTATAACTATAACCTGACACAGGCCAGACCCCAGAACCTGCTCCTCCAGCAGTACATTACCCGGACACAGACAGGACACTAGAGACTACTCCACCTGTATAACTATAACCTGACACAGGCCAGACCCCAGAACCTGCTCCTCCAGCAGTACATTACCCGGACACAGACAGGACACTAGAGGCTTCTCCACCTGTATAACTATAACCTGACACAGGCCAGACCCCAGAACCTGCTCCTCCAGCAGTACATTACCCGGACACAGCCAGGACACTAGAGACTTCTCCACCTGTATAACTATAACCTGACACAGGCCAGACCCCAGAACCTGCTCCTCCAGCAGTACATTACCCGGACACAGACAGGACACTAGAGACTACTCCACCTGTATAACTATAACCTGACACAGGCCAGACCCCAGAACCTGCTCCTCCAGCAGTACATTACCCGGAAACAGACAGGACACTAGAGACTTCTCCACCTGTATAACTATAACCTGACACAGGCCAGACCCCAGAACCTGCTCCTCCAGCAGTACATTACCCGGACACAGACAGGACACTAGAGACTACTCCACCTGTATAACTATAACCTGACACAGGCCAGACCCCAGAACCTGCTCCTCCAGCAGTACATTACCCGGACACAGACAGGACACTAGAGACTACTCCACCTGTATAACTATAACCTGACACAGGCCAGACCCCAGAACCTGCTCCTCCAGCAGTACATTACCCGGACACAGACAGGACACTAGAGACTACTCCACCTGTATAACTATAACCTGACACAGGCCAGACCCCAGAACCTGCTCCTCCAGCAGTACATTACCCGGACACAGACAGGACACTAGAGACTACTCCACCTGTATAACTATAACCTGACACAGGCCAGACCCCAGAACCTGCTCCTCCAGCAGTACATTACCCGGACACAGACAGGACACTAGAGACTACTCCACCTGTATAACTATAACCTGACACAGGCCAGACCCCAGAACCTGCTCCTCCAGCAGTACATTACCCGGACACAGACAGGACACTAGAGACTACTCCACCTGTATAACTATAACCTGACACAGGCCAGACCCCAGAACCTGCTCCTCCAGCAGTACATTACCCGGACACAGACAGGACACTAGAGACTACTCCACCTGTATAACTATTACCTGACACAGGCCAGACCCCAGAACCTGCTCCTCCAGCAGTACATTACCCGGACACAGACAGGACACTAGAGGCTTCTCCACCTGTATAACTATAACCTGACACAGGCCAGACCCCAGAACCTGCTCCTCCAGCAGTACATTACCCGGACACAGACAGGACACTAGAGACTACTCCACCTGTATAACTATAACCTGACACAGGCCAGACCCCAGAACCTGCTCCTCCAGCAGTACATTACCCGGACACAGACAGGACACTAGAGACTACTCCACCTGTATAACTATAACCTGACACAGGCCAGACCCCAGAACCTGCTCCTCCAGCAGTACATTACCCGGACACAGACAGGACACTAGAGACTACTCCACCTGTATAACTATAACCTGACACAGGCCAGACCCCAGAACCTGCTCCTCCAGCAGTACATTACCCGGACACAGACAGGACACTAGAGACTACTCCACCTGTATAACTATAACCTGACACAGGCCAGACCCCAGAACCTGCTCCTCCAGCAGTACATTACCCGGACACAGACAGGACACTAGAGACTACTCCACCTGTATAACTATAACCTGGCACAGAGGAGGGAACAGACACTGTTTGTTCCTCTTGTACTACAGTAAGCCGGCAAAAGACAAGACACCGTAGTATTGTCCCTGTCCCCTCATATTACTGGCATTAAGTCCCGTGTAGGAGGACACAGGGACATAATGCCGGTAACATGTCCCTGTTCCCTCATCTTCGAGGCATTATGTCCCTGTTCCCTCATCTTCGAGGCATTATGTCCCTGTTCCTTCATATTACCGGCATTATGTCCCTGTTCCTTCATATTACAGGCACTATATCCCCGTTCCTTCATATTACCGGCATTATGTCCCTGTTCCCTCATCTTCAAGGCATTATGTCCCTGTTCCTTCATATTACCGGCATTATGTCCCTGTTCCTTCATATTACAGGCATTACGTCCCTGTTCCTTCATATTACCGGCATTATGTCCCTGTTCCTTCATATTTGCTGTTACAATAATCTTGCACAAAACACTAAAGTTTGCTCCACCGGTATTACAATACCCGATAAAGAGGAGACGCCAGAGTCTGCTCCACCTGCGTTACAATAACCAGTCAACCACAGTTTGAGGCTACAATAACCTTGCACAAAGGTGTGTTTTTCGGTGCTAGGTTAATGTAGCAGCAAACTCTAATGTGTTGACTCCTTATTGTAATACAGGTGGAGCATACTCTGGTGTCTCCTCTGTACCATGTATTGTAATACAGGTGGAGCAAACTTTGTTTTTTGTTTTTTTGGTGCTAGGTTATTGTAGCCGCAAACTCTAATGTGTTGACTCCTTATTGTAATACAGGAGGAACAGCCTCTATTTCTTGTCTGTGAGGGCTTATTTTAATACAGGTGGAGCAGACTCTGGTTTCCTCTACACCCTGTAATAGAAAAGGGACATAATGCGGTAAAAGGAGGGAACAGGGACATAATGGCTGTAACATGAAGAAACAGGGAAATAATGCCTGTAATATGAAGGAACAGGGACATAATGCCTGTCATATGAAGGAACAGGGACATAATGCCGCTAATATGAAGGAACAGGGACATAATGCCGGTAAAATGAGGGAACAGGGAAATAATGCCGGTCATATGAAGGAACAGGGACATAATGCCTGTAATATGACGGAACAGGGACATAATGCCGGTAATATGAAGGAATAGGGATATAATGCCGGTAAGATGAGGGAGCAGGGACATAATGCCTGTAATATGAAGGAACAGGGACATAATGCCTGTAATATGAAGGAACAGGGACATAATGGCGGTAATATGAAGGAACAGGGAAATAATGCCGGTCATATGAAGGAACAGGGACGTAATGCCGATAATATGAAGGAACAGGGACATAATGCCGGTAATATGAAGGAACAGGGAAATAATGCCGGTAATATGAAGAAACAGGGACGTAATGCCGATAATATGAAGGAACAGGGACATAATGCCGGTAATATGAAGGAACAGGGAAATAATGCCGGTAAAATGAGGGAACAGGGAAATAATGCCGGTAATATGAAGGAACAGGGACATAATGCCGGTAATATGAAGGAATAGGGACATAATGCCGGTAAGATGAGGGAGCAGGGACATAATGCCTGTAATATGAAGGAACAGGGACATAATGCCTGTAATATGAAGGAACAGGGACATAATGGCGGTAATATGAAGGAACAGGGAAATAATGCCGGTCATATGAAGGAACAGGGACGTAATGCCGATAATATGAAGGAACAGGGACATAATGCCGGTAATATGAAGGAACAGGGAAATAATGCCGGTAAAATGAGGGAACAGGGAAATAATGCCGGTAATATGAAGGAACAGGGACATAATGCCGGTAATATGAAGGAATAGGGACATAATGCCGGTAAGATGAGGGAGCAGGGACATAATGCCTGTAATATGAAGGAACAGGGACATAATGCCTGTAATATGAAGGAACAGGGACATAATGCCTGTAATATGAAGGAACAGGGACATAATGCCGGTAATATGAAGGAACAGGGACATAATGCCGGTAATATGAAGGAACAGGGACATAATGCCTGTAATATGAAGGAACAGGGACATAATGGTGGTAAGATGAGGGAACAGGGACATATTACCGGCATTATGTCCCTGTTCCTTCCTACATAGGACATAATGCCTGTAATATGAGGGAACAAGGAAGACCTCTGGGGAAGACCCTGACAAGTCAGGGATTTCCACAGAGTCCCGGAGCAGAGTCTATACTAGCGCTCTGCCCGGGACTCCGCTCTGGGGAAGACCCTGACAACACTGTCCATATATGGGCAGCGTTGTCAGGGAATTCCACCGAGTCCCGGAGCAGAGCCTGTATTAGCGGCGCTGTGTCCCGCGGGCCGAGTGCTTGAGACCCCTGCTCTAGTTCTAGTCTATTCCGGCTCATTGTAGTAAAAGAGGAGCATTCTGGTGTCTTGTCTGTGCTCCACATGTATTCAAATTACCCAGCAGACTATGGTGTCTTGTCTGCTCCTTTCGTAATAGAATGACCAGGCACAGTCTCTGGTGTCTTTCCTGTGCTGGGTTCTTGTAATACAGGTGGAGCAGATTCTAGCGTACTGTATGTGCTAGGACTTGGGTACTTGTAATACAGGTGGAGCAGATTCTAGCGTACTGTATGTGCTGGGACTTGGTATCTTGTAATACAGGTGGAGCAGATTCTAGCGTACTGTATGTGCTAGGACTTGGGTACTTGTAATACAGGTGGAGCAGATTCTAGCGTACTGTATGTGCTGGGACTTGGTTTCTTGTAATACAGGTGGAGCAGATTCTAACGTACTGTATGTGCTGGGACTTGGTTTCTTGTAATACAGGTGGAGCAGATTCTAGCGTACTGTATGTGCTGGGACTTGGTTTCTTGTAATACAGGTGGAGCAGATTCTAGCGTACTGTATGTGCTGGGACTTGGGTTCTTGTAATACAGGTGGAGCAGATTCTAGCGTACTGTATGTGCTGGGACTTGGTTTCTTGTAATACAGGTGGAGCAGATTCTAGCGTACTGTATGTGCTGGGACTTGGTTTCTTGTAATACAGGTGGAGCAGATTCTAGCGTACTGTATGTGCTGGGACTTGGGTTATTGTAATACAGGTGGAGCAGATTCTAGCGTACTGTATGTGCTGGGACTTGGTTTCTTGTAATACAGGTGGAGCAGATTCTAGCGTACTGTATGTGCTGGGACTTGGTTTCTTGTAATACAGGTGGAGCAGATTCTAGCGTACAGTATGTGCTGGGACTTGGTTTCCTGTAATGCAGGTGGAGCAGATTCTAGCGTACTGTATGTGCTGGGACTTGGTTTCTTGTAATACAGGTGGAGCAGATTCTAGCGTACTGTATGTGCTGGGACTTGGGTTCCTGTAATACAGGTGGAGCAGATTCTAGCGTACTGTATGAGCTGGGACTTGGGTTCTTGTAATACAGGTGGAGCAGATTCTAGCGTACTGTATGTGCTGGGACTTGGTTTCTTGTAATACAGGTGGAGCAGATTCTAGCGTACTGTATGTGCTGGGACTTGGTTTCTTGTAATACAGGTGGAGCAGATTCTAGCGTACTGTATGTGCTGGGACTTGGTTTCTTGTAATACAGGTGGAGCAGATTCTAGCGTACTGTATGTGCTGGGACTTGGATTCTTGTAATACAGGTGGAGCAGATTCTAGCGTACTGTATGTGCTGGGACTTGGTTTCTTGTAATACAGGTGGAGCAGATTCTAGCGTACTGTATGTGCTGGGACTTGGGTTCTTGTAATACAGGTGGAGCAGATTCTAGCGTACTGTATGTGCTGGGACTTGGGTTCCTGTAATACAGGTGGAGCAGATTCTAGCGTACTGTATGTGGTGGGACTTGGGTTCTTGTAATACAGGTGGAGCAGATTCTAGTGTACTGTATGTACTGGGACTTGGTTTCTTGTAATACAGGTGGAGCAGATTCTAGCGTACTGTATGAGCTGGGACTTGGGTTCTTGTAACACAGGTGGAGCAGATTCTAGCGTACTGTATGTGCTGGGACTTGGTTTCTTGTAATACAGGTGGAGCAGATTCTAGCGTACTGTATGTGCTGGGACTTGGTTTCTTGTAATACAGGTGGAGCAGATTCTAGCGTACTGTATGTGCTGGGACTTGGTTTCTTGTAATACAGGTGGAGCAGATTCTAGCGTACTGTATGTGCTGGGACTTGGGTTCTTGTAATACAGGTGGAGCAGATTCTAGCGTACTGTATGTGCTGGGACTTGGTTTCTTGTAATGCAGGTGGAGCAGATTCTAGCGTACTGTATGTGCTGGGGACTTGGGTTCTTGTAATACAGGTGGAGCAGATTCTAGCGTACTGTATGTGCTGGGACTTGGTTTCTTGTAATACAGGTGGAGCAGATTCTAGCGTACTGTATGTGCTGGGACTTGGGTTCTTGTAATACAGGTGGAGCAGATTCTAGCGTACTGTATGAGCTGGGACTTGGGTTCTTGTAATACAGGTGGAGCAGATTCTAGCGTACTGTATGTACTGGGACTTGGTTTCTTGTAATACAGGTGGAGCAGATTCTAGCGTACTGTATGTGCTGGGACTTGGGTTATTGTAATACAGGTGGAGCAGATTCTAGCGTACTGTATGTGCTGGGACTTGGTTTCTTGTAATACAGGTGGAGCAGATTCTAGCGTACTGTATGTACTGGGACTTGGTTTCTTGTAATACAGGTGGAGCAGATTCTAGCGTACTGTATGAGCTGGGACTTGGGTTCTTGTAATACAGGTGGAGCAGATTCTAACGTACTGTATGTGCTGGGACTTGGGTTCTTGTAATACAGGTGGAGCAGATTCTAGAGTACTGTATGTGCTGGGACTTGGTTTCTTGTAATACAGGTGGAGCAGATTCTAGCGTACTGTATGTGCTGGGACTTGGTTTCTTGTAATACAGGTGGAGCAGATTCTAGCGTACTGTATGTGCTGGGACTTGGTTTCTTGTAATGCAGGTGGAGCAGATTCTAGCGTACTGTATGTACTGGGACTTGGGTTCTTGTAATACAGGTGGAGCAGATTCTAGCGTACTGTATGTGCTGGGACTTGGGTTCTTGTAATACAGGTGGAGCAGATTCTAGCGTACTGTATGTGCTGGGACTTGGTTTCTTGTAATACAGGTGGAGCAGATTCTAGCGTACTGTATGTGCTGGGACTTGGGTTCTTGTAATACAGGTGGAGCAGATTCTAGCGTACTGTATGTGCTGGGACTTGGGTTCTTGTAATACAGGTGGAGCAGATTCTAGCGTACTGTATGTGCTGGGACTTGGTTTCTTATAATACAGGTGGAGCAGATTCTAGCGTACTGTATGTGCTGGGACTTGGGTTCTTGTAATACAGGTGGAGCAGATTCTAGCGTACTGTATGTGCTGGGACTTGGGTTCTTGTAATACAGGTGGAGCAGTTTCTAGCGTACTGTATGTGCTGGGACTTGGTTTCTTGTAATACAGGTGGAGCAGATTCTAGCGTACTGTATGAGCTGGGACTTGGGTTCTTCTAATGCAGGTGGAGCAGATTCTAGCGTACTGTATGTGCTGGGACTTGGTTTCTTGTAATACAGGTGGAGCCGATTCTAGCGTACTGTATGAGCTGGGACTTGGGTTCTTGTAATGCAGGTGGAGCAGATTCTAGCGTACTGTATGTGCTGGGACTTGGGTTCTTGTAATACAGGTGGAGCAGATTCTAGCGTACTGTATGTGCTGGGACTTGGGTTCTTGTAATACAGGTGGAGCAGATTCTAGCGTACTGTATGTGCTGGGACTTGGTTTCTTGTAACACAGGTGGAGCGTACTCTAATGTCTTGTCTGTTACAGTACACTACAATCTGTTCCATCTGTATTACATCAATACGTATGTGCTGGGTTTTATGAATACAGGTGAAGTAGACTCTGGTGTCTATTCTGTGCGGGGTTATTGTATTACAGGTGAAGTAGACTATAGTTGCTTGTCTGTTCCGGGTTATTGTAATACAGGTGGAGCAGACTATGGGCGGGTTCACACATAGCGGAATTTCACTTAAATTCCGCTGCGGACACTCCGCAGCGTTAATCCGCAGCGGAGCCGTTTCTCCATTGACTTTCACTTTAATTTAGCAGTGTTCGTTTACACGATGCGTACAATTCCGCTGCGGAGCATAGGCTGCGGAGCGGAATTTGGTGTCCGCAGCATGCTCTGTCTGTTGCGGAGCAGTGGCGGACTGGTTGCGGACTCATGGCGGAATTTCTCCATTGACTTCAATGGAGAGTCAAAATTCCGCAATGAAGTCCGCAGATCTTATGTGTGCTGCGGAGCGTATTGTTTTTACTACCATGACATTTCTTCATTCTGGCTGGACCTATGTATTTCTAGGTCTACAGCCAGACTGAGGAAGTCAATGGGGCTCCCGTAATGACGGGAGCGTTGCTAGGAGACGTCTGTAAATAGTCACTGTCCAGGGTGCTGAAAGAGTTACGCGATCGGCAGTAACTGTTTCTGCACCCGGGACAGTGACTACCGATCTCAATATACATGTATCTGTAAAAAAATATATAAGTTCATACTTACCGAGAACTCCCTGCGTCTGTCTACAGTCCGGCCTCCCAGGATGACGTTTCAGTGTAAGTGACGGCTGCAGCCAATCACAGGCCAAGCACAGGCTGCAGCGGTCACATGGACTGGAGCGTCATCCAGGGAGGTCGGGCCGGATGCCGAAAGAGGGACGCGTCACCAAGACAACGGGCGGTAAGTATGAATTTCTTTGACTTTCACTAGGGAAAGTGCTGTCCCTTCTCTCTATCCTGCACTGAATAGGGAGAAGAGAAGCACTTTTCCTGCAGTCCGCAGCGGCCAGTCCGCATCAATTTTCTGCACATTTTGTGCAGATCCGCTGCAGAATCTGCAACGCAGATTCTGTGCGGCATTGATGCGGACAGTTGCGGAGGAATTCCGCCATGTGTGGTCATGCCCTATAGGTTCTTGTCTGTGCCGGTTTATTGTAGTACAGGTGGAGCAGACTATAGCTTCTTGTCTGTGCCGGGTTATTGTAATACAGGTGGAGCGACGGTCAAGAGACAGGGACAGCCGAGTGCAGAGAGACGGTCAGGAGACAGGGACAGCCGAGTGCAGAGAGACGGTCAGGAGACAGGGACAGCCGAGTGCAGAGAGACGGTCAGGAGACAGGGACAGCCGAGTGCAGAGAGACGGTCAGGAGACAGGGACAGCCGAGTGCATAGAGACAGTCAGGAGACAGGGACAGCCGAGTATAGAGAGACAGTCAGGAGACAGGGACAGCCGAATGCAGAGAGACGGTCAGGAGACAGGGACAGCCGAGTGCAGAGAGACGGTCAGGAGACAGGGACAGCCGAGTGCAGAGAGACGGTCAGGAGACAGGGACAGCCGAGTGCAGAGAGACGGTCAGGAGCCAGGGACAGCCGAGTATAGGGAGACGGTCAGGAATCAGGGACATGCGGTGAGTCGGGAATCTTTATCTCCATCCTCCGGGGAAGGAGTTTTCATGGAAACAGCACCGGTGATTAACTTGGAACGCACAGACCGGAAGTAAGGGGAAGACCGGAAGTGGCTGCGCTGTACCGGAAGTTGTAGCTCCGGAGTCTCAGACAGGAGTGTGAGGTGCGCGCTGCTAGGTAGGTGCCTGATATCACGTCAGGCTATAATGATATAACATCGCCATGCTGGACTGTACGGAGGAGGGAGCCGCAACCAGTCATCTTCTGCGGGGGAGGCTGCCGTGACTAACACTAAGAAGGTGTCCTAATGACTGGCTGACAGGCAGAGAGTAGGGGTCTAAGTGACTGACAGGTACAGAGTAGGGGTCTCGGTGATTGACAGGCAGAGAGTAGGGGGTCTCGGTGACAGGCAGAGAGTAGGGGTCTAAGTGACTGACAGGTACAGAGTAGGGGTCTCAGTGACTGACAGGTAGAGAGTCGGGGTCTCGGTGACTGACAGGCAGAGAGTAGGGGTCTCGGTGATTGACAGGCAGAGAGTAGGGGTCTCGGTGATTGACAGGCAGAGAGTAGGGGGTCTCGGTGACAGGCAGAGAGTAGGGGTCTCGGTGACTGACCGGTAGAGAGTAGGGGTCTCGGTGACTGACCGGTAGAGAGTAGGGGTCTCGGTGACTGACAGGTAGAGAGTAGGGGTCTCGGTGACTGACAGGTAGAGAGTAGGGGTCTCGGTGACTGACGGGCAGAGAGTAGGGGTCTGGATGACTGACGGGCAGAGAGTAGGGGGTCTGGGTGACTGGCGGGCAGAGAGTAGGGGGTCTGGGTGACTGACGGGCAGAGAGTAGGGGTCTGGGTGACTGACGGGCAGAGAGTAGTGGTCTCGGTGACTGACCGGTAGAGAGTAGTGGTCTCGGTGACTGGCGGGCAGAGAGTAGGGGTCTCGGTGACTGACAGGCAGAGAGTAGGGGGTCTGGGTGACTGACAGGCAGAGAGTAGTGGTCTCGGTGACTGACGGGCAGAGAGTAGGGGTCTCGGTGACTGACGGGCAGAAAGTAGGGGTCTCGGTGACTGACGGGCAGAGAGTAGTGGTCTCGGTGACTGACGGGCAGAGAGTAGTGGTCTCTGTGACTGACGGGCAGAGAGTAGTGGTCTCGGTGACTGACGGGCAGAGAGTAGGGGTCTCGGTGACTGACGGGTAGAGAGTAGTGGCCTCGGTGACTGACGGGCAGAGAGTAGGGTCTGGGTGACTGACGGGCAGAGAGTAGGGGTCTGGGTGACTGACGGGCAGAAAGTAGTGGTCTCGGTGACTGACGGGCAGAGAGTAGGGGTCTTGGTGACTGACGGGTAGAGAGTAGTGGTCTGGGTGACTGACGGGCAGAGAGTAGTGGTCTCGGTGACTGGCGGGCAGAGAGTAGTGGTCTCGGTGACTGACCGGTAGAGAGTAGTGGTCTCGGTGACTGGCGGGCAGAGAGTAGGGGTCTCGGTGACTGACAGGCAGAGAGTAGGGGGTCTGGGTGACTGACGGGCAGAGAGTAGTGGTCTCGGTGACTGACGGGCAGAGAGTAGGGGTCTCGGTGACTGACGGGCAGAAAGTAGGGGTCTCGGTGACTGACGGGTAGAGAGTAGTGGCCTCGGTGACTGACGGGCAGAGAGTAGGGGGTCTGGGTGACTGACGGGCAGAGAGTAGGGGGTCTGGGTGACTGACGGGCAGAAAGTAGTGGTCTCGGTGACTGGCGGGCAGAGAGTAGGGGTCTGGGTGACTGACGGGTAGAGAGTAGTGGTCTGGGTGACTGACGGGCAGAGAGTAGTGGTCTCGGTGATGACGGGCAGAGAGTAGTGGTCTCGGTGACTGACTGGCAGAGAGTAGGGGTCTCGGTGACTGACGGGCAGAGAGTAGTGGTCTCGGTGACTGACCGGTAGGCTGGGGTTAGCTAATGGTCACGTTTCTTAAACATTGAGGATATCATTTTCCATCTCTTGAAGGTAGAAGACGGAGTGGGCGCTGTGCACACAGATTATGGAGACCCCCCAGCCCCCCCACTCACCGGGTATGATCACCTATCCTCACCGTATTATTTACACCTCCTGCCATGATGACTTCTATTTATTAACTCTGTGTCTATTATTTACCTGTAGACTCCGTCATGAGGGGGGAAGGTCTGGAGCTGGAGGGCAGGTAATGTCAGAAGGGCAGTCCTGGTGCCGTCAGCGGTGACGTCATTGTATCGCTCACTCATGTCTCTCTTTGTCTTGGCAGGCAGGAGTCGGGCACAAGTCAGGACCACCGACCAGCATTAGGTGAGACATTGTTGGGGTATCTCACACGATCATCGATTCCATATGTTCATAGCAGCCTAACCCTCCTTCCATATTGATCTCAGGCCACGATGCCCTGTAGGACTGGAATCATCTTACCAAGAAAGGTCCTCTTAGGACGAAGCCTCATCAAGAATGGTCCACATAGTTCTATTAAGGACAAGCCATGTAGGGTGTAACTTTTTGATGTATAATCCATCAGATGTAGTCAAGATAGGCCCGTTTCCAGAAATGGTCCACGTAGGACGTGTATTAATGGTCTATATGGGGTGTAACTGTAGGATGTATTATCTCAAACACTAGCGTAGACCAGGCTGAGACCCCGTGAATTTAATTTTTTTTGTCTCCCCAGGCTTCTCGACTCAAGTCAAAGTAGAAGCAGTCCCGTGTGGTGAAGGAAATCCGGTGGATAATGGCGCGTCCACGGTCAACCACATAAGGGAGGAGCCAGGCTTATCGGAAGATGGAAATCTTGCAGTCAGTTCCGGTTACGCAGAGACTTGCCACGGTGGGATCCCGAATACCCCAAACGAAGAAGGAACCTTCCTAATCCCAAGACCTCCGAGAGAACACCTCCAGATGCAGTATTCCTCGATGGCGAGGGCGGCCAAGAGCAGCGGGTCTACTCTAGAACATACCAGACACCTCTTAGGCTCCAGAAGCAGATGGTTGGGAGAGGCCAACACCGATATCGCATCTACATCTGTCCCGAGCCCCACGTACTGTTCCAAGTGCACAAAAATGTTCGCAACCTTGGAAGCGTACGGCCGCCATGAGCCAATGCACTCGTTAAACATCAAACGGTTTCCCTGCACCGAATGTGGCAAGTATTACCGGCAGAGCACTGCTCTGGTTATACACCGGCGGACACACACCGGGGAGAAGCCATACTGCTGCAGCGAGTGCGGGCGACGGTTTAACGCCAGGTCGAGCCTGGTCACTCATGGGAAGATACACTCGGGAAAAAAGCTCTATTCCTGCTCAGAGTGCGGGAGAGGTTTCGACAAAACTGACGACCTCTTCAACCACCAGCTGACGCACTACCGGGAACGGAAATACACCTGCAGTGACTGTGGCAAGGGCTTCAAAGTGGAGTCAGAGCTCGTAGCCCATCGGAAAATTCATCCGGTGGAAGAACTGTTTCTTTGTTCCGTTTGCGGTAAAGACTTTACCCAATACTCGAAGCTTCTACGGCACCAGAAAACTCACCCGAATCCACCGCCCGTCTTTATCACCAGTGAGAGAATGTTAAAGGACCAGGACGCCTAATATTCATCTTGGCTTATATAGATGGAGGCACCTCCGTACATTCATAGAACTGGACAGGCCGATGTTCCCTCGGAATTAGAGAGGACGAGCGGTCAAATAGCTGATGACGCCGACGCCATATTGACAATGGCACCTTACCCATCACCTCCACCAGCGGTTCACCTAAGCTGGCAACCGCAACCACCAGAAAAAAATCCCAGATATTTGGCCTCGGAAGTTACAGTTCTGCTTCTGATGGAGCGTGCGCACAGTCGCGACCTCCGAATTAAAAATTTGAGATGGTTGTGATTTGGGAAATCAGCTTTTTTTTTTTTTTGTTTTTTTTTGCCATGTCCACTATATTTAGGATTTATTTGCACGTTACGGTCCCAAATTATTGTGCCATTTGGCTTTTTGGAGCGATCAAAGTATGCGGTGATTGTCAGGCCGCTGTACACACCGGTCAGTCATGAGAGCGGCGAGGGAGCGCTCCGCTCACGAGTACAGCAGACGGAGTCCCCTGTTTTGTCCTATATACAGCAAGCTGCGATGCTCTGCGTGTTCGGACTACGGATGCATTGAAGTTTCGATACTCTGCATCCCCAAACGGTTCGATACCGTTGTTTCATGTATTTCGATACTAGGTTGCGCGGCTCAGTATAGCAACACATGAATGTATGAGAGCGTGGCTGCGGCTGTGTAATACAGTCATTGCCCCGCTCCTGACATGTGCGCGCCGTCAGGGTGATGTGATGTGGCCGGCGCTGCACTAATGAGCGGCGGCACTGGAGACAGAACATGGCGGGCGCACTACAAAACACCCCCATGTTCTGTCCTCCGTGCCTGAACCGCCGCATCTCCTCATGCTGACCGCGCGCGCACTTCCTGTCAGGAGCGGGGCAATGACTATTACACAGCCGCAGCCCCGCTCTATAACGGCGGAGATGAAAGAAACCTCTCATCTTCGCCGCTATTCCCGTGAATGTTGTGATCACAGCGGACTGCAGCATTCAGGAGAAAATTAGAAGGGGGGATGCCCCTGGATTAACCCCATCATGTACCTCACACATTAACCCATTATGACTGAGACACATGACGGGGTTAATTACTATTAATGTGAGGTACGTGGAGGTTAAATTCATCATCACGCCTCATCAGAAAACGGAAGAACTTTTTTTTTTTATTACTGTTGGCAAAGTATCTTATTGGTATCGAAATCGCAATATACACGAAGTATCGGTATCCAAGTCCAAATTCCGGTATGGTGACGTCCCTAGTTCTGACCTCTGCCTATCACAGCCTGCAGTAACTTTTGGTAGTTCTTCTGTGGGATCGGACTAGATGGGCTCGCCTCCCCTCCCCCGCATATCAAGGAGCCTCAGGGCAGCCACGTCCCTGTCGCCAGTTTACTGCTTGTCCAGTTTTGGACCACATAACGGGAACCCTCCCCTAGATCTGCCGTTCAGATCTGCTCTGACCCGCTCATTACCATTTGTCCCTGATCAAAGTCGCCGCGGCCTGGGTGGCTGTCAGTTTCCGCACTATGATGTACATTTTTGCCTTGATCTTGTGGGTACTGCCAGTGTGATCAAGGGCAAAGAGCGGAGCTCCTGCCACAACTGCCGGGATCGGAGAAAATTTGGATCCCTGAAGTTAGGCATGATCGCCGCACTGTACGAGATCGTCGGTCCCTGCATCACCATGGAGACCACTAAGGTCAGCGAGGAACGGTAAAAAAGAGAAAAACAACCAATCGTGGGCTTTATTGCTCCCCAAAAATGAAACGCTGGAGTAAACTTACCCTGAGACGGTAAAAACAGAAAGTACAACGTGTCCCGCCACAAACAAGGCACTGATGCAAATATGTAGACGGTCTGAACAAAAATGGCACTTAAAGGGTTAACGCACACTAGGCTGATCCGTTACCGCGTGAGCGCCTGCTGTTCCCGTGTCTTTCACGTCAAGACCATAGTTTTTAAAACGCCTTTCTGAGGTCGAATTTACAAAATTGTTACATTTATTACGAGAATTTTATTTTGTTTCGTTTCATGTGTTTAACTGTACAAAAAAAAAGCTCAAATCGAATAAAATAATGGCGTGTTTAGGTTTTCAAGTCATTGCTTTATGTGAAGTGGATCGGAAACATTTATTGAGCTGTTATAACCGGTGATATCCCCCCCCCCCCCTTACTGGTGACATCACACCTGAGGGACCGGAAACAGCGATCAGCAGCTAAAGGGGCATCACGGACCCGTGTGCGGTGAGGGATTTGCGCATCAATTCCTTAGCGAGTGTGTGAAAAACACAGATGTGGCCTCCGTCACAGGCGTCCGCTTACCGTATACATCATGGGCGTAGACAGTAAACCGCATTATAGCCTTTAGGTGACGGATACGTTAAACTGATACCTAACAGTGGCCTCCGTCACTGTGGACTGGACGCGTCATGAACACTCAAGACCCCGGATTGTCACGTATCCTCCTAACGTAGATCATCAAAGTCTATGGTGACGATGCCGATATTACGTCGATCCGTCACAGCCCATGTTTAACATATACGTTGAACTTTTCCACGCAATAAACGTGATGTGCAGGATCCTAATGTACACAGTGGTGTCACAGCACAGGAATAATGCACACAGTGCTGTCACAGCACAGGAATAATGCACACAGTGGTGTCACAGCACAGGAATAATGCTCACAGTGGTGTCACAGCACAGGAATAATGCACACAGTGCTGTCACAGCACAGGAATAATGCACACAGTGGTGTCACAGCACAGGAATAATGCTCACAGTGGTGTCACAGCACAGGAATAATGCTCACAGTGGTGTCACAGCACAGGAATAATGCACACAGTGGTGTCACAGCACAGGAATAATGCACACAGTGCTGTCACAGCACAGGAATAATGCACACAGTGCTGTCACAGCACAGGAATAATGCACACAGTGGTGTCACAGCACAGGAATAATGCACACAGTGCTGTCACAGCACAGGAATAATGCACACAGTGGTGTCACAGCACAGGAATAATGCACACAGTGGTGTCACAGCACAGGAATAATGCACACAGTGGTGTCACAGCACAGGAATAATGCACAGTGGTGTCACAGCACAGGAATAATGCACACAGTGATGTCACAGCACAGGAATAATGCACACAGTGGTGTCACAGCACAGGAATAATGCTCACAGTGGTGTCACAGCACAGGAATAATGCACACAGTGGTGTCACAGCACAGGAATAATGCACACAGTGGTGTCACAGCACAGGAATCATGCACAGTGGTGTCACAGCACAGGAGTAATGCGCACAGTGATGTCACAGCACAGGAATAATGCTCACAGTGGTGTCACAGCACAGGAATAATGCACACAGTGATGTCACAGCACAGGAATAATGCACACAGTGATGTCACAGCACAGGAATAATGCTCACAGTGGTGTCACAGCACAGGAATAATGCACACAGTGATGTCACAGCACAGGAATAATGCTCACAGTGGTGTCACAGCACAGGAATAATGCACACAGTGTTGTCACAGCACAGGAATAATGCACACAGTGGTGTCACAGCACAGGAATAATGCACACAGTGGTGTCACAGCACAGGAATAATGCACACAGTGGTGTCACAGCACAGGAATAATGCACACAGTGGTGTCACAGCACAGGAATAATGCACACAGTGGTGTCACAGCACAGGAATAATGCACACAGTGCTGTCACAGCACAGGAATAATGCACACAGTGGTGTCACAGCACAGGAATAATGCACACAGTGGTGTCACAGCACAGGAATAATGCACACAGTGGTGTCACAGCACAGGAATAATGCACAGTGGTGTCACAGCACAGGAATAATGCACACAGTGATGTCACAGCACAGGAATAATGCACACAGTGGTGTCACAGCACAGGAATAATGCTCACAGTGGTGTCACAGCACAGGAATAATGCACACAGTGGTGTCACAGCACAGGAATAATGCACACAGTGCTGTCACAGCACAGGAATAATGCACAGTGGTGTCACAGCACAGGAGTAATGCGCACAGTGATGTCACAGCACAGGAATAATGCTCACAGTGGTGTCACAGCACAGGAATAATGCACACAGTGATGTCACAGCACAGGAATAATGCACACAGTGATGTCACAGCACAGGAATAATGCTCACAGTGGTGTCACAGCACAGGAATAATGCACACAGTGATGTCACAGCACAGGAATAATGCTCACAGTGGTGTCACAGCACAGGAATAATGCACACAGTGTTGTCACAGCACAGGAATAATGCACACAGTGGTGTCACAGCACAGGAATAATGCACAGTGGTGTCACAGCACAGGAGTAATGCACACAGTGATGTCACAGCACAGGAAAAATGCTCACAGTGGTGTCACAGCACAGGAATAATGCACACAGTGATGTCACAGGAATAATGCTCACAGTGGTGTCACAGCACAGGAATAATGCACACAGTGTTGTCACAGCACAGGAATAATGCACACAGTGGTGTCACAGCACAGGAATAATGCACAGTGGTGTCACAGCACAGGAGTAATGCACTGTAATGGCAGGAAGGAGGTGAAGGGAAAGTGAGCCCTAATCTACCCACTGCCCTGTCCCTGCCTACTTGCTACGACCCGCCCTAGGCGACGAGGTACAACTGGGCGGCGGTCCCTACGCTGTCTAAGTGCACAGGAAAACAAACAGGGAACATGCAAGGGAAGGGGCAGTAGCCACGGAACGCCACGAGGAAACGGAGCGGCGAACGGACAGTCAGGACCAGGACGAAGTGAGTACACCCAAGCGGGCAAGGAGACAGAAGCAAGCCAGGGGCAAAGCAAAGCAGGTCAAGCAGAACTGCAGCAAGGCAGAAGCACGGCAGAAGCAGGCTGGAGCAAGCAGCAGTGGGGCCAGGAATCCAAAAGAATTACAAGCACTGAGGGAGAGAACAGGGCAGGTAATAAAGGACAGGGGGCGGAGCTAACTCCGACAGACCAGGCCGCGATAGGCTCTCCCACTCCTGAGCCTGCCACCCTGGTTGGTGGGAGATGGTGTCAGTCGAACAGGTCTGGCCTCAGGTGTGGATTGATTAATCCCAGGAGTATACCTAAATGAAGTACCTGGCAGATCCCTAACAGTACTCCCCCTTTTATGAGGGGCCACCGGACCCTTACTAAGGGGACCCGGTTTAGTGGGGAAGAGAAGGTGGAACCTCCTGATCAATACCCCAGCGTGAACATCACGGGCAGGTACCCAAGTCCTCTCCTCCGGCCCGTATCCTCTCCAATGGACCAGGTACTGGAGGGAGCCCTGGACCATCCTACTGTCCATAATCTTGGCCACCTCGAATTCCACCCCCTCAGGGGTGAGAACGGGAACAGGAGGTATCCTCGAGGGGGACCAGGACGGGGAGCAGCGTTTAAGGAGGGAGGCATGGAAGACGTCATGTATGCGAAATGATGGGGGGAGCTCCAGACGGAAGGATACAGGGTTGAGGACTTCAATGATCTTATAAGGTCCAATAAATCGGGGAGCAAACTTCATGGACGGGACCTTAAGGCGCAAGTTCCTGGACGACAACCAGACCAAATCCCCGACGACAAACCGGGGGTTAGCAGAACGTCTACTATCCGCCTGAATCTTTTGTGCGCACTGGGACGCCACTAGGTTCTTCTGAACCTGGGCCCAGACAGTGCACAGTTCCCGATGAACATCCTCTACCTCAGGATTATTGGAACAACCAGGGGAGACGGAGGAGAATCTTGGGTTAAACCCGAAATTACAGAAAAACGGGGAGACCCCTGACGAGTTACTGACCCGGTTATTCAAGGAAAATTCAGCAAGGGGAAGGAATGAGACCCAATCGAATTGACAGTCAGAGATGAAACACCTTAAATATTGTTCCAGGGATTGATTAGTCCTTTCCGTTTGGCCATTAGTTTCGGGATGGAAGGCGGAGGAGAAGGACAGATCAATCTCCAACTTTTTACAAAAAGCTCTCCAAAATAAGGAAACAAATTGTACCCCTCTGTCAGAAACGATATTGACTGGGGCCCCATGGAGACGCAGGATGTGTTTCACAAACAAAGAAGCTAACGTCTTGGCGTTAGGTAGCTTCTTAAGGGGCACAAAGTGGCACATCTTGCTGAAGCGGTCGACTACCACCCACACCACCGACTTGCCCTGAGATGGAGGCAAATCGGTGATAAAATCCATGGAGATATGGGTCCAAGGTCTCTGGGGAATGGGCAAGGAACGTAGTAGGCCCGCAGGTCGGGACCTAGGGGTTTTGGACCTAGCGCAAACCTCACAAGCGGCGACGTAAGCCCTAACGTCTTTAGGCAACCCAGGCCACCAATAGTTTCTGGTAATGAGGTGTTTGGTGCCCAAGATGCCAGGATGACCAGATAGAGCGGAGTCATGGTTTTCCCTGAGTACCCTCAGCCGGTATTGCAGGGGAACAAACAGTTTGTCCCCAGGGACGTTCCCGGGAGCTGCACCCTGATCAGCCGCGATATCAGAAGCTAAATCAGAATCCGTGGCAGAGACGATTATACCAGGGGGTAAAATACAAGCAGGATCCTTCTCAGAAGGAGGATTGGCCATGAAACTACGTGACAGAGCGTCAGCCTTAATATTCTTGGACCCAGCCCTATAGGTAACCAAGAAATTAAATCTGGTAAAGAATAGTGCCCACCGAGCTTGTCTAGGATTAACATAAAGCCATGACAAAGGTTAAAACTGGAACAGGGAATGAGTCACTCAATAAAAAGACATCAGCAACAATCATGCACTAGATGTAGATGTGACATGAATCTATACAAGCTTATTTATATGTTGATACAGCAAGGGAGAACAGTGTACGTGCCTATGCGGACCTGAGGCTAATGAGGCCTAATGAATGATGGTAAGAAAAAGGTCAACACGGAATAAGATGCATGTATGTAATGCCTGGATTGCCTCTGTGAAGTATATATATGGCAATAATTATGTGCAGATACCTGATTGTAGTGATTATCTGTATATGTATGATAGTCAAATATACGCCAAAGTGTATATTACAGGATCAGTGCTACAGGTAACATACAACAATGTGCATGGACGCACAGAAAGGTACCAGGCCAATACCAGGCAAAAAAGTCAGTGAAAGCTGTATAGCATACCAGTGGACATGATGAGGATGTCTGGACCCGACGCGCGTTTCGGCAACTGCCTTCGTCCGGGGTTAGGGTCAAGCTACTAAAAACTACCTATATATGGAGCATAGTTCAGGTGTTTATAATGTAGGAAGAGGAGGAGGCAGAATCAAATGACGAAAAACGGCGTCTGGTGCGGGGTACCAAGATGGCGCTGCCCCACTTCCGGTCCGCGTCATCAGAGAGGATGTGGGGCAGCGCGGACTAACCACGCCCCCCACATATCCTACTCTGAATCTAGACAGCGGTCTGAAGAGGCCAGGGCCACTCCCCCCTCGGACATAGACATCTGATCAGGATGTCATGAACACCAGCGCGCGATCCATCAGCGATGTGTGCCAGAAGGAAACAGGAAAAAGAAGAACTTACAATACAAATGGTTTGCAGGGTGTTGTGTATAGTTGGAAATAAAGAATAACATAAAACGGCTACCTATGGTGTGAATTCTGTGATGTGTGACATGGAGAAGGAGGGGGGGGGGGAGAGGGGAAGGGGGGAGGAAGGAGGATTGGTAGTGATGTGAAACAATGAATAAATACACCACTGGCAATAGTGAGATGAATGTGAGTGTAGATTGTTGAAAATGAAAATTAGTGAATGTGAAGGATGATGAATTAGAGTGTTCATAAAGTCGTGAATTGGATGACAGATGTGAAATGTGATGCTGGTGAGTTGTGCTGGGAATGTGATCAAACATAGAAAAAGCAAAAAAATCCGGTTGAATGTGTGTGTAAAAGTACAAGTGTAATGGACACCCAATTATATTATAAAAATCAATACTGAATAACACCTGAAAGCTAAGTCTAGAAGGACCATAATATTGAAGCCGCATGTATTAGTACAAAAATACACTGCACACCAATGTCCATACATACAGTAAGCAATATATACATCACTTTAAGTTCTCTATATTTGTAAGAACTGAACATATATAATTGTGTCTAATAAATGCTACTGGTGGCACTAAATAAAATAGTACGGAACACATACACAAAAACATAATATAACAAAATACAGGAATAAAATGTTGGAAATGAATCGTACAAAATAGAGGATCAAAATGATCCATACAGGATAAGAATAAATAGTAAATAAGAAATATGTGATACAAATAATACCATATCTATATAATGACCAATACAGAAGATATATATAGGACGCAGTATAGTGTATCTTGTTTCCTCCTAGAAGTAGCGAAGAATGGACCGCAAGACACCTCCTCAGATGAACTCAATGAAAGAATGTCTTAATTCTGTATATCAGGAAAACACAACAAAAGAGGGTAGTTAGTTTTTAAAAAAATGACAACAGGGATGAGGAAAAGATAAAAGCCAAGACCCACAAGGAGTCAATGGTTACAAAAACGAAACAAAGCTCAAAGATTCGTTTAATCCATATGGAGACATTGTCCCAAGGGTCCAGATCCAACGAGACTCACATTGTGCGAGTTTTTGTTTAGTGGCCCCGCCTCTCATACTGCATATAATATGATCAATCCCTCTCACCTTCAGCTTAGAGGGATCGCATGCATGGTGTGTTCTAAAATGTCGGGCCACAGGTTTCAACATCTCCAAAATTTCTGCCCCTGCTGCTCGCTTTATATCGGCCATATGTTCACGTACCCGCACCTTCAGCTCTCTGGAAGTAAGACCAATGTAAATCTTCGGGCACGGACATACAGCATAATATATAACGGCTTTGGTAGTACATGTGATGGAATGAGTGATATTAAAGGTTTTACTGCCAGATGCATCGGTGAAAGTAGTGACATCTTCTACATTAGGGCACGCTACGCATCTTCCGCAAGGCTTACATCCCCATCTTGGACCCTTGGTCCCGAATGGATATTTAGTTTTTATTGGATCATAGAAACTTCTTACAAGATGATCTTTTAGATTTTTAGATCGTCTTGCAGTCACGGAGGGATATTTTGTGATGAATCTGTTTAGGGAGGGATCGGTCAGGAGAATCGGCCAGTATCTTTTAAGGATTTCCTTCATTTGAGGCCAACGAGAATGGTATCCTGTAATAAACCTGACCTGGTTCTGTTTCTCTGCCTTCTTTTTAGGAAAAAGCAGATCATCCCTAGGGGTCCCTTTTGCCCTACGATAGGCTTTTTTGATTGATCTAGCACTGTATCCTCTCTCTAGGAAACGACGTTTCAAATCTGCTGCCTGTTTCTCAAATAACGAGTCAGAGGAACATATCCTCTTAATCCGTAAAAATTGTCCAATGGGGACCGCTGCAATGGTCTGTGGGGGATGAGATGAGGAAGAATGGAGCAGTGCATTCACAGAGGTTTCCTTGCGGAATACGTCACTATGTATGAAGCCCTTCTCATCAGTAAAAATCTTGACATCCAAAAAATCCACACAACTAGGATGTGCTTTATGGGTGAATTTGAGGTTTATATCATTCATGTTGAGCCCAACCATGAAGGAATCCAAGTCTGCATGTGTGCCCTTCCAGATGACCAGAATGTCATCAATGTAGCGGGCCCAAAAGAGGACCCGCGCCATTGATTCCTCCCGGTCATCTGAGAATAGAGTCCTCTCCCACAGCCCCAGGAAAAGATTAGCGTAAGATGGTGCACACGCTGCCCCCATGGCTGTTCCCTGGAGCTGTAGGTAGAAGTGATCATTGAACACAAAGAAATTGTGTGTTAGAATGTGTTCAAGCATCTGTGCAATAAATGCACATAGTGATTTGTCAAGTTCTGATATTGACAAAAAGTACTGGACTGCTCTCAGACCATCTTCATGCTTAATGCATGTATAAAGAGACTCTACATCGATGGTGACTAGAAGCATGTCACCATCAATACTGATACCGCTGATCTTCTGCAAAAGATCAGCAGTATCACGAATATACGATGGTAAATTGACCACCAGATTTTTTAAATGGTGGTCAATAAATCTGCATATCCCTTCAGTGAGACTACCCCTGCCTGAGATGATAGGTCTCCCTGGTGGAATCCTATCATTTTTATGGATCTTAGGCAGCAGATAAAGGGTGGGAACTGTGGGTTCATCAATTGAAAGTGCCAAGTTGAGTTCTTTGGAGATGACATTATCTTCCACTGCCTGGAGAAGTTTGATCTGCAACTCCCGTTTGAAGGCCGATAGAGGGTTGAAGGTCAGCCTCTTGTAGCAATGTTTGTCTCTCAGCTGTCTATTTGCCTCCGCCTCATACATGACACATGGCCACACTACCACATTACCCCCTTTATCTGCTGCCTTGAATACCACATCTTTGATTTTTTTCAATTGTTTTAAGCTGTTTCTCTCTAGCAAAGTTAGATTATCACATTTAATGTATCTAGGGATGTTATGAAATTCTTGAGTTACTGATTTAATGAAAAGGTCCACCGCGGGGCATAGACTAAGGGCAGGGAAGTTTTTTGATTTAATCCTAATGCATGCAGGAATATTACCTGCAGTTTCATCCATGTTATGTTCTCCCAGCAAATCTTCAAGCGCCTTAAGTGCCTGCTGTTCCTCAGATGTAGGGAACAGATCCCTATCCACTGGTTTGTTAAACCATTTGTTGAAAATGAGTGAGCGGCCAAAGACGTGTAAATCTTTTACTGCAGAAAACATATCAAAAGCAGCACTGGGTGAAAAAGTCAGGCCCTTGGCTATCAATTCCAAATCAATTTTAGAAAATACATGTGATGACAAATTAATTACCTTTAGTTGACTACTCGGTTCGCGTACATCTGGTCGTTTTTTATTAGCTGCTTGTTTTTGTGCCAGTTTTCTTTTAGGCCGAGTGTTGAAGGTAGATCTATAGGGCATGGTATCAGTTTCACTCTGAGACGAAATGGAGGAGATGGAAGGGGTGCGGTTGAGACCACCTGGGGCCTGGTTTCTTCTTTTTTTGGATGTCAAGATTTTTACTGATGAGAAGGGCTTCATACATAGTGACGTATTCCGCAAGGAAACCTCTGTGAATGCACTGCTCCATTCTTCCTCATCTCATCCCCCACAGACCATTGCAGCGGTCCCCATTGGACAATTTTTACGGATTAAGAGGATATGTTCCTCTGACTCGTTATTTGAGAAACAGGCAGCAGATTTGAAACGTCGTTTCCTAGAGAGAGGATACAGTGCTAGATCAATCAAAAAAGCCTATCGTAGGGCAAAAGGGACCCCTAGGGATGATCTGCTTTTTCCTAAAAAGAAGGCAGAGAAACAGAACCAGGTCAGGTTTATTACAGGATACCATTCTCGTTGGCCTCAAATGAAGGAAATCCTTAAAAGATACTGGCCGATTCTCCTGACCGATCCCTCCCTAAACAGATTCATCACAAAATATCCCTCCGTGACTGCAAGACGATCTAAAAATCTAAAAGATCATCTTGTAAGAAGTTTCTATGATCCAATAAAAACTAAATATCCATTCGGGACCAAGGGTCCAAGATGGGGATGTAAGCCTTGCGGAAGATGCGTAGCGTGCCCTAATGTAGAAGATGTCACTACTTTCACCGATGCATCTGGCAGTAAAACCTTTAATATCACTCATTCCATCACATGTACTACCAAAGCCGTTATATATTATGCTGTATGTCCGTGCCCGAAGATTTACATTGGTCTTACTTCCAGAGAGCTGAAGGTGCGGGTACGTGAACATATGGCCGATATAAAGCGAGCAGCAGGGGCAGAAATTTTGGAGATGTTGAAACCTGTGGCCCGACATTTTAGAACACACCATGCATGCGATCCCTCTAAGCTGAAGGTGAGAGGGATTGATCATATTATATGCAGTATGAGAGGCGGGGCCACTAAACAAAAACTCGCACAATGTGAGTCTCGTTGGATCTGGACCCTTGGGACAATGTCTCCATATGGATTAAACGAATCTTTGAGCTTTGTTTCGTTTTTGTAACCATTGACTCCTTGTGGGTCTTGGCTTTTATCTTTTCCTCATCCCTGTTGTCATTTTTTTAAAAACTAACTACCCTCTTTTGTTGTGTTTTCCTGATATACAGAATTAAGACATTCTTTCATTGAGTTCATCTGAGGAGGTGTCTTGCGGTCCATTCTTCGCTACTTCTAGGAGGAAACAAGATACACTATACTGCGTCCTATATATATCTTCTGTATTGGTCATTATATAGATATGGTATTATTTGTATCACATATTTCTTATTTACTATTTATTCTTATCCTGTATGGATCATTTTGATCCTCTATTTTGTACGATTCATTTCCAACATTTTATTCCTGTATTTTGTTATATTATGTTTTTGTGTATGTGTTCCGTACTATTTTATTTAGTGCCACCAGTAGCATTTATTAGACACAATTATATATGTTCAGTTCTTACAAATATAGAGAACTTAAAGTGATGTATATATTGCTTACTGTATGTATGGACATTGGTGTGCAGTGTATTTTTGTACTAATACATGCGGCTTCAATATTATGGTCCTTCTAGACTTAGCTTTCAGGTGTTATTCAGTATTGATTTTTATAATATAATTGGGTGTCCATTACACTTGTACTTTTACACACACATTCAACCGGATTTTTTTGCTTTTTCTATGTTTGATCACATTCCCAGCACAACTCACCAGCATCACATTTCACATCTGTCATCCAATTCACGACTTTATGAACACTCTAATTCATCATCCTTCACATTCACTAATTTTCATTTTCAACAATCTACACTCACATTCATCTCACTATTGCCAGTGGTGTATTTATTCATTGTTTCACATCACTACCAATCCTCCTTCCTCCCCCCTTCCCCTCTCCCCCCCCCCCTCCTTCTCCATGTCACACATCACAGAATTCACACCATAGGTAGCCGTTTTATGTTATTCTTTATTTCCAACTATACACAACACCCTGCAAACCATTTGTATTGTAAGTTCTTCTTTTTCCTGTTTCCTTCTGGCACACATCGCTGATGGATCGCGCGCTGGTGTTCATGACATCCTGATCAGATGTCTATGTCCGAGGGGGGAGTGGCCCTGGCCTCTTCAGACCGCTGTCTAGATTCAGAGTAGGATATGTGGGGGGCGTGGTTAGTCCGCGCTGCCCCACATCCTCTCTGATGACGCGGACCGGAAGTGGGGCAGCGCCATCTTGGTACCCCGCACCAGACGCCGTTTTTCGTCATTTGATTCTGCCTCCTCCTCTTCCTACATTATAAACACCTGAACTATGCTCCATATATAGGTAGTTTTTAGTAGCTTGACCCTAACCCCGGACGAAGGCAGTTGCCGAAACGCGCGTCGGGTCCAGACATCCTCATCATGTCCACTGGTATGCTATACAGCTTTCACTGACTTTTTTGCCTGGTATTGGCCTGGTACCTTTCTGTGCGTCCATGCACATTGTTGTATGTTACCTGTAGCACTGATCCTGTAATATACACTTTGGCGTATATTTGACTATCATACATATACAGATAATCACTACAATCAGGTATCTGCACATAATTATTGCCATATATATACTTCACAGAGGCAATCCAGGCATTACATACATGCATCTTATTCCGTGTTGACCTTTTTCTTACCATCATTCATTAGGCCTCATTAGCCTCAGGTCCGCATAGGCACGTACACTGTTCTCCCTTGCTGTATCAACATATAAATAAGCTTGTATAGATTCATGTCACATCTACATCTAGTGCATGATTGTTGCTGATGTCTTTTTATTGAGTGACTCATTCCCTGTTCCAGTTTTAACCTTTGTCATGGCTTTATGTTAATAAAATTTTGTATTTTTTGCTAAATCTGTTGTGCTTTAGTCGATCATTTTTCTTTGTTGGTTTCATCCATTGTTGATCGATGCACCAAGGTCATCTTGGTCATTATCTGGGACGCAAACATAGTAGATTTCATATTGTTCAGCAACGTTGCTTTATATTGAACATTACTCTGTGTCTGTGCCCCCTTCTTTCGGTGGTATTGTATTTGTATATGTCTAGGATTAAGCCTCCGGGCCGATTCTAGGAAAACCAGATTCTTGTGATCCGTAAGGACCGTTACCTGGTGTCTGGCCCCCTCCAGGAAGTGCCGCCACTCCTCAAAAGCCCATTTAATGGCTAGAAGTTCGCGGTTGCCAATATCATAGTTACTCTCCGTGGGCGAAAACTTCCTAGAGAAGTAAGCACAGGGGCGGAGATGGGTGAGGGAGCTGGTACCCTGGGACAAGACGGCCCCCACTCCCACCTCGGAAGCGTCAACCTCCACAATAAATGGCTCCTCTTGGTTGGGCTGAATCAGCACGGGGGCCGAGATAAAGCACTTCTTGAGGGTCTCAAAGGCCTGGACGGCCTCAGGGGGCCAATGGAGGACATCAGCACCCTTGCGGGTAAGGTCCGTAAGAGGCTTAGCGACGACCGAGAAGTTGGCAATAAATCTCCTGTAATAGTTGGCGAACCCTAAAAAACACTGTAACGCCTTAAGGGAGGCAGGTTGGACCCATTCCGCCACAGCCTGAACCTTGGCAGGGTCCATGCGGAATTCATGAGGAGTGAGGATTTGCCCTAAAAATGGTATCTCCTGCACCCCAAACACACATTTTTCAGTCTTAGCAAACAGATTATTCTCCCGAAGGACCTGGAGCACCTTCCTGACATGCTCCACGTGGGAGGACCAGTCCTTGGAAAACACCAGTATGTCATCAAGGTACACAACAAGAAAATTACCCAGGTACTCTCTCAGGATTTCATTAATAAAATTCTGGAAGACAGCAGGGGCATTACACAACCCAAAGGGCATGACGAGGTATTCGAAATGACCCTCGGGTGTGTTGAACGCAGTTTTCCACTCATCCCCCTCTTTGATGCGGATAAGGTTATATGCCCCCCGTAGATCGAACTTAGAAAACCATTGGGCTCCCTGAACCTGATTAAAAAGATCCGGAATCAAAGGAAGTGGGTACTGGTTCCTTACGGTGACCTTATTCAGGTTACGATAATCAATGCACGGCCTAAGACCACCATCCTTCTTCCCCACGAAGAAGAAGCCAGCACCTACAGGAGAAGTCGAGGGGCGAATGAAACCCTTGGCCAGGCATTCTTGGATATACACCCTCATAGCTTCACGTTCAGGACATGAAAGATTAAATATCCTACCCTTAGGAAGCTTGGCACCAGGCACCAAATCGATAGCGCAATCGTAATCTCTATGGGGGGGCAACACCTCGGAGGCCTCCTTAGAAAACACATCGGCGAAGTCCTGAACAAACTCAGGAAGCGTGTTTACCTCCTCCCGGGGAGAAATAGAGTTAACAGAAAGACATGACATCAGGCATTCACTACCCCATTTGGTGAGATCCCCAGTATTCCAATCAAACGTGGGATTATGCAACTGCAACCAGGGAAGGCCTAAAACCAGATCAGACGATAATTCCTGCATCACCAGTACAGAGCACTGCTCCAAATGCATGGAGCCAACCAGGAGTTCAAAAACAGGAGTATGCTGAGTAAAATAACCATTAGCAAGAGGAGTGGAGTCGATACCCACTACCGGGATAGGATAAGGCAAATCAATAAAAGGCATCTTTAGAGACATAGCAAATTCCACAGACATGATATTAGCAGATGACCCTGAATCCACGAAAGCACTGCCCGTGGCAGCCCGGCCAGCAAACGAGACCTGAAAGGGAAGCAAAATTTTATTGCGTTTCACATTAACGGGAAATACCTGTGCGCCCAAGTGACCTCCCCGATGATCACTTAGGCGCGGAAGTTTTCCGGCTTCTTATTCTTGCGCCTGGGACAGGTGTTCAGTAGATGCTTGTCGTCCCCATAGTAGAAGCAGAGACCATTCATTCTGCGAAACTCCCTACGTTGTCGAGGGGACATGGAGGCCCCGAGTTGCATAGGTACCTCCGAGTCCTCCGTGGAGGAGCGAGGAGACGGGACCTCGGGGGTGATCGCAGAAAAGTCAGAGGGGAGCACACTGAAGCGTTCTAGCTGACGTTCCCTGAGACGTCGGTCAAGTCGTACTGCTAGGGCCATAACCTGGTCAAGGGAGTCAGACGAGGGGTAGCTAACCAGCAGATCCTTCAGGGCGTCAGATAATCCTAACCTAAACTGGCACCTTAGGGCCGGATCGTTCCACTGAGAAGCTACGCACCACTTCCTAAAATCAGAACAGTATTCCTCAACCGGTCTCCTACCCTGACGTAAGGTCACCAGCTGACTCTCGGCTAAAGCAGTCCTGTCAGTCTCGTCGTAAATGAGTCCAAGGGCAGAGAAAAAACGATCAACAGAGGAAAGTTCAGGGGCGTCAGGAGCCAAGGAGAAGGCCCACTCTTGGGGCCCTTCCTGGAGTCGGGATATGATGATACCCACCCGCTGGTTCTCGGAACCTGAGGAGTGGGGCTTTAGGCGGAAATACAGTCTGCAACTCTCCCGGAAGGAGAGAAACGTCTTACGGTCCCCTGAGAACCGGTCAGGTAACTTGAGGTCGGGTTCTAGAGGTGAGGTGAGGGGTACTACTAAAGCAGCGTCACCCTGATTGACCCTTTGGGCCAGGGCCTGGACCTGTAGGGAGAGGCCCTGCATCTGCTGGGTCAGGGTCTCAAGGGGGTCCATGATAGCGTCAGCGTAGGAGAAATGGTAGACTAGGTAAGGGCTTGTAATTATGTAATGGCAGGAAGGAGGTGAAGGGAAAGTGAGCCCTAATCTACCCACCGCCCTGTCCCTGCCTACTTGCAACGACCCGCCCTAGGCGACGAGGTACAACTGGGCGGCGGTCCCTACGCTGTCTAAGTGCACAGGAAAACAAACAGGGAACATGCAAGGGAAGGGGCAGTAGCCACGGAACGCCACGAGGAAACGGAGCGGCGAACGGACAGTCAGGACCAGGACGAAGTGAGTACACCCAAGCGGGCAAGGAGACAGAAGCAAGCCAGGGGCAAAGCAAAGCAGGTCAAGCAGAACTGCAGCAAGGCAGAAGCACGGCAGAAGCAGGCTGGAGCAAGCAGCAGTGGGGCCAGGAATCCAAAAGAATTACAAGCACTGAGGGAGAGCACAGGGCAGGTAATAAAGGACAGGGGGCGGAGCTAACTCCGACAGACCAGGCCGCGATAGGCTCTACCACTCCTGAGCCTGCCACCCTGGTTGGTGGGAGATGGTGTCAGTCGAACAGGTCTGGCCTCAGGTGTGGATTGATTAATCCCAGGAGTATACCTAGATGAAGTACCTGGCAGATCCCTAACATGCACACAGTGATGTCACAGCACAGGAATAATGCTCACAGTGGTGTCACAGCACAGGAATAATGCACACAGTGATGTCACAGCACAGGAATAATGCTCACAGTGGTGTCACAGCACAGGAATAATGCACACAGTGTTGTCACAGCACAGGAATAATGCACACAGTGGTGTCACAGCACAGGAATAATGCACAGTGGTGTCACAGCACAGGAGTAATGCACACAGTGATGTCACAGCACAGGAATAATGCTCACAGTGGTGTCACAGCACAGGAATAATGCACACAGTGGTGTCACAGCACAGGAATAATGCACACAGTGATGTCACAGCACAGGAATAATGCTCACAGTGGTGTCACAGCACAGGAATAATGCACACAGTGTTGTCACAGCACAGGAATAATGCACACAGTGGTGTCACAGCACAGGAATAATGCACAGTGGTGTCACAGCACAGGAGTAATGCACACAGTGATGTCACAGCACAGGAATAATGCTCACAGTGGTGTCACAGCACAGGAATAATGCACACAGTGTTGTCACAGCACAGGAATAATGCTCACAGTGGTGTCACAGCACAGGAATAATGCACACAGTGGTGTCACAGCACAGGAATAATGCACACAGTGGTGTCACAGCACAGGAATAATGCACAGTGGTGTCACAGCACAGGAATAATGCACAGTGGTGTCACAGCACAGGAGTAATGCACACAGTGATGCCACAGCACAGGAATAATGCTCACAGTGGTGTCACAGCACAGGAATAATGCACACAGTGTTGTCACAGTACAGGAATAATGCTCACAGTGGTGTCACAGCACAGTAATAATGCTCACAGTGGTGTCACAGCACAGGAATAATGCTCACAGTGGTGTCACAGCACAGGAGTAACTCACACAGTGGTGTCACAGCACAGGAATAATGCACACAGTGGTGTCACAGCACAGGAATAATGCTCACAGTTGTGTCACAGCACAGGAATAATGCACACAGTGATGTCACAGCACAGGAGTAACGCTCACAGTGGTGTCACAGAGCAGGAATAATGCACACAGTGACGTCACAGCACAGGAATAATGCACACAGTGACGTCACAGCGCAGGAATAATGCACACAGTGGTGTCACAGCACAGGAATAATGTACACAGTGGTGTCACAGCACAGGAGTAACGCTTACAGTGATTTAACAATACAGGCATAATATACACAGTGATGTCACAGCACAGGAATAATGCAAAAAGTGATAGCACAGTGAGATAATGCACAAAGCGGGGATGCAACAAATAACCATGGGGCCCCAATCAGTTTTCCACACCCCCTCCCATTAGTCATACTCATCACACTGCACCCTACCTCTGCATGGACATATTGGGCTCTTGTAGCAGCTGCTATACCTGTCACCCTGGTATGTATGCCCATGACTCCATGGGGTGGAAAGGAATATCTTTAAGGGCAAGTTCACACTTGGCGGATTAACTGCGGATTTTCTGCAACATATTAATTTGTGAACACAAGCAGAAAAAATGGGACATAGATAACATCAAAACCAAAAAAAGGCCACACTTACTATGTAGGTGGGTGAAACCCCGTTCCCAGCAGGACGCAGACAGGTCAAAGAATGCTGCAGAAGGAGGTGCATTATATAGTGATAGCCCCTCCCACTAGTCTTGAGGGGAGTGGCTAACTAAGTGCTCACAGGTGTGCGATAAGTGAGTGTCAGTGTTAGTGCTGGGGTGTGACTGTATGTGAGTGTCAGTGTTAGTGCTGGGGTGTGACTGTGTGGTAAAAAAGAAATGTGTGTGTATGAAAGTGTCAGAACTGTGTGATCATGTAATAGTAATAAATGTGTGATGAATGGGGGTCAGTGCTGTGACTAGTACATGGGGGGTCAGTGTTGTGACTAGTACATGGGGGGGTCAGTGCTGTGACTAGTACATGGGGGGTCAGTGCTGTGACTAGTACATGGGGGGTCAGTGCTGTGAATAGTACATGGGGGGTCAGTGCTGTGAATAGTACATGGGGGGTCAGTGCTGTGACTAGTACATGGGGGGTCAGTGCTGTGACTAGTACATGGGGGGTCAGTGCTGTGAATAGTACATGGGGGGTCAGTGCTGTGAATAGTACATGGGGGTGTCAGTGCTGTGAATAGTACATGGGGGGTCAGTGCTGTGACTAGTACATGGGGGGTCAGTGCTGTGACTAGTACATGGGGTGTCAGTGCTGTGAATAGTACATGGAGGGTCAGTGCTGTGAATAGTACATGGGGGGTCAGTGCTGTGACTAGTACAAGGGGGGTCAGTGCTGTGACTAGTACATGGGGGGTCAGTGCTGTGACTAGTACATGGGGGGTCAGTGCTGTGACTAGTACAAGGGGGGTCAGTGCTGTGACTAGTACATGGGGTGTCAGTGCTGTGAATAGTACATGGAGGGTCAGTGCTGTGAATAGTACATGGGGGGTCAGTGCTGTGACTAGTACATGGGGGGTCAGTGCTGTGACTAGTACATGGGGGGGTCAGTGCTGTGACTAGTACATGGGGGGTCAGTGCTGTGACTAGTACATGGGGGGTCAGTGCTGTGAATAGTACATGGGGGGTCAGTGCTGTGAATAGTACATGGGGGGTCAGTGCTGTGACTAGTACATGGGGGGTCAGTGCTGTGACTAGTACATGGGGGGTCAGTGCTGTGAATAGTACATGGGGGGTCAGTGCTGTGAATAGTACATGGGGGTGTCAGTGCTGTGAATAGTACATGGGGGGTCAGTGCTGTGACTAGTACATGGGGGGTCAGTGCTGTGACTAGTACATGGGGTGTCAGTGCTGTGAATAGTACATGGAGGGTCAGTGCTGTGAATAGTACATGGGGGGTCAGTGCTGTGACTAGTACAAGGGGGGTCAGTGCTGTGACTAGTACATGGGGTGTCAGTGCTGTGAATAGTACATGGAGGGTCAGTGCTGTGAATAGTACATGGGGGGTCAGTGCTGTGACTAGTACATGGGGGGTCAGTGCTGTGAATAGTACATGGGGGGTCAGTGCTGTGACTAGTACATGGAGGTCAGTGCTGTGAATAGTACATGGGGGGTCAGTGCTGTGACTAGTACATGGGGGGTCAGTGCTGTGACTAGTACATGGGGGGTCAGTGCTGTGACTAGTACATGGGGGGTCAGTGCTGTGAATAGTACATGGGGGTCAGTGCTGTGAATAGTACATGGGGGGTCAGTGCTGTGAATAGTACATGGGGGGTCAGTGCTGTGACTAGTACATGGGGGGTCAGTGCTGTGACTAGTACATGGGGGGTCAGTGCTGTGACTAGTACATGGGGGGGTCAGTGCTGTGACTAGTACATGGGGGGTCAGTGCTGTGACTAGTACATGGGGGGTCAGTGCTGTGACTAGTACATGGGGGGTCAGTGCTGTGACTAGTACATGGGGTGTCAGTGCTGTGAATAGTACATGGAGGGTCAGTGCTGTGAATAGTACATGGGGGGTCAGTGCTGTGACTAGTACAAGGGGGGTCAGTGCTGTGACTAGTACATGGGGTGTCAGTGCTGTGAATAGTACATGGAGGGTCAGTGCTGTGAATAGTACATGGGGGGTCAGTGCTGTGACTAGTACATGGGGGGTCAGTGCTGTGACTAGTACATGGGGGGTCAGTGCTGTGAATAGTACATGGGGGGTTAGTGCTGTGAATAGTACATGGGGGGTCAGTGCTATGAATAGTACATGGGGGGGTCAGTTCACAGCACTGACACCCCATGTACTATTCACAGCACTGACCCCCCCATGTACTATTCACAGCACTGACCCCCCATGTACTATTCACAGCACTGACCTCCCATGTACTATTCACAGCACTGACCCCCCATGTACTAGTCACAGCACTGACCCCCATGTACTATTCACAGCACTGACCCCCATGTACTATTCACAGCACTGACCCCCCATGTACTAGTCACAGCACTGACCCCCCATGTACTATTCACAGCACTGACCTCCATGTACTAGTCACAGCACTGACCCCCCCATGTACTAGTCACAGCACTGAACCCCCATATACTATTCACAGCACTGACCCTCCATGTACTAGTCACAGCACTGACCCCCCCATGTACTAGTCACAGCACTGACCCCCCATGTACTAGTCACAGCACTGACCCCCCATGTACTAGTCACAGCACTGACCCCCCATGTACTATTCACAGCACTGACCCCCATGTACTATTCACAGCACTGACCCCCCATGTACTATACACAGCACTGACACCCCATGTACTAGTCACAGCACTGACCCCCATGTACTAGTCACAGCACTGACCCCCCATGTACTATTCACAGCACTGACCCCCCATGTACTATTCACAGCACTGACCCCCCATGTACTATTCACAGCACTGACCCCCCATGTACTATTCACAGCACTGACCCCCCATGTACTATTCACAGCACTGACACCCCATGTACTAGTCACAGCACTGACCCCCCATGTACTATTCACAGCACTGACCCCCCATGTACTAGTCACAGCACTGACCCCCCCATGTACTAGTCACAGCACTGACCCCCCCATGTACTAGTCACAGCACTGACCCCCCATGTACTAGTCACAGCACTGACCCCCCATGTACTAGTCACAGCACTGACCCCCCATGTACTAGTCACAGCACTGACCCCCCATGTACTAGTCACAGCACTGACCCCCCATGTACTAGTCACAGCACTGACCCCCCATGTACTATTCACAGCACTGACCCCCCATGTACTAGTCACAGCACTGACCCCCCATGTACTAGTCACAGCACTGACCCCCCATGTACTAGTCACAGCACTGACCACCCATGTACTATTCACAGCACTGACCCCCCCATGTACTAGTCACAGCACTGACCCCCCATGTACTATTCACAGCACTGATCCCCCATGTATTATTCACAGCACTGACCTCCATGTACTAGTCACAGCACTGACCCCCCCATGTACTAGTCACAGCACTGACCCCCCCATGTACTATTCACATCACTGACCCCCCATGTACTAGTCACAGCACTGACCCCCCATGTACTAGTCACAGCACTGACCCCCCATGTACTAGTCACAGCACTGACCCCCCATGTACTATTCACAGCACTGACCCCCCATGTACTATTCACAGCACTGACCCCCCATGTACTAGTCACAGCACTGACCCCCCCCCCATGTACTATTCACAGCACTGACCCCCCCCCATGTACTAGTCACAGCACTGACCCCCCATGTACTAGTCACATCACTGACCCCCCATGTACTAGTCACAGCACTGACCCCCCATGTACTAGTCACAGCACTGACCCCCCATGTACTAGTCACAGCACTGACCCCCCATGTACTATTCACAGCACTGACCCCCCCATGTACTAGTCACAGCACTGACCCCCCCATGTACTAGTCACAGCACTGACCCCCCATGTACTAGTCACAGCACTGACCCCCCCATGTACTAGTCACAGCACTGACCCCCCCATGTACTAGTCACAGCACTGACCCCCCCATGTACTAGTCACAGCACTGACCCCCCCATGTACTAGTCACAGCACTGACCTCCCATGTACTAGTCACAGCACTGACCCCCCATGTACTAGTCACAGCACTGACCCCCCATGTACTAGTCACAGCACTGACCCCCCATGTACTAGTCACAGCACTGACCCCCCATGTACTAGTCACAGCACTGACCCCCCATGTACTAGTCACAGCACTGACCCCCCATGTACTAGTCACAGCACTGACCCCCCATGTACTATTCACAGCACTGACCCCCCATGTACTAGTCACAGCACTGACCCCCCATGTACTAGTCACAGCACTGACCCCCCATGTACTAGTCACAGCACTGACCCCCCATGTACTAGTCACAGCACTGACACCCCATGTACTAGTCACATCACTGACCCCCCATGTACTAGTCACAGCACTGACCCCCCATGTACTAGTCACAGCACTGACCCCCCATGTACTAGTCACAGCACTGACCCCCCATGTACTATTCACAGCACTGACCCCCCATGTACTAGTCACAGCACTGACCCCCCATGTACTAGTCACAGCACTGACCCCCCATGTACTATTCACAGCACTGACCCCCCATGTACTAGTCACAGCACTGACCCCCCCATGTACTATTCACAGCACTGACCCCCCCATGTACTATTCACAGCACTGACCCTCCCATGTACTAGTCACAGCACTGACCCCCCCATGTACTATTCACAGCACTGACCCCCCATGTACTATTCACAGCACTGACCCCCCATGTACTAGTCACAGCACTGACCCCCCATGTACTAGTCACAGCACTGACCCCCCATGTACTATTCACAGCACTGACCCCCCATGTACTATTCACAGCACTGACCCCCCATGTACTAGTCACAGCACTGACCCTCCCATGTACTAGTCACAGCACTGACCCCCCCATGTACTATTCACAGCACTGACCCCCATGTACTATTCACAGCACTGACCCCCCATGTACTATTCACAGCACTGACCCCCCCATGTACTAGTCACAGCACTGACCCCCCATGTACTATTCACAGCACTGACCCCCCATGTACTATTCACAGCACTGACCCCCCATGTACTAGTCACAGCACTGACCCCCCATGTACTAGTCACAGCACTGACCCCCCATGTACTAGTCACAGCACTGACCCCCCATGTACTATTCACAGCACTGACCCCCCATGTACTATTCACAGCACTGACCCCCCCCCCATGTACTAGTCACAGCACTGACCCCCCATGTACTAGTCACATCACTGACCCCCCATGTACTAGTCACAGCACTGACCCCCCATGTACTATTCACAGCACTGACCCCCCCCCCCATGTACTAGTCACAGCACTGACCCCCCATGTACTAGTCACATCACTGACCCCCCATGTACTAGTCACAGCACTGACCCCCCATGTACTAGTCACAGCACTGACCCCCCATGTACTAGTCACAGCACTGACCCCCCATGTACTATTCACAGCACTGACCCCCCATGTACTAGTCACAGCACTGACCCCCCATGTACTATTCACAGCACTGACCCCCCCATGTACTATTCACAGCACTGACCCCCCCATGTACTAGTCACAGCACTGACCCCCCCATGTACTAGTCACAGCACTGACCCCCCATGTACTAGTCACAGCACTGACCCCCCCATGTACTAGTCACAGCACTGACCCCCCCATGTACTAGTCACAGCACTGACCCCCCCATGTACTAGTCACAGCACTGACCCCCCATGTACTAGTCACAGCACTGACCTCCCATGTACTAGTCACAGCACTGACCCCCCATGTACTAGTCACAGCACTGACCCCCCATGTACTAGTCACAGCACTGACCCCCCATGTACTAGTCACAGCACTGACCCCCCATGTACTAGTCACAGCACTGACCCCCCATGTACTAGTCACAGCACTGACCCCCCATGTACTAGTCACAGCACTGACCCCCCATGTACTAGTCACAGCACTGACCCCCCATGTACTAGTCACAGCACTGACCCCCCCATGTACTAGTCACAGCACTGACCCCCCATGTACTAGTCACAGCACTGACACCCCATGTACTAGTCACATCACTGACCCCCCATGTACTAGTCACAGCACTGACCCCCCATGTACTATTCACAGCACTGACCCCCCATGTACTAGTCACAGCACTGACCCCCCATGTACTAGTCACAGCACTGACACCCCATGTACTAGTCACAGCACTGACACCCCATGTACTAGTCACAGCACTGACCCCCCATGTACTAGTCACAGCACTGACCCCCCATGTACTAGTCACAGCACTGACCCCCCCATGTACTATTCACAGCACTGACCCCCCATGTACTAGTCACAGCACTGACCCCCCATGTACTAGTCACAGCACTGACCCCCCATGTACTAGTCACAGCACTGACCCTCCCATGTACTAGTCACAGCACTGACCCCCCCATGTACTATTCACAGCACTGACCCTCCCATGTACTAGTCACAGCACTGACCCCCCCATGTACTATTCACAGCACTGACCCCCCATGTACTATTCACAGCACTGACCCCCCATGTACTAGTCACAGCACTGACCCCCCATGTACTAGTCACAGCACTGACCCCCCATGTACTATTCACAGCACTGACCCCCCATGTACTAGTCACAGCACTGACCCCCCATGTACTAGTCACAGCACTGACCCCCCATGTACTATTCACAGCACTGACCCCCCATGTACTAGTCACAGCACTGACCCCCCATGTACTAGTCACAGCACTGACCCTCCCATGTACTAGTCACAGCACTGACCCCCCATGTACTAGTCACAGCACTGACCCCCCATGTACTAGTCACAGCACTGACCCTCCCATGTACTAGTCACAGCACTGACCCCCCCATGTACTAGTCACAGCACTGACCCCCCATGTACTATTCACAGCACTGACCCCCCATGTACTATTCACAGCACTGACCCTCCCATGTACTAGTCACAGCACTGACCCCCCCATGTACTATTCACAGCACTGACACCCCCATGTACTATTCACAGCACTGACCCCCCATGTACTATTCACAGCACTGACCCCCCATGTACTAGTCACAGCACTGACCCCCCATGTACTAGTCACAGCACTGACCCCCCATGTACTATTCACAGCACTGACCCCCCATGTACTATTCACAGCACTGACCCCCCATGTACTAGTCACAGCACTGACCCCCATTCATCACACATTTATTACTATTACATGATCACACAGTTCTGACACTTTCATACACACACATTTCTTTTTTACCACACAGTCACACCCCAGCACTAACACTGACACTCACATACAGTCACACCCCAGCACTAACACTGACACTCACTTATCGCACACCTGTGAGCACTTAGTTAGCCACTCCCCTCAAGACCAGTGGGAGGGGCTATCACTATATAATGCACCTCCTTCTGCAGCATTCTTTGACCTGTCTGCGTCCTGCTGGGAACGGGGTTTCACCCACCTACATAGTAAGTGTGGCCTTTTTTTGGTTTACATATTAATTTGTGGAAAATCCGCAGCGTATTACGCAGCAGCAGCGTGGATGATGTGATCAAACGTCACCCAGACGCTGCGGAAAAAATCTGTGGAGAAATCGTTCATAAATTGACCTGCGGTGCCGTATTATAATCAGCGGCGAACTGCGGAATCGCTGCTTTTCTGCTTTTTCTCCATGCAGCCCGGCCTCCTGGGAAGACGTTTCATCCCATGTGACTGCTGCAGCCAATCACAGACTGTCCCAGTCACATGAACTATAGCGTCATCCCAGGATACCGGGCTGCACAGAAAACAGGGGAACGTCGCTATGACAACGCCAAAGAGGGTTAAGTATTCGGGTGGATTCACACGGTGCAGATTTGCTGCGTTTTTCCAGTGCAGTTTTTGGTCACGTGGCAAAAAAACAAAACAAAACACTGCAAAACTGCACCGTGTGAATACACCCTTAAAAAAAAAATCTCCCAGCCCTGATATTCCGCCCTCAAATTTACACTAAAATTTGTTTTTTCGCCCGACACTCCCGGCAGGTTTTAGGACGGATATGCTGCGTACTTTTACGCAGAGTATCTGCCCAGTGTGAACATAGCCTAAGAGTTGGCCTTTCTCACAGCCAATGTGAAACAGGGTGTGATCACAAGGCTCGGATTTACAGCAGAAAACTACGGAGAAAATCCGATCCAGCTGCAGCAGGGAATTCTAGCCGAAGGTCAGCACCAAATAGGTTGATTTCGCAAAAGGTTTTTGAACAAATTTGTCACTACGGAGAAAAAGGAATAAAATAAATATTAGAAACAGAGGAAGTAATCCAGCGCTGAGTTCAGTTGTAAGTTTAAAAAGGAAGCGTTGTTCCCATCTTTATTGGAGTAATACAATTAAAAATCGTAGGGAGACGCAGTCCCAGAAAAATTGTGAGTAGGCGGTGTGCCCTAGCCTACGCGTTTCGAGCAGCTCCTGTGCTCTTAGTCATGGCAAAGAAGTGTGAGGACAACCGCCGTCTTGTCTGCTTAATAAGCGTAACTAATGAGTACGTGAAAAAAACAGGTGAATGATTAACCCTAACTGCTGATTAACTTCTCAGGTGAAATACACCCTGTGTATGGACTACGTATATAGATATGATGCAAGAGGTGTATATTATGTATAGAGAAGAAAACCCTTTCCACGAACCTGTACGGTCAGTACACAGGATAGTGGAGAGATACAGAAATGATAACTGTATTGGGGCAAGTTTAGGTATACTCGTAGCTGTAGCATGTAGTATACTGGGTTAGATAATAAATATAGCAGTCAAGACGACTTAGTCCCCACAATCCTCACAACGTATATCACAGATGTTATAAATTCGATATACCAAATTTAAAAACAACATATATTATTGGTTTGGCTTAATTAGAAGTGTTACATCCTCAAACAAATATATATAAGACGTTAGAATATATAATATAAGCATCCAAAAATACATCGAAAATACAATTAAAAAAGAAAACGGGAATATGGTTCCCGATATAGTAAAAATATGAATTGATTTTCACAAATATGACCTAGGTAAAGTTATGTAAATTATATAATTATAATAATTGCATGTTGTAAGTACACTTCAGTTCATCTCATGATCCCGAAAAGTTATATCTATTTTCATGAGTCTTATATTAGAAACGGTTGAACAGAAAAGATAAAGTCTGAATGGATGTATAGAATGCTCATGCGTTTTGCCCTGAATGTATACAGAATAATCCTCACTGTTTCCTATATTGGTTTATTTCAAAAAAGAGACATTTTTTCTTAAACTACATTAATTATAAAAGATTATTCCCAAAAATTCTTCTGGAAAATCTGTATACCATAAATCAATGTCGGAGAACCCTCATTGAGTGCCATATTTGCTTGACATTATGTAATTATGTGTAATACACTTTATCTCTAGGTGTGTGACAACATTCGCAACAAAACATTGCTGGAGATATGAACTGCCCCTCAAAGAGAGAAAAAAGCATATTGTTCCTCTGTTATTCCTCCTGGAACTGTATGAATAAATTGACCACTGGGTGTTACCAGTTGGGGGGGTATCCCTACACAGTCTGACAATGTCCAATCAGTGCTCTCAGACTCTGTAGGACACGCCCCGTCAACAAGGGGGAGTGGTAAAACATAGTAGTCAATTTATTTATACATTTCCAGGAGGAATATCAGAGGAATGTAACAAATCTAAGAAAGATACTCCGGAATTGTTATTTTATGAGGAATACATTTATTTAGTAAAACAGACCAGTCAGGATTGTGACATATAAAAGTAGCTAGACCGCGGTAGGGGGCACTCCCCCAAAATATAAAACAATTGCGTTATTTACAACAACAAAAAACAAGGACAGAATTGCTGCTGTGCTGTTCTGTTCACCCCTCCCCCTCCCCAAAAATGGTTCTGGCTCATAGCAACCAATCACAGTTCAACTTTCATTTCTAATACTGCCCTGGGAAAATGAAAGCAAGGCTCTGATTGGTTGCTATTGGCTACAAGGACAGTTTTTCTTTTCGACAGTTTTGATAGACGATGATTAACCCTCAAACATCAGAATTTTTTCGTGATTTAGATTGTGGCTCCGTCAGATTAGGATTCCCTCCTGTGATTTTTGCTTACCATCTCCTTCTCTACTTTACGGTAATTGCAGCTTGGAGATTGCCCCCTCGTCACTACGGCAGTATACGCAATATTTATATTAGCATGTCTCTAGAAGCCCCGCCCCCCTCGCCGCGATGCAGGACGGGTAAGGCGATCATTTCCTAAAGTCAAGGGAAAAACTCCCACGTGACTACAGCTGGAACGCAGACCCGGAAGAGTCGTGAAACGCAGGACCGGAAGTATATGTATAGACAGAAAGTAGTATTTCCGGTCCAGGCCTATTATACAAAGAAGCGAAAGAAGAACAGAGATCCCGGAGTATGAGCGTTATATAAGGGTGAGGGCGGAGTCAGCTGTCACTACTGCACATGATGTCATCATTATACTGCACCCCCATAATATAGCCCTGTACATTTATACACTTATTATACTGCACCCCCATAATATAGCCCTGTACATTGTACACTTATTATACCGCACCCCATAATATAGCCCTGTACATTATACACTTATTATACCGCACCCCATAATATAGCCCTGTACATTATACACTTATTATACTGCACCCCATAATATAGCCCTGTACATTATACACTTATTATACTGCACCCCATAATATAGCCCTGTACATTATACACTTATTATACTGCACCCCATAATATAGCCCTGTACGTTATACACTTATTATACTGCACCCCATAATATAGCCCTGTACGTTATACACTTATTATACTGCACCCCATAATATAGCCCTGTACGTTATACACTTATTATACTGCACCCCATAATATAGCCCTGTACATTATACACTTATTATACTGCACCCCATAATATAGCCCTGTACGTTATACACTTATTATACTGCACCCCATAATATAGCCCTGTACGTTATACACTTATTATACTGCACCCCATAATATAGCCCTGTACATTATACACTTATTATACTGCACCCCATAATATAGCCCTGTACGTTATACACTTATTATACCGCACCCCATAATATAGCCCTGTACATTATACACTTATTATACTGCACCCCATAATATAGCCCTGTACATTATACACTTATTATACTGCACCCCATAATATAGCCCTGTACATTATACACTTATTATACTGCACCCCATAATATAGCCCTGTACATTATACACTTATTATACTGCACCCCATAATATAGCCCTGTACATTATACACTTATTATACTGCACCCCCATAATATAGCCCTGTACATTATACACTTATTATACGGCACCCCCATAATATAGCCCTGTACATTATACACTTATTATACTGCACCCCATAATATAGCGCTGTACGTTATACACTTATTATACTGCACCCCATAATATAGCCCTGTACATTATACACTTATTATACTGCACCCCATAATATAGCCCTGTACATTATACACTTCTTATACCGCACCCACATAATATAGCCCTGTACATTATACACTTATTATACTGCACCCCATAATATAGCCCTGTACATTATACACTTATTATACTGCACCCCATAATATAGCCCTGTACATTATACACTTATTATACTGCACCCCCATAATATAGCCCTGTACGTTATACACTTATTATACCGCACCCCATAATATAGCCCTGTACGTTATACACTTATTATACTGCACCCCATAATATAGCCCTGTACATTATACACTTATTATACTGCACCCCATAATATAGCCCTGTACATTATACACTTATTATACTGCACCCCCATAATATAGCCCTGTACATTATACACTTATTATACTGCACCCCCATAATATAGCCCTGTACATTATACACTTATTATACCGCACCCCATAATATAGCCCTGTACGTTATACACTTATTATACTGCACCCCCATAATATAGCCCTGTACATTATACACTTATTATACTGCACCCCCATAATATAGCCCTGTACATTATACACTTATTATACTGCACCCCATAATATAGCCCTGTACATTATACACTTATTATACTGCACCCCCATAATATAGCCCTGTACATTATACACTTATTATACTGCACCCCCATAATATAGCCCTGTACATTATACACTTATTATACTGCACCCCCATAATATAGCCCTGTACATTATACACTTATTATACTGCACCCCATAATATAGCGCTGTACGTTATACACTTATTATACTGCACCCCATAATATAGCCCTGTACGTTATACACTTATTATACTGCACCCCATAATATAGCCCTGTACGTTATACACTTATTATACCGCACCCCATAATATAGCCCTGTACGTTATACACTTATTATACTGCACCCCCATAATATAGCCCTGTACGTTATACACTTATTATACCGCACCCCATAATATAGCCCTGTACGTTATACACTTATTATACTGCACCCCATAATATAGCCCTGTACGTTATACACTTATTATACTGCACCCCATAATATAGCCCTGTACGTTATACACTTATTATACTGCACCCCATAATATAGCCCTGTACGTTATACACTTATTATACTGCACCCCATAATATAGCCCTGTACGTTATACACTTATTATACTGCACCCCCATAATATAGCCCTGTACGTTATACACTTATTATACCGCACCCCCATAATATAGCCCTGTACATTATACACTTATTATACTGCACCCCATAATATAGCCCTGTACATTATACACTTATTATACTGCACCCCATAATATAGCGCTGTACATTATACACTTATTATACTGCACCCCATAATATAGCCCTGTACGTTATACACTTATTATACTGCACCCCATAATATAACCCTGTACGTTATACACTTATTATACTGCACCCCCATAATATAGCCCTGTACATTATACACTTATTATACTGCACCCCATAATATAGCCCTGTACATTATACACTTATTATACTGCACCCCATAATATAGCCCTGTACATTATACACTTATTATACTTCACCCCCATAATATAGCCCTGTACATTATACACTTATTATACCGCACCCCATAATATAGCCCTGTACGTTATACACTTATTATACTGCACCCCATAATATAGCCCTGTACGTTATACACTTATTATACTGCACCCCATAATATAGCGCTGTACATTATACACTTATTATACTGCACCCCATAATATAGCCCTGTACATTATACACTTATTATACTGCACCCCATAATATAGCCCTGTACGTTATACACTTATTATACTGCACCCCATAATATAGCCCTGTACGTTATACACTTATTATACTTCACCCCCATAATATAGCCCTGTACATTATACACTTATTATACTGCACCCCCATAATATAGCCCTGTACGTTATACACTTATTATACTGCACCCCCATAATATAGCCCTGTACGTTATACACTTATTATACCGCACCCCATAATATAGCCCTGTACATTATACACTTATTATACCGCACCACATAATATAGCCCTGTACGTTATACACTTATTATACTGCACCCCATAATATAGCCCTGTACATTATACACTTATTATACTGCACCCCATAATATAGCCCTGTACATTATACACTTATTATACTGCACCCCATAATATAGCCCTGTACATTATACACTTATTATACTGCACCCCATAATATAGCCCTGTACATTATACACTTATTATACTTCACCCCCATAATATAGCCCTGTACATTATACACTTATTATACTGCACCCCCATAATATAGCGCTGTACATTATACACTTATTATACTGCACCCCATAATATAGCCCTGTACATTATACACTTATTATACTGCACCCCATAATATAGCCCTGTACATTATACACTTATTATACCGCACCCACATAATATAGCCCTGTACATTATACACTTATTATACTGCACCCCATAATATAGCCCTGTACATTATACACTTATTATACTGCACCCCATAATATAGCCCTGTACATTATACACTTATTATACTGCACCCCCATAATATAGCCCTGTACGTTATACACTTATTATACCGCACCCCATAATATAGCCCTGTACATTATACACTTATTATACTGCACCCCATAATATAGCCCTGTACATTATACACTTATTATACTGCACCCCCATAATATAGCCCTGTACATTATACACTTATTATACTGCACCCCCATAATATAGCCCTGTACATTATACACTTATTATACTGCACCCCCATAATATAGCCCTGTACATTATACACTTATTATACTGCACCCCATAATATAGCCCTGTACATGATACACTTATTATACTGCACCCCATAATATAGCCCTGTACGTTATACACTTATTATACTGCACCCCATAATATAGCCCTGTACGTTATACACTTATTATACTGCACCCCCATAATATAGCCCTGTACGTTATACACTTATTATACTGCACCCCATAATATAGCGCTGTACGTTATACACTTATTATACTGCACCCCATAATATAGCCCTGTACATTATACACTTATTATACCGCACCCCATAATATAGCCCTGTACATTATACACTTATTATACTGCACCCCATAATATAGCCCTGTACATTATACACTTATTATACTGCACCCCATAATATAGCCCTGTACGTTATACACTTATTATACTGCACCACATAATATAGCCCTGTACGTTATACACTTATTATACTGCACCCCATAATATAGCCCTGTACGTTATACACTTATTATACTGGACCCCCATAATATAGCCCTGTACATTATACACTTATTATACTGCACCCCCATAATATAGCCCTGTACATTATACACTTATTATACTGCACCCCATAATATAGCCCTGTACATTATACACTTATTATACTGCACCCCATAATATAGCCCTGTACATTATACACTTATTATACTGCACCCCATAATATAGCCCTGTACATTATACACTTATTATACTGCACCCCATAATATAGCCCTGTACATTATACACTTATTATACCGCACCCCCATAATATAGCCCTGTACATTATACACTTATTATACCGCACCCCCATAATATAGCCCTGTACATTATACACTTATTATACTGCACCCCCATAATATAGCCCTGTACGTTATACACTTATTATACCGCACCCCATAATATAGCCCTGTACGTTATACACTTATTATACCGCACCCCATAATATAGCCCTGTACGTTATACACTTATTATACTGCACCCCATAATATAGCCCTGTACGTTATACACTTATTATACTGCACCCCATAATATAGCCCTGTACGTTATACACTTATTATACCGCACCCCATAATATAGCCCTGTACATTATACACTTATTATACTGCACCCCATAATATAGCCCTGTACATTATACACTTATTATACTGCACCCCATAATATAGCCCTGTACATTATACACTTATTATACTGCACCCCCATAATATAGCCCTGTACGTTATACACTTATTATACTGCACCCCATAATATAGCCCTGTACATTATACACTTATTATACTGCACCCCCATAATATAGCCCTGTACATTACACACTTATTATACTGCACCCCATAATATAGCCCTGTACGTTATACACTTATTATACTGCACCCCATAATATAGCCCTGTACATTATACACTTATTATACTGCACCCCATAATATAGCCCTGTACATTATACACTTATTATACTGCACCCCCATAATATAGCCCTGTACATTATACACTTATTATACCGCACCCACATAATATAGCCCTGTACATTATACACTTATTATACTGCACCCCATAATATAGCCCTGTACATTATACACTTATTATACTGCACCCCATAATATAGCCCTGTACATTATACACTTATTATACTGCACCCCATAATATAGCCCTGTACATTATACACTTATTATACTGCACCCCATAATATAGCCCTGTACATTATACACTTATTATACTGCACCCCCATAATATAGCCCTGTACATTATACACTTATTATACTGCACCCCATAATATAGCCCTGTACATTATACACTTATTATACTGCACCCCATAATATAGCGCTGTACATTATACACTTATTATACTGCACCCCATAATATAGCCCTGTACGTTATACACTTATTATACTGCACCCCATAATATAGCCCTGTACGTTATACACTTATTATACTGCACCCCATAATATAGCGCTGTACGTTATACACTTATTATACTGCACCCCCATAATATAGCGCTGTACATTATACACTTATTATACCGCACCCCCATAATATAGCCCTGTACATTGTACACTTATTATACCGCACCCCATAATATAGCCCTGTACATTATACACTTATTATACTGCACCCCATAATATAGCCCTGTACATTATACACTTATTATACCGCACCCCATAATATAGCCCTGTACATTATACACTTATTATACTGCACCCCATAATATAGCCCTGTACGTTATACACTTATTATACTGCACCCCATAATATAGCCCTGTACGTTATACACTTATTATACTGCACCCCATAATATAGCCCTGTACGTTATACACTTATTATACTGGACCCCATAATATAGCCCTGTACGTTATACACTTATTATACTGCACCCCATAATATAGCCCTGTACGTTATACACTTATTATACTGCACCCCATAATATAGCCCTGTACGTTATACACTTATTATACTGCACCCCATAATATAGCCCTGTACGTTATACACTTATTATACTGCACCCCATAATATAGCGCTGTACATTATACACTTATTATACTGCACCCCATAATATAGCCCTGTACGTTATACACTTATTATACTGCACCCCATAATATAGCCCTGTACGTTATACACTTATTATACTGGACCCCATAATATAGCCCTGTACGTTATACACTTATTATACTGCACCCCCATAATATAGCCCTGTACGTTATACACTTATTATACTGCACCCCATAATATAGCCCTGTACGTTATACACTTATTATACTGCACCCCATAATATAGCCCTGTACATTATACACTTATTATACTGCACCCCATAATATAGCCCTGTACGTTATACACTTATTATACTGCACCCCCATAATATAGCCCTGTACATTATACACTTATTATACTGCACCCCCATAATATAGCCCTGTACATTATACACTTATTATACTGCACCCCATAATATAGCCCTGTACATTATACACTTATTATACCGCACCCCATAATATAGCCCTGTACATTATACACTTATTATACTGCACCCCCATAATATAGCCCTGTACGTTATACACTTATTATACTGCACCCCCATAATATAGCCCTGTACGTTATACACTTATTATACTGCACCCCCATAATATAGCGCTGTACATTATACACTTATTATACTGCACCCCATAATATAGCCCTGTACATTATACACTTATTATACTGCACCCACATAATATAGCCCTGTACATTATACACTTATTATACTGCACCCCATAATATAGCCCTGTACATTATACACTTATTATACTGCACCCCATAATATAGCCCTGTACATTATACACTTATTATACTGCACCCCATAATATAGCCCTGTACATTATACACTTATTATACTGCACCCCATAATATAGCCCTGTACATTATACACTTATTATACTGCACCCCATAATATAGCCCTGTACGTTATACACTTATTATACTGCACCCCATAATATAGCCCTGTACATTATACACTTATTATACTGCACCCCATAATATAGCCCTGTACGTTATACACTTATTATACTGCACCCCATAATATAGCCCTGTACATTATACACTTATTATACTTCACCCCCATAATATAGCCCTGTACATTATACACTTATTATACTTCACCCCCATAATATAGCGCTGTACATTATACACTTATTATACTGCACCCCATAATATAGCGCTGTACGTTATACACTTATTATACTGCACCCCATAATATAGCCCTGTACGTTATACACTTATTATACTGCACCCCATAATATAGCCCTGTACGTTATACACTTATTATACTGCACCCCATAATATAGCGCTGTACGTTATACACTTATTATACCGCACCCCATAATATAGCACTGTACGTTATACACTTATTATACTGCACCCCATAATATAGCCCTGTACGTTATACACTTATTATACTGCACCCCATAATATAGCGCTGTACATTATACACTTATTATACTGCACCCCATAATATAGCCCTGTACATTATACACTTATTATACTGCACCCCATAATATAGCCCTGTACGTTATACACTTATTATACTTCACCCCCATAATATAGCCCTGTACGTTATACACTTATTATACTTCACCCCCATAATATAGCCCTGTACGTTATACACTTATTATACTTCACCCCCATAATATAGCCCTGTACGTTATACACTTATTATACTGCACCCCCATAATATAGCCCTGTACGTTATACACTTATTATACTGCACCCCATAATATAGCCCTGTACATTATACACTTATTATACTGCACCCCATAATATAGCCCTGTACATTATACACTTATTATACTGCACCCCATAATATAGCCCTGTACGTTATACACTTATTATACTGCACCCCATAATATAGCCCTGTACGTTATACACTTATTATACTGCACCCACATAATATAGCCCTGTACGTTATACACTTATTATACTGCACCCCATAATATAGCCCTGTACGTTATACACTTATTATACTGCACCCCATAATATAGCCCTGTACGTTATACACTTATTATACCGCACCCCCATAATATAGCCCTGTACATTATACACTTATTATACCGCACCCCCATAATATAGCCCTGTACATTATACACTTATTATACCGCACCCCCATAATATAGCGCTGTACATTATACACTTATTATACCGCACCCCATAATATAGCCCTGTACATTATACACTTATTATACTGCACCCCATAATATAGCCCTGTACATTATACACTTATTATACCGCACCCCCATAATATAGCCCTGTACATTATACACTTATTATACCGCACCCCCATAATATAGCGCTGTACATTATACACTTATTATACCGCACCCCATAATATAGCCCTGTACATTATACACTTATTATACTGCACCCCATAATATAGCGCTGTACATTATACACTTATTATACTGCACCCCATAATATAACCCTGTACATTATACACTTATTATACTGCACCCCATAATATAGCCCTGTACATTATACACTTATTATACTGCACCCCATAATATAGCCCTGTACATTATACACTTATTATACTGCACCCCCATAATATAGCCCTGTACATTATACACTTATTATACTGCACCCCCATAATATAGCCCTGTACATTATACACTTATTATACTGCACCCCATAATATAGCCCTGTACGTTATACACTTATTATACTGCACCCCCATAATATAGCCCTGTACATTATACACTTATTATACTGCACCCCATAATATAGCCCTGTACATTATACACTTATTATACCGCACCCCATAATATAGCCCTGTACATTATACACTTATTATACGGCACCCCCATAATATAGCCCTGTACATTATACACTTATTATACTGCACCCCATAATATAGCCCTGTACATTATACACTTATTATACCGCACCCCATAATATAGCCCTGTACATTATACACTTATTATACTGCACCCCATAATATAGCCCTGTACATTATACACTTATTATACTGCACCCCATAATATAGCCCTGTACATTATACTGCACCCCATAATATAGCCCTGTACATTATACACTTATTATACCGCACCCCATAATATAGCCCTGTACATTATACACTTATTATACTGCACCCCATAATATAGCCCTGTACATTATACACTTATTATACTGCACCCCATAATATAGCCCTGTACATTATACACTTATTATACTGCACCCCATAATATAGCCCTGTACATTATACACTTATTATACTGCACCCCATAATATAGCCCTGTACATTATACACTTATTATACTGCACCCCATAATATAGCCCTGTACATTATACACTTATTATACTGCACCCCATAATATAGCCCTGTACATTATACACTTATTATACTGCACCCCATAATATAGCCCTGTACATTATACACTTATTATACTGCACCCCATAATATAGCCCTGTACGTTATACACTTATTATACTTCACCCCCATAATATAGCCCTGTACGTTATACACTTATTATACTGCACCCCATAATATAGCCCTGTACATTATACACTTATTATACTGCACCCCATAATATAGCCCTGTACATTATACACTTATTATACTGCACCCCCATAATATAGCCCTGTACATTATACACTTATTATACTGCACCCCCATAATATAGCCCTGTACGTTATACACTTATTATACTGCACCCCATAATATAGCCCTGTACATTATACACTTATTATACCGCACCCCATAATATAGCCCTGTACATTATACACTTATTATACTGCACCCCCATAATATAGCGCTGTACATTATACACTTATTATACCGCACCCCCATAATATAGCGCTGTACATTATACACTTATTATACCGCACCCCATAATATAGCCCTGTACATTATACACTTATTATACTGCACCCCATAATATAGCCCTGTACATTATACACTTATTATACCGCACCCCCATAATATAGCCCTGTACATTATACACTTATTATACTGCACCCCATAATATAGCCCTGTACGTTATACACTTATTATACTGCACCCCATAATATAGCCCTGTACGTTATACACTTATTATACTGCACCCCATAATATAGCCCTGTACGTTATACACTTATTATACTGCACCCCATAATATAGCCCTGTACGTTATACACTTATTATACTGCACCCCATAATATAGCCCTGTACGTTATACACTTATTATACTGCACCCCATAATATAGCCCTGTACGTTATACACTTATTATACTGCACCCCATAATATAGCCCTGTACATTATACACTTATTATACTGCACCACATAATATAGCCCTGTACATTATACACTTATTATACTGCACCCCCATAATATAGCCCTGTACATTATACACTTATTATACTGCACCCCATAATATAGCCCTGTACGTTATACACTTATTATACTGCACCCCATAATATAGCCCTGTACGTTATACACTTATTATACTGCACCCCATAATATAGCCCTGTACGTTATACACTTATTATACTGCACCCCATAATATAGCCCTGTACGTTATACACTTATTATACTGCACCCCATAATATAGCCCTGTACGTTATACACTTATTATACTGGACCCCCATAATATAGCCCTGTACGTTATACACTTATTATACTGGACCCCCATAATATAGCCCTGTACATTATACACTTATTATACTGCACCCACATAATATAGCCCTGTACATTATACACTTATTATACTGCACCCCATAATATAGCCCTGTACATTATACACTTATTATACTGCACCCCATAATATAGCCCTGTACATTATACACTTATTATACTGCACCCCCATAATATAGCCCTGTACATTATACACTTATTATACTGCACCCCATAATATAGCCCTGTACGTTATACACTTATTATACTGCACCCCATAATATAGCCCTGTACATTATACACTTATTATACTGCACCCCATAATATAGCCCTGTACGTTATACACTTATTATACCGCACCCCATAATATAGCCCTGTACATTATACACTTATTATACTGCACCCCATAATATAGCGCTGTACGTTATACACTTATTATACTGCACCCCCATAATATAGCCCTGTACGTTATACACTTATTATACTGCACCCCCATAATATAGCCCTGTACGTTATACACTTATTATACTGCACCCCCATAATATAGCGCTGTACGTTATACACTTATTATACTGCACCCCATAATATAGCCCTGTACGTTATACACTTATTATACTGCACCCCCATAATATAGCCCTGTACGTTATACACTTATTATACTGCACCCCCATAATATAGCCCTGTACGTTATACACTTATTATACTGCACCCCCATAATATAGCCCTGTACGTTATACACTTATTATACTGCACCCCCATAATATAGCCCTGTACGTTATACACTTATTATACTGCACCCCATAATATAGCGCTGTACATTATACACTTATTATACTGCACCCCATAATATAGCCCTGTACATTATACACTTATTATACTGCACCCCATAATATAGCCCTGTACATTATACACTTATTATACTGCACCCCATAATATAGCCCTGTACATTATACACTTATTATACTGCACCCCATAATATAGCCCTGTACATTATACACTTATTATACTGCACCCCATAATATAGCCCTGTACGTTATACACTTATTATACTGCACCCCCATAATATAGCCCTGTACGTTATACACTTATTATACTGCACCCCCATAATATAGCCCTGTACATTATACACTTATTATACTGCACCCCATAATATAGCCCTGTACATTATACACTTATTATACTGCACCCCATAATATAGCTCTGTACATTATACACTTATTATACTGCACCCCCATAATATAGCCTGTACATTATACTGCACCCCATATTATAGCCCTGTACATTATACACTTATTATACTGCACCCCATAATATAGCCCTGTACATTATACACTTATTATACTGCACCCCATAATATAGCCCTGTACATTATACACTTATTATACTGCACCCCATAATATAGCCCTGTACATTATACACTTATTATACTGCACCACATAATATAGCCCTGTACGTTATACACTTATTATACTGCACCCCATAATATAGCCCTGTACGTTATACACTTATTATACTGCACCCCATAATATAGCCCTGTACATTATACACTTATTATACTGCACCCCATAATATAGCCCTGTACATTATACTGCACCCCATAATATAGCCCTGTACATTATACACTTATTATACTGCACCCCATAATATAGCCCTGTACATTATACACTTATTATACTGCACCCCCATAATATAGCCCTGTACGTTATACACTTATTATACTGCACCCCATAATATAGCCCTGTACGTTATACACTTATTATACTGCACCCCCATAATATAGCCCTGTACGTTATACACTTATTATACTGCACCCCCATAATATAGCCCTGTACGTTATACACTTATTATACTGCACCCCCATAATATAGCCCTGTACGTTATACACTTATTATACTGCACCCCATAATATAGCCCTGTACGTTATACACTTATTATACTGCACCCCCATAATATAGCCCTGTACGTTATACACTTATTATACTGCACCCCCATAATATAGCCCTGTACGTTATACACTTATTATACTGCACCCCCATAATATAGCGCTGTACGTTATACACTTATTATACTGCACCCCATAATATAGCCCTGTACGTTATACACTTATTATACTGCACCCCCATAATATAGCCCTGTACGTTATACACTTATTATACTGCACCCCCATAATATAGCCCTGTACGTTATACACTTATTATACTGCACCCCCATAATATAGCCCTGTACGTTATACACTTATTATACTGCACCCCCATAATATAGCCCTGTACGTTATACACTTATTATACTGCACCCCATAATATAGCGCTGTACATTATACACTTATTATACTGCACCCCATAATATAGCCCTGTACATTATACACTTATTATACTGCACCCCATAATATAGCCCTGTACATTATACACTTATTATACTGCACCCCCATAATATAGCCCTGTACATTATACACTTATTATACGGCACCCCCATAATATAGCCCTGTACATTATACACTTATTATACTGCACCCCATAATATAGCCCTGTACATTATACACTTATTATACTGCACCCCATAATATAGCGCTGTACATTATACACTTATTATACCGCACCCCATAATATAGCCCTGTACATTATACACTTATTATACTGCACCCCATAATATAGCCCTGTACATTATACACTTATTATACTGCACCCCATAATATAGCCCTGTACATTATACACTTATTATACTGCACCCCATAATATAGCCCTGTACATTATACACTTATTATACTGCACCCCATAATATAGCCCTGTACGTTATACACTTATTATACTGCACCCCCATAATATAGCCCTGTACGTTATACACTTATTATACTGCACCCCCATAATATAGCCCTGTACATTATACACTTATTATACTGCACCCCATAATATAGCCCTGTACATTATACACTTATTATACTGCACCCCATAATATAGCTCTGTACATTATACACTTATTATACTGCACCCCCATAATATAGCCTGTACATTATACTGCACCCCATATTATAGCCCTGTACATTATACACTTATTATACTGCACCCCATAATATAGCCCTGTACATTATACACTTATTATACTGCACCCCATAATATAGCCCTGTACATTATACACTTATTATACTGCACCCCATAATATAGCCCTGTACATTATACACTTATTATACTGCACCACATAATATAGCCCTGTACGTTATACACTTATTATACTGCACCACATAATATAGCCCTGTACGTTATACACTTATTATACTGCACCCCATAATATAGCCCTGTACGTTATACACTTATTATACTGCACCCCATAATATAGCCCTGTACATTATACACTTATTATACTGCACCCCATAATATAGCCCTGTACATTATACACTTATTATACTGCACCCCATAATATAGCCCTGTACATTATACACTTATTATACTGCACCCCATAATATAGCCCTGTACATTATACACTTATTATACTGCACCCCATAATATAGCCCTGTACATTATACACTTATTATACTGCACCCCATAATATAGCCCTGTACGTTATACACTTATTATACTGCACCCCCATAATATAGCCCTGTACGTTATACACTTATTATACTGCACCCCATAATATAGCCCTGTACGTTATACACTTATTATACTGCACCCACATAATATAGCCCTGTACGTTATACACTTATTATACTGCACCCCATAATATAGCCCTGTACATTATACACTTATTATACCGCACCCCATAATATAGCCCTGTACATTATACTGCACCCCATAATATAGCCCTGTACATTATACACTTATTATACCGCACCCCATAATATAGCCCTGTACATTATACTGCACCCCATAATATAGCCCTGTACATTATACTGCACCCCCATAATATAGCGCTGTACATTATACACTTATTATACTGCACCCCATAATATAGCGCTGTACATTATACACTTATTATACCGCACCCCATAATATAGCCCTGTACATGATACACTTATTATACTGCACCCCATAATATAGCCCTGTACGTTATACACTTATTATACTGCACCACATAATATAGCCCTGTACATTATACACTTATTATACTGCACCCCCATAATATAGCCCTGTACATTATACACTTATTATACTGCACCCCATAATATAGCGCTGTACGTTATACACTTATTATACTGCACCCCCATAATATAGCCCTGTACATTATACACTTATTATACTGCACCCCATAATATAGCCCTGTACATGATACACTTATTATACTGCACCCCATAATATAGCCCTGTACATTATACACTTATTATACTGCACCCCATAATATAGCCCTGTACATGATACACTTATTATACTGCACCCCATAATATAGCCCTGTACATTATACACTTATTATACTGCACCCCATAATATAGCCCTGTACATTATACACTTATTATACTGCACCCCATAATATAGCCCTGTACATTATACACTTATTATACTGCACCCCATAATATAGCCCTGTACATTATACACTTATTATACTGCACCCCCATAATATAGCGCTGTACATTATACACTTATTATACTGCACCCCATAATATAGCCCTGTACATTATACACTTATTATACTGCACCCCATAATATAGCCCTGTACATTATACACTTATTATACTGCACCCCATAATATAGCCCTGTACATTATACACTTATTATACTGCACCCCCATAATATAGCCCTGTACATTATACACTTATTATACTGCACCCCATAATATAGCCCTGTACATTATACACTTATTATACTGCACCCCCATAATATAGCCCTGTACATTATACACTTATTATACTGCACCCCATAATATAGCCCTGTACATTATACACTTATTATACTGCACCCCATAATATAGCCCTGTACGTTATACACTTATTATACTGCACCCCATAATATAGCCCTGTACGTTATACACTTATTATACTGCACCCCATAATATAGCCCTGTACATTATACACTTATTATACTGCACCCCATAATATAGCCCTGTACATTATACACTTATTATACTGCACCCCATAATATAGCCCTGTACATTATACACTTATTATACTGCACCCCATAATATAGCCCTGTACATTATACACTTATTATACTGCACCCCATAATATAGCCCTGTACGTTATACACTTATTATACCGCACCCCATAATATAGCCCTGTACATTATACACTTATTATACCGCACCCCATAATATAGCCCTGTACATTATACACTTATTATACCGCACCCCCATAATATAGCCCTGTACATTATACACTTATTATACCGCACCCCCATAATATAGCCCTGTACATTATACACTTATTATACCGCACCCCCATAATATAGCCCTGTACATTATACACTTATTATACTGCACCCCCATAATATAGCCCTGTACATTATACACTTATTATACTGCACCCCATAATATAGCGCTGTACATTATACACTTATTATACCGCACCCCATAATATAGCCCTGTACATTATACACTTATTATACTGCACCCCATAATATAGCCCTGTACATTATACACTTATTATACTGCACCCCATAATATAGCCCTGTACATTATACACTTATTATACTGCACCCCCATAATATAGCCCTGTACATTATACACTTATTATACTGCACCCCATAATATAGCCCTGTACATTATACACTTATTATACTGCACCCCCATAATATAGCCCTGTACATTATACACTTATTATACCGCACCCCATAATATAGCCCTGTACATTATACACTTATTATACTGCACCCCATAATATAGCCCTGTACATTATACACTTATTATACTGCACCCCATAATATAGCGCTGTACGTTATACACTTATTATACTGCACCCCCATAATATAGCGCTGTACATTATACACTTATTATACCGCACCCCATAATATAGCCCTGTACATTATACTGCACCCCATAATATAGCCCTGTACATTATACACTTATTATACTGCACCCCCATAATATAGCCCTGTACATTATACACTTATTATACTGCACCCCATAATATAGCCCTGTACATTATACACTTATTATATCGCACCCCATAATATAGCCCTGTACATTATACACTTATTATACTGCACCCCATAATATAGCCCTGTACATTATACACTTATTATACTGCACCCCATAATATAGCCCTGTACATTATACACTTATTATACTGCACCCCCATAATATAGCCCTGTACATTATACACTTATTATACTGCACCCCATAATATAGCCCTGTACATTATACACTTATTATACTGCACCCCATAATATAGCCCTGTACATTATACACTTATTATACTGCACCCCATAATATAGCCCTGTACATTATACACTTATTATACTGCACCCACATAATATAGCCCTGTACATTATACACTTATTATACTGCACCCCATAATATAGCCCTGTACATTATACACTTATTATACTGCACCCCATAATATAGCCCTGTACATTATACACTTATTATACTGCACCACATAATATAGCCCTGTACATTATACACTTATTATACCGCACCCCATAATATAGCCCTGTACATTATACACTTATTATACTGCACCCCATAATATAGCCCTGTACATTATACACTTATTATACTGCACCCCCATAATATAGCCCTGTACATTATACACTTATTATACTGCACCCCCATAATATAGCCCTGTACATTATACACTTATTATACTGCACCCCATAATATAGCCCTGTACATTATACACTTATTATACCGCACCCCATAATATAGCCCTGTACGTTATACACTTATTATACCGCACCCCATAATATAGCCCTGTACATTATACACTTATTATACTGCACCCCATAATATAGCCCTGTACATTATACACTTATTATACTGCACCCCATAATATAGCCCTGTACATTATACACTTATTATACCGCACCCCATAATATAGCCCTGTACATTATACACTTATTATACTGCACCCCATAATATAGCCCTGTACATTATACACTTATTATACCGCACCCCCATAATATAGCCCTGTACATTGTACACTTATTATACCGCACCCCATAATATAGCCCTGTACATTATACACTTATTATACTGCACCCCATAATATAGCCCTGTACATTATACACTTATTATACCGCACCCCATAATATAGCCCTGTACATTATACACTTATTATACCGCACCCACATAATATAGCCCTGTACATTATACACTTATTATACTGCACCCCATAATATAGCCCTGTACATTATACACTTATTATACTGCACCCCATAATATAGCCCTGTACATTATACACTTATTATACCGCACCCCATAATATAGCCCTGTACATTATACACTTATTATACTGCACCCCATAATATAGCCCTGTACATTATACACTTATTATACCGCACCCCATAATATAGCCCTGTACATTATACACTTATTATACTGCACCCACATAATATAGCCCTGTACATTATACACTTATTATACTGCACCCCATAATATAGCCCTGTACGTTATACACTTATTATACTGCACCCCCATAATATAGCCCTGTACGTTATACACTTATTATACTGCACCCCATAATATAGCCCTGTACATTATACACTTATTATACTGCACCCCCATAATATAGCCCTGTACATTATACACTTATTATACCGCACCCCATAATATAGCCCTGTACATTATACACTTATTATACCGCACCCCATAATATAGCCCTGTACATTATACACTTATTATACTGCACCCCATAATATAGCCCTGTACATTATACACTTATTATACTGCACCCCATAATATAGCCCTGTACGTTATACACTTATTATACTGCACCCCATAATATAGCCCTGTACGTTATACACTTATTATACTGCACCCCATAATATAGCCCTGTATGTTATACACTTATTATACTGCACCCCATAATATAGCCCTGTACGTTATACACTTATTATACTGCACCCCATAATATAGCCCTGTACATTATACACTTATTATACTGCACCCCATAATATAGCCCTGTACATTATACACTTATTATACTGCACCCCCATAATATAGCCCTGTACATTATACACTTATTATACCGCACCCCATAATATAGCCCTGTACATTATACACTTATTATACTGCACCCCATAATATAGCGCTGTACATTATACACTTATTATACTGCACCCCATAATATAGCCCTGTACATTATACACTTATTATACTGCACCCCATAATATAGCCCTGTACATTATACACTTATTATACCGCACCCCATAATATAGCCCTGTACATTATACACTTATTATACTGCACCCCATAATATAGCCCTGTACATTATACACTTATTATACTGCACCCACATAATATAGCCCTGTACATTATACACTTATTATACTGCACCCGATAATATAGCCCTGTACATTATACACTTATTATACTGCACCCACATAATATAGCCCTGTACATTATACACTTATTATACTGCACCCCATAATATAGCCCTGTACATTATACACTTATTATACTGCACCCACATAATATAGCCCTGTACGTTATACACTTATTATACCGCACCCCATAATATAGCCCTGTACGTTATACACTTATTATACCGCACCCCATAATATAGCCCTGTACGTTATACACTTATTATACCGCACCCCATAATATAGCCCTGTACGTTATACACTTATTATACCGCACCCCATAATATAGCCCTGTACATTATACACTTATTATACTGCACCCCATAATATAGCCCTGTACATTATACACTTATTATACCGCACCCCATAATATAGCCCTGTACATTATACACTTATTATACCGCACCCCATAATATAGCCCTGTACATTATACACTTATTATACCGCACCCCATAATATAGCCCTGTACATTATACACTTATTATACCGCACCCCATAATATAGCCCTGTACATTATACACTTATTATACCGCACCCCATAATATAGCCCTGTACATTATACACTTATTATACCGCACCCCATAATATAGCCCTGTACATTATACACTTATTATACTGCACCCCATAATATAGCCCTGTACATTATACACTTATTATACTGCACCCCCATAATATAGCCCTGTACATTATACACTTATTATACTGCACCCCATAATATAGCCCTGTACATTATACACTTATTATACTGCACCCCATAATATAGCCCTGTACATTATACACTTATTATACCGCACCCCATAATATAGCCCTGTACATTATACACTTATTATACCGCACCCCATAATATAGCCCTGTACATTATACACTTATTATACCGCACCCCATAATATAGCCCTGTACATTATACACTTATTATACTGCACCCCATAATATAGCCCTGTACATTATACACTTATTATACCGCACCCCATAATATAGCCCTGTACATTATACTGCACCCCATAATATAGCCCTGTACGTTATACACTTATTATACTGCACCCCATAATATAGCGCTGTACGTTATACACTTATTATACTGCACCCCCATAATATAGCCCTGTACGTTATACACTTATTATACTGCACCCCCATAATATAGCCCTGTACGTTATACACTTATTATACTGCACCCCATAATATAGCCCTGTACATTATACACTTATTATACTGCACCCCATAATATAGCCCTGTACGTTATACACTTATTATACTGCACCCCATAATATAGCCCTGTACGTTATACACTTATTATACTGCACCCCCATAATATAGCCCTGTACGTTATACACTTATTATACTGCACCCCATAATATAGCCCTGTACGTTATACACTTATTATACTGCACCCCATAATATAGCGCTGTACGTTATACACTTATTATACTGCACCCCATAATATAGCCCTGTACATTATACACTTATTATACTGCACCCCCATAATATAGCCCTGTACATTATACACTTATTATACTGCACCCCCATAATATAGCCCTGTACATTATACACTTATTATACTGCACCCCATAATATAGCCCTGTACGTTATACACTTATTATACTGCACCCCATAATATAGCGCTGTACATTATACACTTATTATACTGCACCCCATAATATAACCCTGTACATTATACACTTATTATACTGCACCCACATAATATAGCCCTGTACATTATACACTTATTATACTGCACCCCATAATATAGCCCTGTACGTTATACACTTATTATACTGCACCCCATAATATAGCCCTGTACGTTATACACTTATTATACTGCACCCCATAATATAGCCCTGTACGTTATACACTTATTATACTGCACCCCATAATATAGCCCTGTACATTATACACTTATTATACTGCACCCCATAATATAGCCCTGTACATTATACACTTATTATACTGCACCCCATAATATAGCCCTGTACATTATACACTTATTATACTGCACCCCATAATATAGCGCTGTACATTATACACTTATTATACTGCACCCCATAATATAACCCTGTACATTATACACTTATTATACTGCACCCACATAATATAGCCCTGTACGTTATACACTTATTATACTGCACCCCATAATATAGCCCTGTACGTTATACACTTATTATACTGCACCCCATAATATAGCCCTGTACGTTATACACTTATTATACTGCACCCCATAATATAGTGCTGTACGTTATACACTTATTATACTGCACCCCATAATATAGCCCTGTACATTATACACTTATTATACTGCACCCCATAATATAGCCCTGTACATTATACACTTATTATACTGCACCCCATAATATAGCCCTGTACATTATACACTTATTATACTGCACCCCCATAATATAGCCCTGTACATTATACACTTATTATACTGCACCCCATAATATAGCCCTGTACATTATACACTTATTATACTGCACCCCATAATATAGCCCTGTACATTATACACTTATTATACTGCACCCCATAATATAGCCCTGTACATTATACACTTCTTATACTGCACCCCATAATATAGCCCTGTACATTATACACTTCTTATACTGCACCCCATAATATAGCCCTGTACATTATACACTTATTATACTGCACCCCATAATATAGCCCTGTACATTATACACTTATTATACTGCACCCCATAATATAGCCCTGTACATTATACACTTATTATACTGCACCCCATAATATAGCCCTGTACGTTATACACTTATTATACTGCACCCCATAATATAGCCCTGTACGTTATACACTTATTATACTGCACCCCCATAATATAGCCCTGTACGTTATACACTTATTATACTGCACCCCATAATATAGCCCTGTACGTTATACACTTATTATACCGCACCCCATAATATAGCCCTGTACATTATACACTTATTATACCGCACCCCATAATATAGCCCTGTACATTATACACTTATTATACCGCACCCCATAATATAGCCCTGTACATTATACACTTATTATACTGCACCCCATAATATAGCCCTGTACATTATACACTTATTATACTGCACCCCATAATATAGCCCTGTACATTATACACTTATTATACTGCACCCCATAATATAGCCCTGTACATTATACACTTATTATACTGCACCCCATAATATAGCCCTGTACATTATACACTTATTATACTGCACCCCCATAATATAGCGCTGTACATTATACACTTATTATACTGCACCCCATAATATAGCCCTGTACATTATACACTTATTATACTGCACCCCATAATATAGCCCTGTACGTTATACACTTATTATACCGCACCCCATAATATAGCCCTGTACGTTATACACTTATTATACTGCACCCCATAATATAGCCCTGTACGTTATACACTTATTATACCGCACCCCATAATATAGCCCTGTACATTATACACTTATTATACTGCACCCCATAATATAGCCCTGTACATTATACACTTATTATACTGCACCCCATAATATAGCGCTGTACATTATACACTTATTATACTGCACCCCATAATATAGCCCTGTACATTATACACTTATTATACTGCACCCCATAATATAGCCCTGTACATGATACACTTATTATACTGCACCCCATAATATAGCCCTGTACATTATACACTTATTATACTGCACCCCATAATATAGCCCTGTACATTATACACTTATTATACCGCACCCCATAATATAGCCCTGTACATTATACACTTATTATACTGCACCCCCATAATATAGCCCTGTACGTTATACACTTATTATACTGCACCCCATAATATAACCCTGTACATTATACACTTATTATACCGCACCCCATAATATAGCCCTGTACATTATACACTTATTATACTGCACCCCATAATATAGCCCTGTACATTATACACTTATTATACCGCACCCCATAATATAGCCCTGTACATTATACACTTATTATACCGCACCCCATAATATAGCCCTGTACATTATACACTTATTATACTGCACCCCCATAATATAGCGCTGTACATTATACACTTATTATACCGCACCCCCATAATATAGCGCTGTACATTATACACTTATTATACCGCACCCCATAATATAGCCCTGTACATTATACACTTATTATACCGCACCCCCATAATATAGCCCTGTACATTATACACTTATTATACCGCACCCACATAATATAGCCCTGTACATTATACACTTATTATACCGCACCCCATAATATAGCCCTGTACGTTATACACTTATTATACTGCACCCCATAATATAGCCCTGTACGTTATACACTTATTATACCGCACCCCATAATATAGCCCTGTACATTATACACTTATTATACTGCACCCCCATAATATAGCCCTGTACATTATACACTTATTATACTGCACCCCCATAATATAGCCCTGTACATTATACACTTATTATACTGCACCCCCATAATATAGCCCTGTACATTATACACTTATTATACTGCACCCCCATAATATAGCCCTGTACATTATACACTTATTATACTGCACCCCATAATATAGCCCTGTACATTATACACTTATTATACTGCACCCCATAATATAGCCCTGTACATTATACACTTATTATACTGCACCCCCATAATATAGCGCTGTACGTTATACACTTATTATACTGCACCCCCATAAGTAGCTGGTGGTGTTCGGGGGGTAGCTGGTGGTGCTCGGGGGTAGCTGGTGGTGCTCGGGGGTAGCTGGTGGTGCTCGGGGGTAGCTGGTGGTGCTCGGGGGTAGCTGGTGGTGCTCGGGGGTAGCTGGTGGTGCTCGGGGGTAGCTGGTGGTGCTCGGGGGTAGCTGGTGGTGCTCGGGGGTAGCTGGTGGTGCTCGGGGGTAGCTGGTGGTGCTCGGGGGTAGCTGGTGGTGCTCGGGGGTAGCTGGTGGTGCTCGGGGGTAGCTGGTGGTGCTCGGGGGTAGCTGGTGGTGCTCGGGGGTAGCTGGTGGTGCTCGGGGGTAGCTGGTGGTGCTCGGGGGTAGCTGGTGGTGCTCGGGGGTAGCTGGTGGTGCTCGGGGGTAGCTGGTGGTGCTCGGGGGTAGCTGGTGGTGCTCGGGGGTAGCTGGTGGTGCTCGGGGGTAGCTGGTGGTGCTCGGGGGTAGCTGGTGGTGCTCGGGGGTAGCTGGTGGTGCTCGGGGGGTAGCTGGTGGTGCTCGGGGGGTAGCTGGTGGTGCTGGGGGGTAGCTGGTGGTGCTGGGGGGTAGCTGGTGGTGCTGGGGGGTAGCTGGTGGTGCTGGGGGGTAGCTGGTGGTGCTGGGGGGTAGCTGGTGGTGCTGGGGGGTAGCTGGTGGTGCTGGGGGGTAGCTGGTGGTGCTGGGGGGTAGCTGGTGGTGCTGGGGGGTAGCTGGTGGTGCTGGGGGGTAGCTGGTGGTGCTGGGGGGTAGCTGGTGGTGCTGGGGGGTAGCTGGTGGTGCTGGGGGGTAGCTGGTGGTGCTGGGGGGTAGCTGGTGGTGCTGGGGGGTAGCTGGTGGTGCTGGGGGGTAGCTGGTGGTGCTGGGGGGTAGCTGGTGGTGCTGGGGGGTAGCTGGTGGTGCTGTGGGGTAGCTGGTGGTGCTGTGGGGTAGCTGGTGGTGCTGTGGGGTAGCTGGTGGTGCTGTGGGGTAGCTGGTGGTGCTGTGGGGTAGCTGGTGGTGCTGTGGGGTAGCTGGTGGTGCTCGGGGGTAGGTTAGTATACAGAATACAATGTGATAGCTTATAAAATTCAGATGACTAAGAACTGGTGGTGGGACCTTAAATCTGGATATCACTCAGTCCCTTCTTCCAGTTCTTTCAGAGCTTACAGTTTCTCGTCTCTCAAATGCTTTTATGTTCTAGGAACGAGATGATGAGGCGTGTCTGGGAATGGTTCTCAGGACGTCTTTCTCCGTGCCCAGAACTGCAAAGAACCAGAAATCTAGCTGATTGTACCACAAACACCTGATGTCTTCTCCTGCCCAGAGTGGTGACCACGGCCTGAGCTCCTGCATCTGTTGCTCTTGACACCAGAACTAGAAAGTTTAATAGGATCTGTATGAAGACGTGATGATGGAGACCCAGCAGTTCCTCACGTCCCTGGGTAAGCCGCCAGGTATTTCAAAACATTGATCACGTATGTTCAGAAAGGTCCACGGGGAGACAGTGAGTACTGGAGATCGTGCAGTATGTAGGGGTAGTGGAGACGTGTTATGTAGGGGTAGTGGAGACGTGTGAGGTATGTAGGAGTAGCGGAGACGTGTGAGGTATGTAGGAGTAGCGGAGACGTGTGAGGTGTGTAGGAGTAGCGGAGACGTGTGAGGTGTGTAGGAGTAGCGGAGACGTGTGAGGTGTGTAGGAGTAGCGGAGACGTGTGAGGTGTGTAGGAGTAGCGGAGACGTGTGAGGTGTGTAGGAGTAGCGGAGACGTGTGAGGTATGTAGGAGTAGCGGAGACGTGTGAGGTGTGTAGGAGTAGCGGAGACGTGTGAGGTGTGTAGGAGTAGCGGAGACGTGTGAGGTGTGTAGGAGTAGCGGAGACGTGTGAGGTGTGTAGGAGTAGCGGAGACGTGTGAGGTGTGTAGGAGTAGCGGAGACGTGTGAGGTGTGTAGGAGTAGCGGAGACGTGTGAGGTGTGTAGGAGTAGCGGAGACGTGTGAGGTGTGTAGGAGTAGCGGAGACGTGTGAGGTGTGTAGGAGTAGCGGAGACGTGTGAGGTGTGTAGGAGTAGCGGAGACGTGTGAGGTGTGTAGGAGTAGCGGAGACGTGTGAGGTGTGTAGGAGTAGCGGAGACGTGTGAGGTGTGTAGGAGTAGCGGAGACGTGTGAGGTGTGTAGGAGTAGCGGAGACGTGTGAGGTGTGTAGGAGTAGCGGAGACGTGTGAGGTGTGTAGGAGTAGCGGAGACGTGTGAGGTGTGTAGGAGTAGCGGAGACGTGTGAGGTGTGTAGGAGTAGCGGAGACGTGTGAGGTGTGTAGGAGTAGCGGAGACGTGTGAGGTGTGTAGGAGTAGCGGAGACGTGTGAGGTGTGTAGGAGTAGCGGAGACGTGTGAGGTGTGTAGGAGTAGCGGAGACGTGTGAGGTGTGTAGGGGTAGCGGAGACGTGTGAGGTGTGTAGGGGTAGCGGAGACGTGTGAGGTGTGTAGGGGTAGCGGAGACGTGTGAGGTGTGTAGGGGTAGCGGAGACGTGTGAGGTGTGTAGGGGTAGCGGAGACGTGTGAGGTGTGTAGGGGTAGCGGAGACGTGTGAGGTGTGTAGGGGTAGCGGAGACGTGTGAGGTGTGTAGGGGTAGCGGAGACGTGTGAGGTGTGTAGGGGTAGCGGAGACGTGTGAGGTGTGTAGGGGTAGCGGAGACGTGTGAGGTGTGTAGGGGTAGCGGAGACGTGTGAGGTGTGTAGGGGTAGCGGAGACGTGTGAGGTGTGTAGGGGTAGCGGAGACGTGTGAGGTGTGTAGGGGTAGCGGAGACGTGTGAGGTGTGTAGGGGTAGCGGAGACGTGTGAGGTGTGTAGGGGTAGCGGAGACGTGTGAGGTGTGTAGGAGTAGCGGAGACGTGTGTAGGAGTAGTGGAGACGTGTAGGAGTAGTGGAGACGTGTGAGGTATGTAGGGGTAGTGGAGACGTGTGTAGGGGTAGCGGAGACGTGTGAGGTGTGTAGGGGTAGCGGAGACGTGTGAGGTGTGTAGGAGTAGCGGAGACGTGTGAGGTGTGTAGGAGTAGCGGAGACGTGTGAGGTGTGTAGGAGTAGCGGAGACGTGTGAGGTGTGTAGGAGTAGCGGAGACGTGTGAGGTGTGTAGGAGTAGCGGAGACGTGTGCGGTGTGTAGGAGTAGCGGAGACGTGTGAGGTGTGTAGGAGTAGCGGAGACGTGTGAGGTGTGTAGGAGTAGCGGAGACGTGTGAGGTGTGTAGGAGTAGCGGAGACGTGTGAGGTGTGTAGGAGTAGCGGAGACGTGTGAGGTGTGTAGGAGTAGCGGAGACGTGTGAGGTGTGTAGGAGTAGCGGAGACGTGTGAGGTGTGTAGGAGTAGCGGAGACGTGTTATGTAGGAGTAGCGGAGACGTGTGAGGTGTGTAGGAGTAGCGGAGACGTGTGAGGTGTGTAGGAGTAGCGGAGACGTGTGAGGTGTGTAGGAGTAGCGGAGACGTGTGAGGTGTGTAGGAGTAGCGGAGACGTGTGAGGTGTGTAGGAGTAGCGGAGACGTGTGAGGTGTGTAGGAGTAGCGGAGACGTGTGAGGTGTGTAGGAGTAGCGGAGACGTGTGAGGTGTGTAGGAGTAGCGGAGACGTGTGTAGGAGTAGCGGAGACGTGTGAGGTGTGTAGGAGTAGCGGAGACGTGTGAGGTGTGTAGGAGTAGCGGAGACGTGTGAGGTGTGTAGGAGTAGCGGAGACGTGTGAGGTGTGTAGGAGTAGCGGAGACGTGTGAGGTGTGTAGGAGTAGCGGAGACGTGTGAGGTGTGTAGGAGTAGCGGAGACGTGTGAGGTGTGTAGGAGTAGCGGAGACGTGTGAGGTGTGTAGGAGTAGCGGAGACGTGTAGGAGTAGTGGAGACGTGTGAGGTATGTAGGGGTAGTGGAGACGTGTGTAGGGGTAGCGGAGACGTGTGAGGTGTGTAGGGGTAGCGGAGACGTGTGAGGTGTGTAGGAGTAGCGGAGACGTGTGAGGTATGTAGGAGTAGCGGAGACGTGTGAGGTATGTAGGAGTAGCGGAGACGTGTGTAGGAGTAGCGGAGACGTGTGAGGTGTGTAGGAGTAGCGGAGACGTGTGCGGTGTGTAGGAGTAGCGGAGACGTGTGCGGTGTGTAGGAGTAGCGGAGACGTGTGAGGTGTGTAGGAGTAGCGGAGACGTGTGAGGTGTGTAGGAGTAGCGGAGACGTGTGAGGTGTGTAGGAGTAGCGGAGACGTGTGAGGTGTGTAGGAGTAGCGGAGACGTGTGAGGTGTGTAGGAGTAGCGGAGACGTGTGAGGTGTGTAGGAGTAGCGGAGACGTGTGAGGTGTGTAGGAGTAGCGGAGACGTGTGAGGTGTGTAGGAGTAGCGGAGACGTGTGAGGTGTGTAGGAGTAGCGGAGACGTGTGAGGTGTGTAGGAGTAGCGGAGACGTGTGAGGTGTGTAGGAGTAGCGGAGACGTGTGAGGTGTGTAGGAGTAGCGGAGACGTGTGAGGTGTGTAGGAGTAGCGGAGACGTGTGAGGTGTGTAGGAGTAGCGGAGACGTGTGAGGTGTGTAGGAGTAGCGGAGACGTGTGAGGTGTGTAGGAGTAGCGGAGACGTGTGAGGTGTGTAGGAGTAGCGGAGACGTGTGAGGTGTGTAGGAGTAGCGGAGACGTGTGAGGTGTGTAGGAGTAGCGGAGACGTGTGAGGTGTGTGGTGTGTAGGAGTAGCGGAGACGTGTGAGGTGTGTGGTGTGTAGGAGCAGCGGAGACGTGTAGGAGCAGCGGAGACGTGTAGGAGCAGCGGAGACGTGTAGGAGCAGCGGAGACGTGTAGGAGCAGCGGAGACGTGTAGGAGCAGCGGAGACGTGTAGGAGCAGCGGAGACGTGTAGGAGCAGCGGAGACGTGTAGGAGCAGCGGAGACGTGTAGGAGCAGCGGAGACGTGTAGGAGCAGCGGAGACGTGTAGGAGCAGCGGAGACGTGTTATGAAGGAGTAGCGGAGACGTGTGAGGTGTGTAGGAGTAGCGGAGACGTGTAGGAGTAGCGGAGACGTGTAGGAGCAGCGGAGACGTGTAGGAGCAGCGGAGACGTGTAGGAGCAGCGGAGACGTGTAGGAGCAGCGGAGACGTGTAGGAGCAGCGGAGACGTGTAGGAGCAGCGGAGACGTGTTATGAAGGAGTAGCGGAGACGTGTGAGGTGTGTAGGAGTAGCGGAGACGTGTAGGAGTAGCGGAGACGTGTGAGGTGTGTAGGAGTAGCGGAGACGTGTTATGTAGGAGTTCTCTCCACTTTGCACTTCTTTTGTAAGGAACGATGTTCTGCATTAGGGATTTGCTTGGGTCAATTTGAATAAAATGTTGACTTTAAATGACAACTTGTGTCCGGTGGAGGGTTTATTATTCAATTCTGTTTTCATGGATCATATTTTCATTGCGTTCTACATTTTTGTGTAATAATAGAAGTTGGGGCGTCCGATTTAAACTTCTATCAAGGTTAGGCGGACTCTTGTAGACGTGGACTTGTGCGGTATGTAAGAATTTCGAACACCGTTATCTATAATTTTCACGGTATTTTTGGGTGTGTAGCCTCATTTTTCGAGTACGAGATTTAGGGAAATTTCTTGAATTTTGTCGCATTTTTCCTGCAGTTCGTGCTTGTCGTACAGTAACATGAAGGTAATCACGACGGTAAACTACGATGGAGGAGTTCCACACTCGGCAGGTTGTCCGCTATTAGGAAATATATTAGGTGTAAACGAATATTTTATGCGTATAATTCTTATTTTTTATCGTTACTAAGTCATGTGATGTTTTTGGGATTGCAGACTCGTATCGTGAATTTTTAATTTTAGGAGGAGGTGTTCTCATCCAGAGGTTCTTTTACACTTTTGCTGCCGGTAAACGATCGCCCATCGACGGGGCAGCCGGTAGTTCGGCGCTTGTTTATCTCCATCTAAATGGAGCAATGATTGTATCGTACGGAGATTATTGAGATCGTTTGTTCCCACACGGTTTGTCGGCGGAGCGCTGGGCCCTTATGCATGGGCCGACAATCCGGAACGAGCGTTACATTCCCCTGATCGTCGGCCCCTGTAAAAGGGCCTTAAGGCTCTTCTGGGGTAAGACTTTTAACCCCTTCCCCCCCGCAGCCATTTTTCAATTAAATTTTTTCCTCCCCACTTTCCAAAACCCATACATTTTTCATTTTTCCCTCGATATAGTCCTACGAGGGCTTGATTTTTGCAGGACAAGTTGTAGTTTTCGTAGCTCCATTTATTGTATCAGATAATGTACTAGGAAACTGGAAAAAAAATATTTGTTGGGTAGAAAACGAAAAAGAACAGCGATTCCTCAATAGTTTTTTGCTCTTGGAGTTTAGTTTAGTTTAGCGATTCTGGAGTTTTAGGTTTTTTTTTACGGCGTTGACCATGCGGGTTAAATAATGATATATTGTAATAGTTCAGAGTTTTACAGATGCGGCGATTCCTATTATGTTTATTTATTTCTTTTTACAATGCTTTAGGGGGAAGTGGTGAAAAGTTATTTATCTGATTTTTACTTTTTTTTATTAGTCCCCCTAGGGGACTTGAACCAGCGATCGTTGGATCACTTGCACGATGTACTGCAATACTAGTGTATTACAATATATCGTCTTTCTGACAGGCCACATGCAGGGCTTAGTAGGAGCACAAAGATGGCGGACCTGGGGGTCTTCATTAGGCCCCCATGCAGCCATAGCAACTATCGCCACCCTGTGGTTGCATTGTGGGCAGGGGCAATGAGCTGTTTGAGGGGGCTGCCCTCCTCTTTCTAACGATTTAAATGCTGCCGTCGCTATTGACCGGGGCATTTAATGGGATAAACTAGCGAGAGCCCACTCGTTACTGTGAAGTGTCGGCTGTAACATACAGCCGACACCCGCATTGTATGGAGGCCCACAGATCCAGGAAGCCGGCTCTTTCCGAAATACATTGATGGAAAGAAATCAAAATTTACAAAACCGTAAACCCGTTTCAATAGTCAATCGACGGTAAATTGAGTCGAACTAAAGAAACCAGCATGTTCCGGACTCCCCTAAATTACACCGGTCACCCCCAGAACATGGCATTTCACAGTTCGCTTGGCTATTACATCACCGGGACCTAATGGTTTTACGCCCTTGTACTCTAAAAATAATTCTCAGATGTTTCGACTCTCAATTTAGCTAAACTTTGTAATTCACGAACACGCGGTAAACTCCTCCACCCTCTGGGCCGAAATTGCAATGATCCCAAAACCTGACAAAGATCACCCTTTTGGGTTACAAATGACAGACCTACATTGCTTTGAAATGTAGACATCAAAAAGTTTAGCCTCTTGAAAAAAAAACACTTCTTAGGAAATATAATCCATGGAGATCAGACAGGCGGACAGACAGACGGTAATATACGTAGAGTTTTGCATTTGGCACAAATCCAGGATATTAGAATATAAGACCCCGGGTCTCCCAGTTGACCTTGGCGCACCTGATATACATAAATATTACCAACCAGACACTGTTGATCAACTTGCTTCATTACATAATGCAACATACACCCCTATGTGGCTCTTTTTAGAGCTACCCACATCTACCCCTATACCGGCTCCCCTGTACTTTTGGATACCGCTCCACCTAAGGCCCCGGTCAGTTAGGCCAGTAATGAAGCACTAACTATCCATGTGGGAATCTGTGAAACTCTTCAGCGGTCTGGCCTCCCCCACTTACCTTTAATTCATCTATGTCACGACCCATTATTTCCTCCTGGGATCTTGCATTTGTCTGCCCATCAATGGTGGAGAGAACTGGGCTTCCACCAAGTCCATAACCTACGCTCGCTCTCGGACGAGACTCTAGAAGATACACAATATCCTACCCTCATAGACATTTATTCAGACACCTTCAGCTTATACACTGGATTGTGTCCTTGATACGAGACTCTACCTTTGCTAAATGAATGTAATTCGAGCACTTCTACATAACTTCTCCGCATTCTTCCGGTCTGATCTCGACCCTATACAAAAAACTAATCCACTGTCCTGCCCCGACTAGACATAAAACATTACCAACTGGGAGAGAGACCTCAATATGAGTCGTGAGGCTGTAGTTTGGAACTCCTCTTGGGATGTTGTCTCTCACACTGTTCTATTAATGTCACGACCTCCACGGTCAGCAGATAGTTCTCACCCGTAGGTAACTAGTCCCCAGTCGTATTGTAAATGTTGTCCCGGGATACCCTGCTCACTGTTTCAGGGGCTGCTTGGGAATTTGTGCCCAGCTACCCTATGTGGCTTGCTCCCGGGATGGGGCCTTTTTCTTTTTCCTCTTATCGCTCTTTCCCCTCCCCGGTAGGCAACCCTTGACTTATTGTCTTGACCTCTTTGATCGCACATGTTGCGTTCTCGGTAATAACGCTTCACATTTTTGTAATTTGTGTTTGTACTTATGTTTTGCTTCACGGCCTCGGTTCTAGAGGCTTCCAAAAAATACATGTTTAATTTTCTCTGATTATTATGCTTGGTCTCCATCTTTTCATGATAGCCGTGTTATTTTACTTATAACTACCGTGATGTTGGAACGGATTCCTCTGGTTTACTTGAAACGAAAAGAATTAAACAAAAGGAACTGGCATGTTCTTCAACAATGGATCCGTAGAAAAAAATAAAAAAAATTTTCTCTCTCCTAACTGGAAGGCAGATTTTTTGGGAGAAATCATTATTGGTTTCAGTCAACCCTTCACGATCTATAGATGGTAAAAAGGAAGGACGTAAGGAAGAATTAATCTCCTTATCGGATCTCTATGCCAATTGATCGAGTAAATGTAAGTGTCCGGATTGTGTGTAACATCCACCATCGTCAATATTGGATAAATCCAAGAAGAAGAAGCAGCACCCGTCTCATTATACTTCAAGGTAGCAGATAGAGGAAAAGGTTTTACTACCAAATCTACCATAGTGGGACATAAAAGAATAACCACAGACTGGCACAACAGACAAAGGATCTTAAAAAGGAGCATTTTCAAATCCTCCAATGCAACGCATGTCGTAACGAGGAGATACAATTTTCGCTCTGTATAGTCTGTACTGTGGTCATTCACAGACCGTCCAATACAAAATGCATCAATAAATGAGGACGAGAGAGTAGCTGTATAATAATATCGCTTCCATAGTATAAACCGATCATATTTAAGATTTAGATGAATGCAGAAGATTTAACATTCTAAGTACTCACCTTATATTTCTTTCTAACAGGTCTCTGAAAGGTCATCACGGATCTGGAAGACTCAAAAACGTTCCGTATTCAACCGTTAAACCGAAGGTTGGTTAATGCACCAAAAAAATTAAATATTAAAAATAATAAAAATGAGCGGCTGCCAACATGTGATGGAAGAGTCAGCATCCAATAAAGAAGAAAAAGAGCTAAATATTAAATTATCCACTCAACAGATAGAAAACAAACTAAAGGAAGATATTACAGTGGAGTTATATGAAGAAAAACGCTTATCAGATTACGACCGTCAAAAAAACACAGATCGTGAACCGAATGTCTCATGTAAGGAGGTTAAAAAAGTACCAAGAGATGGAGAAAACCTCACAGACGCTCACGTGAATTCAGCCACTCGTCATACCCAACATTATCCATCTGATGTTAAGGAAGAACTAGTCTCATATGATGGAGGAAGCCTTGCAGAAATGTATATATCTCCAGATTGTGTACAATATCAATCTATTCATATTAAAGAGGAATCGGTCTTACGGAATGAGGAAAACCTTATCAACCCCAACATTTCTAAGCCCTCAAATCCTACAGAACATCGTCCATCTCATGATATTAAAGAAGAACCAGTCTCGTATGATGGAGGAAACTTTACAGACCCCAATATTCAGACTATAGATAATACACAATATTCATCTCCTTGTATTGATGAGGAATCGATCTTATGTGATAGAGAAAAGCCCACAGACCCGGATTTTAATGTTCCCATAGATAAAACACAACATCCATATATTAAGGAGGAACCGGCCTTGTGTAGAGGAAATATAATAGACCCCAAAATGTATACACCTACAGACCATAAGCAGTATTCATCTACTCGAATAAAGGAGGAATCGGTGCCATATAATGAAGAAAACCTCAAACACACAATCATTAATACCGCCACATATCATACAGAGCAGGGTCCACCTAGTCAAGTCAAGGAGGATCCAGTCTCTTTCGAAGATGAAAACTTTGTGGATGCGGTTGATCATAGTAAAGAACAATTAAACCTCTGCGATGAAGGGAAACTTGCCGGCAATAGTATTCATTCTTTTACGATTACTGGGGAGTATATTGAAGGAATTGATCAAGTCAAAGAGAAAAAGAAGGTCCAGGAGGTAACATCTTCTTCATCTCTCCAGGCATTGAAGACCATATATATCTGCCCTGTGTGTAAGAGAGGTTTTAATAACCACGGTAATCTTGTGAGACATCGGGAGACACACAAAGGAAAGAAAATGACTTGTACAGAGTGTGGGGCCGACTTTTGTAATAAAACAGATCTGATGTCACATATACGAACCCACAAAACAGCCAGAAGTTTATACTGCTCTGAATGTGATAAGATATTTGCTAGCAACTCCCATCTAATAATCCATGAGAGAATTCACACCGGGGAGAAGCCATACGCTTGTTCAGAATGTGGGAAACTCTTTTCGAATAAGTCCAATCTGGCAGAACACATGAGGGTCCACACGGGATCCAAACAATTCTGTTGCACAGTTTGCGGAAAATCGTATGCCCGGAAAGACAACCTTATCAGCCACCAGCGAATTCATGAAGAAGTGACATTCACGTGTTCTAAATGTGGCCGCAGCTTTGTGGATGAGCACAAGTTTATCCGACATCAAAAATTTCACACATTAGACAGACCTTTCCCTTGCAGTCTATGCGGAAAAAGTTTCACCCATAAGGCTTTGCTCCTTAGACATGAGCGAACGCATATCGATATGAAACCATTTGTGTGTTCGGACTGCGGGAAGTGTTTCCTGAAACAAGGTGAACTGGTGAAGCATCAGAGATCTCACACTGGAGAGAAGCCATTTGCTTGTGTTGAATGTGGAAAGTGTTTCAGCACCGGGTCTGGTCTCATAAACCACAAAAAAATACATACCAGCGAAAAACCCTTTGCGTGTTCCGAATGCGGTAATAGATTCAAGCAGAAGAACAACCTTGTAAGACACCAGAGGGTCCACACTGTGCAGAAACCTTATACCTGTGCCGAATGCGGGAAAGGCTTTACTACCAAATCAAACTTTAACATACATCAGAGGATTCACACGGTGAGAAGACAACTCTCCTGCCCCGAATGTGGCAAACATTTCCCATATAAAAGCAAACTAAAGGTACACCTGGAAGGCCATGAGAAAAGCGATGAGCCACAGATAAACTAAAACAAGACTTCCAGGCTTTCAACATGACACGCTCCTCTAGTCCTATAAAGCTGGTCATAGACATCCGTTAAAGACGACCAGTCAGCTCTCCTAGTACAATTCCGGAACATCTTTTCTTAGAACTCTGCGTTGTACCGTTCCTCTGTTATTCCTCCAAGAAATGTATGACAACTGGATGTTACCAGTTAGGGGTGTGTCCCTAAACAATGTGACACTGACCAATCAGTCTCAGACTGTGTAGGGACACGCACCTTTGTTAACATACAATAGTCAATTTATTTATACATTTCCCGGGAGGAATAACAGAGGAACGGCAATAAACAAATTTCGAAAAAAGATGTTCCAGAATTGTGATATTATGGGGAGTACAAGTATTCTCTAAAACAGACATGTCAGGAGAGGCGACAGGTCTTCTTAAAAAAACCTACCCTGCCTTTGGCCCTGGATGTACCAGCATTTCTGCCCAATACTTCAACAACCTAAACCGCCACCATGCTGGAATACCTGATGTGCATAGGTTTATAAAGTTAACCCTGTATATACTGGCTGATGCGGCATTACCTAGAAAACCTACTTATAAAACAGCGCCTGCTGCATGCGAAGTACCCGTGAAGAGTCATCTGGGCGTAGCCGCGATGTTGAAAGTCAGGCAGTCCGGTCCCTAAATACGCCGTTCCTGGCTTGAGGGACGTTCCTCAGGCCGTCCTACGTCATTACAAGCCAGCCTGTCATTCAAGTCAGTATATACAGGGACATCTTTATAAACTTATCACGTCAGATATTACGGCATGGTGGCGGTTTCGGGGGCTGAAAAGTAATGAGAGGTTCTCTTTAAAATGTTATTAGATTATTGGCTGGACAATGGCTCACAATGTCCGCTGTATAACGGTATCAATGTCAAAAACTATGAATGATTTCCACACAGTGATGCATTGGTATGACTCATATTCCTGTCTTCTGCGATGACAAATCTTTTTGGTTTTTTAATATATAAATAAAATTCTTGTCCCCTGCCTTATTATTACCAGCATGGGGATCTAAATCTATGAGAAGATGTAGTATACGAACGCAAAACATGGATGAGACCGGCGTAATCTGACCCATCCTGCCAGCCCAGACAATTTGTTTTACCATCTTCAGGATTTATTTACAGACATTGATGGGATTGCCGAAGAAATGATGTCAAAGAAAATAAAATGACTTTTCACACAGGTTTCAGGGACGAGTTATCACAACGATTCTTGTCTGTAGCCAACCTAATATCATGCAGCAGTCCTTTTATTTCAGTGGAGCCAGGTGTGTGTGTGTGGGACTGAATGGCTGGTAAACACCCCTGAACCCGCTTATCTCCATATTTTTAAAGGTCCTTTTAGATGTTCCGAAACTGACTGTAAAAACAAGCGCCGATCGATAAATCGCATCGATCGACGCTCGTTTGCTCTATTCACAAGGAGCAATCACCGGTTATGGGGATGAATGATCGTTACTACGATTGTTCGTCCCCATGCGTTTGTATAATGTCAGCGGCACATCTGGAAACGTCAACCGGGAGATGTGCTTTCCCAATTAACCCGTGTAAAAGGGTTCTGAGTAAAGTCTGATCTGTCGGGTGTATGATCTCCCATGTCTCAGGATCTGTAAATCTCCGCACAAAAAAAACAAATCTAGCGTTCATGGGCAGATAAAGCTTGTGGTCCGCGCCTCATCGCAGGACATCTTTGACAATATGGTTGAGTAGTATCGGTATAAATCATGGTGCTACAGAAGTATGTCATATCCATGCTTGATGTAGGAAACATCATTTCCATGTATTTTTATGATTGTTCTAGATTTTGAAGAGAACTCAGTAAAGGTCTTCACTATGGCAAACCGTACAATACCAGCTTTACCATTTAGATGAGGGACATGTCCCTTCAGATAAAGGTCTAGTCTCCCATGGAGGGGAAGCGTTCTATCTCCTGGTACTGCTATACTCACATGCTCACCTGGCCGCAATCCTGCGCCGCTCTCTTCTGTTGTCAGTTGCGGTCGGACGGTTTGTTGTGGCCGCACTGACGAGGTTGCCCACAGCCGTTTCGCTCTGTCTTCCAGGCTGGCCAATCTGCTAGATTACTGAAAAGCCGGACCAATGAGCGGTCAGTTCAGGGGTCCAGTCACATTAGGCTATTTAAAGTGCCTCCTGTGCCAGTAATTGTAGTTTCAACCTGGATCAACTCTGACTTTTCTTATGGTTTTCCTGAGTGCAGACTGGGCTGTGTGTGGAGTTCTCTGAATTGTTCTGTGTTCAGACCCAGCGATTACATTGAATAATTGTTACGTGCATTTTGGTTTACCTTTTACTTTTCAGTAACTTTTCGTACTGCCGGTCACTGACTGCCTCAGGTGCTCCTGAGTTTCCGTAACTACTAACAGGATCGCTGAGGGTATACTAATAGGTTCTTGATGGGTCGCTTTTATCAGAGCAGCCGTTCGGCTGTAGGGACGGTTCCTCTAAAGTCCCTTTTACACTGGCCAATTATGTAGGGAGAACTCCTCTAGAGTGAAGGCCCTTCATATGAACACTCGTTCCCAATCATTGCCGATCAGGCAACGAACGAGCAAACACTAGTTCATCGGCTGATCGTATCGTTTATGGAGCAGAAAATATTATCGTTCTCAACATCACATCTCCCCATGTAAACAACAATGTGCTGTCGACATGATGGAAATATACGTGGACGAGCGGTCGTAGTAACGAGCGCTCGTCCCCATACATAGCTCATTGTGAAAGGAGCAATCAAGCGCCGATGAATGAGCGGTCCCGTTGATCGACACTCGTTTATATGGCCCGTGTAAGAAGACCCTTAGGGATTACCCTGCAGACCTCAGAGGTTACTCAACTTTTCGAGCTTAACGGTACCGTGACAATTTGCTCCTTTCATGCAAAGATTGACCTGTTGTATAATTATTGTAAAACATTAGCAACTGTGCTACAAAACTGTATGAACATCCGGTATGGACTGTGCGACAGGGTTTTAGAGAACTACTGTATATATTTAACAAAGAAATATTTCTTGAACCAGTGTCACTCCTTTCTTTCAAAGTAATTTGTATTCATCTCTGTGTTTTATTTAACAGATCAGACCAACAATGTACATAAGAAAACCGATCCCTTCATGTCCTCATCAATTTGTTCAGGTGAAGATTCCAGTCTAAATAAATAATCCACCGGAGTCAAGTGGTAAACAAAATACAAGCCAAAACATGAACCATTTTTGACAAATATTTCGAAGAACATGGCTCAACGCACAATCACTCCTGAAGAGCGGAAACTCGGCAACGAGACCTGTCCATCTGACCTAGTTAAGGAGGAATCTCATCATATTAAGGAGGAAGAAGCCGCATGTGATTTCAAGCCACCAACTACTAATCTTAATACATCCACGTGCCGTACACAACCACATTCTTCTACTATTAAGGAGGAACCAGATTTACGGGAGAGTGGAGATCTTATAGACACTAATATTTCTATACAGTATTCTACTCATCTTAATAAAGATGAAACAGTCTCATGTTGTGGAGGAAACCTCGTAGACCTTAACAGGTCTACAACCAAGGATAATACACAAAATCAATCTACTCATATTAAGGAGGAACCAGTCTCATGTAATGGAGGAACCTTCACAGGCCCCAATATTTATACACCCAAGGTTTACACGGAGCAATATCCATTTACTCATATTAAGGAGGAACCAACCTCATGTGAAGAAGGAAATCTTCCAGACACCAATGTTTATACACCCACTGGTCATACACAACAACATTTATCTCAGATTAAGGCTGAACTGGTCTTAAGTGGAAGAGAAAACCTTACAGACCCCGTCACTTGTACAGCAAAAGACCTTACGCAACAATATCCACCTACTCAAATCAAAGAGGAATCCGTTTTATGTGAAGGACGCAGTTTGGTGGAAAATGAGATTTACGCTTTCACTTATACTGGAGAGTACATAGAACGTTGTGAGGCTACTGTAGGTATTAAGAAGCCCCCACAACTAGTGCAAGGCAGCAAATACATAAAATTCAAATCTCCATCTACCCAAATAGCGAAAACAATGTATACGTGCCCCGTGTGTCAGAGAAGTTTTAATAACCATGGGAATCTTGTGAAGCATCGAGAAGCCCACAAAGGGAAGAAGCCAACCTGTTCTATCTGTTGGGAACAGTTTCTTTCTCAGTCAGATCTGTTGGTGCACCAGGTCAAATCCCATAATGTTGACAAATCAACACGGGACCTTCCAAAAGCAAAAATATCAACATGTTCAAAGTGTGGAGCTAGGTTTTCCTTTAAGTCGGACCTGTTGGCCCATAGGAAGGTCCATCGAATTGACAAACGGCTTTACTGCTCCCAATGCAATAAGCAGTTCTCGTGTAATTCGCAACTTGTCATACACCAACGAATTCACACAGGGGAGAAACCATTCACGTGTTCTGAGTGCGGAAAAACCTTCTCCAACAAGTCAAACCTTGCAGAGCATACAAGAATCCACACAGGTACTAAACCATTTTCATGCTCGGATTGTAGTAAGTGCTTCTCCAGAAAAGATAACCTCATCAGTCACCAGCAGAAACATGAGGGAGATAACAGCTTGACTTGTTTGGACTGTGGGAGGTGTTTTGTGAGCGAGCACAAATTTTTGAAACATCAGAGATTTCATGACCTAAAAAAGCCATTTTCCTGTTCGATCTGTGGGAAAAACTTTACCCACAATGCAGTTCTTCTCAGACACCTGCGTAGTCACGCTGATGAAAAGCCGTATATCTGCAGTGACTGCGGTAAGTGTTTTAACCGGCATGGGGAACTTGTAAAGCATCAGAGAATTCACACAGGAGAGAAACCATTTCCATGCTCGGATTGTGGGAAGGGCTTTAGTACAGGGTCTGGGCTCATAAACCACAAAAAGATCCACACCACTGAAAAGCCATTTGGGTGCTCCGAATGCGACAGCAGCTTCAAACAGAAAAACCATCTCATCATTCACCAAAGAGTCCACACTGGAGAGAAGCCATACACGTGTCTTGATTGTGGTAAAGGATTTACCACGAAGTCAAACTATAATATACATCGGAAAATCCATACAGTAAGGCGGCAGCTCTCCTGCATACAGTGTGGTAAACATTTTCCTTATAAAATTCAATTGAAGGAGCATTTAAAGAGTCATGGACTACAGGGGTGACCAGCAATATCCAAAAACCATAGTATTAATGTACACACTTTGGCCAAAAGTACGTCGACTCCTGACCATCAAACCTATACGAGCTTGTTGGGCATTCCATTCAAACCCCACTGGCGTTAGTATGGAGTTGGGCCCACTTTTGCGGCTCGAACAGCCTCTGCTCTTCTGGGAAAGCTTTTTGCAAGATTTCGAAATTTATTTTTGTGTGAATTTGTGGCCATTCAGCCAAAAAAGCTTTTATGAAGTCAGTCACGGATGTTGGGCTGGAAGGTTTTGCTCGCAATTGGCATTCCGATTCATCCCAAAGGTGTTTGATGGGGGTAGAGGTAGGGGCTCTGGGATCTTTATGGATTTCTTTTGTTTACAGGCACACATTTATTTTGGAACAGAAAAGGGCCTTCACTAAACTTGCCACAAAGTTGGAAACCTACAATTGTCTAAAATGCCTTTGTATGCTGTAGCATTAATATTACCCATCTATTGAAATAAGGGGCCTAGGCCAACCCCTAAAAATTAACCACAGACCATTATCCCTTCTCCACCAAATGTTACAGTAGGCACAAGACATTCCTGTGGGCAACGTTCTCCTGACTTGAGCCAAACCCATGTTCATCCATCAGATTGCCAGAGGGAGTAGCGTGATCCATCTCTCCAGAGAACACGTTTCCAGAGTCCAGTGGCGGCGTGCTTTACACCACTCCATCCCACATTTGGCATTGTGCATGGTGATCTTAGGCAGCTGCTCAACTATGAAAAGCCATTTCATGAAGCCCCTGATGCACAGTTCTCGTGCGGATATCACCTCCAGAGACAGTTTGGAACTTTGTAGTGAGTGATGCAACAGAGGATAATGCGCTTCAGCGCTTGGCGGCAAAGGTGACAACTTATGACAGTGCCACTATTAAAGTCACTGAGCTCTTCAGTACGACTAAGGCCCCATGCACACGGCCGTGCCCGTAACCACGGCCCCGTGATTGCGGGCACGGCCGGCCGCCTAAAGAACGGACATGTTCCATAATTTTCTGAACATTTCTACGGCACGGACACCCATCTGTAGCGATACGGAAAGGTGTCCGCGGCCAATAGAACTGAATGGGTCCGTAATTGCGGGGCCATAGGGTCCTTTTTCACCGGCCAATTGTGTCCGTAACAACGAGTGCCGATCAACGAGACCGCTTGTTGATCGGCACTCGTTTGTTCCTTTCACAAGGAGCTATGTATGGGGACAAGTGATCGATACTACAATCGCTCGTCCCCACGCATTACCATCATCTCGGCAGCGCGTCTCCCTGATTACACAGGGAGATGTGCTCCCGACAACGATAACATATTATGCTGCATAAACCATACGATCAGCCGATGAAGGAGCGTTTGCTGGTTCATTGGCTGATTATTGGGCAATGATCGGGAACGAGCACTCACATGAGCGCTCGTTTGCCCGTGTAAAAAAACTTTTGTACTACTACCAATGTTTCCCTATGGAGATGGCATGGCTGTATACGTAATTGTATGCACCGGTTTCCAATGGGTGTGGCACAAATATTTGAACTCAATATTTAGGAGAGGTTTCCACATACTTTTGGCCATATAGTGACATGAGGCGTATGCAATGTATAGAGTACAGCTGGACAAACATCCTTACAAGATGAATGTGCTTTTTAGTTATATATTATTAAATGTTTTTATGACATATGGCCAATGTAAAAATATCTGATTATAAAGTGTCTCTATATATCAATTATTACTGTATGCTGAGCCTTATATCAATAAACTTCTTTCCAGGTGATTGTGGAACATTGAGCCTGGAAATAGGCTCAGTGTGTGTTGCTTTAGCTGGCCTGGTCCTTACTTGCACAGACATCAATATTTCACCCCGTGAGGCGTAAAAAGGTAAAGAACGGTGTCTGAAAACACAAAAGGTTGGGCAGAGGATAGTGGAAATAGGTAGGGCCATCATCAGCCTGACAAATTTACCATAATTTACACCAGAAAGTGGCATAATATAGAAAATCTACGCACCCTGTGCCCCGTACCTTGACCCCCACCCCCCCCCCCCCAAACAGACTTCTCGCCCCTTCATGATTGGAAAGTTAAAAATAAAAATTTACTTTCCTCTCCACTCCTCCCCTTTGGATCCTCTCAAGCTCTCCCAGCCGGCCGCGGCACATACAGGGTACTGCTGCAGCCGTGAGAAGTGGAGCGGTGAGTACATTTTTTATTTTATGTCCACAACCTGGCACTCTCTGCAACTGCGATTGTTACGCCATAATTGTGGCGCACGGGCAGTCGACAGATGCAACACACTTATTAGGACGCGTTTTCCTATTCATAAATAAGCGGTACTTAACGCCAGCGAATTGATTATGTCAATCTTAATAAATCTCCCCCTATGACTTCCCCAGTATATGATCAGTGGGGGTCTGACATCCGGACCGATCAGATGTTCCGGCTGCATCCGGCTCCAGGAGTTAGTGTTCAGAGCTGGCTGCAGATGGCTCTGACCACTGTAAAATGGCCGTGCTACAATACTGCAGCTCTGCTCCTATTCATGTAAATAGGAGCAGAGCTGCAGTAACCCAGCATGGCCACTTTACAGTGGTCAGAGCCATCTGCAGCCAGCTCTGAACACTAACTCCTGGAGCCGGATGCAGCCGGAACATCTGATCGGCCCGGGTGTCGTACTGTCACGAAGGGGGTGTGGACCCACTGGGCCATAGCGGTATAGCTTCTGGCCAAACAGGGTACAAAGTCAATGTCTATAGTTTGGATAAGGTACCTGTGGCAATACAGACAGTAGCGATGGTTTAGGCTCGGATAGAACTCTGGCAGCAGGCAGACAACAGGTGCGATGAAACACAGGGGGTGTAGCAGGCGACACAACACGACTCCAACACTACAGCACAGGAACACAGTAGCACGGGATATAGGTAGCAGGAACGGGAACACTGGGACTGGAAAACTCAAGGGACCATTTGCAAAGACAGACGGGTAGATACAAACAATGCTCAGGCAATGCAGGAAGTGGCAGGGCCCTTCTTATAGTCCAGGGTGATCTGGGAGCAATCAGCTCAATCTCACACATGGTGCGCTCTGGCTCTTTAAGGCTGGACTGAGCTCGCGAGCGCACCCTAGTGGTCAATGCGGAACAGGGCGGCCGCGTGTGCAGACATCTCTGGAGAGAAGGGCGTCGACAGGATGGGAGGAATTCGTGGTCAGCGACCACGGACGTTACACATACCCTTACCGATCATATACTGGTGATCTATCTCGTGGATAGGTCATCAGTATAAAAACCGTCCCATGACCAGAAAACCATTTTAAGGGAAGTAACCAACAAGGAACTTGTATGATGGAATACAGAAGAGATCGGTATGAGCTACAGGAGGAAGTAGGGGTGAGAATGTAATAAAAGAGGGGACAGGGAGCAATATTTAGCATAGAGGGAATGCAGAGGGAGCATAAAGAGGGAATGGAGGGGTAGAAAAGAAACCGGGAAATAGCCAAAGGCGGATAAGCAGGGAACAGGAAGGAGCACAATGAGGATTCAGAAGTTATAGTAGAGAGATGGGTAGAACGAAGAGAAGAAACGGGGAAGAAAGAGTTTGGAGCGAGTGTAGACGAGCATTAGGCCGTTTTCCCTCGTAGCGTAAATGTTGCGGAATTTCCGCAACATTCTGTGCGCAAATTCCACAGCATTTACAGTAGGCGCAAAGTAAATGAACTTTAGAAAATCTTATGCCCACGCTGCGGAAAAAAAACGCATGCATTTTCATTGCTTTTTTGTTGCAGGTTTTTCCTACTGAATTCAATGGGGATGTAAAACCCGAAACAAATAGCCACGTTTTGTGGTGGAATCGCAGAAAATTCGCAACTCAGAACAAAAATAACCACCTGGGCGTTGTCATAGCGACGCTATCTTCTGTTCTTCCTCCAGGCCGGCCTCCTGGGATAACGTTTCATCCCACGTGACTACTGCAGCCAATCACAGGCTGCATCATCATCCTGGGAGACTGGACTGCATGACAACGGAGGGACGCGTCGCCATGACTACGACCGGGGTAAGTATGAACGTTTTTTTCTAGTGCTGCTCCCGGCAGCGGAAATTCTGCCCGAAAAACTGCATTACAATGTGGTGCGATTTTCCGGACGGAATGTGCTGCGGGTTCCAGCTCGGATACGCTGTAAACTTTTACGTAGCGTATACGACCCATGGGAATCCGGCCTTAGATGGTGAGCTGGTATAGGAAAATCGGGTGAAAAGGTAAGACAGATCGGCAGCAGGACAGAGGAGGCACCATGTGAATAGAGGGAACAGAGAAAATAACATGGAGGGTTAGAGGAAGAGCAGGCCGAAAATTAGAGAAAGAGAAAGTACAGGGGGAACATGAAGGATATGGCGTATAGTAGAGGGACATTGAGGGGAACATGGATGGGGAATAGAGAACGGTAAACAAAGGAGACGGAAAAAGACGTATGAGGGAGTGGAGCATGGACAGGAAAACGCATAAGAGACAAGGATGGAGGAGAGTTGGACTGGAAGAATGTCGAAAATCGAGGAGAAAAGGGAATAGAGGACAGATTGTCGAGCTTCTCCAATGGCGAATCAGGGAACGTCCTACATTCCCCAGATGGTGTGAACATCCCGGCTTCACAGTAAACCTCTAACTTTCAACAGTATCGACCAGCCATCTAATGGGTCATACTACACAATCTCAATCTCCCCGCTGCGGTGTATGTCCTCGCAGCCACTTCGTCCAACCCCCTCATTGTTGTAACGTCTCCTCAGTTCTCGCTTACATCTGGCTGAGATTCTTCTGTTACTGCAGCCTGCTGTGTGACATCAGGGAGGATACCGCTGCAGTATCAATCGCTAGAGAGAATAGTCTGGGGAGTCTAAGGAAGATTCTACTCAACCTGACTACAAAAGGAGACTGTAGTCAGGATCCACTGGTTAACCACAGAATTCTGTACACCAGCAGAAAATCGCAGAGAAGAGCGGAGTTAATGTGGATGTGTTAACACACTATGATATGCTGTTTCAAGGCAGCATAGTACGGGGACAGGCCCGCTGTATTAGCCCAAACGGCACACAATATCTTCAATAAATTTGGCGTATTTTCCGACAGCCTGGGCTCAGCTCACTCTGTCCCAATGTCTATTTCAACCCTATATACACTACTGAGAACATTCATGACTTTGCCCCCTCCTCGTAACTTCTGCAGTTACATCAAATTATTAGGGGCTCCATGATCGTCCAGGTACCTTCTTTGTACGACTGTTTGTATATTCGTATGTGTATGTTTATGTATTGGTGGCGCACGTCTGTATATGGTTTGGATGAATGTGCGCGTACGTGTAGGTCTATGTTATTCGGAATGATTTTATGGGGCAATTGAAGTCAACATGGCAGCCTACAATCATCATGGGGTATATAAACACCGTAGAGCGGAATTAAATGAGAACTGAATGGCGGCAATAATGGCGACAGTATGATTCAGCAGTAAGTAGCGCCTGGAGGTACCGTATTTTTCGGACTATAAGACGCACTCAGGTTTTAGAAAATAGGAAAATATTTCATATTTTGCAAAGAAAAATCTATTGGTTAAAAAAACCAATTTGTTCAGTTTCACATTCCGAGAGCCAGAACTTTTATATTTTTCCGTCGTTTGAGCGGTGCGAGGGCTTATTTTTTGCGGGACGAGCTGTAGTTTTCATTAGCACCATTTTTTTTTTGGTGCATACGATTTTTTTTATCACTTTTTATTTCATTCTTTTTAGCGCTATGGTGACCAAAAGACAACGATTCTGGGGTTTCAAATTTATTTTTTTTACGCCGTTCACTGTGTGAGTCAAATAATGCTGTATTGTAATAGTTTAGACTTTTATGGACACAGCGATACCAATATTTTTACATTGTGCTTGGGGAAAAATGGGAAAAGTTTTTTTTTTGTAACATTTTAAAAAAAAATTACACTCCTGAAAATTGATCTAACTTTAATAAAATGTGTAAAAATAAATAAGTTCCCCCGAGGGGACTGGAACCAGCGATAATTAGATGGCTGGTACAATACACTGCAATACATGGGTGAGTTACGGAAACAGCGTAACTCGCTGTGCTATGCTGTTTCCGTAACTCCCATAGTAGTGAATGTAGCATGCGAGCTACGCTGTTTCCGTAACTACTATTCACTGCTATGGGAGTTATGGAAACAGCGTAGCTCAGCGAGCACTCACCTGTTTCCGTAACTCGACCATATAACCAGGAAGTGGCCAGAAGACAGCGGAGCCGGGTAAATCAAAACAGGGTTTAGGGGCCCCCGTTCTAGAGATAGGTGCGGGTCCCAGAGGTGGATATGTCATAAATGTCCTTCAAAACACAGCTGACATCTGCAGTGCTCCGCTCCAAACATCCTCCCCGCTCCATGATGTGCCGGCACATCACGGGTCATAAAGGGTTTAAGCAAGGAGCGGCCTGGGGGCCGGCGCTGCCGGGTCCTTTGACTGCCGGCTAAAAGACGCAGGGACTTTTTAGAAAGATTTATTCTTGCTAAAAACTGCGTCTTATAGTCCGAAAAATACGGTACCTCCCAACCATCCCAGATTCAGCAGTAAATGTGCACTGTATGGCGGGATCAAACACTAGATTGGATTACGAAGTGGAAACTGTTTAGTGTATTAACTGTATTAAACTAATAAAACAGGAAAACAGTGAATAAGCGCTAAAAAGCTACAAAAAAAAAATACGTTAAAAAACCAAAACATAAAAGGCAGCAAAGCTGGAGACAGAGAGACATTATCGAAGAGAGTAAAACCATAACATTTTCTTCAACTACATGAACAGTAAAAAGTAACAAGGGAGAAATTGTGGAGGTCGATGAGGAAAAAGCAAATTTATTAAATATTTTTGTCTCCACTTCACGGAGAAGGAAATATTGGGTGAAATGCAGAGTGTTAAAGTAAAATCTCCATTAAATGTAACCAGTCTAACCCAGGAAAAGCTCGAAGCCCGTAAAAAAGATGTAAAAATAAAATAAAAGACAAATCCTCGGTCTGGGTCGTATACGCCCTAGAGTTCTAAGGGAACTAAGTAGAGTTATACAATCCTGAAATATTCGTCTGTCTATCATGGCATGGTCTGTTCCACAGGACCGGCGCATAGCAAATGTGGTGCCAATATGTGGCGCCAATATTCAAAAAGGGTCTAAAAGTGAGCCCGGAAACTATAGACCTGAAGTCTTACTTCGGTCGTGGTGGAAATGTTTGAATGAGATAAAAAGTACAACTCCACATCAGCACGGGTTTATGAGGGATCGGTCCTGTCAAACCAATCCAATCAGCTTCTACGAGGAGGTACATTCTAGACAGGACGGGGGGGGGGGAGTCAATGGATGTCGTATATTTTGCCTATTCCAAAGCTTTGGATACTGTGCGCATAATAGGTTGGTATATAAAATGTGAATGCTGGGACTGGGGGAAAATGTGTGTAAGTAACTGGCACAGGGATAGACATGTATTAACGCTATACACTCAGATTGGGTCACCGTCACTAGTGGGGACCACATGGGTCAGTATTGGGCCCTGTACGGTTTAATATATGTATTAATGACTTTGCGGAGGGATTGCACGGTAAAATTGTAATTTTTGCAGAGGATACTAAACGGTGTAGAGTAATAAGACAGAGGAGGACCATATTCTGTTACACATGGATCTCGGGAAGTTGGAGACTTGGGCGGAGAAGTGGCCAATGAGGTGGAACACTGATAAATGTTTGGTTATGTACTAGGGAAGGGACAATACATGTCCCCGTTACATACTAAATGGGAAAACACTGGGTAATACGGACATGGAAAAGGACTTACGTTTACAGTCAACTAATGTTCCTAACTGTAGCAACCAGTGTCAGGCGGCTGCTGCCAAGGCGAATAAGATTATGGACTGCTTCAAAAGGGGCATAGATACACATGACGAGAACATGGTTCTACCACTTTATAAATCTCCAGTCAGACCGCATGTGGACTATTACGTACAGCTTTGAGCAATGGTGCACAAGTAAGAGATAGTAGAGCTTGAGTGGGTTCAAAGACGGCAACTAAAGTAATAATGGAATAAGTGATCGGTTGAGGGGTGACCTAATCACTATGTATAAATATATCAAAGGTCAACACCGATCTCTCTCAATCTATTTATATCCAGGACTGTTACTATAACAAGGGGGTGTAGTCTACAGGAAAGAAGGTTTTTACACAAACATAGAAAAGGATTCTTTACTGTAAGAGCAGTGGAGACTATGGAACTCTCTGTCAGAGGAAGTTGTGATGGTGAATTCAGAGTTCAAAAGGGACCTGGATGCCTTTCTAGAGTGTAATCATATTACAGATAGTAATGACTGTAGATGGGGCCGTTGAGCCAGGGATTTATTCTGATCAAGCGGGTAACTGGCACTACCCACAGCTTCGCGGGACAGGGATCGGTGGATTATCTCCTTCCAGATCGTTTGAACTCATCTTTTTGTGCCATCGTCACCACTGTGAGCAAATAGTTTATTGAGCCCCAGGTCACTTATAGGGAAAATAAATAAAACGTAAGAATATAAAATCGCATCTATACATACCACGTGGAAAAAAAAACAAAATTTGACAAACTTCCTTAAAATGGATTTAAAGGCACAAGACACCAAAATGCTGACTCCCCCCCCCCCCTCCCTCTCAGTATGGGACATAGTATCTGGGAATAAAAATTCCACTTAATATCCAGATGGAAAAATACGGAGTTCTATTGATCAGTGAGCGGAACCTACGAGCTGTTTGTAAGTGCTTCATACAATAAAAAACACACAACTTGTCAGGAAATCAAGTCCAGGGTTCTCTTGGTTACCTATAGTCTAATAAATACATTTAGCGTAATTTTTTTTAACCCCTGGCGGTCCATAATTTATATAAAATACAAATAAAAATGAATTTGTAAAATATAAAATAGCTTAAAAGGGGTTCTCTGCTTTGGATAATCCCTAATTGTTAAAAAAGGTCCCTTGACAAAAAGTTGATCACAAAAAGTCACTCTGCAGGGAGCGATCAGCTGTGATTTGTGGGGTAACCTGGCAGGAAGTGTTCAGTCTCCCTGCAGCACCACCACAGGAGAAATGAAGTATTACACATTGTCCATTCATATCAATGTGTTGTCTGTGTAATACAGGACAGGTCCTACAGAACGAGAGACGCTTTTCGTTCCCGCTCTCCAATTTGGCCAAGGAATGAGGATCGTATATCTCTATTAACTCCGAATTACATATAAATGGGTTTTCGAAACTGGACAACCCTTTTAAGATTACGAACGGATATAGCAAAGCTCCAAGGTTCCAACTCTCTACCACTAGAGAGGACACTCAAATATACAGTAGATTCTCTGGAACAAGCCTCAAGTCCAGAACATCAAGAAAGAGATGATGATAGGGTTGTGATCCAACTTTGAGCACCACTTGGATATTCAATAAATTTTCATTGTTTTCTAGTTCTAGAATCGGCTATAAAACGGAGGACGTCTGATAGTAAACGACATCGGATTTATTATTCTGCACAAAACAATACTACGACTCAACGTCCGGACTCCACCAACTATCAGTACACGCTGAAGTCCTTAGTGGTAGGTAATGTTTTTGGCCCGGCTGTGAATTCTCAAGTGATTGTTCAAATTGCTCTTCTGTGTAAAAGATTTTCCACATTCGGGACACGCAAATGGCTTTTCTCCAGTGTGGATTCTCTGATGCTCCATTAGATGAGATTTATTGCTAAAGTATTTCCCGCAGTCCGTACAGGGATAGGGCTTCTCGCCGGTGTGGGTCCGACGGTGCGTTACAAGGTGTGAGGTACTGGTGAACCTCTTCCCGCACTCAGAACAGGAATACGGCCGCTCTCCGGTGTGGATTCTCTGGTGTTTGATTAGATTTGACTTGTTGGTGAAACATTTGCCGCACAATGAACAGGGGAATGGCTTCTCTCCGGTGTGAATGATCTTATGTTTGACAAGGTCAGAGCTGCTGGTAAAACATTTGCCACACTCGGAGCAGGAGAATGGTTTCTCTCCTGTATGGATTCGTTGGTGAGCCACAAGATTTGAGTTAGTTGTGAAGAACTTTCCGCAAGTTGAGCAAGCGAATGGCTTCTCCCGGATCTGGATCCTTTGGTGCTTGTTACATGTGAAGCATTTCTCACACTCCGTGAAGCTGTGCATTAATTCGGTGTCCTCGAGGAATTGGCGGTGAGACGTGGAGGCCACATTGACAGCTTCTTTTTCGGCTCCTGTATACATGACTGTCATGTTCTTTTCACCGACTCTTTTGCAGAGGGAGGCGTACTCTCTTGGAGTGTAGACATCAGTGTCCGTCAGATTTCCTTCATCACAAGATTCATCCTCCTCTTTAATATAGGTGATTATATAATCTATGTGCGAACTGTCCGCTGGTGTGGAGGGGTCTGTGAGAAGTCCTTCTTTGTCCGATACCGTCTCTTCCTTGATGCCAGTGGTTATGTACTGCGTCTGCTCAGCTGGCATTGAAGTGTCCGTAAGGTCTCCTTCTTCATCAGACACCGACTGCCCCTTATTTATGGCCACAGTCTGTATTTCTTTATCGGAAAACGTCATCCTGTAGCTGCCCTTATCCTCCGCTTTCCTCGCACAGCGGCTGGACCTCTTACCTGTTTAAAATACACAACGGGTTAGTGGAAAATGAAGATTTCCTGGTAAGACGATGTAAAGGGAAGGGTTGGAGATATATATATATACCCCATCAGATATGTCTGTGCCTCCTTTACACCACGTCCTGTGCTACCTGTTCCTCTTTTTTCATGGGTCGTCACAGGTGACGTCATACCACCGCGCCGACCCACATGAACAAGGCATGACGGCATTATTGACCCTGCGCCTGGCTCAGCAACGAGCGCCGGTACGTCTGAATCACGCTCCCCACCACCAACGTTGAGCTACTCACCGCCCCGCACAAGCCGACACACCAACACCAACGGACCCTTTCTTCAGCCTCTGATCGCCTCATGATCAGCCCTCCCGCTCCTCTCTACTCCACCACAGAACAGCTGACTGAGCTCCCTTATCAACGGCCGCATCATTCACAAGGAATCTCCCCTTGACAAGAGGAGCAGTCTAAGCACCCACCCCCTCCTCTCAACGCAACAGAAGCATCATGAACCCCCCCCCAGCTGTATTAACCTTTCCCGTCTATCCCTACCCTTCCGCCCAAAAACCCTCCTCATCCCTATAGCTGCTATCCCACCGCCCTTCTGTTCCTATAACCGTCACCCTCAACCCATACCCTTATACTTTTGCAATTCTCATATGCTCTACAGCCTCTTATCGTGAACCCGTGTAACCCTCCAGGAGGGGGAGGGTGTACGTATCTGAAAAGGCCCTTACAGACAACGAGCTACGTCCCCATATGCAGAAAGATCTTCCACTGCCCGGATGTTGGACTGGGAGGTATCACTGAGGTATAAAGTAAAATACGGACCGTTTTGTCAGTCAGGGCATGGGAACGGCTGAGCCCGATAATCCCTTTCCTAGCAAATCCCTCAGCACTGGTCATACTAGTGACGTCATCTCTAGAAGTACCCCCCCCCCCCCACCCTACACAGGGGATAATACAATCTCACCAAGTAATGTGAGGCACTGGGAACGTGAGTGAGGTCGGCGTCCTTGGATGGAGGTGAAGTCTCCAGACCCGTCTCTGGGCAGAAGCTGAACGATCTTATTGGTTAGTTGCAGAATCTTCTTCTCGTGGAGCCGGGAGGGAAGTGAAGGGGCCGCAAAGGGGTTCTGCAGCATCCTGCTGAGGTCTGCCGACAAGTTGTCATTACCTGTCCTCCTCACAATAACATAGTCCTAAAGAAAAGAGAACGTTACATGACGGAGCAGCGTCACAATGTGTCAACGTGTCCAAATGTTTGAGGAGGATTCTCACCTCCCCGGTGACCGTGTAGATGATCTCCAGCGTCAGTCTAAGAATATTCCCAGATATCCACTCCAGGTCGTCTTCCAGCACTACTGAGCCCACTGGATGCTCTGCTGGGGATTCACTTTCTTCTGTTTCCACATCAGAGGACATGACGTTGATGCGTCTAAAATATTACCCTGCGGACAAATAAAAGATCTCGGCAGGAAGACTCCACCTCCCGTCTCCGCATGTGTATCAGCTATTCTTCTCCCCTTGTGACAGCCAGGGGGGCTAAAAGGAAGACAAGTTTTGTGTAATATCCGTACTCAGAAAGAGAGCGCCATCTACTGGAGGGTTCTATGTTATAATAGTATAGTGAAGGACAGTGCCACCTACTGGAGGGTTCTATGTAATAGCAGTATAGTGGAGGACAGCGCCACCTACTGGAGGGTTCTATGTAATAATAGTATAGTGAAGGACAGTGCCACCTACTGGAGGGTTCTATGTAATAATAGTATAGTGAAGGACAGTGCCACCTACTGGAGGGTTCTATGTAACAGCAGTATAGTGAAGGACAGTGCCACCTACTGGAGGGTTCTATGTAATAATAGTATAGTGAAGGACAGTGCCACCTACTGGAGGGTTCTATGTAATAGCAGTATAGTGGAGGACAGCGCCACCTACTGGAGGGTTCTATGTAATAAGAGTATAGTGGAGGACAGTGCCACCTACTGGAGGGTTCTATGTAACAGCAGTATAGTGAAGGCCAGTGCCACCTACTGGAGGGTTCTATGTAATAATAGTATAGTGAAGGACAGTGCCACCTACTGGAGGGTTCTATGTAATAGCAGTATAGTGGAGGACAGCGCCACCTACTGGAGGGTTCTATGTAATAAGAGTATAGTGGAGGACAGTGCCACCTACTGGAGGGTTCTATGTAACAGCAGTATAGTGAAGGACAGTGCCACCTACTGGAGGGTTCTATGTAATAATAGCATAGTGAAGGACAGTGCCACCTACTGGAGGGTTCTATGTAATAGCAGTATAGTGGAGGACAGCGCCACCTACTGGAGGGTTCTATGTAATAATAGTATAGTGAAGGACAGCGCCACCTACTGGAGGGTTCTATGTAATAGCAGTATAGTAGAGGACAGCGCCACCTGCTGGAGGGCTCTATGTAATAGCAGTATAGTGAAGGACAGCACCACCTACTGGAGGGTTCTTTGTAATATTAGTATAGTGGAGGACAGTGCAACCTACTGGAGGGTTCTATGTAAGAGCAGTATAGTGGAGGACAGCGCCATCTACTGGTGGGTTTGATGTGACAGCAGTATAGTGGAGGACAGCGCCACCTACTGGAGGGTTTTATTTAATAATAGTATAGTGAAAGACAGCGCCACCTACTGGGGGGGGGGGGGGTTCTATGTAATAACAGTATAGTGAAAGACAGCGCCACCTACTGGAGGGTTCTATGTAATAGCAGTATAGTAGAGGACAGCGCCACCTGCTGGAGGGCTCTATGTAATAGCAGTATAGTGAAGGACAGCGCCACCTACTGGAGGGTTTTATTTAATAATAGTATAGTGAAAGACAGCGCCACCTACTGGGGGGGGGGTTCTATGTAATAACAGTATAGTGAAAGACAGCGCCACCTACTGGAGGGTTCTATGTAATAGCAGTATAGTGGAGGACAGCGCCACCTACTGGAGGGTTCTATGTAATAAGAGTATAGTGGAGGACAGCGCCACCTACTGGAGGGTTCTATGTAATAGCAGTATAGTGGAAGACAGCGCCACCTACTGGTGGGTTTTATGTGACAGCCGTATAGTGGAGAACAGCGCCACCTACTGGAGGGTTCTATGTAATAATAGTATAGTGGAGAACAGCGCCACCTACTGGAGGGTTCTATGTAATAATAGTATAGTGGAGAACAGCGCCACCTACTGGAGGGTTCTATGTAATAATAGTATAGTGGAGGACAGCGCCACCTACTGGAGGGTTCTATGTAATAGCAGTATAGTGGAGGACAGCGCCACCTACTGGAGGGTTTATGTAATAATAGTATAGTGGAGGACAGCGCCACCTACTGGAGGGTTCTATGTAATAGCAGTATAGTGGAGGACAGTGCCACCTACTGGTTGGTTTTATGTAATAGCAGTATAGTGAAAGCCAGCGCCACCTACTGGTGGGTTTTATGTGACAGCAGTATAGTGGAGGACAGCGCCACCTACTGGAGGGTTCTATGTAATAATAGTATAGTGGAGGATAGCACCACCTACTGGGGGGTTCTATGTAATAGCAGTATAGTGAAAGACAGCGCCACCTACTGGAAGGTTCTATGTAATAAGAGTATAGTGAAAGACAGCGCCACCTACTGGAAGGTTCTATGTAATAAGAGTATAGTGGAGGACAGCACCACCTACTGGAGGGTTCTATGTAATAGCAGTATAGTGGAGGACAGCGCCACCTACTGGAGGGTTCTATGTAATAGCAGTATAGTGGAGGACGCCACCTACTGGAGGGTTCTATGTAATAGCAGTATAGTGGAGGACAGCGCCACCTACTGGAGGGTTCTATGTAATAGCAGTATAGTGGAGGACGCCACCTACTGGAGGGTTCTATGTAATAGCAGTATAGTGGAGGACAGCGCCACCTACTGGAGGGTTCTATGTAATAAGAGTATAGTGGAGGACAGCGCCACCTACTGGAGAGTTCTATGTAATAATAGTATAGTGGAGGACTGCGCCACTTACTGGTGGGTTTTATGTGACAGCCGTATAGTGGAGAACAGCGCCACCTACTGGAGGGTTCTATGTAATAATAGTATAGTGAAAGACAGCGCCACCTACTGGTGGGTTTTATGTTATACCAGTATAGTAGAGGACAGATTCACCTACTGGAGGGTTTTATGGGACAGCAGTTCTCTCAAGGGGAGTGACAATAGTTCTCAGGGGGTATGAGAGATTATGAGGGCAGTCCCTGGGGTGCACATCTATCCCCCTACCCAAGCGGAAATATAACCCGCAGTTACCGTCATGGACTCAGCTATCACCGGCTGCTCCGCCTCTTCCCTCAGCGGCAGACAACGGCCGGAAGTAACCATCCGGAAGTGAAATCAAGCCAAATCATTTGCGTTCCACTCGGCAACATCTTGCGCACTACACTTCCGGGTTTACTTTACTTGGCCCCGCCCCCTGCACAGGAGATGAACCGGGGAATCCACCAGTTACTGATAGCCGAACTGGGACTCCGCCCCCTCACAGTAATCACGTGATGTTGACGTCGCGCGGTTACTTGGTGGTCACGTGTTGCTATGTTGTTGGGGCGAGGGTCACGTGATGACCTTAGAAGAGTTTGTCAGGCGCCATGACAGACAGCAAGGTCAGGGTCACCCCAAAAACAATAATACATTCAACTGTAGCCCCCCCAGGAAGGTGCAAGGTGTCAACCAAGTAGTATACTACAACTCCCAGCATGCTCTGCTGCAGGCGGGAAGACAATAGGACTACAACAGTGGATTAGGGTATGTGCACACACACTAATTACGTCCGTAATTGACGGACGTATTTCGGCCGCAAGTCCCGGACCGAACACACTGCAGGGAGCCGGGCTCCTAGCATCATAGTTATGTACGACGCTAGGAGTCCCTGCCTCTCTGCAGGACAACTGTCCCGTACTGTGATCATGTTTTCAGTACGGGAGAGTAGTTCCACGGAGAGGCAGGGACTCCTAGCATCGTACATAAGTATGATGCTAGGAGCCCGGCTCCCTGCACTGTGTTCGGTCCGGGACTTGCGGCCGAAATACGTCCGTCAATTACGGACGTAATTAGTGTGTGTGCACATACCCTTAGGGTATGTTCACACGGCCTATTTACGGACGTAAATCGGGCGTTTTTGCCCCGAATTACGCCCGAAAATAGCGCCTCAATAGCGCTGACAAACATCTGCCCATTGAAAGCAATGGGCAGACGTTTGTCTGTTCACACGAGGCGTATATTTACGCGCCGCTGTCAAATGACGGCGCGTAAATAGACGCCCGCGTAGAAGAAGTGACCTGTCACTTCTTTGGCCGTAATTGGAGCCGCTATTCATTGACTCCAATGAATAGCAGCGCTAATTACGGCCGTAATTGACGCGGCGTTCAAGCGCCTGCACATGCCGGTACGGCTGAAATTACGGGGATGTTTTCAGGCTGAAACATCCCCGTAATTTCAGCCGTTACGGACCCCCGCCGTGTGAACATACCCTTATAGTTCAGTAGGTTTCATCTAGATTTTTTTTCAATGATTTTCGTATGAATCTGGATTTAATTATTTTTTTCTGTTTATTTAACATTAATACCGAGAGATGATCTAATACCGGATTCTCTTTATATAAATAACATTCCTATAATAATTGTACAGGACTGGTACCTGCAAATACTTTATCAGAAATATAACTGGAGAAACGTCCATGTCATTGATTATAACGTCAGTGTTCCCCGGCAGGGAACAGGTTAACACAATCTATAATCAATGATGTGCTGTGTGCACTGACACCCCCCCCTGCCCGTCACCCCCTCTGCAGCATCCCCACCCCCGTGTATATCGCACCCCCCTTGTAGTTCGCACCTGTATGTCACCCGTATACAAAGCCCAACCATGTATGTGACACGTATACAAAACCCGACCATGTATGTCACCCGTATACAAAACCCGACCATGTATGTGACACGTATACAAAACCCGACCATGTATGTCACCCGTATACAAAACCCGACCATGTATGTGACACGTATACAAAACCCAACCATCTATGTCACCCGTATACAAAACCCGACCATGTATGTCACCCGTATACAAAACCCGACCATGTATGTGACACGTATACAAAACCCGACCATCTATGTCACCCGTATACAAAACCCGACCATCTATGTCACCCGTATACAAAGCCCGACCATGTATGTGACCTGTATACAAAACCCGACCATGTATGTCACCCGTATACAAAGCCCGACCATGTATGTGACCTGTATACAAAACCCGACCATGTATGTGACCTGTATACAAAACCCGACCATGTATGTGACACGTATACAAAACCCGACCATGTATGTGACACGTATACAAAACCCGACCATGTATGTCACCCGTATACAAAGCCCGACCATGTATGTGACATGTATACAAAACCCGACCATGTATGTGACACGTATACAAAACCCGACCATGTATGTCACCCGTATACAAAGCCCGACCATGTATGTGACCTGTATACAAAACCCGACCATGTATGTCACCCATATACAAAGCCCGACCATGTATGTGACACGTATACAAAACCCGACCATGTATGTGACACATATACAAAACCCGACCATGTATGTGACACGTATACAAAACCCGACCATGTATGTCACCCGTATACAAAGCCCGACCATGTATGTGACCTGTATACAAAACCCGACCATGTATGTCACCCGTATACAAAGCCCGACCATGTATGTGACATGTATACAAAACCCGACCATGTATGTGACACGTATACAAAACCCGACCATGTATGTGACATGTATACAAAACCCGACCATGTATGTGACACGTATACAAAACCCGACCATGTATGTCACCCGTATACAAAGCCCGACCATGTATGTGACCTGTATACAAAGCCCGACCATGTATGTGACCTGTATACAAAGCCCGACCATGTATGTGACCTGTATACAAAACCCGACCATGTATGTCACCCGTATACAAAGCCCGACCATGTATGTGACATGTATACAAAACCCGACCATGTATGTGACACGTATACAAAACCCGACCATGTATGTGACATGTATACAAAACCCGACCATGTATGTGACACGTATACAAAACCCGACCATGTATGTGACACGTATACAAAATCCAACCATGTATGTGGCACGTATCCAAACCCCGACCATGTATGTGACATGTATACAAAACCCGACCATGTATGTCACCCGTATACAAAGCCCGACCATGTATGTGACACGTATACAAAACCCGACCATGTATGTGACACATATACAAAACCCGACCATGTATGTGACACGTATACAAAACCCGACCATGTATGTCACCCGTATACAAAATCCAACCATGTATGTGACACGTATAGAAAACCCAACCATGTATGTGACCTGTATACAAAACCCGACCATGTATGTGACACGTATACAAAACCCGACCATGTATGTGACACGTATACAAAATCCGACCATGTATGTGACACGTATACAAAATCCAACCATGTATGTGACACGTATAGAAAAACCGACCATGTATGTGACACGTATACAAAACCCAACCATGTATGTGACACGTATACAAAACCCAACCATGTATGTTACATGTATACAAAATCCAACCATGTATGTGACCTGTATACAAAACCCGACCATGTATGTTGCACGTATACAAAACCCGACCATGTATGTGACACGTATACAAAACCCGACCATGTATGTGACCTGTATACAAAACCCGACCATGTATGTCACCCGTATACAAAGCCCGACCATGTATGTGACCTGTATAAAAAATCCGACCATGTATGTGACCTGTATACAAAACCCGACCATTTATGTGACACGTATACAAAATCCAACAATGTATGTGACACGTATAGAAAACCCGACAATGTATGTGACACGTATACAAAGCCCGACCATGTATGTGACACGTATACAAAACCCGACCATGTATGTGACACGTATACAAAATCCGACCATGTATGTGACCTGTATACAAAATATAACCATGTATGTGACCTGTATACAAAACCCGACCATGTATGTGACACGTATACAAAACCCGACCATGTATGTGGCACGTATACAAAACCCGACCATGTATGTGACATGTATACAAAACCCGACCGTGTATGTGACACGTATGCAAAACCCGACCATGTATGTGACACGTATACAAAACCCGACCACGTATGTAACACGTATACAAAACCCAACCATGTATGTGACCTGTATACAAAACCCGACCATGTATGTGACCTGTATACAAAACCCGACCATGTATGTCACCCGTATATAAAGCCCGACCATGTATGTGACACGTATACAAAATCCAACCATGTATGTGACACGTATAGAAAACCCGACCATGTATGTGACACGTATACAAAACCCGACCATGTATGTGACACGTATACAAAACCCGACCATGTATGTGACACGTATACAAAATCCAACCATGTATGTGACCTGTATACAAAACCCGACCATGTATGTCACCCGTATACAAAGCCCGACCATGTATGTGACCTGTATACAAAATCCGACCATGTATGTGACCTGTATACAAAACCCGACCATGTATGTGACACGTATACAAAATCCAACCATGTATGTGGCACGTATACAAAACCCGACCATGTATGTGACATGTATACAAAACCCGACCGTGTATGTGACACGTATACAAAACCCGACCATGTATGTGACACGTATACAAAACCCGACCACGTATGTAACACGTATACAAAACCCAACCACGTATGTGACACGTATACAAAACCCGACCATGTATGTGACCTGTATACAAAACCCGACCATGTATGTCACCCGTATACAAAGCCCGACCATGTATGTGACATGTATACAAAACCCGACCATGTATGTGACACGTATACAAAACCCGACCATGTATGTGACACGTATACAAAACCCGACCATGTATGTGACACGTATACAAAATCCAACCATGTATGTGACACGTATAGAAAACCCAACCATGTATGTGACCTGTATACAAAACCCGACCATGTATGTGACACGTATACAAATCCCGACCATGTATGTGACACGTATACAAAATCCGACCATGTATGTGACACGTATAGAAAACCCGACCATGTATGTGACACGTATACAAAACCCAACCATGTATGTGACACGTATACAAAACCCAACCATGTATGTTACATGTATACAAAATCCAACCATGTATGTGACCTGTATACAAAACCCGACCATGTATGTTGCACGTATACAAAACCCGACCATGTATATCACCCGTATACAAAATCCAACCATGTATGTGACACGTATAGAAAACCCAACCATGTATGTGACCTGTATACAAAACCCGACCATGTATGTGACAGTATACAAAACCCGACCATGTATGTGACATGTATACAAAATCCGACCATGTATGTGACACGTATACAAAATCCAACCATGTATGTGACACGTATAGAAAACCCGACCATGTATGTGACATGTATACAAAATCCAACCATGTATGTGACCTGTATACAAAACCCGACCATGTATGTTGCACGTATACAAAACCCGACCATGTATGTGACCTGTATACAAAACCCGACCATGTATGTCACCCGTATACAAAGCCCGACCATGTATGTGACCTGTATACAAAACCCGACCATGTATGTGACCTGTATACAAAACCGACCATGTATGTCACCCGTATATAAAGCCCGACCATGTATGTGACACGTATACAAAATCCAACCATGTATGTGACACGTATAGAAAACCCGACCATGTATGTGACACATATACAAAACCCGACCATGTATGTGACACGTATACAAAACCCGACCATGTATGTGACACGTATACAAAACCCGACCATGTATGTGACACGTATACAAAATCCAACCATGTATGTGACCTGTATACAAAACCCGACCATGTATGTCACCTGTATACAAAGCCCGACCATGTATGTGACCCGTATACAAAATCCGACCATGTATGTGACCTGTATACAAAATCCGACCATGTATGTGACCTGTATACAAAACCCGACCATGTATGTGACACGTATACAAAATCCAACCATGTATGTGGCACGTATACAAAACCCGACCGTGTATGTGACATGTATACAAAACCCAACCGTGTATGTGACACGTATACAAAACCCGACCACGTATGTGACACGTATACAAAACCCGACCACGTATGTAACACGTATACAAAACCCAACCATGTATGTGACACGTATACAAAACCCGACCATGTATGTGACCTGTATACAAAACCCGACCATGTATGTCACCCGTATACAAAGCCCGACCATGTATGTGACATGTATACAAAACCCGACCATGTATGTGACACGTATACAAAACCCGACCATGTATGTGACACGTATACAAAACCCGACCATGTATGTGACACATATACAAAACCCGACCATGTATGTCACCCGTATACAAAATCCAACCATGTATGTGACACGTATAGAAAACCCAACCATGTATGTGACCTGTATACAAAACCCGACCATGTATGTGACACGTATACAAATCCTGACCATGTATGTGACACGTATACAAAATCCGACCATGTATGTGACACGTATACAAAATCCAACCATGTATGTGACACGTATAGAAAACCCGACCATGCATGTGACACGTATACAAAACCCAACCATGTATGTGACACGTATACAAAACCCAACCATGTATGTGACACGTATACAAAATCCAACCATGTATGTGACCTGTATACAAAACCCGACCATGTATGTTGCACGTATACAAAACCCGACCATGTATGTGACACGTATACAAAACCCGACCATGTATGTGACCTGTATACAAAACCAGACCATATATGTCACCCGTATACAAAGCCCGACCATGTATGTGACCTGTATACAAAATCCGACCATGTATGTGACCTGTATACAAAACCCGACCATGTATGTGACACGTATACAAAATCCAACCATGTATGTGACACGTATAGAAAACCCGACAATGTATGTGACACGTATACAAAACCCGACCATGTATGTCACCCGTATACAAAATCCAACCATGTATGTGACACGTATAGAAAACCCAACCATGTATGTGACCTGTATACAAAACCCGACCATGTATGTGACACGTATACAAATCCTGACCATGTATGTGACACGTATACAAAATCCGACCATGTATGTGACACGTATACAAAATCCAACCATGTATGTGACACGTATAGAAAACCCGACCATGCATGTGACACGTATACAAAACCCAACCATGTATGTGACACGTATACAAAACCCAACCATGTATGTGACACGTATACAAAATCCAACCATGTATGTGACCTGTATACAAAACCCGACCATGTATGTTGCACGTATACAAAACCCGACCATGTATGTGACACGTATACAAAACCCGACCATGTATGTGACCTGTATACAAAACCAGACCATATATGTCACCCGTATACAAAGCCCGACCATGTATGTGACCTGTATACAAAATCCGACCATGTATGTGACCTGTATACAAAACCCGACCATGTATGTGACACGTATACAAAATCCAACCATGTATGTGACACGTATAGAAAACCCGACAATGTATGTGACACGTATACAAAGCCCGACCATGTATGTGACACGTATACAAAACCCGACCATGTATGTGACACGTATACAAAATCCAACCATTTATGTGACCTGTATACAAAATCCAACCATGTATGTGACCTGTATACAAAACCCGACCATGTATGTGACACGTATACAAAACCCGACCATGTATGTGGCACGTATACAAAACCCGACCATGTATGTGACATGTATACAAAACCCGACCGTGTATGTGACACGTATACAAAACCCGACCATGTATGTGACACGTATAGAAAACCCGACCATGTATGTGACACGTATACAAAACCCGACCATGTATGTGACACGTATACAAAACCCGACCATGTATGTGACACGTATACAAAATCCAACCATGTATGTGACACGTATAGAAAACCCGACCATGTATGTGACACGTATACAAAATCCGACCATGTATGTGACACGTATAGAAAACCCGACCATGTATGTGACACGTATACAAAACCCAACCATGTATGTGACACGTATACAAAACCCAACCATGTATGTTACATGTATACAAAATCCAACCATGTATGTGACCTGTATACAAAACCCGACCATGTATGTTGCACGTATACAAAACCCGACCATGTATATCACCCGTATACAAAATCCAACCATGTATGTGACACGTATAGAAAACCCAACCATGTATGTGACCTGTATACAAAACCCGACCATGTATGTGACACGTATACAAAACCCGACCATGTATGTGACATGTATACAAAATCCGACCATGTATGTGACACGTATACAAAATCCAACCATGTATGTGACACGTATAGAAAACCCGACCATGTATGTGACATGTATACAAAATCCAACCATGTATGTGACCTGTATACAAAACCCGACCATGTATGTTGCACGTATACAAAACCCGACCATGTATGTGACACGTATACAAAACCCGACCATGTATGTGACCTGTATACAAAACCCGACCATGTATGTCACCCGTATACAAAGCCCGACCATGTATGTGACCTGTATACAAAACCCGACCATGTATGTGACCTGTATACAAAACCGACCATGTATGTCACCCGTATATAAAGCCCGACCATGTATGTGACACGTATACAAAATCCAACCATGTATGTGACACGTATAGAAAACCCGACCATGTATGTGACACATACAAAACCCGACCATGTATGTGACACGTATACAAAACCCGACCATGTATGTGACACGTATACAAAACCCGACCATGTATGTGACACGTATACAAAATCCAACCATGTATGTGACCTGTATACAAAACCCGACCATGTATGTCACCCGTATACAAAGCCCGACCATGTATGTGACCCGTATACAAAATCCGACCATGTATGTGACCTGTATACAAAATCCGACCATGTATGTGACCTGTATACAAAACCCGACCATGTATGTGACACGTATACAAAATCCAACCATGTATGTGGCACGTATACAAAACCCGACCGTGTATGTGACATGTATACAAAACCCGACCGTGTATGTGACACGTATACAAAACCCGACCACGTATGTGACACGTATACAAAACCCGACCACGTATGTAACACGTATACAAAACCCAACCATGTATGTGACACGTATACAAAACCCGACCATGTATGTGACCTGTATACAAAACCCGACCATGTATGTCACCCGTATACAAAGCCCGACCATGTATGTGACATGTATACAAAACCCGACCATGTATGTGACACGTATACAAAACCCGACCATGTATGTCACCCGTATACAAAATCCAACCATGTATGTGACACGTATAGAAAACCCAACCATGTATGTGACCTGTATACCGACCCGACCATGTATGTGACACGTATACAAATCCTGACCATGTATGTGACACGTATACAAAATCCAACCATGTATGTGACCTGTATACAAAACCCGACCATGTATGTTGCACGTATACAAAACCCGACCATGTATGTGACACGTATACAAAACCCGACCATGTATGTGACCTGTATACAAAACCAGACCATATATGTCACCCGTATACAAAGCCCGACCATGTATGTGACCTGTATACAAAACCCGACCATGTATGTGACACGTATACAAAATCCAACCATGTATGTGACACGTATAGAAAACCCGACAATGTATGTGACACGTATACAAAGCCCGACCATGTATGTGACACGTATACAAAACCTGACCATGTATGTGACACGTATACAAAATCCAACCATGTATGTGACCTGTATACAAAATCCAACCATGTATGTGACCTGTATACAAAACCCGACCATGTATGTGACACGTATACAAAACCCGACCATGTATGTGGCACGTATACAAAACCCGACCATGTATGTGACATGTATACAAAACCCGACCATGTATGTGACACGTATAGAAAACCCGACCATGTATGTGACACGTATAGAAAACCCGACCATGTATGTGACACGTATAGAAAACCCGACCATGTATGTGACACGTGTACAAAACCCGACCATGTATGTGACACGTATACAAAACCCGAACATGTATGTGACACGTATACAAAATCCGACCATGTATGTGACCTGTATACAAAACCCGACCATGTATGTCACCCGTATACAAAGCCCGACCATGTATGTGACCCGTATACAAAATCCGACCATGTATGTGACCTGTATACAAAATCCGACCATGTATGTGACCTGTATACAAAACCCGACCATGTATGTGACACGTATACAAAATCCAACCGTGTATGTGGCACGTATACAAAACCCGACCGTGTATGTGACACGTATACAAAACCCGACCGTGTATGTGACACGTATACAAAACCCGACCACGTATGTGACACGTATACAAAACCCGACCACGTATGTAACACGTATACAAAACCCGACCATGTATGTGACACGTATACAAAACCCGACCATGTATGTGACCTGTATACAAAACCCGACCATGTATGTCACCCGTATACAAAGCCCGACCATGTATGTGACATGTATACAAAACCCGACCATGTATGTGACACGTATACAAAACCCGACCATGTATGTGACACGTATACAAAACCCGACCATGTATGTGACACGTATACAAAACCCGACCATGTATGTCACCTGTATACAAAATCCAACCATGTATGTGACACGTATAGAAAACCCAACCATGTATGTGACCTGTATACAAAACCCGACCATGTATGTGACATGTATACAAATCCCGACCATGTATGTGACACGTATACAAAATCCGACCATGTATGTGACACGTATACAAAATCCAACCATGTATGTGACACGTATAGAAAACCCGACCATGCATGTGACACGTATACAAAACCCAACCATGTATGTGACACGTATACAAAACCCAACCATGTATGTGACACGTATACAAAATCCAACCATGTATGTGACCTGTATACAAAACCCGACCATGTATGTTGCACGTATACAAAACCCGACCATGTATGTGACACGTATACAAAACCCGACCATGTATGTGACCTGTATACAAAACCCGACCATGTATGTCACCCGTATACAAAGCCCGACCATGTATGTGACACGTATACAAAACCCGACCATGTATGTGACACGTATACAAAACCCGACCATGTATGTGACACGTATACAAAACCCGACCATGTATGTGACACGTATACAAAACCCGACCATGTATGTCACCCGTATACAAAATCCAACCATGTATGTGACACGTATAGAAAACCCAACCATGTATGTGACCTGTATACAAAACCCGACCATGTATGTGACACGTATACAAATCCTGACCATGTATGTGACACGTATACAAAATCCAACCATGTATGTGACCTGTATACAAAACCCGACCATGTATGTTGCACGTATACAAAACCCGACCATGTATGTGACACGTATACAAAACCCGACCATGTATGTGACCTGTATACAAAACCAGACCATATATGTCACCCGTATACAAAGCCCGACCATGTATGTGACCTGTATACAAAACCCGACCATGTATGTGACACGTATACAAAATCCAACCATGTATGTGACACGTATAGAAAACCCGACAATGTATGTCACCCGTATACAAAGCCCGACCATGTATGTGACCTGTATACAAAATCTGACCATGTATGTGACCTGTATACAAAACCCGACTATGTATGTGACACGTATACAAAATCCAACCATGTATGTGACACGTATAGAAAACCCGACAATGTATGTGACACGTATACAAAGCCCGACCATGTATGTGACACGTATACAAAACCCGACCATGTATGTGACACGTATACAAAATCCAACCATGTATGTGACCTGTATACAAAATCCAACCATGTATGTGACCTGTATACAAAACCCGACCATGTATGTGACACGTATACAAAACCCGACCATGTATGTGGCACGTATACAAAACCCGACCATGTATGTGACATGTATACAAAACCCGACCGTGTATGTGACACGTATACAAAACCCGACCATGTATGTGACACGTATAGAAAACCCGACCATGTATGTGACACGTATACAAAACCCGACCATGTATGTGACACGTATACAAAACCCGACCATGTATGTGACACGTATACAAAATCCAACCATGTATGTGACACGTATAGAAAACCCGACCATGTATGTGACACGTATACAAAACCCGACCATGTATGTGACACGTATACAAAACCCGACCATGTATGTGACACGTATACAAAATCCAACCATGTATGTGACCTGTATACAAAACCCGACCATGTATGTCACCCGTATACAAAGCCCGACCATGTATGTGACCCGTATACAAAATCCGACCATGTATGTGACCTGTATACAAAATCCGACCATGTATGTGACCTGTATACAAAACCCGACCATGTATGTGACACGTATACAAAATCCAACCATGTATGTGGCACGTATACAAAACCCGACCGTGTATGTGACATGTATACAAAACCCGACCGTGTATGTGACACGTATACAAAACCCGACCACGTATGTGACACGTATACAAAACCCAACCACGTATGTATCACGTATACAAAACCCAACCATGTATGTGACACGTATACAAAACCCGACCATGTATGTGACCTGTATACAAAACCCGACCATGTATGTCACCCGTATACAAAGCCCGACCATGTATGTGACATGTATACAAAACCCGACCATGTATGTGACACGTATACAAAACCCGACCATGTATGTGACACGTATACAAAACCCGACCATGTATGTGACACGTATACAAAACCCGACCATGTATGTCACCCGTATACAAAATCCAACCATGTATGTGACACGTATAGAAAACCCAACCATGTATGTGACCTGTATACAAAACCCGACCATGTATGTGACACGTATACAAATCCCGACCATGTATGTGACACGTATACAAAATCCGACCATGTATGTGACACGTATACAAAATCCAACCATGTATGTGACACGTATAGAAAACCCGACCATGCATGTGACACGTATACAAAACCCAACCATGTATGTGACACGTATACAAAACCCAACCATGTATGTGACACGTATACAAAATCCAACCATGTATGTTACCTGTATACAAAACCCGACCATGTATGTTGCACGTATACAAAACCCGACCATGTATGTGACACGTATACAAAACCCGACCATGTATGTGACCTGTATACAAAACCCGACCGTGTATGTGACACGTATACAAAACCCGACCATGTATGTGACACGTATACAAAACCCGACCACGTATGTGACACGTATACAAAACCCGACCACGTATGTAACACGTATACAAAACCCAACCATGTATGTCACCCGTATACAAAGCCCGACCATGTATGTGACCTGTATACAAAATCCGACCATGTATGTGACCTGTATACAAAACCCGACCATGTATGTGACACGTATACAAAATACAACCATGTATGTGACACGTATAGAAAACCCGACCATGTATGTGACACGTATAACAAAACCCGACCATGTATGTGACACGTATACAAAACCCGACCATGTATGTGACACGTATACAAAATCCAACCATGTATGTGACCTGTATACAAAACCCGACCATGTATGTCACCCGTATACAAAGCCCGACCATGTATGTGACACGTATACAAAACCCGACCATGTATGTGACACGTATACAAAACCCGACCATGTATGTGCCACGTATACAAAACCCGACCATGTATGTGACACGTATACAAAACCCAACCATGTATGTGACCTGTATACAAAACCCGACCATGTATGTGACATGTATACAAAACCCGACCATGTATGTGACCTGTATACAAAACCCGACCATGTATGTCACCTGTATACAAAGCCCGACCATGTATGTGACACGTATACAAAACCCGACCATGTATGTGACACGTATACAAAACCCGACCATGTATGTGACACGTATACAAAACCCGACCATGTATGTGACACGTATACAAAACCCAACCATGTATGTGACACGTATACAAAATCCAACCATGTATGTGACCTGTATACAAAACCCGACCATGTATGTTGCACGTATACAAAACCCGACCAAGTATGTGAAACGTATACAAAACCCGACCATGTATGTGACACGTATACAAAACCCGACCATGCATGTGACACGTATACAAAACCCAACCATGTATGTGACACGTATACAAAACCCAACCATGTATGTGACACGTATACAAAATCCAACCATGTATGAGACACGTACCAAAACCCAACAATGTATGTGACACGTGTACAAAACCCGACCATGTATGTGACACATATACAAACCCCGACCATGTATGTGACACGTATACAAAACCCAACCATGTATGTGACACGTATACAAAATCCAACCATGTATGTGACACGTATCCAACTCCCGACCATGTATGTGACACGTATGCAAACCCCGACCATGTACGTAACACGTATACAAAACCCGACCATGTATGTGACACGTATACAAAACCCGACCATATATGTGACACCTATCCAAAACTCTACCATGTATGTGACACGTATACAAAACCCGACCATGTATGTGACACGTATAAAAAACCCGACCATATATGTGACACCTATCCAAAACTCTACCATGTATGTGACACGTATACAACACCCGACCATGTATGTGACCTGTATACAAAACCCGACCATGTATGTGACCTGTATACAAAACCCGACCATGTATGTGACCCGGATGCAAAACCCGACCATGTATGTGACACGTATACAAAGCCCGACCATGTATGTGACCTGTATACAAAACCCGACCATGTATATGACACGTATACAAACTCCGACCATGTATGTGGCACGTATACAAAACCCGACCATGTATGTAATACGTATACAACACCCGACATGTATGTGACACGTATACAAAACCCGACCATGTATGTGACACGTATACAAAACCCGACCATGTATGTGACACGTATACAAAACCCGACCATGTATGTGACACGTATACAAAACCCAACCATGTATGTGACACGTATACAAAATCCAACCATGTATGTGACCTGTATACAAAACCCGACCATGTATGTTGCACGTATACAAAACCCGACCAAGTATGTGAAACGTATACAAAACCCGACCATGTATGTGACACGTATACAAAACCCGACCATGTATGTGACACGTATACAAAACCCAACCATGTATGTGACACGTATACAAAACCCAACCATGTATGTGACACGTATACAAAATCCAACCATGTATGTGACACGTACCAAAACCCAACAATGTATGTGACACGTATACAAAACCCGACCATGTATGTGACACATATACAAACCCCGACCATGTATGTGACACGTATACAAAACCCAACCATGTATGTGACACGTATACAAAATCCAACCATGTATGTGACACGTATCCAACTCCCGACCATGTATGTGACACGTATACAAACCCCGACCATGTATGTAACACGTATACAAAACCCGACCATGTATGTGACACGTATACAAACCCCGACCATGTATGTAACACGTATACAAAACCCGACCATGTATGTGACACGTATACAAAACCCGACCATATATGTGACACCTATCCAAAACTCTACCATGTATGTGACACGTATACAAAACCCGACCATGTATGTGACACGTATACAAAACCCGACCATGTATGACACGTATACAAAACCCAACCATGTATGTGACACGTATACAAAACTCTACCATGTATGTGACACGTATACAACACCCGACCATGTATGTGACCTGTATACAAAACCCGACCATGTATGTGACCTGTATACAAAACCCGACCATGTATGTGACCCGGATACAAAACCCGACCATGTATGTGACACGTATACAAAGCCCGACCATGTATGTGACCTGTATACAAAACCCGACCATGTATATGACACGTATACAAACTCCGACCATGTATGTGGCACGTATACAAAACCCGACCATGTATGTAATACGTATACAACACCCGACATGTATGTGACACGTATACAAAACCCGACCATGTATGTGACACGTATACAAAACCCGACCATGTATGTGACACGTATACAAAACCGACCATGTATGTGACACGTATACAAAACCCAACCATGTATGTGACACGTATACAAAATCCAACCATGTATGTGACCTGTATACAAAACCCGACCATGTATGTTGCACGTATACAAAACCCGACCAAGTATGTGAAACGTATACAAAACCCGACCATGTATGTGACATGTATACAAAACCCGACCATGTATGTGACACGTATACAAAACCCAACCACGTATGTGACACGTATACAAAACCCAACCATGTATGTCACCCGTATACAAAGCCCGACCATGTATGTGACCTGTATACAAAACCCGACCATGTATGTGACCTGTATACAAAACCGACCATGTATGTCACCCGTATATAAAGCCCGACCATGTATGTGACACGTATACAAAATCCAACCATGTATGTGACACGTATAGAAAACCCGACCATGTATGTGACACATACAAAACCCGACCATGTATGTGACACGTATACAAAACCCGACCATGTATGTGACACGTATACAAAACCCGACCATGTATGTGACACGTATACAAAATCCAACCATGTATGTGACCTGTATACAAAACCCGACCATGTATGTCACCCGTATACAAAGCCCGACCATGTATGTGACCCGTATACAAAATCCGACCATGTATGTGACCTGTATACAAAATCCGACCATGTATGTGACCTGTATACAAAACCCGACCATGTATGTGACACGTATACAAAATCCAACCATGTATGTGGCACGTATACAAAACCCGACCGTGTATGTGACATGTATACAAAACCCGACCGTGTATGTGACACGTATACAAAACCCGACCACGTATGTGACACGTATACAAAACCCGACCACGTATGTAACACGTATACAAAACCCAACCATGTATGTGACACGTATACAAAACCCGACCATGTATGTGACCTGTATACAAAACCCGACCATGTATGTCACCCGTATACAAAGCCCGACCATGTATGTGACATGTATACAAAACCCGACCATGTATGTGACACGTATACAAAACCCGACCATGTATGTGACACGTATACAAAACCCGACCATGTATGTGACACGTATACAAAACCCGACCATGTATGTCACCCGTATACAAAATCCAACCATGTATGTGACACGTATAGAAAACCCAACCATGTATGTGACCTGTATACAAAACCCGACCATGTATGTGACACGTATACAAATCCTGACCATGTATGTGACACGTATACAAAATCCAACCATGTATGTGACCTGTATACAAAACCCGACCATGTATGTTGCACGTATACAAAACCCGACCATGTATGTGACACGTATACAAAACCCGACCATGTATGTGACCTGTATACAAAACCAGACCATATATGTCACCCGTATACAAAGCCCGACCATGTATGTGACCTGTATACAAAACCCGACCATGTATGTGACACGTATACAAAATCCAACCATGTATGTGACACGTATAGAAAACCCGACAATGTATGTGACACGTATACAAAGCCCGACCATGTATGTGACACGTATACAAAACCCGACCATGTATGTGACACGTATACAAAATCCAACCATGTATGTGACCTGTATACAAAATCCAACCATGTATGTGACCTGTATACAAAACCCGACCATGTATGTGACACGTATACAAAACCCGACCATGTATGTGGCACGTATACAAAACCCGACCATGTATGTGACATGTATACAAAACCCGACCATGTATGTGACACGTATAGAAAACCCGACCATGTATGTGACACGTATAGAAAACCCGACCATGTATGTGACACGTATAGAAAACCCGACCATGTATGTGACACGTGTACAAAACCCGACCATGTATGTGACACGTATACAAAACCCGACCATGTATGTGACACGTATACAAAATCCAACCATGTATGTGACACGTATAGAAAACCCGACCATGTATGTGACACGTATACAAAACCCGACCATGTATGTGACACGTATACAAAACCTGACCATGTATGTGACACGTATACAAAATCCGACCATGTATGTGACCTGTATACAAAACCCGACCATGTATGTCACCCGTATACAAAGCCCGACCATGTATGTGACCCGTATACAAAATCCGACCATGTATGTGACCTGTATACAAAATCCGACCATGTATGTGACCTGTATACAAAACCCGACCATGTATGTGACACGTATACAAAATCCAACCGTGTATGTGGCACGTATACAAAACCCGACCGTGTATGTGACACGTATACAAAACCCGACCGTGTATGTGACACGTATACAAAACCCGACCACGTATGTGACACGTATACAAAACCCGACCACGTATGTAACACGTATACAAAACCCGACCATGTATGTGACACGTATACAAAACCCGACCATGTATGTGACCTGTATACAAAACCCGACCATGTATGTCACCCGTATACAAAGCCCGACCATGTATGTGACATGTATACAAAACCCGACCATGTATGTGACACGTATACAAAACCCGACCATGTATGTGACACGTATACAAAACCCGACCATGTATGTGACACGTATACAAAACCCGACCATGTATGTCACCTGTATACAAAATCCAACCATGTATGTGACACGTATAGAAAACCCAACCATGTATGTGACCTGTATACAAAACCCGACCATGTATGTGACATGTATACAAATCCCGACCATGTATGTGACACGTATACAAAATCCGACCATGTATGTGACACGTATACAAAATCCAACCATGTATGTGACACGTATAGAAAACCCGACCATGCATGTGACACGTATACAAAACCCAACCATGTATGTGACACGTATACAAAACCCAACCATGTATGTGACACGTATACAAAATCCAACCATGTATGTGACCTGTATACAAAACCCGACCATGTATGTTGCACGTATACAAAACCCGACCATGTATGTGACACGTATGCAAAACCCGACCATGTATGTGACCTGTATACAAAACCCGACCATGTATGTCACCCGTATACAAAGCCCGACCATGTATGTGACACGTATACAAAACCCGACCATGTATGTGACACGTATACAAAACCCGACCATGTATGTGACACGTATACAAAACCCGACCATGTATGTGACACGTATACAAAACCCGACCATGTATGTCACCCGTATACAAAATCCAACCATGTATGTGACACGTATAGAAAACCCAACCATGTATGTGACCTGTATACAAAACCCGACCATGTATGTGACACGTATACAAATCCTGACCATGTATGTGACACGTATACAAAATCCAACCATGTATGTGACCTGTATACAAAACCCGACCATGTATGTTGCACGTATACAAAACCCGACCATGTATGTGACACGTATACAAAACCCGACCATGTATGTGACCTGTATACAAAACCAGACCATATATGTCACCCGTATACAAAGCCCGACCATGTATGTGACCTGTATACAAAACCCGACCATGTATGTGACACGTATACAAAATCCAACCATGTATGTGACACGTATAGAAAACCCGACAATGTATGTGACACGTATACAAAGCCCGACCATGTATGTGACACGTATACAAAACCCGACCATGTATGTGACACGTATGCAAAACCCGACCATGTATGTGACCTGTATACAAAACCCGACCATGTATGTCACCCGTATACAAAGCCCGACCATGTATGTGACACGTATACAAAACCCGACCATGTATGTGACACGTATACAAAACCCGACCATGTATGTGACACGTATACAAAACCCGACCATGTATGTGACACATATACAAAACCCGACCATGTATGTCACCCGTATACAAAATCCAACCATGTATGTGACACGTATAGAAAACCCAACCATGTATGTGACCTGTATACAAAACCAGACCATATATGTCACCCGTATACAAAGCCCGACCATGTATGTGACCTGTATACAAAACCCGACCATGTATGTGACACGTATACAAAATCCAACCATGTATGTGACACGTATAGAAAACCCGACAATGTATGTGACACGTATACAAAGCCCGACCATGTATGTGACACGTATACAAAACCCGACCATGTATGTGACACGTATACAAAATCCAACCATGTATGTGACCTGTATACAAAATCCAACCATGTATGTGACCTGTATACAAAACCCGACCATGTATGTGACACGTATACAAAACCCGACCATGTATGTGGCACGTATACAAAACCCGACCATGTATGTGACATGTATACAAAACCCGACCATGTATGTGACACGTATACAAAACCCGACCATGTATGTGACACGTATAGAAAACCCGACCATGTATGTGACACGTATAGAAAACCCGACCATGTATGTGACACGTGTACAAAACCCGACCATGTATGTGACACGTATACAAAACCCGACCATGTATGTGACACGTATACAAAATCCAACCATGTATGTGACACGTATAGAAAACCCGACCATGTATGTGACACATATACAAAACCCGACCATGTATGTGACACGTATACAAAACCCGACCATGTATGTGACACGTATACAAAATCCGACCATGTATGTGACCTGTATACAAAACCCGACCATGTATGTCACCCGTATACAAAGCCCGACCATGTATGTGACCCGTATACAAAATCCGACCATGTATGTGACCTGTATACAAAATCCGACCATGTATGTGACCTGTATACAAAACCCGACCATGTATGTGACACGTATACAAAATCCAACCGTGTATGTGGCACGTATACAAAACCCGACCGTGTATGTGACATGTATACAAAACCCGACCGTGTATGTGACACGTATACAAAACCCGACCACGTATGTGACACGTATACAAAACCCGACCACGTATGTAACACGTATACAAAACCCGACCATGTATGTGACACGTATACAAAACCCGACCATGTATGTGACCTGTATACAAAACCCGACCATGTATGTCACCCGTATACAAAGCCCGACCATGTATGTGACATGTATACAAAACCCGACCATGTATGTGACACGTATACAAAACCCGACCATGTATGTGACACGTATACAAAACCCGACCATGTATGTGACACGTATACAAAACCCGACCATGTATGTCACCTGTATACAAAATCCAACCATGTATGTGACACGTATAGAAAACCCAACCATGTATGTGACCTGTATACAAAACCCGACCATGTATGTGACATGTATACAAATCCCGACCATGTATGTGACACGTATACAAAATCCGACCATGTATGTGACACGTATACAAAATCCAACCATGTATGTGACACGTATAGAAAACCCGACCATGCATGTGACACGTATACAAAACCCAACCATGTATGTGACACGTATACAAAACCCAACCATGTATGTGACACGTATACAAAATCCAACCATGTATGTGACCTGTATACAAAACCCGACCATGTATGTTGCACGTATACAAAACCCGACCATGTATGTGACACGTATACAAAACCCGACCATGTATGTGACCTGTATACAAAACCCGACCATGTATGTCACCCGTATACAAAGCCCGACCATGTATGTGACCTGTATACAAAATCTGACCATGTATGTGACCTGTATACAAAACCCGACTATGTATGTGACACGTATACAAAATCCAACCATGTATGTGACACGTATAGAAAACCCGACAATGTATGTGACACGTATACAAAGCCCGACCATGTATGTGACACGTATACAAAACCCGACCATGTATGTGACACGTATACAAAATCCAACCATGTATGTGACCTGTATACAAAACCCGACCATGTATGTCACCCGTATACAAAGCCCGACCATGTATGTGACCCGTATACAAAATCCGACCATGTATGTGACCTGTATACAAAATCCGACCATGTATGTGACCTGTATACAAAACCCGACCATGTATGTGACACGTATACAAAATCCAACCATGTATGTGGCACGTATACAAAACCCGACCGTGTATGTGACATGTATACAAAACCCGACCGTGTATGTGACACGTATACAAAACCCGACCACGTATGTGACACGTATACAAAACCCAACCACGTATGTATCACGTATACAAAACCCAACCATGTATGTGACACGTATACAAAACCTGACCATGTATGTGACCTGTATACAAAACCCGACCATGTATGTCACCCGTATACAAAGCCCGACCATGTATGTGACATGTATACAAAACCCGACCATGTATGTGACACGTATACAAAACCCGACCATGTATGTGACACGTATACAAAACCCGACCATGTATGTGACACGTATACAAAACCCGACCATGTATGTCACCCGTATACAAAATCCAACCATGTATGTGACACGTATAGAAAACCCAACCATGTATGTGACCTGTATACAAAACCCGACCATGTATGTGACACGTATACAAATCCCGACCATGTATGTGACACGTATACAAAATCCGACCATGTATGTGACACGTATACAAAATCCAACCATGTATGTGACACGTATAGAAAACCCGACCATGCATGTGACACGTATACAAAACCCAACCATGTATGTGACACGTATACAAAACCCAACCATGTATGTGACACGTATACAAAATCCAACCATGTATGTTACCTGTATACAAAACCCGACCATGTATGTTGCACGTATACAAAACCCGACCATGTATGTGACACGTATACAAAACCCGACCATGTATGTGACCTGTATACAAAACCCGACCGTGTATGTGACACGTATACAAAACCCGACCATGTATGTGACACGTATACAAAACCCGACCACGTATGTAACACGTATACAAAACCCAACCATGTATGTCACCCGTATACAAAGCCCGACCATGTATGTGACCTGTATACAAAATCCGACCATGTATGTGACCTGTATACAAAACCCGACCATGTATGTGACACGTATACAAAATACAACCATGTATGTGACACGTATAGAAAACCCGACCATGTATGTGACACGTATAACAAAACCCGACCATGTATGTGACACGTATACAAAACCCGACCATGTATGTGACACGTATACAAAATCCAACCATGTATGTGACCTGTATACAAAACCCGACCATGTATGTCACCCGTATACAAAGCCCGACCATGTATGTGACACGTATACAAAACCCGACCATGTATGTGACACGTATACAAAACCCGACCATGTATGTGCCACGTATACAAAACCCGACCATGTATGTGACACGTATACAAAACCCAACCATGTATGTGACCTGTATACAAAACCCGACCATGTATGTGACATGTATACAAAACCCGACCATGTATGTGACCTGTATACAAAACCCGACCATGTATGTCACCTGTATACAAAGCCCGACCATGTATGTGACACGTATACAAAACCCGACCATGTATGTGACACGTATACAAAACCCGACCATGTATGTGACACGTATACAAAACCCGACCATGTATGTGACACGTATACAAAACCCAACCATGTATGTGACACGTATACAAAATCCAACCATGTATGTGACCTGTATACAAAACCCGACCATGTATGTTGCACGTATACAAAACCCGACCAAGTATGTGAAACGTATACAAAACCCGACCATGTATGTGACACGTATACAAAACCCGACCATGCATGTGACACGTATACAAAACCCAACCATGTATGTGACACGTATACAAAACCCAACCATGTATGTGACACGTATACAAAATCCAACCATGTATGAGACACGTACCAAAACCCAACAATGTATGTGACACGTATACAAAACCCGACCATGTATGTGACACATATACAAACCCCGACCATGTATGTGACACGTATACAAAACCCAACCATGTATGTGACACGTATACAAAATCCAACCATGTATGTGACACGTATCCAACTCCCGACCATGTATGTGACACGTATGCAAACCCCGACCATGTACGTAACACGTATACAAAACCCGACCATGTATGTGACACGTATACAAAACCCGACCATATATGTGACACCTATCCAAAACTCTACCATGTATGTGACACGTATACAAAACCCGACCATGTATGTGACACGTATACAAAACCCGACCATATATGTGACACCTATCCAAAACTCTACCATGTATGTGACACGTATACAACACCCGACCATGTATGTGACCTGTATACAAAACCCGACCATGTATGTGACCTGTATACAAAACCCGACCATGTATGTGACCCGGATGCAAAACCCGACCATGTATGTGACACGTATACAAAGCCCGACCATGTATGTGACCTGTATACAAAACCCGACCATGTATATGACACGTATACAATCTCCGACCATGTATGTGGCACGTATACAAAACCCGACCATGTATGTAATACGTATACAACACCCGACATGTATGTGACACGTATACAAAACCCGACCATGTATGTGACACGTATACAAAACCCGACCATGTATGTGACACGTATACAAAACCCGACCATGTATGTGACACGTATACAAAACCCAACCATGTATGTGACACGTATACAAAATCCAACCATGTATGTGACCTGTATACAAAACCCGACCATGTATGTTGCACGTATACAAAACCCGACCAAGTATGTGAAACGTATACAAAACCCGACCATGTATGTGACACGTATACAAAACCCGACCATGTATGTGACACGTATACAAAACCCAACCATGTATGTGACACGTATACAAAACCCAACCATGTATGTGACACGTATACAAAATCCAACCATGTATGTGACACGTACCAAAACCCAACAATGTATGTGACACGTATACAAAACCCGACCATGTATGTGACACATATACAAACCCCGACCATGTATGTGACACGTATACAAAACCCAACCATGTATGTGACACGTATACAAAATCCAACCATGTATGTGACACGTATCCAACTCCCGACCATGTATGTGACACGTATACAAACCCCGACCATGTATGTAACACGTATACAAAACCCGACCATGTATGTGACACGTATACAAACCCCGACCATGTATGTAACACGTATACAAAACCCGACCATGTATGTGACACGTATACAAAACCCGACCATATATGTGACACCTATCCAAAACTCTACCATGTATGTGACACGTATACAAAACCCGACCATGTATGTGACACGTATACAAAACCCGACCATGTATGACACGTATACAAAACCCAACCATGTATGTGACACGTATACAAAACTCTACCATGTATGTGACACGTATACAAAACTCTACCATGTATGTGACACGTATACAACACCCGACCATGTATGTGACCTGTATACAAAACCCGACCATGTATGTGACCCGTATACAAAACCCGACCATGTATGTGACCCGGATACAAAACCCGACCATGTATGTGACACGTATACAAAGCCCGACCATGTATGTGACCTGTATACAAAACCCGACCATGTATATGACACGTATACAAACTCCGACCATGTATGTGGCACGTATACAAAACCCGACCATGTATGTAATACGTATACAACACCCGACATGTATGTGACACGTATACAAAACCCGACCATGTATGTGACACGTATACAAAACCCAACCATGTATGTGACACGTATACAAAATCCAACCATGTATGTGACCTGTATACAAAACCCGACCATGTATGTTGCACGTATACAAAACCCGACCAAGTATGTGAAACGTATACAAAACCCGACCATGTATGTGACATGTATACAAAACCCGACCATGTATGTGACACGTATACAAAACCCAACCACGTATGTGACACGTATACAAAACCCAACCATGTATGTGACACGTATACAAAATCCAACCATGTATGTCACCCGTATACAAAGCCCGACCATGTATGTGACACGTATACAAAACCCGACCATGTATGTGACACGTATACAAAACCCGACCATGTATGTGCCACGTATACAAAACCCGACCATGTATGTGACACGTATACAAAACCCAACCATGTATGTGACCTGTATGCAAAACCCGACCATGTATGTGACACGTATACAAAACCCGACCATGTATGTGACCTGTATACAAAACCCGACCATGTATGTCACCTGTATACAAAGCCCGACCATGTATGTGACACGTATACAAAACCCGACCATGTATGTGACACGTATACAAAACCCGACCATGTATGTGGCACGTATACAAAACCCGACCATGTATGTGACACGTATACAAAACCCAACCATGTATGTGACACGTATACAAAATCCAACCATGTATGTGACCAGTATACAAAACCCGACCATGTATGTTGCACGTATACAAAACCCGACCAAGTATGTGAAACGTATACAAAACCCGACCATGTATGTGACACGTATACAAAACCCGACCATGTATGTGACACGTATACAAAACCCAACCATGTATGTGACACGTATACAAAACCCAACCATGTATGTGACACGTATACAAAATCCAACCATGTATGTGACACGTACCAAAACCCAACAATGTATGTGACACGTATACAAAACCCGACCATGTATGTGACACATATACAAACCCCGACCATGTATGTGACACGTATACAAAACCCAACCATGTATGTGACACGTATACAAAATCCAACCATGTATGTGACACGTATCCAACTCCCGACCATGTATGTGACACGTATACAAACCCCGACCATGTATGTGACACGTATACAAAACCCGACCATATATGTGACACCTATCCAAAACTCTACCATGTATGTGACACGTATACAAAACCTGACCATGTATGTGACACGTATACAAAACCCGACCATGTATGACACGTATACAAAACCCAACCATGTATGTGACACGTATACAAAACTCTACCATGTATGTGACACGTATACAAAACTCTACCATGTATGTGAGACGTATACAACACCCGACCATGTATGTGACCTGTATACAAAACCCGACCATGTATGTGACCTGTATACAAAACCCGACCATGTATGTGACCCGGATCCAAAACCCGACCATGTATGTGACACGTATACAAAGCCCGACCATGTATGTGACCTGTATACAAAACCCGACCATGTATATGACACGTATACAAACTCCGACCATGTATGTGGCACGTATACAAAACCCGACCATGTATGTAATACGTATACAACACCCGACATGTATGTGACACGTATACAAAACCCGACCATGTATGTGACACGTATACAAAACCCGACCATGTATGTGACACGTATACAAAACCGACCATGTATGTGACACGTATACAAAACCCAACCATGTATGTGACACGTATACAAAATCCAACCATGTATGTGACCTGTATACAAAACCCGACCATGTATGTTGCACGTATACAAAACCCGACCAAGTATGTGAAACGTATACAAAACCCGACCATGTATGTGACATGTATACAAAACCCGACCATGTATGTGACACGTATACAAAACCCAACCACGTATGTGACACGTATACAAAACCCAACCATGTATGTGACACGTATACAAAATCCAACCATGTATGTGACACGTACCAAAACCCAACCATGTATGTGACACGTATACAAAACCCGACCATGTATGTGACACGTATACAAAACCCGACCATCTATGTGCCACGTATACAAAACCCGATCATGTATGTGACCTGTATACAAAACCCGACCATGTATGTCACCTGTATACAAAGCCCGACCATGTATGTGACACGTATACAAAATCCAACCATGTATGTGACACGTATACAAAACCCGACCATGTATGTGACACATATCCAAACCCGACCATGTATGTGACCTGTATACAAAACCCGACCATGTATGTGGCACGTATAGAAAACCTGACCATGTGACACGTATGTAGTCACCGGTTCTGGGTAGTGGCCACAACCTTTCCTACCTGTAATAAGACGAGATGTTTGGCTTATATGGAATTTTTTAGGCCATAACCGTGGCGGCTCCTGGTAACTAGACCCAGCTGTGTGATCTGATATAATGTCATACATCGGGAAAACACGGCACCACTCAGTTCCCCTCATCCATGACAGGCAGCTAGACCTACAGAGTTAGGAGCCGTCTCCCGCGGTACCCACTACACACATCCCACATTTTTGGTGCAGATTGCACACTGAAAAACCGCTACAAATACAGTACATTGCATGTAGATGGGATGTTCAAAACCCTATCCATACGTAGCGGGAAAAATCAACGCGGAATTCAGGGCATGCTGTGGATTTTAGACTCTGAATCATGTAAATTCTAGTGTGGATTTCATCCTTTGCAATTAGTTAGATCCAAGGACAAATCCAGACAGGACCTCTTAGCTTACAATGGGGACCGTCAATTTCCGCCGTGCATGCACGAAATCTGCGGAAGATGTGAATACAGCCTTAGAAGGGTAAGTTTGGTTGTCCGTATAGTGTCGAGCTGGTACAAGTGCTCGGCCGTGTCGGAGAATTTGTAACTGGAATGATAACCTTACTGTGCAACAGAGTTTCTCTCTGCTCATAGTAAGACGAAAATCTGAGGACAACTCTGGGTAGTTATTCTCATTTACCAGACTGGGTCTTCTCTTTTATTAAAGGGGTTGTCCTTGGGATTGGTCATCAATATCGGATCGGTCATCAATATCGGATCGGTGGAGCTCGACTCCCGGCACCCACCTCGATCCATTTACTGTTTACCAGGTGTGGCGCCGCACACATCCATAGTGGCTGTGCCTGGGATAGTAGCTCAGTCCCATTCACTTAAATGGGACCGGAACTACACCCCTATAGATGTGATATTTTAATCTTCCCCCATCGAGCTTTGTAATGTTTCAACCTATCACCTCAATAACAGCAGAACAGGACACCTAACCCCTTGTCAAATATTAGAAAGACGCAGAAGAACTTTATTAAACTGCATTAATGAACATCCACACTATATTAACAGATATACTTATGTTCTAAGCATATACAATAATTAAATTAAGCTTTACGGGGGGAAGGGAAAGTGTTGTGCGGCTTTCCTTCGTATGCTGGTTTCCCAGCATGCATTGCCAGTCTGTGGGAGAAGTGCTTTTTTCTGACGAGCAGAAAGGAGTCTTTTTGGCAACAGTGGTCTTCCAATGTCTAGGAGATCTAGTGACAGGACAGGCAGGAAAAACCAGGACATGGTTTTTGGGGGTGTCATGTAACAGACGGGCAGTTTTGTTTTGGCAAAACGGGGGTCCTTCTGAGTGTGCAAAATATTTATAGGCCTACTCTGTCCATCATGACATCTCTTACTACTCTTGGTCTAGTTGAAGATGTTGTTCACCAGTTTAACACCCTATGTAACCTCTTTATGGCAAAATACTGTAGTGAAGGCCTTCAGGCTGGGACAGTAATGGGGAAAACCATATGGAATGCGCACCGGGTAACGATTTTCAACAGTGAGAACAGGTGTGCTCAGCTCTTTTGTGACAAGTAGACGTGGTAATCTTCAAGTGAACTAGAATAAGGGTCCTCTCACACGGGCCGGGTAAATGAGCGCCGATCAACGAGACAGCTCGTTGATCGGCGATCGTTTGCTTCTTTGCACGGTACTACGATCGCTCGTCCCCATACATTTCTCCGTTTATTCCCTGTGCTGCCGACAACTATAAGATTTCATGCTGCATAAACGATACGATCAGTCGATGATCGAGCGTTTGCCCGATAATTGTCCCGTGTAAAAGGGCCTCAAGGGAAGACACGATAGTCTCTCAAGGTTGTCTGACAACATTATTCCCATCTTGTGATCAGGATGATAAAACTTTATTCAGCTTTGGCAGCAACCCGCTTTAACCCATAGTGAGTTCTTTGATGTTTTGCAACGTTGGACTGGTTGGAGAAGCACTTCCCACACTCGGGGCAGGGGTATGGCTTCTCACCAGTATGGACAACCTGATGTTTAATGAGATTAGACTTGATGGCGAAGCCCTTGCCACATTCAGAGCACAGAAAAGGCCTTTCTCCCGTGTGGATTCGCTGGTGTTTAACGAGGTTAGATTTGCTGGTAAAACCTTTTCCACAGTCGGGACAACAAAACGGTTTTTCGCCAGTGTGGATTATCTGATGCTTGACGAGATCTGAACTGCTTGTAAAACACTTTCCGCACTCAGTGCAAGAATATGGCCTTTCCCCTGTGTGTATTCTCTGGTGCGCTACCAAGTTTGTGTTGGTGGAGAAACATTTCCCGCAGGAAGGGCAAGGGAATGGCTTCTCCCCCGTGTGTGTCCTCTGGTGGGCCACCAGCTCAGAGTTACAGGTGAAGTCCTTTCCGCAGTCTGGGCAGGAGACTACTCGTCCTGAGTGCATCCTCTGGTGCTTAACAATGCCGGACTTGCTGGTAAATGTTTTCCCGCACAGAGAGCAGTCATAGAGTTTCCGAGAAGTTTCCTGAGGCGTAGAAGTTTGGTTGGCAATGAAAACGGAATCATAGTCAATGCGCACAAAGTCCGACTGTGGAACTTTAGCCCCGTCCTTGGGCTCATCTTTAACAGGAGTTGGAGTGAAATCTGTCTGAGTGTGCTCCGAGCGCATGTAAATTTTGGCATCAAGATCCTTTTCCATATTCACGTGTTCATCTTGTGCATGTTCAGTGCTTGCATCAGAGTTTATAAGGTTGTCATCTTCACAGGAGGCAGAGTTATCGGCCACGTATCTCACCGGCTGTCCCTTCCTCTTCCGGGGCTTGCACATGTTTGGATAGTGTCTGATTGGACTGATGTTGACCATGTTTTTAGTTTCGGAAACCACCTTGTCAAGTGAATCGCCCAGATCTATTGGAGAGACACGATTGATCATATTAGTGAGTAGCTAACCAGTACCTAACTAATTACAAACACAAAAAAACAACTATTCACGAGTCAAATGCGTAGGCTTTCGACACAAAAATGAGCTTGACCGACTGTGACCTTTAAAGGGGTTGTCCCAAGATTAAATGTTACCCCCTAACGACAGGATAGGTGATAACATGTTGATCGGTGGGGATCCAACAACTGGGTCCCCACCGATTACGAGAATGGAGGTCCCGTTACTCCGAATGACTGGAGCGGCAGGTCGGGCATGCGCCCAACTGCTCCATTCATTCTCTATGGCACTGCCAGCTATTTTTTTTAATGTTTTGATACTTTTGCACAATGTAAGCTCATTTCATGGAAAAAAAATCCAAGACCAAGACCTCTAACTTTTTTATTTTTCCATCGATGTAGCCACGCGTGGGCTTGTTTTTTGCGGGATGTTTTTGAATAAAACCATTTTGGGTTGCATTTAAATGATTCATTAACTTTTATTATTTCTCGTTAATCATTGGAGGACACAGCACCATGGATTTATGCTCTTACAACTAGGAGGTGACACTAGGTAGGAAAGAGCTATGCTCAAGCAGGTTATACCCTTCCCACAGACACTGGCTGATTCAGCTTTGTACGAAAGCAGTAAGAAAAAAATCCACAATCATGTCCATGGTCCCGGGAGAAAATCAAAGAGTCAGAACGACAGGTACCGGGCCCAAAATCTTGTTTTTTTATTGATCATTGTGGGACACAGCATCATGGGACGTCCTAAAGCAGTTCCAGAGGGTCGGAAAAAAAACTAAGTAAAAATCCAGTCTTGCGACCCGCCTAACATGCAGCGGCCGCCAACATTCTTCAACCCTGACTGGCATCAGCAGAGGCCAAAAAATGAATATAGTAAAACTTGGTGAACGTGTGAAGCCCAGGAACCAGTCTTGCAAAACTGAGCAACTGAAGCTTGATGCCTGACCGACCAGGAGGCACCAACAGCCCTTGTGGAATAGGCAGTAACCCAAAGGGGAGGAACTTAACCCCTGGACTGATAGGTTACAAAAATCACAGAGTCAATCCAACACACAATAGTGGCCTTCGATGCCACCAAACTCTTGTGTGGACCTTCAGGAATAACAAGAAAAAAGAATCGGAGCGCCGAAACGCTCTGTCGCGGCCAGATAGATTCGGACTGCTCTTATCAAATCAAGGCAATAGAAAGTCTGCTCTCTCGGATGAAATGGGGAGAAGTATGTTCTCTACCTTCGCCACCAGAAAAGCTGCCTTCCAAGAAAGGAGATGCAGTCAAATGTTTCGGCAAGGTTTAAAAGGAATAACCTGAAGAGGACCGAGAATGAAACGAAGATCCCAAGGCTCAATGGGATGTCTGAACGGAGCAACCCCCTGCAAAAATGTCTTCACCTGAGAATGAAAAGCTAAAGTCCTTTGAAAAAGAATTGTCAGAGCGGAAATCTGACCCCTCAGGGAAGATAAACCAATTCCCTGTTTAAGGCCAGATTGAAGGAAGGACAGGACTACGTCATAAAATAGACGTTTTTGCATTCACACCAGCAGAAAGAAGCCTTCCAGGTGCGGTGGTATATCTTGGCTGATTGAGGTTTTCTGGCCTTTAACATCGTCTACATCACTAACTCAGACGGACCCTGGGCCCTCAGAATCTCGGCTTCAACAGCCACGTCGTTAAATGCAAAGTAAAGTGGGGTGGAATAGCGGACCTTGGGGAAAGAAGATCAGGTAGAAGCGGAAGACGCCATGACACATCCGCGAGAAGGTAGACTAGATCTGCATACAAAACCCGGTGGGGCCAGTCTGGAGCCACCAGAATCGTGAGAACGCCCTCCCTCTTGAGAACTCCGGGAGTGGAGCAATAGGCGGATCCACAGAAGGAGCTACAGACCACAATGAAACCAAATTCTCCTGAAAAATAAAACCAAAGTATCTGCGCGTTTAGAAACACCAAACCGCCTGTCCGGATGTCTCCACTCCTTAGTTAATCATTTCTCCAATTTGCTATGGCTCGGGAAACATAGCTTGTGGTGCAATGGTGCTTCCTCCTCAGAGGGGGAGATGGGGTTTTTAGACTAATGGTGTCTCTTACCGCACGTATTAACGCCTGCATAGCAGATGGCAACTGCGATTCCTATTATGACTCTGAATACAAATGTGAGGAAAGAGACTGATCCACCATGGAGGCAACCTGATCATTATAGACTGCAATGGGACCCCCCTGGAAAGAGCTTGACGAAGAACGAGACTTGCCTAAGGCACCTCTGCTCCTTTTATGGGGGTCTACTGCGAAAAGTAGACTGAGTATTAACCAAACGAAAGGAAGTAGGGCGAAATTTGGGAAGGCAAACGCTCCAATTACTAAACCATGGACTGGGATAGTCTGGAAATGTCCACTAGGACCTGAGCAAAAGACATTATCCACTCAGAGGGAGCTACAGCCTCAAGGGAGGGATCATCTGGGGGTCCTGGATAGCATGCATTGAGGGCACCATGGGGTAGGCTGGCCACAATTTAAACTTTCTATCACAACTGCCACAGGCATAAAAAGTAGCCAGGCTGCCTGCTAACAGAGAAGATATGACAGAAAACAAACAGCAATGTCTAGAGAAGAAAATAAATCCCTGAGGAAGTACAAGAACAAACAATACAGCCAAAAGGCTGGACTACCAGACCCTTGGAGCCGTGTGCCCTGGCAGATGAAGACCGGGGCGGGCTGACCACAGAAAATGAACTGAAACAAAGCGGACGTTCTCAAGCCCATTTGGAAAGTGGTGCCGGTGAGGGGAGGACGCCAGCGTCCTACAGACGTAAGCGCAGCCTCCTGAGAATGTCTTCATCCAATCAAGAGAAGACTCGTGGAAGAAGGCCATTGGCTGAAAAAAGACACCTAAAAGGCCAGGGGTTGACCAAAAATGGAGGAAACAACTGTGGCCTAGGTTAGACACAAGCCGGGGCTAAATTAAAAAGCCAGGCCTCACTGACCGCGGAACAAGCGATGCGAACGCTGAAAATTTCAAAAACGGAGCTTGTCCATCAAAGGACCAGAGGTGCGAAAGTAGGGGGTAAACTCCTAGAAAAGGAATCACGACCCAATAATACCAGCCCCTAGAGAAGGGGACTCACAGCACTTCCCCAGACAAAAAAAAAAAAGAAGGGGGATGGGAACATACTTACCCTTTGTCTTCTATGGGTGCATGCAGGGGGTCACATCCTCAGTAACCTTGAACCAGCCAGTATCGCCTCCTAGTGGTAGGAGCATAAACCCATGGTGCTGTGTTCAATGATTAACGAGAAATAATAAAAGTCAATGAATTATTTAGCCCAAAACGGTTCTATTAAAAAATATTAATCATCCCGCAAAAAACAAGTCCACATATGGCCACATCGGTGGAAAAAGAAGGTTAAGGCTGATGGAACTCAGCTACATAAAAAAAACATATTTTTTTTCCATGAAATTAGCTTTTATTGTGCAAAAGTAGTAAAACATAAAAAAAAACAAGACATATTTGATATTGACCCACAGACTAAAAGTAGTTTGTTATTTATCCTGCACAGTGAACGGGGCAAAATTTACAACGTAAAAAAAAGTTGGGGGAATTGATGTTTTTTCTATTCCCTCCCAGAAAGGGTTAAAAAAATATATAATCAAAAAGTTAAATGTGCCATTGAAAAATACAACTCATGGGGCAAAAAACAAGCCCTCGTGCAGCTACGTCCTGGTAAAAACAAAAAATGTGGTGACCCAAAAACAAAATTCTGGGGTCTTGAAGAGGTTAAAGCTCCAACGAGGCTGCGTCCATAAGGGGTTAAGCATAAATACATTAAAGACATAGACTCTACATGTAAGAACATATAATCTTACTCAGTGAACTTAGTGTTTGGTGGTTCTCCATAATCATCATGTCCATGTTACTAACTGGGTCGCGCCCTAAACGTTCCCACTCCTCCATGGTGAAATTTAAAGTGACGTCTTCATCTCCTCTCGGAACCTGACACCACGAAAATAATAATAAGGTCGTCATTAACCAATTATCCAGACATCTTTCTTGGTCTTAATGTATAATGTTGGAGAAGCCCTCTCACCTCTCCGGTCAGCAGATGAATGATCTTGTTGGTGAGGTCTAGGATCTTCTGATCGTTGTTCCTCTCATGGATCAGTGAGTGAGTAGGAGGTACTGCGATAGAGCTTTGGGTTCTCACACTGAATTCATCGGAAACACTACTATCTCCAGTTTGGTCAGAGGACTTCTTAACAACAATATAATCCTAAAATTAAAAAAAAAAAAATCAACAAAAACACTAAAAAGAAGAAAAACCTATATCTACCCACCCATAGGATGAAGATCCTTACATGAAACCAATCCCCTCTTGACTATTTTTCCTTATATCTGGTCTGAGTTGACTTCCGAGGTTACTTTCCTCTCCACGTTCACCGTCCACACATCCAATCATCTCCATACCCCACTACGTTTTCATAAAACCCAAGACTTTCCATGTTCAGACCCTTCATCAGCCAGGTATCTCACCTGTGGTGTTCACTCATCCCTAGTGGCTACCGTGAGATCTGTAAACAAGGCGCAGTACCAATGTCAACATCCGGGGCTGCTGTCATGTCGACCTTCCCCGGATTACCCGCTCCGGTCCTACATGATTCCAGTATTCGTCAACGACAGCACTCCGTGTGGTATCAAAAAATGTGTCGATCCAAGATCTCAAAACAAAATGACCTTCCGATCTATACACATAGCTTGAAAAAGGCCCGACTATATGGGCGGAATCGTCCTTTTACAATGTTGGACCAATAAGTGTTTCGATACCCTACCAGGCGCGATTGCTGTCGGTGACGAATATTGGTAAACTTTCTAAGTAGATACCCAATTCCAAAATTTTTGTTCTTTCTACGTGCATATAATAATACACTTCTCTTCATTCCAGCCCAGCTTGATCCACAGCACAGCGTGATCTCGCGAGATCACACTGTGACGTCACTTCCTCCCGCAGGTCCTTCACCGGAGCGTCGGAAGAGTCAATAGACATCACTTCCAGCCGTCCAAGAAGGTTAACTCGAATCTGCAGCAGCTTCAGTGTGCAGGTAAGTATAGAAAACTCCCTATAGACAAGCACATTCATTTTTTAAAAGGTGCCCAAACGCTCCGGTGAAGGACCTGCGGGAGGAAGTGACGTTACAGCATGATCTCGCGAGATCACGCTGTGCTGTGGATCAAGCTGGGCTGGAATGAAGAGAAGTGTATGATGCTGATTGGTCGGCCTAGAGGACCAGAACAAGTTTTTGATTTTTTTTTCCTCTTGGCATGCCAGCCATCATAACTTTTTTATTTTTTATTCGACGTAGCAGTAGGAGACTTTTTTGCGGGACAAGTTGTACTTTATGAAGGTGACATTTTTTGGTACATTTACATTATCGTTCAATTTATATCTTGGGAAAAATACAGAAAAAAAGCAGTTCCGCTGGAGTTTTCAGTTATTTATTTTTTACAACATGCACCGATCCTCATAAATGATGCTATAAATTTATCGTGCAAGTTGCTACGGTCGTGACGATACCAAAAATGTGTTTATTATTTTATGTTTTTGGACTTATATTTAAAGTTTATTTATTGTTAAAAAATGTGCATTGTGTGTATTTTATCTACTGATCTTTTCTTCATATCTCCTTTTTTTTTTATTCAGTTAATTTTTTTTTTTTTCTAATCCCATAAGGGAATTTTACATTTTGAAATTAATTTTTTAACTATAATATACTGGAATATATTTATATATTGATAGTACACAGGCAGTTGTTAGGACAGAACTCAGTACAGGAAATATGGTCAAACAGCCCTGGGGTCCTTCAATGGACTGTCTGCCCATATATGGTATGTCACTCCATCGCATCATAGGGATTCCCTGTGATGCGATCAAAGTGGGATCCCCCCCTCACTCTGTCCCTTTGAATGCTACAATCAGCTCTGATTTAGACGAAGATCAACGTATTCTCTGATCTCCGCCAATAGAGCGGGGCAGTGGCTGTGTATTACAGCCGTGGCCCTGCTCCTGATCGCACAGGCACATTCTCTGAGCCCGTGCGGAAAGCAGGACGGGTATGCTCGTCCTGATGCGGCGACGTCCTACGGCTCATGATGAGGATTCTTGTCCAGCAGTAAAATAAATAATGACCTTCTTCATTCTGGTGTTAGTCCTCACATCCTCCAGTGGTGGCACAAAACCTTCTTACAGTAATATCCACCATTCGGGCCTGTGAAATTCAGATTTTCTCTACCTCATGGACCTTCAAATCCCAAATCTCGGTAGTCCCTCTCATTGAGAAAACTAATAGTCAGGCCACTAGTCATAATCTCCACAATATTCACCTCTCCAGTCAACAGGTAGATAATCTCCAGGGTGAGGTTTAGGATCCGGTCAGGGATCTGACCTCTGTCCATCTTCTACGACTTGATGGGATCCCCCTTGTTTCAATTGTGATGTCCAGATAGTTCCCACCTGTAGTAACAAAAGGAGTGTGAATTAGTCAGTATGTGTCACACCACACGCTTGCATATCCTGTCTCTTACTCCGTTGCTTCCCGATGGGTGTCTACAGAGGGTTGTCCCCAGACTATTTAAACCCACAACACTACTGGACCCCACCCTTGCTTATTTGGGACACCCATCTATGCTAAAAGTACTTGCAACGCCAGGAGGTACCACACTGCCATCAAGCCATCACACCAATTTGCCCTGGATAAACGTACCGTGTATTCCCCTTAGCCGACCATATGGCCGTCAGAATTTTTTTTGCCTGATTTCTCCTTCGATCCGACCACACAGGCTCTGAAGACAAAGGCAATATGGAGAATATGAATCTCATAATGCTCAAACTAGCACTGCCCAGCCTCAGAGAAAGCAGACGAGACCATAGACCAGCAGCGGGTCACCAACCAGCGAGCACGCTACAGAAGGGCTTCTCAACTTTTTTCTCCCCAACTAGGACATGGTGATGTCTGGGCCTCACCGTTGTTCAAAGTTCCATGCTTAAATCAAAAATGTGTCTCAATTTATCTTTAATTTTGTGTCCTGAGCCTAGTATAACATTACATTGAGAATAAAAGGAGTCACTTCTATTGCTAAATCAAAGATTGGTGAAGCCAGAGAAAGGTCTGTGCAGCATATGATAAACAGGTAACACCTATATATAGATAACTCAGGATCCACCATTCATAATAGACTGATCCTTCCTGTTCTGTAGAGATCACTTCTCAGCAGTCATCTCATTATCACCACAGGCAGGATTACACTGACAGGTTACCCCTATATATAGATAACACAGGATCCACCGTTCATAATAGACTGATCCTTCCTGTTCTGTAGTGATCACCTCTCAGCATCCTCTTATTATCATCACAGGCAGGATTACACTGACAGGAAACACCTATATATAGATAACACAGGATCCACCATTCATAATAGACTGATCCTTCCTGTTCTGTAGTGATCACCTCTCAGCATCCTCTTATTATCATCACAGGCAGGATTACACTGACAGGTTACCCCTATATATAGATAACACAGGATCCACCTTTCATAGCAGACTGACCCTTCCTGTTCTGTAGAGATCACTTCTCAGGATCATTTCATTATCGTCACAGGCAGGATTACGCTGACCAGTAACACCTATATACACATAACACTAGATAATACAGGATTCACCATTCATAATAGACTGACCTTTCCTGTTCTGTAAAGATCACTTCTCAGCATACATCTCATTATCATCACAGGCAGGGTTACACTGACAGGTAACACCTATAAACAGATAACACAGGATCCACCATTCATAATAGAATGACCTTTCCTGTTCTGTAGAGATCACTTCTCAGTATCATCTCATTATCATCACTGGTAGGATTACACTGACAGGTAGCACCTATATACAGATAACACAGGATCCACCATTCATAATAGAATGATCTTTCCTGTTCTGTAGAGATCACTACTCAGTATCATCTCATTATCATCACTGGTAGGATTACACTGACAGGTAGCACCTATATACAGATAACACAGGATCCACCATTCATAATAGAATGATCCTTCCTGTTCTGTAGAGATCACTACTCAGTATCATCTCATTATCATCACTGGTAGGATTACACTGACAGGTAGCACCTATATACAGATAACACAGGATCCACCATTTATAATAGAATGATCCTTCCTGTTCTGTAGAGATCACTACTCAGTATCATCTCATTATCATCACTGGTAGGATTACACTGACAGGTAGCACCTATATACAGATAACACAGGATCCACCATTGACAATAGGCGATGGACACAGCTCTCTACCTCCCCCTCCCTGTGCAGTGACAGAGCATGCCCACAACACTCTCCCATAAAAGTCAATATGGTTTTCTTATATCCATATGACTGCTGTAAAGCAAATCTCAGAACTGCTGTTCACATCTGGAACAAGGCAAGCAAGATGGATGCTCAAAATTCATGCACAGAAAATTAAAATAAAGTTATATACAATAGGTTATAAAAACAGATTAGGAAAATAAACATTTCCGTACATTTACAAAGATGGCGGGAGGTCATTCCTGCAAAGTGCCATGGGGGAGGGCAATGGGTTACAATGACATCTGGAGTCCTAACAAAGGCAAAGCGTAATAGACAGCCTGCCCGACCAGAGCATCAGCAGCATTCTGGCCGAGGACTCCGGGACTAGAGAAGCCCTTGGTGTTACTGTCAATATATGGACAGTGACATCAGGGGCTCCTCCAGTCCCGGAGCGCTTCTGATGCTCTGGTCGGAGACTCCGTAGTTGTAAGCCCCTGACATCACTATCCATATATGGACATTGACAGTAGGGGATCCCTCTAGGAGCGAAATCCCTGGCCAGAGCATTGCCGACGCTTTAGCTGAGGATTCCCGTGTTACAAGGCCCATAACGTCACTGTCCATATATGGACAGTGATGTCAGGGACTTCCCCGGGCTCATTGATTAAAGTAGCGCTGTACCTGGGGAGTTGGGGAGACGTATCCCACTGTATGACTATACAGTGGGATACATTGGTGCCTTCTGTCGGAGGTATACCAGGCACAGCTCCGTACACTTGGCAGTGGCTGTGTCGGGTACTGCAGCTCTTTGCGGCTCATTCCAGGGAACTGCAGTACCAGACACAGCCACTACCAAATGAATGGCGCTGTGCCAGGTAAACAATAAGGTTGTAGCGCTCACCAGAGTGCCGTGGCCCTATTGATCAGTGGAGGGTGTCAGTAGTTGGACTCCACCCATCTGATATTGATGACATATACTGAGTCCATGAAAATCCCTTCAAGCTCCAAAATATCTGTGTCCTTTAGGGGTTAAAGAGGACCTATCACCTCTCGTGACATTTCTGCTTTACTAATCACTTGTATCCTGTAATTCTAGAGCCCCTCTGTTATTCCTCCTGGCAATGTTTAAATTAATTAAAAACTGCCTATTTCCCATTCCCCTGTCAATGGGGCGTGTCTCTACACACTGTCCAATCGCTGCTGACAGTACCAGACACACCCTATCAACAAGGAGAATGGTAACGCCCACCTGTCAATTCATTCATTCATTCATACATTTTTCCAGGAGGAATAACAGAGGGACGACACAACGCAGAGTTCTAAGAGGAGATGTTCCAGAATCGTTATATCGTTGGGAATAAGGACACCTCAGGAGAAGCGACAGAACGAGACATAATACAAAGCAAAAATCCATACATACCCTCTGTATATACGTACACAATATATCATGCTTGTACTAGGGGGGGGATATAGTGACAGTGATGAGGAGTGCATACATAGATTAGCTATACATCTAGTGGCTGTATATAAGGACAGGGATGATATATATATATATATATACATATATACTGTATATATATATATATATATGGGCAGGGTAGGGGAGTATACACACATATAGGAGGTATATAAAGAGCAGGATGAGCAGTATACACATATATCCGGGGTATATGAGGACTGTATGTATGTAGTAGATATATACTGTATATATAGATCACATGACTAACCTGCTCTCCCTGTTACCCGCAGACTAGGAGCGGAAGGTTGAACCGGAAGCAGTCAGTCGTAGCCCCGCCCAATGACCCTGCTCACACAAGGCTACAACAAGATGGCCGCGGTATCCTCTGGTCGTGGTTTCTACTTCCGGTATTTGGAACGCATACTCCGGCAGTGTTTTGTTGACAACGACAGGGACGAGCAGCGGAGCGAAGGAGATAGGGAGGTGAAGACAGACATTGTCGGGAGCCTTTATCTAGCGGGTAATCCTCATATATCCTCCATGTACTTGTGTGTGACTAACGTCTCACCTTATTATCACCCTGCAGGGAGGTGTCGTCGGCGATATTTTTTAGATATAAGCCCCACCCCTTAATATCTACAGGCCACACCCCCAACTAATGAACTCATCACATTGGCTATACAATTCTAAACATATGGCGTAGTCACTGTTTAACCCTTTCCCTGCCGCCTGTTTAACCCTTTCGCTGCCACGACAAATTTCACACATTTGACATACACAAAAAAAGAATAATTAAATCTTACGGTTAAGGGTGATAACCAATCCCGTCAGAGGAGTAGGACAAGGGAATGCCGGACGCAACGGACGCTGCCTGCGGAACCCATTGACTTTAATGGGTTCTGTCAGGGTATCCGTGGTTGTACCGGAAACAATAATGCAGAATGCTGCGCTATTTTTTCCTCTAATTTCTGGCGGATCTGAGACGGAGGTCCCTAACGGAGTCTCCAATTCAGATGTGAACAGGCCCTTAGAATGTACTATTGTAACTGAAACAGATGGGAGAAAGCATGCACACAGAAAGATACACTCTATACTGTATTGAAAACGGGCACAAACTGACTGTCCCGGAGGACCTTAAGGTTCAGCTCACACTTTACATCGAACATCACTGCCAAGGGATGACTTTATCACTGCGGCTTCAGCCAATCGGTGCATAGCACTAAATAGATATCAAAAGAGAGGCGTGGCTGTGTCACCTGCCGATGCAGCAATTACAGCACAGAAAAGTAAAAAATTGCCTTCTAAAGGGGAATCGGTATGACTTTTCAGGCTGCAATCTTTATTCCTTTTAAGACCCCCTTGTATGAGGTTTGCAATCTTCGGCATTCATTAGCTCTTATGTATCAGCACAGCTTTATTCCAGTACTGCTTTCTAATTCTACAGCCCATGAGGGATCTCTTGTGCTGACAGATACTGATGCCGAGGGGTTTGCGAATTCGCACAATTTCCCTTGCAGAGTGTCCGTGGATTCTCTCCTTTCTCTCTATACTGATAGCCTGGTCGTGTGATTTCTCCTACCTCCCCCTGTACTCGACTCCCTATTTAGGCCTTATTCACACGAACGTAGGGAAAATCGGACATGAAATACAGACATTTTTCACGTCCGAGTTTCACGCTTGTGGGACCCGTTTTCACAGATCCCCATAGACTTGTCTATGGCGGGATCCGTGAAAACGGAAGAAAATATTTTTCAACGGACCCTTCACACAACGGACCCTTGAAACAACGGCCCCATTGAAATACATGCGTCCACGTGACGGCTGTTGTTTTAACATACGTATTCGACATTCGTGTGAATAAGTCCTTACGCTGTGATCCTGAACACTTGGATGCTTTCCTCCCTCTCCACACTCTGATTTTCCATGTACAACCTCCGCCCCTTCCCTGATACTATCTCTCACACTTAGGGCTTATTCAGACGAACGTATAAATAGTCCGTGTGACGGCCGTATGTATTTCTATGGGGCTGTTCACACGGCCGTTGTTTTAATGGCGCGTGTGAAGGGCCCGTGAAAAAATAGGACACGTCCTAGTTTTGTCCGTTTTCACGGATCCCTCAATAAACTCAAGTCTATAAGGGATCCGGGAAAAGGGTCCCACATGGGTGCAAATTGGACTTGAAGAACGTTAAGAGAAAGAATAGAGAGCAGATAATGTCATCCCCCGACAGGAGCAGTGTTTTGTCGGATTTATGTCAGAAATTGCAGGACAACCAGCTAGGTGAAGGAGTTGCACAGACTTTACAGCAGCAAAATGGTAAGAAACTTTTAATGAAGACTTTTTAGAAAGTCGCTTAATTTTTCATTTAGGAAGCAAATAAACAAAAACATTCCCCCTCTCGTGTCTTTTTCTATATTGTTTTTCAAAAAATAAATAGAAAATAACAGTTAAAAGCCAATACAGGGCACATATACCCAGAAAGGAAATAACAGAAGTTATTTACATGTCAGCCAGAGATTGTGAGCCCAGCTCAGGAAGTTTGACAGGAGAGAGCTGACATATTTGGGGACCTAAGGGAGGAAAGCATTAGACAGAAAGAAACAAAATCTCCAGTAAGTTGTAATGAGCCCCATAACAAATCAGCCGAGACTATTCACGTCAGGCTAATAGACATGCCCTACAAATGGAGGTCAACTCCAAATCCTTACAGTACTTGCGGCTAAATGACTAACGAATATGATATCTGAAGAGGTACTGTCCACCTGGTTAGACCAGGACAGGTAGATACCACCTCAGGAGGCCTAGGCTTTAGGAAGATCCCTCATATGTGGAGCTTAGTGGACGAGGACTCAGATGTCGATCTTACTGGACGAGGACTCGGATGTCGAGCTTACTGGACGAGGACTCGGATGTCGAGCTTACTGGACGAGGACTCGGATGTCGAGCTTACTGGACGAGGACTCGGATGTCGAGCTTACTGGACGAGAACTCGGATGTCGAGCTTACTGGACGAGGACTCGGATGTCGAGCTTACTGGACGAGGACTCGGATGTCGAGCTTATTGGACAAGGACTCGGATGTCGATCTTAGTGGACGAGGACTCAGATGTCGATCTTAGTGGACGAGGACTCAGATGTCGATCTTAGTGGACGAGGACTCAGATGTCGAGCTTACTGGACAAGGACTCAGATGTCGAGCTTACTGGACGAAGACTCAGATGTCGAGCTTAGTGGACGAGGACTCAGATGTCGAGCCTACTGGACGAGGACTCAGATGTCAAGCTTACTGGACGCGGACTCGGATTTCGAGCTTACTGGACTCGGATATCGAGCTTACTGGACGAGGACTCAGATGTCGAGCTTACTGGACGAGGACTCAGATGTCGAGCTTAGTGGACGAGGACTCAGATGTCGAGCCTACTGGACGAGGACTCAGATGTCGAGCTTCGTAGACGAGGACTCAGATGTCGAGCCTACTGGACGCGGACTCAGATGTCGAACCTACTGGACGAGGACTCAGATGTCGAGCCTACTGGACGAGGACTCAGATGTCGAGCCTACTGGACGCGGACTTAGATGTCGAGCCTACTGGACAAGGACTCAGATGTCGAGCCTACTGGACGAGGACTCAGATGTCGAGCCTACTGGACGAGGACTCAGATGTCGAGCCTACTGGACGAGGACTCAGATGTCGAGCTTCGTGGACGAGGACTCAGATGTCGAGCCTACTGGACGAGGACTCAGATGTCGAGCCTACTGGACGCGGACTCAGATGTCGAGCCTACTGGACGAGGACTCAGATGTCGAGCCTACTGGACGAGGACTCAGATGTCGAGCCTACTGGAGGAGGACTCAGATGTCGAGCTTCGTGGACGAGGACTCAGATGTCGAGCCTACTGGACGAGGACTCAGATGTCGAGCTTCGTGGACGAGGACTCAGATGTCGAGCTTACTAGACGCGGACTCAGATGTCGAGCCTACTGGACGAGGACTGCTGTGCTTGGAGAAACTTTTGTGATTTTAGCTGAATTTATTGTTCTTTTTCTTGTCCACCTTCCTTGCATACATTGATGTGGTCCACATGGTTGACAGTTTTACATCTGCTGCCGAAATTCATGCTTTTAAACATCTCTGTCTCTGTAGGAGTCATCACCCATCTTCCGTCATGTACGAAGAGGACTGAGCTGAAATTAGACACCATCACGGATGCTCCACCGTGGTCACTGATATATGAGAGGAGCCATGATGAGAAGATCCTAGACCTCACCAACAAGAACATCGAGCTGCTCGAGAGGTGGGAATGCTGGGATAGGAATGGATAACGTATCTGGGTGATCACTATGTGTGACAGGATCTTATAATGTTTTTACTTCACGCAGGAGATTATTGGAAAGGACTCAAGAAGGAAGTCCTGATGGAAAACCACCAGCAACTCAAAGCTCTATGTAAGATATTCTGCTAGACTATGGCCATACGTACGTCACCCATCAACACCTTTCTATATATGTCCAACTGTACGGGCCTGCCTGTGCTTAGACACTTACATGATAGGATAAAATATTATCTTGACAATGTCACCTCAGGGCTAATGGTTGTTTTTTCCCCTCCCAACAGGTGGACTGAAAGATTCTGTTATTGAATATCAAGTCACTTACATTAAAGAAGAACATGTGTCCTGTGGTGAAGGTCATCTTGGTGACGCTGACATTTTTGTTCCCCCGTATCACACACAACAGTGTCCATCAACTGCTATTAAGGAGGAACCCTTCTGCTATGAAGATGAAACTCTCATTTACTCACATAAGTATACACCCACAGGTCCTATACAACAGTATACGTCTAATGCTATAAAGGAAGAGCCCGCCTTTTATGAGGAACCCCACATAGACCAAGTCAGTTACACACCCAAAGGTCAAATGCAATACACATCTAATCATATAAAGGAGGAACCAGTTTCGTGTGCTAGAGGAAGCCTCACAGACCCCAACGTTGATATACTCTCAAGTCTTACACTACAGTATCAATCTACTCATGTTAAAGAAGAATCGGACTCCTGTGATGGAGGAAACACGACAAGCCCTACCAGTTATAAACCCACAGATCATCTACAGCAGTATCCACGTACTCGTATTAAGGAGGAACCGGTACTATCTGATGGCGGAGACCTCACAAACCCGAACTTGCTTACAAATTATACAGTATATCCATCTATTCGTATTAAGGTGGAACCGCGATCTCAAGAAACGGGACATTTACCAGTTACTAATACATATTCTCCCACAGATCTTACATCACAGTGTCCACCTATTCATATTAAAGAGGAAGCGGTATCTGGGGGTGGATTTAACCCTGCCCTGTATACACCCACAGATCATGCACACCATCCATCTGCTAATATTAAAGCGGAAGCAGACCCACGTGATGGAGGAGACCTCACTGATCCCATCACTGATCACACACTACACTATCAGTCTACTCATGTTAAGGAGGTACCAGTCCCATGTGACATAAACAGCACACATTCTGAAATTTGTACCCCCTCACATTATACACAGTACTATCCATCTGCTCACATCAAGGAAGAACCAGTTTCGAATGTTGGAGAACATCTCAAGAACATGGAGATTCATACACAGATATGTTCTCCAAGTTGTGACGATGAGGAAACTGATTCATGTGATGAAGCGGATTTCTCAAATGTTTATACATCCCAAGAACAAGGTCCAGTCAATGGTGGTGTCCAACATTTGAATAGAGGCATTGGCTTACAAAAGAGTAACATGGACTATAATCAAAATAGTAATCATTCTCTTTCAATCTACCACCAGACCGCTCAGTCCACAGACTTCACTTTTAAGTGTCTTGAGTGTGAGGTATATTTTACTAGTAAGTCAGAGTTGGAGGAACATCTCACACTTCACAGGGGTAAGAAGACACATGTATGTTCTCATTGTGGTAAGTGTTTTTCATACCAGTCCCAGCTTCTGATACATGAAAGGACCCACACAGGCGAGAAGCCTTTTACATGTTCCGAATGTGGCAAATGCTTCAACCAGTATGTCCACCTCGCGATCCATTTGATGAGCCACACAGGAGAGAAGCCATATGTGTGTTCAGAATGTGGAAAAAGTTTTAATAGGAAAACAACTCTTACAATCCACCAGAGAATCCACACGGGTGAGAAGCCATTCCACTGTTCTCAATGTGGAAAATATTTCAGTACAAGCTCAAATCTTATTAAACATCAGCGTGTGCACACAGGAGAGAAACCATACTCGTGTTCTGAGTGTGGAGAGTTTTTTGTTCACTATACCCAACTTATCAGACACCAAGCCAACCATACTTCGGAAAAGCGATTTTCTTGTCCCGAATGTGGAAAATCATTTTCACAAAAGGCCCAATTTTTTCGACACGAAAGGTTTCACAAAGCAGATAACACCTATTCGTGTTCTGAGTGCAACCAATGTTTCAAGCAGTACAAAGAGCTCCTAGTTCACCAGTCGACTCATACAGGACAGAACCCCTTCGAATGTCGGGAGTGTGGGAAACAATTTGATAAAAAGTTGACACTGATCTCACATCAGAGATTTCACTCTGGGGAAAAAACATTTTCCTGTTCCGAATGTGGTAAATCTTTCAGCTTAAGCTCCAATCTTGCTAAACATAAAAAAGTTCATGACAAGAAGACAAATTATTGTCCGGAAGGTGGAGAGCTTTTCGATCATGAGACACAGCTTGAGAGACATCAGGCCAACTGTCCTGGAGAGGAGACGTTGTCATGTTCTGTTTGTGAGGGACGATTTAGAGAGAACACTTCTCTTGTTGAGCACATGATGATTCACAGATAATACAAAACATCTTTTATTAGAACGGCCGTACGAAATATGATATCCCAAAAAACGAAGGGGTATTCCCATTTAAGACATTTATGGCATATCCACGGTGTAGGAGATACATGTCTGATCTATTTGGGTTCCAGCTCTGGGCCATGCACCTATCTTCACAAAGGGGGTCATGCAACCCTGTTTGACTGTCTCCGTAACTCTATACATAGAAGTGAATGGAAAGAGACGCACACATCCGCGGCCACCTCTCCATTCATTCTCTGGCCGTACGTAATCACCTAAATCAGGATGGGGATCGGATGACCCTGGTTCTGGAGATAGAAGTGAGAACTACATCTATCAGATATTTATGGTATGTCCTGGTGATATGCCATAAATGTCTAAGATGGATATAACCCTTTATAGGTAGATCCACTCTGAAGAATGTAGGTGCTGTACTTTATAAAATAATACCTTTTGATACGACTCACTTTATAGTAAACTACAGTAGAAAATACTTTGGAGAAACAATAAAAATGGTTTTTCTGCGTCCGTTTGATGTTTTTTATGCATCTTTGAGGAGGATTTTTTTACATTTTGTTGTAACTGTACATAAAAATTTAAATTTGAAAAATTCAGTTTTAATTTTGACCACTAGTAGTCATTAGAGGGACCTACGATTAGCAAATTTTTGGGTATCTTCCTAACAAAAAAGGATTGCTTAAAAGGAATCTATCACCATGGACCCCCCCCCCCCCCGATCTACTGTAATAAGTGAAAAGCTTACCGTTTTCTGCTGCAGGAACGATACGATCAGCCGATGAAGAAGCATTTGCTTGTTCATCGGCATTTCGTTACGTTGCCCTGTTTACACAATCGGGAACGAACGTTCTGTCCACGCTCGTTTGCCCGATAATTGGCTTGTGTAAAAAGGCCCTTACTGGGGTGGAAGCAGTGGGCCCCTAGAACTGCAATATATCTTCTTTTAGGTCATTTTATATGTCGACAGTAATTGAGACAGTTAAGTGAGTGAGGCATATCACAATGTATGGCAACTGAAGAGGTTTTCCACTAAACATTTTTAGAGCAATGTTTGGCTGGTGTGGGTTCGCCACAGTTCACTTTACTGAGAAGTTAGGAGATTGTCTTCTATTGTCGGTGGAGAGGTGGCACAGGAACGGTCGCTCTCCAGTCCATTGACGTATGGAGTTGGCAGTTATTAAGACCGCCACGTGATGTCACTTAATGCTTACGATAAATTTGTATACTTTTTAGAGGCACTTGCACAGGCTTCAATGTGTCCTTCTGAAGCTGAGGTTTTACACGAAGGTCTTGACCTGTTGATTCCATCCATTCCATGCTTGTTGCAATGTCTCTCGTAGATTCAGGTAGTACTGTGTAAAACGGTAAAGGTAACGGGTAGGCTTGAGCTCCACATCCATACTGCTTTTATCTGCTGTTCTGCAACAACCCATGAAAATGTTACTGAATGGTGAGTCCCGTGGATCCTTTCTACCTTTACTATTGTACCTATACTTATCTCATCATACAACTGAGCACCGCCTGTTGTGGATCGAATTGAATCCGTTCAGATTCGTGTGGTCGTTTGATTGCTGAGACTTCGAGTGCTCCGAGAGCCAAAACAGTGGCGATCTTTTTCTTACTTGGACATTTGCGTAAAACATTGAGATGGTGTCTGTCAGAGACTGAAGTTAACACTGTATCTTATAACTGGACATAAATTTCTTCTGGGAAATTTTAGCCGTGACACATTTAATGAACACAGCCTTAGACGTCCGTGTTTCAGTTGTATCACATGAAAAAGTATGGACCCTTTATGTAAAATTTTCTATTTTGTTGTGTTATTTGGACATATTGATGGTGGTCTGTGGTGCTGTGCGTGGGGGATGTGGCCCAGAGCTAAGTTGGCTTAGCCTAGCAGCAGGGTGCTGTCCCTGGGCTGCTCCCCCTCCAGGTGCTGTGCTGCGGCATTAGTTGCCATGCGATACTGCACCTAATATAGTAGGTACCCAATTAATAGTGGTCGCAGTGAAGTGGCAACGGGCATATACAGTTTGATCAAAATGTTTACTAACAGCTTCCCGACCGCCCGCCGTCTTTTGTTTGCGGGCAGTGAAAGCCCCGAGTCCTCAGCAATGTCTATTGGCACCGCTGTAGAAATGGCTTATGAGCGCTCGTTCTCTAAGCAGGAGTTGTAACTAACAGCTCCTGTACTTAGGGCAGCCAACTAAATATAGCTGGGATCGGAGGAACCTCTAATTCTGGACATTTAACCCTTTGATAGCTGAAGCCTGTGACCGCGGCATGATCAAACGGGAATCCCCCCCCCCCTTTGATCGTGTCAACGGGTTTCCTGGTGACCCGATCGGAGACTAGGGAAGCCCTCTGCATTCAGACGTGGGGACCTAGAAAGGACCCCAAAGTTATCTGTTCTATAAGACTGCTGTTAGAGCCCACTCTGCGTCGTAGGGACGCAGTATAATGTAGTAGCATACAGGAGTCCATAATGTGCCCATCTGAAAGTGGTTCTAAAGAGGATCTTGGTGGATCTTGTCTTATTAAACATCCGACCATTCATATGGTTTGCTCTTTGTTGTTGAAATGTGTGGTGTGAACGTGCGCCTATATCATAAGAAGTCTCTGAGGGATTCAGAAGGAAGGTTATAGACGCCTATGAAGGATTCAACGGGTCGCCAAACAATTGGTCAAGAATCATTCCAGTGTCTGGAAGATCATCTACAATTATGGAAGATTTCAACCATTTACCCAGGTCATGCCGTCCCAGCAAGCTCAACCCGAGCAGAACAGGAGATGCTGAAAGAATTCTCTAAGAACCCCAAAATGTCATCACGAGACCTACAGGCGGCTCTCACCACTAGTCATGTCACAGAGCACGGGATCTACAGGCGGCTCTCACCACTAGTCATGTCACAGAGCACGGGATCTACAGGCGGCTCTCACCACTAGTCATGTCACAGAGCACGGGATCTACAGGCGGCTCTCACCACTAGTCATGTCACAGAGCACGGGATCTACAGGCGGCTCTCACCACTAATCATGTCAGAACACGGGATCTACAGGTGGCTCTCACCACTAGTCATGTCACAGAGCATGGGATCTACAGGCGGCTCTCACCACTAGTCATGTCACAGAGCACGGGATCTACAGGCGGCTCTCACCACTAGTCATGTCACAGAGCACGGGATCTACAGGCGGCTCTCACCACTAATCATGTCAGAACACGGGATCTACAGGCGGCTCTCACCAGTAGTCATGTCACAGAGCACGGGATCTACAGGCGGCTCTCACCACTAGTCATGTCACAGAGCATGGGATCTACAGGCGGCTCTCACCACTAGTCATGTCACAGAGCACGGGATCTACAGGCGGCTCTCACCACTAGTCATGTCACAGAGCACGGGATCTACAGGCGGCTCTCACCACTAATCATGTCAGAACACGGGATCTACAGGTGGCTCTCACCACTAGTCATGTCACAGAGCATGGGATCTACAGGCGGCTCTCACCACTAGTCATGTCACAGAGCACGGGATCTACAGGCGGCTCTCACCACTAGTCATGTCACAGAGCACGGGATGTACAGGCGGCTCTCACCACTAATCATGTCAGAACACGGGATCTACAGGCGGCTCTCACCAGTAGTCATGTCACAGAGCACGGGATCTACAGGCGGCTCTCACCACTAATCATGTCAGAGCACGGGATCTACGGGCGGCTCTCACCACTAATCATGTCAGAACACGGGATCTACAGGTGGCTCTCACCAGTAGTCATGTCACAGAGCACGGGATCTACAGGCAGCTCTCACCACTAATCATGTCAGAGCACGGGATCTACGGGTGGCTCTCACCACTAGTCATGTGACAGTGCATAAGTCAAATGAGATCTACATGGGAAGTGTGCCAGGAGGAAATCTGTGTGGGCTGAACTGGGTGTGTGTGGGCAGAGATTGGGCTGAGTTAGAGGCATGAATTAACAGGGAAAAAAAATTGCTGCGGCAAGCTGCGTGCGACACGTGTTGTCCGCCTTTGCAATACTTGGAAAGTTGGGAGGTACGGATTTATGCAAAAGTTATTGAAAAGTTAGGCTGGGTTCACACACACTATCTACGGACGTAATTCGGGCGTTTTAGCCCCGAATTACGTCCGAAAATGCGGCTCAAAAGCGTCGGCACACATCTGCCCATTCATTTGAATGGGTCTTACGATGTTCTGTGCCGACTGTTATTTTTTTTACGCGTAAAAAAAGACGCCGCGTCAAAGAAGTGCCTGTCACTTCTTCAGACGTAAATGGAGCCGTTTTCCATGGACTCCATTGAAAAACAGCTCCAATTACGTCCGTAATCGACGCAGCGAATGACGCCTGCACATGCCATTACGGCTGAAATTCCGGAGCCGTTTTCTCCTGAAAACAGCACTGTAATTTCAGTCGTAACGGACGCTGCCGTGTGAACATACCCTTAGTGACTATTTAATAGGAGTACCAAGATGGTAGACCTGGGGGCCCTCATTAGGCCCGTAGGTTGCCATGTCAACACTCAACATCCCAAGATAGTGTCTTGGGGGGGCTGATGAGATGACGAGGGGGGCAGTCTCCTCTTTCTAACTGCTTAGATGCCGTCGTCACTTTTGACTGCGGCATGTAAGTGGTTAACCGGCTGGGATCTGAGTTATCCGCGATCCTTGTTTTCGCAGTGAGGTGTCAGTTGGAACATAAAGCAGACACTCTCCAGTTATGGAGCGGCCTCATCCTTCGAGTCCGCTCCATCTGTAAAAATGACAGCTACATATCTGCTCATAAATCCCCGATACTGGCCGTCAAATCAAGCACGGATCAGTGATACAGCGCGTCGTTCCCAATCATTTGCATCATGTCGGCAGCGCATTTACCTCCTTACATAGGGCACATCTCCCTCTTTACATAGGGCACATCTCCCTCATTACATAGGGCACATCTCCCTCCTTACATAGGGCACACCTACCTCCTTACATAGGGCACATCTCCCGCCTTACATAGGACACATCTCCCTCTTTACCTAGGGCATATCTCCCTCTACATGGGGCACATCTCCCTATATAGGGCACATCTACCTCCTTACATAGGGCACATCTACCTCCTTACATAGGGCACATCTCCCTCTTTACATAGGGCACATCTCCCTCTTTACATATGGCACATCTCCCTCCTTACATAGGGCACATCTCCCTCTTTTCATAGTGCACATCTACCTCCTTACATAGGGCACATCTCCCTCTTTACATAGGGCACATCTCCCTCTTTAAATGGGGCACATCTCCCTCTTACATATGGCACATCTCCCTCCTTACATAGGGCACATCTCCCTCTTTACATAGGGCACATTTCCATCTTTACATAGGGCACATCTCCCTCCTTACATAGGGCACATCTACCTCCTTAAATAGGTCACATTTCCCGCTTCTCCCAACGACACACATGGGGGAAAACAAGAAATATATAATAATTGGGCAAAATGTTACTGATGAATAGGCGTTCATGCCCCCTGCTCCACCCACACCTGCCGTTCATGCACCCTGCTCCACCTACACCTGCCATTCATACGCCCTGCTCCACCCACACCTGCCATTCATACGCCCTGCTCCACCCACACCTGCCGTTCATGCCCCCTGCTCCACCCACACCTGCCGTTCATGCGCCCTGCTCCACCCACACCTGCCATTCAAAAGCCCTGCTCCACCCACACCTGCCGTTCATGTGCTCTGCTCCACCCACACCTGCCGTTCATGCGCTCTGCTCTACCCACACCTGCCGTTCATGCGCCCTGCTTCACCCACACCTGCCGTTCATGCGCTCTGCTCCACACCTGTCGTTAATGTGCCCTGCTCCACCCACAGCTGTCGTTAATGTGCCCTGCTCTACCCACACCTGCCGTTCATTCGCGCTGCTCCACCCACACCTGCCGTTCATACGCTCTGCTTCACACCTGCCGTTCATGCGCCCTGTTCCACCCACACCTGCCGTTCATGCGCGCTGCTCCACCCACACCTGCCGTTCATGCGCTCTGTTCCACCCACACCTGCCGTTCATACGCTCTGCTCCACACCTGCCGTTCATGCGCTCTGCTCCACACCTGGCGTTCATGCGCCCTGCTCCACTCACAACTGCCGTTCATACGCTCTGCTCCACCCACACATGTCATTAATGCGCCCTGCTCTACCCACACCTGACGTTCATGCGCTCTGCTCCACCCACACCTGCCGTTCATGCGCTCTGCTCCACCCACACCTGCCGTTCATGCGCCCTGCTCCACCCACACCTGCCGTTCATGCGCCCTGCTCCACCCACACCTGCCGTTCATGCGCTCTGCTCCACCCACACCTGCCGTTCATGCGCTCTGCTCCACCCACACCTGCTGTTCATGCGCCCTGCTCCACCTACACCTGCCGTTCATGCGCTCTGCTCCACCCACACCTGCCGTTCATGCGCTCTGCTCCACCCACACCTGCCGTTCATGCCCCCTGCTCCACCCACACCTGCCGTTCATGCGCTCTGCTCCACCCACACCTGCCGTTCATGCGCGCTGCTTCATCCACACCTGCCGTTCATGCGCTCTGCTCCACACCTGGCATTCATGCGTCCTGCTCTACCCACACCTGCCATTCATGCGCTCTGCTCCACCCACACCTGCCGTTCATGCGCTCTGCTCCACCCACACCTGCCGTTCATGCGCGCTGCTCCACCCACACCTGCCGTTCATGCGCTCTGCTCCACCCACACCTGCCCTTCATGCGCTCTGCTCCACACCTGGCGTTCATGCGCCCTGCTCCACTCACAACTGCCGTTCATGCGCGCTGCTCCACCCACACCTGCCGTTCATGCCCCCTGCTCCACCCACACCTGCCATTCATGCGACCTGCTCCACCCACACCTGCCATTCATACGCCCTGCTCCACCCACACCTGCCGTTCATGTGCTCTGCTCCACCCACACCTGCCGTTCATGCGCTCTGCTTCACCCACACCTGCCGTTCATGCGCTCTGCTCCACCCACACCTGCCGTTCATGCGCTCTGCTCCACCCACACCTGCCGTTCATGCGCGCTGCTCCACCCACACCTGCCGTTCATGCGCTCTGCTCCACCCACACCTGCCGTTCATACGCTCTGCTCCACCCACACCTGCCAATCATACGCTCTGCTTCACACCTGCCGTTCATGCGCCCTGTTCCACCCACACCTGCCGTTCATGCGCGCTGCTCCACCCACACCTGCCGTTCATGCGCTCTGCTCCACCCACACCTGCCGTTCATACGCTCTGCTCCACCCACACCTGCCGTTCATGCGCTCTGTTCCACCCACACCTGCCGTTCATACGCTCTGCTCCACACCTGCCGTTCATGCGCTCTGCTCCACACCTGGCGTTCATGCGCCCTGCTCCACTCACAACTGCCGTTCATACGCTCTGCTCCACCCACACATGTCGTTAATGCGCCCTGCTCTACCCACACCTGACGTTCATGCGCTCTGCTCCACCCACACCTGCCGTTCATGCGCTCTGCTCCACCCACATCTGCCGTTCATGCGCCCTGCTCCACCCACACCTGCCGTTCATGCGCCCTGCTCCACCCACACCTGCCGTTCATGCGCTCTGCTCCACCCACACCTGCTGTTCATGCGCCCTGCTCCACCTACACCTGCCGTTCATGCGCTCTGCTCCACCCACACCTGCCGTTCATGCGCTCTGCTCCACCCACACCTGCCGTTCATGCCCCCTGCTCCACCCACACCTGCCGTTCATGCGCTCTGCTCCACCCACACCTGCCGTTCATGCGCGCTGCTTCATCCACACCTGCCGTTCATGCGCTCTGCTCCACACCTGGCATTCATGCGTCCTGCTCTACCCACACCTGCCATTCATGCGCTCTGCTCCACCCACACCTGCCGTTCATGCGCTCTGCTCCACCCACACCTGCCGTTCATGCGCGCTGCTCCACCCACACCTGCCGTTCATGCGCTCTGCTCCACCCACACCTGCCCTTCATGCGCTCTGCTCCACACCTGGCGTTCATGCGCCCTGCTCCACTCACAACTGCCGTTCATGCGCGCTGCTCCACCCACACCTGCCGTTCATGCCCCCTGCTCCACCCACACCTGCCATTCATGCGACCTGCTCCACCCACACCTGCCATTCATACGCCCTGCTCCACCCACACCTGCCGTTCATGTGCTCTGCTCCACCCACACCTGCCGTTCATGCGCTCTGCTTCACCCACACCTGCCGTTCATGCGCTCTGCTCCACCCACACCTGCCGTTCATGCGCTCTGCTCCACCCACACCTGCCGTTCATGCGCGCTGCTCCACCCACACCTGCCGTTCATGCGCTCTGCTCCACCCACACCTGCCGTTCATACGCTCTGCTCCACACCTGCCGTTCATGCGCTCTGCTCCACCCACACTTGCCGTTCATGCGCTCTGCTCCACACCTGGCGTTCATGCGCCCTGCTCCACTCACAACTGCCGTTCATACGCTCTGCTCCACCCACACCTGTCGTTAATGTGCCCTGCTCTACCCACACCTGACGATCGTGCGCTCTGCTCCACCCACACCTGCCGTTCATGCGCGCTGCTCCACCCACACCTGCCGTTCATGCGCTCTGCTCCACCTACACCTGCCGTTCATGCGCTCTGCTCCACCCACACCTGCCGTTCATGCGCTCTGCTCCACCCACACCTGCCGTTCATGCCCCCTGCTCCACCCACACCTGCCGTTCATGCGCCCTGCTCCACCCACACCTGCCATTCATACGCCCTGCTCCACCCACACTTGCCGTTCATGTGCTCTGCTCCACCCACACCTGCCGTTCATGCGCTCTGCTCCACCCACACCTGCCGTTCATGCGCGCTGCTTCATCCACACCTGCCGTTCATGCGCTCTGCTCCACACCTGCCATTCATGCGTCCTGCTCTACCCACACCTGCCATTCATGCGCTCTGCTCCACCCACACCTGCCGTTCATGCGCTCTGCTCCACCCACACCTGCCGTTCATGCGCGCTGCTCCACCCACACCTGCCGTTCATGCGCTCTGCTCCACCCACACCTACCCTTCATGCGCTCTGCTCCACACCTGGCGTTCATGCGCCCTGCTCCACTCACAACTGCCGTTCATGCGCGCTGCTCCACCCACACCTGCCGTTCATGCCCCCTGCTCCACCCACACCTGCCATTCATGCGACCTGCTCCACCCACACCTGCCATTCATACGCCCTGCTCCACCCACACCTGCCGTTCATGTGCTCTGCTCCACCCACACCTGCCGTTCATGCGCTCTGCTTCACCCACACCTGCCGTTCATGCGCTCTGCTCCACACCTGGCGTTCATGCGTCCTGCTCTACCCACACCTGCCGTTCATGCGCTCTGCTCCACCCACACCTGCCGTTCATGCGCTCTGCTCCACCCACACCTGCCGTTCATGCGCGCTGCTCCACCCACACTTGCCGTTCATGCGCTCTGCTCCACCCACACCTGCCGTTCATGTGCTCTGCTCCACACCTGGCGTTCATGCGCCCTGCTCCACTCACAACTGCCGTTCATACGCTCTGCTCCACCCACACCTGTCGTTAATGCGTCCTGCTCTACCCACACCTGCCGTTCATGCGATCTGCTCCACCCACACCTGCCGTTCATGCGCGCTGCTCCACCCACACCTGCCGTTCATGCGCTCTGCTCCACCCACACCTGCCGTTCATGCGCTCTGCTCCACCCACACCTGCCGTTCATGCGCTCTGCTCCACACCTGTCGTTCATGCGCTCTGCTCCACTCACAACTGCCGTTCATACGCTCTGCTCCACCCATACCTGTCGTTAATGCGCCCTGCTCTACCCACACCTGCCGTTCATGCGCTCTGCTCCACCCACACCTGCCGTTCATGCGCGCGGCTCCACCCACACCTGCCGTTCATGCGCTCTGCTCCACCCACACCTGCCGTTTATGCGCTCTGCTCCACCCACACCTGCCGTTCATGCGCTCTGCTCCACACCTGGCGTTCGTGCGCCCTGCTCCACTCACAACTGCCGTTCATACGCTCTACTCCACCCATACCTGTCGTTAATGCTCCCTGCTCTACCCACACCTGCCGTTCATGCGCTCTGCTCCACCCACACCTGACGTTCATGCGCACTGCTCCACCCACACCTGCCGTTCATGCGCTCTGCTCCACCCACACCTGCCGTTCATGCGCTCTGCTGCACACCTGTCGTTCATGCGCCCTGCTCCACTCACGACTGCCGTTCATGCGCTCTGCTCCACCGACACCTGTCGTTAATGCGCCCTGCTCCACCAACACCTGCCGTTCATGCGCTCTGCTCCACCCACACCTGCCGTTCATGTGCTCTACTCCACCCACAACTGCCGTTCATGCGCTCTGCTACACCCACACCTGCTGTTCATGCGCTCTGCTCCACCCACACCTGCCGTTCATGCGCTCTGCTCCACCCACACCTGCCGTTCATGCACTCTGCTCCACACCTGGCGTTCATGCGCCCTGCTCCACTCACAACTGCCGTTCATACGCTCTGCTCCACCCATACCTGTCGTTAATGCGCCCTGCTCTACCCACACCTGCCGTTCATGCGCTCTGCTCCACCCACACCTGCGGTTCATGCGCGCGGCTCCACCCACATCTGCCGTTCATGCGCTCTGCTCCACCCACACCTGCCGTTCATGTGCTCTGCTCCACCAACACCTGCCGTTCATGCGCTCTGCTCCACCCACACCTGCCGTTCATGCGCTCTGCTCCACCCACACCTGCCGTTCATGCGCTCTGCTCCACACCTGGCGTTCATGCGCCCTGCTCCACTCACAACTGCCGTTCATACGCTCTGCTCCACCCACACCTGCCGTTCATGCGCTCTGCTCCACACCTGTCGTTCATGCGCTCTGCTCCACTCACAACTGCCGTTCATACGCTCAGCTCCACCCATACCTGTCGTTAATGCGCCCTGCTCTACCCACACCTGCCGTTCATGTGCTCTGCTCCACCCACACCTGCCGTTCATGCGCGCGGCTCCACCCACACCTGCCGTTCATGCGCTCTGCTCCACCCACACCTGCCGTTTATGCGCTCTGCTCCACCCACACCTGCCGTTCATGCGCTCTGCTCCACACCTGGCGTTCGTGCGCCCTGCTCCACTCACAACTGCCGTTCATACGCTCTGCTCCACCCATACCTGTCGTTAATGCTCCCTGCTCTACCCACACCTGCCGTTCATGCGCTCTGCTCCACCCACACCTGACGTTCATGCGCACTGCTCCACCCACACCTGCCGTTCATGCGCTCTGCTCCACCCACACCTGCCGTTCATGCGCTCTGCTGCACACCTGTCGTTCATGCGCCCTGCTCCACTCACAACTGCCGTTCATGCGCTCTGCTCCACCGACACCTGTCGTTAATGCGCCCTGCTCCACCAACACCTGCCGTTCATGCGCTCTGCTCCACCCACACCTGCCGTTCATGTGCTCTACTCCACCCACAACTGCCGTTCATGCGCTCTGCTCCACCCACACCTGCTGTTCATGCGCTCTGCTCCACCCACACCTGCCGTTCATGCGCTCTTCTCCACCCACACCTGCCGTTCATGCACTCTGCTCCACACCTGGCGTTCATGCGCCCTGCTCCACTCACAACTGCCGTTCATACGCTCTGCTCCACCCATACCTGTCGTTAATGCGCCCTGCTCTACCCACACCTGCCGTTCATGCGCTCTGCTCCACCCACACCTGCCGTTCATGCGCGCGGCTCCACCCACATCTGCCGTTCATGCGCTCTGCTCCACCCACACCTGCCGTTCATGTGCTCTGCTCCACCAACACCTGCCGTTCATGCGCTCTGCTCCACCCACACCTGCCGTTCATGCGCTCTGCTCCACCCACACCTGCCGTTCATGCGCTCTGCTCCACCCACACCTGCCGTTCATGCGCTCTGCTCCACCCACACCTGCCGTTCATGCACTCTGCTCCACACCTGGCGTTCATGCGCCCTGCTCCACTCACAACTGCCGTTCATACGCTCTGCTCCACCCATACCTGTCGTTAATGCGCCCTGCTCTACCCACACCTGCCGTTCATGCGCTCTGCTCCACCCACACCTGCCGTTCATGCGCGCGGCTCCACCCACATCTGCCGTTCATGCGCTCTGCTCCACCCACACCTGCCGTTCATGCGCTCTGCTCCACCAACACCTGCCGTTCATGCGCTCTGCTCCACCCACACCTGCCGTTCATGCGCTCTGCTCCACCCACACCTGCCGTTCATGCGCTCTGCTCCACACCTGGCGTTCATGCGCCCTGCTCCACTCACAACTGCCGTTCATACGCTCTGCTCCACCCATACCTGTCGTTAAATCGCCCTGCTCTACCCACACCTGCCGTTCATGCGCTCTGCTCCACCCACACCTGCCGTTCATGCGCACTGCTCCACCCACACCTGCCGTTCATGCGCTCTGCTCCACCCACACCTGTCGTTCATGCGCCCTGCTCCACTCACAACTGCCGTTCATGCGCTCTGCTCCACCCACACCTGTCGTTAATGCGCCCTGCTCCACTCACAACTGCCGTTAATGCGCTCTGCTCCACCCACATCTGCCGTTCATGCGCTCTGCTCCACTCACACCTGCCGTTCATGCGCTCTGCTCCACCCACACCTGCCGTTCATGCGCTCTGCTCCACCCACACCTGCCGTTCATGCGCTCTGCTCCACCCACACCTGCCGTTCATGCGCTCTGCTCCACCCACACCGGCCGTTCATGCGCTCTGCTCCACTCACACCTGCCGTTCATGCGCTCTGCTCCACCCACACCTGCCGTTCATGCGCTCTGCTCCACCCACACCTGCCGTTCATGCGCTCTGCTCCACCCACACCTGCCGTTCATGCGCTCTGCTCCACACCTGGCGTTCATGCGCCCTGCTCCACTCACAACTGCCGTTCATACGCTCTGCTCCACCCATACCTGTCGTTAATGGGCCCTGCTCTACCCACACCTGCCGTTCATGCGCTCTGCTCCACCCACACCTGCCGTTCATGCGCGCGGCTCCACCCACATCTGCCGTTCATGCGCTCTGCTCCACCCACACCTGCCGTTCATGCGCTCTGCTCCACCAACACCTGCCGTTCATGCGCTCTGCTCCACCCACACCTGCCGTTCATGCGCTCTGCTCCACCCACACCTGCCGTTCATGCGCTCTGCTCCACACCTGGCGTTCATGCGCCCTGCTCCACTCACAACTGCCGTTCATTCGCTCTGCTCCACCCATACCTGTCGTTAAATCGCCCTGCTCTACCCACACCTGCCGTTCATGCGCTCTGCTCCACCCACACCTGCCGTTCATGCGCACTGCTCCACCCACACCTGCCGTTCATGCGCTCTGCTCCACCCACACCTGTCGTTCATGCGCCCTGCTCCACTCACAACTGCCGTTCATGCGCTCTGCTCCACCCACACCTGTCGTTAATGCGCCCTGCTCTACCCACACCTGCCGTTAATGCGCTCTGCTCCACCCACATCTGCCGTTCATGCGCTCTGCTCCACTCACACCTGCCGTTCATGCGCTCTGCTCCACCCACACCTGCCGTTCATGCGCTCTGCTCCACCCACACCTGCCGTTCATGCGCTCTGCTCCACCCACACCTGCCGTTCATGCGCTCTGCTTCATCCACACCTGCCGTTCATGCGCTCTGCTCCACACCTGGCATTCATGCGTCCTGCTCTACCCACACCTGCCGTTCATGCGCTCTGCTCCACCCACACCTGCCGTTCATGCGCTCTGCTCCACCCACACCGGCCGTTCATGCGCTCTGCTCCACTCACACCTGCCGTTCATGCGCTCTGCTCCACCCACACCTGCCGTTCATGCGCTCTGCTCCACCCACACCTGCCGTTCATGCGCTCTGCTCCACCCACACCTGCCGTTCATGCGCTCTGCTCCACCCACACCTGCCGTTCATGCGCTCTGCTCCACACCTGACGTTCATGCGCCCTGCTCCACTCACAACTGCCGTTCATACGCTCTGCTCCACCCATACCTGTCGTTAATGCGCCCTGCTCTACCCACACCTGCCGTTCATGCGCTCTGCTCCACCCACACCTGCCGTTCATGCGCGCGGCTCCACCCACATCTGCCGTTCATGCGCTCTGCTCCACCCACACCTGCCGTTCATGCGCTCTGCTCCACCAACACCTGCCGTTCATGCGCTCTGCTCCACCCACACCTGCCGTTAATGCGCTCTGCTCCACCCACACCTGCCGTTCATGCGCTCTGCTCCACACCTGGCGTTCATGCGCCCTGCTCCACTCACAACTGCCGTTCATTCGCTCTGCTCCACCCATACCTGTCGTTAAATCGCCCTGCTCTACCCACACCTGCCGTTCATGCGCTCTGCTCCACCCACACCTGCCGTTCATGCGCACTGCTCCACCCACACCTGCCGTTCATGCGCTCTGCTCCACCCACACCTGTCGTTCATGCGCCCTGCTCCACTCACAACTGCCGTTCATGCGCTCTGCTCCACCCACACCTGTCGTTAATGCGCCCTGCTCTACCCACACCTGCCGTTAATGCGCTCTGCTCCACCCACATCTGCCGTTCATGCGCTCTGCTCCACTCACACCTGCCGTTCATGCGCTCTGCTCCACCCACACCTGCCGTTCATGCGCTCTGCTCCACCCACACCTGCCGTTCATGCGCTCTGCTCCACCCACACCTGCCGTTCATGCGCTCTGCTCCACCCACACCGGCCGTTCATGCGCTCTGCTCCACTCACACCTGCCGTTCATGCGCTCTGCTCCACCCACACCTGCCGTTCATGCGCTCTGCTCCACCCACACCTGCCGTTCATGCGCTCTGCTCCACCCACACCTGCCGTTCATGCGCTCTGCTCCACCCACACCTGCCGTTCATGCGCTGTGCTCCACCCACACCTGCCGTTCATGCGCTCTGCTCCACCCACACCTGCCGTTCATGCGTTCTGCTCCACCCACACCTGCCGTTCATGCGCTCTGCTCCACCCACACCTGCCGTTCATGCGCTCTGCTCCACCCACAACTGCCGTTCATGCGCTCTGCTCCACCCACACCTGCCGTTCATGCGCTCTGCTCCACCCATACCTGCCGTTCATGCGCTCTGCTCCACCCACACCTGCTGTTTATGCGCACTTCTCCACCCACACCTGCCGTTCATGCGCTCTGCTCCACCCACACCTGCCGTTCATGCGCTCTGCTCCACCCACACCTGCCGTTCATGCGCTCTGCTCCAAACCTGGCGTTCGTGCGCCCTGCTCCACTCAGAACTGCCGTTCATACGCTCTGCTCCACCCATACCTGTCGTTAATGCGCCCTGCTCTACCCACACCTGCCGTTCATGCGCTCTGCTCCACCCACACCTGACGTTCATGCGCACTGCTCCACCCACACCTGCCGTTCATGCGCTCTGCTGCACACCTGTCGTTCATGCGCCCTGCTCCACTCACAACTGCCGTTCATGCGCTCTGCTCCACCGACACCTGTCGTTAATGCGCCCTGCTCCACCAACACCTGCCGTTCATGCGCTCTGCTCCACCCACACCTGCCGTTCATGCGCTCTACTCCACCCACAACTGCCGTTCATGCGCTCTGCTCCACCCACACCTGCTGTTCATGCGCTCTGCTCCACCCACACCTGCCGTTCATGCGCTCTGCTCCACCCACACCTGCCGTTCATGCACTCTGCTCCACACCTGGCGTTCATGCGCCCTGCTCCACTCACAACTGCCGTTCATACGCTCTGCTCCACCCATACCTGTCGTTAATGCGCCCTGCTCTACCCACACCTGCCGTTCATGCGCTCTGCTCCACCCACACCTGCCGTTCATGCGCGCGGCTCCACCCACATCTGCCGTTCATGCGCTCTGCTCCACCCACACCTGCCGTTCATGCGCTCTGCTCCACCAACACCTGCCGTTCATGCGCTCTGCTCCACCCACACCTGCCGTTCATGCGCTCTGCTCCACCCACACCTGCCGTTCATGCGCTCTGCTCCACACCTGGCGTTCATGCGCCCTGCTCCACTCACAACTGCCGTTCATACGCTCTGCTCCACCCATACCTGTCGTTAATGCGCCCTGCTCTACCCACACCTGCCGTTCATGCGCTCTGCTCCACCCACACCTGCCGTTCATGCGCACTGCTCCTCCCACACCTGCCGTTCATGCGCTCTGCTCCACCCACACCTGTCGTTAATGCGCCCTGCTCCACTCACAACTGCCGTTCATGTGCTCTGCTCCACCCACACCTGTCGTTAATGCGCCCTGCTCTACCCACACCTGCCGTTAATGCGCTCTGCTCCACCCACATCTGCCGTTCATGCGCTCTGCTCCACCCACACCTGCCGTTCATGCGCTCTGCTCCACCCACACCTGCCGTTCATGCGCTCTGCTCCACCCACACCTGCCGTTCATGCGCTCTGCTCCACCCACACCTGCCGTTCATGCGCTCTGCTCCACCCACACCTGCCGTTCATGCGCTCTGCTCCACCCACACCTGCCGTTCATGCACTCTGCTCCACACCTTGCGTTCATGCGCCCTGCTCCACTCACAACTGCCGTTCATACGCTCTGCTCCACCCATACCTGTCGTTAATGCGCCCTGCTCTACCCACACCTGCCGTTCATGCGCTCTGCTCCACCCACACCTGCCGTTCATGCGCGCGGCTCCACCCACATTCCACATTTGCCGTTCATGCGCTCTGCTCCACCCACACCTGCCGTTCATGCGCTCTGCTCCACCAACACCTGCCGTTCATGCGCTCTGCTCCACCCACACCTGCCGTTCATGCGCTCTGCTCCACCCACACCTGCCGTTCATGCGCTCTGCTCCACACCTGGCGTTCATGCGCCCTGCTCCACTCACAACTGCCGTTCATACGCTCTGCTCCACCCATACCTGTCGTTAAATCGCCCTGCTCTACCCACACCTGCCGTTCATGCGCTCTGCTCCACTCACACCTGCCGTTCATGCGCACTGCTCCTCCCACACCTGCCGTTCATGCGCTCTGCTCCACCCACACCTGTCGTTAATGCGCCCTGCTCCACTCACAACTGCCGTTCATGCGCTCTGCTCCACCCACACCTGTCGTTAATGCGCCCTGCTCTACCCACACCTGCCGTTAATGCGCTCTGCTCCACCCACATCTGCCGTTCATGCGCTCTGCTCCACTCACACCTGCCGTTCATGCGCTCTGCTCCACCCACACCTGCCGTTCATGCGCTCTGCTCCACCCACACCTGCCGTTCATGCGCTCTGCTCCACCCACACCTGCCGTTCATGCGCTCTGCTCCACCCACACCTGCCGTTCATGCGCTCTGCTCCACCCACACCTGCCGTTCATGCGCTCTGCTCCACCCACACCTGCCGTTCATGCGCTTTGCTCCACCCACACCTGCCGTTCATGCGCTCTGCTCCACCCACACCTGCCGTTCATGCACTCTGCTCCACACCTTGCGTTCATGCGCCCTGCTCCACTCACAACTGCCGTTCATACGCTCTGCTCCACCCATACCTGTCGTTAATGCGCCCTGCTCTACCCACACCTGCCGTTCATGCGCTCTGCTCCACCCACACCTGCCGTTCATGCGCGCGGCTCCACCCACATCTGCCGTTCATGCGCTCTGCTCCACCCACACCTGCCGTTCATGCGCTCTGCTCCACCAACACCTGCCGTTCATGCGCTCTGCTCCACCCACACCTGCCGTTCATGCGCTCTGCTCCACCCACACCTGCCGTTCATGCGCACTGCTCCACCCACACCTGCCGTTCATGCGCACTGCTCCACCCACACCTGCCGTTCATGCGCTCTGCTCCACCCACACCTGTCGTTCATGCGCCCTGCTCCACTCACAACTGCCGTTCATGCGCTCTGCTCCACCCACACCTGTCGTTAATGCGCCCTGCTCTACCCACACCTGCCGTTAATGCGCTCTGCTCCACCCACATCTGCCGTTCATGCGCTCTGCTCCACTCACACCTGCCGTTCATGCGCTCTGCTCCACCCACACCTGCCGTTCATGCGCTCTGCTCCACCCACACCTGCCGTTCATGCGCTCTGCTCCACCCACACCTGCCGTTCATGCGCTCTGCTCCACCCACACCGGCCGTTCATGCGCTCTGCTCCACTCACACCTGCCGTTCATGCGCTCTGCTCCACCCACACCTGCCGTTCATGCGCTCTGCTCCACCCACACCTGCCGTTCATGCGCTCTGCTCCACCCACACCTGCCGTTCATGCGCTCTGCTCCACCCACACCTGCCGTTCATGCGCTGTGCTCCACCCACACCTGCCGTTCATGCGCTCTGCTCCACCCACACCTGCCGTTCATGCGTTCTGCTCCACCCACACCTGCCGTTCATGCGCTCTGCTCCACCCACACCTGCCGTTCATGCGCTCTGCTCCACCCACACCTGCCGTTCATGCGCTCTGCTCCACCCACACCTGCCGTTCATGCGCTCTGCTCCACCCATACCTGCCGTTCATGCGCTCTGCTCCACCCACACCTGCTGTTTATGCGCACTTCTCCACCCACACCTGCCGTTCATGCGCTCTGCTCCACCCACACCTGCCGTTCATGCGCTCTGCTCCACCCACACCTGCCGTTCATGCGCTCTGCTCCACACCTGGCGTTCGTGCGCCCTGCTCCACTCAGAACTGCCGTTCATACGCTCTGCTCCACCCATACCTGTCGTTAATGCGCCCTGCTCTACCCACACCTGCCGTTCATGCGCTCTGCTCCACCCACACCTGACGTTCATGCGCACTGCTCCACCCACACCTGCCGTTCATGCGCTCTGCTCCACCCACACCTGCCGTTCATGCGCTCTGCTGCACACCTGTCGTTCATGCGCCCTGCTCCACTCACAACTGCCGTTCATGCGCTCTGCTCCACCGACACCTGTCGTTAATGCGCCCTGCTCCACCAACACCTGCCGTTCATGCGCTCTGCTCCACCCACACCTGCCGTTCATGCGCTCTACTCCACCCACAACTGCCGTTCATGCGCTCTGCTCCACCCACACCTGCTGTTCATGCGCTCTGCTCCACCCACACCTGCCGTTCATGCGCTCTGCTCCACCCACACCTGCCGTTCATGCACTCTGCTCCACACCTGGCGTTCATGCGCCCTGCTCCACTCACAACTGCCGTTCATACGCTCTGCTCCACCCATACCTGTCGTTAATGCGCCCTGCTCTACCCACACCTGCCGTTCATGCGCTCTGCTCCACCCACACCTGCCGTTCATGCGCGCGGCTCCACCCACATCTGCCGTTCATGCGCTCTGCTCCACCCACACCTGCCGTTCATGCGCTCTGCTCCACCAACACCTGCCGTTCATGCGCTCTGCTCCACCCACACCTGCCGTTCATGCGCTCTGCTCCACCCACACCTGCCGTTCATGCGCTCTGCTCCACACCTGGCGTTCATGCGCCCTGCTCCACTCACAACTGCCGTTCATACGCTCTGCTCCACCCATACCTGTCGTTAATGCGCCCTGCTCTACCCACACCTGCCGTTCATGCGCTCTGCTCCACCCACACCTGCCGTTCATGCGCACTGCTCCTCCCACACCTGCCGTTCATGCGCTCTGCTCCACCCACACCTGTCGTTAATGCGCCCTGCTCCACTCACAACTGCCGTTCATGCGCTCTGCTCCACCCACACCTGTCGTTAATGCGCCCTGCTCTACCCACACCTGCCGTTAATGCGCTCTGCTCCACCCACATCTGCCGTTCATGCGCTCTGCTCCACCCACACCTGCCGTTCATGCGCTCTGCTCCACCCACACCTGCCGTTCATGCGCTCTGCTCCACCCACACCTGCCGTTCATGCGCTCTGCTCCACCCACACCTGCCGTTCATGCGCTCTGCTCCACCCACACCTGCCGTTCATGCGCTCTGCTCCACCCACACCTGCCGTTCATGCACTCTGCTCCACACCTTGCGTTCATGCGCCCTGCTCCACTCACAACTGCCGTTCATACGCTCTGCTCCACCCATACCTGTCGTTAATGCGCCCTGCTCTACCCACACCTGCCGTTCATGCGCTCTGCTCCACCCACACCTGCCGTTCATGCGCGCGGCTCCACCCACATTCCACATTTGCCGTTCATGCGCTCTGCTCCACCCACACCTGCCGTTCATGCGCTCTGCTCCACCAACACCTGCCGTTCATGCGCTCTGCTCCACCCACACCTGCCGTTCATGCGCTCTGCTCCACCCACACCTGCCGTTCATGCGCTCTGCTCCACACCTGGCGTTCATGCGCCCTGCTCCACTCACAACTGCCGTTCATACGCTCTGCTCCACCCATACCTGTCGTTAAATCGCCCTGCTCTACCCACACCTGCCGTTCATGCGCTCTGCTCCACTCACACCTGCCGTTCATGCGCACTGCTCCTCCCACACCTGCCGTTCATGCGCTCTGCTCCACCCACACCTGTCGTTAATGCGCCCTGCTCCACTCACAACTGCCGTTCATGCGCTCTGCTCCACCCACACCTGTCGTTAATGCGCCCTGCTCTACCCACACCTGCCGTTAATGCGCTCTGCTCCACCCACATCTGCCGTTCATGCGCTCTGCTCCACTCACACCTGCCGTTAATGCGCTCTGCTCCACCCACACCTGCCGTTCATGCGCTCTGCTCCACCCACACCTGCCGTTCATGCGCTCTGCTCCACCCACACCTGCCGTTCATGCGCTCTGCTCCACCCACACCTGCCGTTCATGCGCTCTGCTCCACCCACACCTGCCGTTCATGCGCTCTGCTCCACCCACACCTGCCGTTCATGCGCTTTGCTCCACCCACACCTGCCGTTCATGCGCTCTGCTCCACCCACACCTGCCGTTCATGCACTCTGCTCCACACCTTGCGTTCATGCGCCCTGCTCCACTCACAACTGCCGTTCATACGCTCTGCTCCACCCATACCTGTCGTTAATGCGCCCTGCTCTACCCACACCTGCCGTTCATGCGCTCTGCTCCACCCACACCTGCCGTTCATGCGCGCGGCTCCACCCACATCTGCCGTTCATGCGCTCTGCTCCACCCACACCTGCCGTTCATGCGCTCTGCTCCACCAACACCTGCCGTTCATGCGCTCTGCTCCACCCACACCTGCCGTTCATGCGCTCTGCTCCACCCACACCTGCCGTTCATGCGCTCTGCTCCACACCTGGCGTTCATGCGCCCTGCTCCACTCACAACTTCCGTTCATACGCTCTGCTCCACCCATACCTGTCGTTAAATCGCCCTGCTCTACCCACACCTGCCGTTCATACGCTCTGCTCCACTCACACCTGCCGTTCATGCGCACTGCTCCACCCACACCTGCCGTTCATGCGCTCTGCTCCACCCACACCTGTCGTTAATGCGCCCTGCTCTACCCACACCTGCTGTTAATGCGCTCTGCTCCACCCACATCTGCCGTTCATGCGCTCTGCTCCATTCACACCTGCCGTTCATGCGCTCTGCTCCACCCACACCTGCCGTTCATGCGCTCTGCTCCACCCACACCTGCCGTTCATGCGCTCTGCTCCACCCACACCTGCCGTTCATGCGCTCTGCTCCACCCACACCTGCCGTTCATGCGCTCTGCTCCACCCACACCTGCCGTTTATGCGCTCTGCTCCACCCACACCTGCCGTTCATGCGTTCTGCTCCACCCACACCTGCCGTTCATGCGCTCTGCTCCACCCACACCTGCCGTTCATGCGCTCTGCTCCACCCACACCTGCCGTTCATGCGCTCTGCTCCACCCATACCTGTCGTTAATGCGCCCTGCTCTACCCACACCTGCCGTTCATGCGCTCTGCTCCACCCACACCTGCCGTTCATGCGCGCGGCTCCACCCACATCTGCCGTTCATGCGCTCTGCTCCACCCACACCTGCCGTTCATGCGCTCTGCTCCACCAACACCTGCCGTTCATGCGCTCTGCTCCACCCACACCTGCCGTTCATGCGCTCTGCTCCACCCACACCTGCCGTTCATGCGCTCTGCTCCACACCTGGCGTTCATGCGCCCTGCTCCACTCACAACTTCCGTTCATACGCTCTGCTCCACCCATACCTGTCGTTAAATCGCCCTGCTCTACCCACACCTGCCGTTCATACGCTCTGCTCCACTCACACCTGCCGTTCATGCGCACTGCTCCACCCACACCTGCCGTTCATGCGCTCTGCTCCACCCACACCTGTCGTTAATGCGCCCTGCTCTACCCACACCTGCTGTTAATGCGCTCTGCTCCACCCACATCTGCCGTTCATGCGCTCTGCTCCATTCACACCTGCCGTTCATGCGCTCTGCTCCACCCACACCTGCCGTTCATGCGCTCTGCTCCACCCACACCTGCCGTTCATGCGCTCTGCTCCACCCACACCTGCCGTTCATGCGCTCTGCTCCACCCACACCTGCCGTTCATGCGCTCTGCTCCACCCACACCTGCCGTTTATGCGCTCTGCTCCACCCACACCTGCCGTTCATGCGTTCTGCTCCACCCACACCTGCCGTTCATGCGCTCTGCTCCACCCACACCTGCCGTTCATGCGCTCTGCTCCACCCACACCTGCCGTTCATGCGCTCTGCTCCACCCACACCTGCCGTTCATGCACTCTGCTCCACCCATACCTGCCGTTCATGCGCTCTGCTCCACCCACACCTGCCGTTTATGCGCTCTTCTCCACCCACACCTGCCGTTCATGCACTCTGCTCCACCCACAGCTGCCGTTCATGCGCTCTGCTCCACCCACACCTGCCGTTCATGCGCTCTGCTCCACCCACACCTGCCGTTCATGCGCTCTGCTCCACCCACACCTGCCGTTCATACGCTCTGCTCCACACCTGTCGTTCATGCGCTCTGCTCCACTCACAACTGCCGTTCAGGCGCTCTGCTCCACCCACACCTGTCGTTAATGCGCCCTGCTCTACCCACACCTGCCGTTCATGCTCTCTGCTCCACCCACATCTGCCGTTCATGCGCTCTGCTCCACCCACACCTGCCGTTCATGCGCTCTGCTCCACCCACACCTGCCGTTCATGCGCTCTGCTCCACCCACACCTGCCGTTCATGCGCTCTGCTCCACCCACACCTGCCGTTCATGCGCTCTGCTCCACCCACACCTGCCGTTCATGCGCTCTGCTCCACCCACACCTGCCGTTCATGCGTTCTGCTCCACCCACACCTGCCGTTCATGCGCCCTGCTCCACCCACACCTGGCGTTCATGCGCTCTGCTCCACCCACACCTGCCGTTCATGCGCTCTGCTCCACCCACACCTGCCGTTCATTCGCTCTGCTCCACCCATACCTGCCGTTCATGCGCTCTGCTCCACCCACACCTGCTGTTTATGCGCTCTGCTCCACCCACACCTGCCGTTCATGCGCTCTGCTCCACCCATAGCTGCCGTTCATGCGCTCTGCTCCACCCACACCTGCTGTTTATGCGCTCTGCTCCACCCACACCTGCTGTTTATGCGCTCTGCTCCACCCACACCTGCTGTTTATGCGCTCTGCTCCACCCACACCTGCCGTTCATGCGCTCTGCTCCACCCACACCTGCCGTTCATGCGCTCTGCTCCACCCACACCTGCCGTTCATGCGCTCTGCTCCACCCACACCTGCCGTTCATGCGCTCTGCTCCACACCTGTCGTTCATGCGCTCTGCTCCACTCACAACTGCCGTTCAGGCGCTCTGCTCCACCCACACCTGTCGTTAATGCGCCCTGCTCTACCCACACCTGCCGTTCATGCACTCTGCTCCACCCACATCTGCCGTTCATGCGCTCTGCTCCACCCACACCTGCCGTTCATGCGCTCTGCTCCACCCACACCTGCCGTTCATGCGCTCTGCTCCACCCACACCTGCCGTTCATGCGCTCTGCTCCACCCACAACTGCCGTTCATGCGCTCTGCTCCACCCACACCTGCCGTTCATGCGCTCTGCTCCACCCACACCTGCCGTTCATGCGCTCTGCTCCACCCACACCTGCCGTTCATGCGCTCTGCTCCACCCACACCTGCCGTTCATGCGCTCTGCTCCACCCACACCTGCCGTTCATGCGCTCTGCTCCACCCACACCTGCCGTTCATGCGCTCTGCTCCACACCTGGCGTTAATGCGCCCTGCTCCACTCACAACTGCCGTTCATGCGCTCTGCTCCACCCATAGCTGCCGTTCATGCGCTCTGCTCCACCCACACCTGCTGTTTATGCGCTCTGCTCCACCCACACCTGCTGTTTATGCGCTCTGCTCCACCCACACCTGCTGTTTATGCGCTCTGCTCCACCCACACCTGCCGTTCATGCGCTCTGCTCCACCCACACCTGCCGTTCATGCGCTCTGCTCCACCCACACCTGCCGTTCATGCGCTCTGCTCCACCCACACCTGCCGTTCATGCGCTCTGCTCCACACCTGTCGTTCATGCGCTCTGCTCCACTCACAACTGCCGTTCAGGCGCTCTGCTCCACCCACACCTGTCGTTAATGCGCCCTGCTCCACCCACACCTGCCGTTCATGTGCTCTGCTCCACCCACACCTGCCGTTCATGCGCTCTGCTCCACCCACACCTGCCGTTCATGCGCTCTGCTCCACCCACACCTGCCGTTCATGCGCTCTGCTCCACCCACAACTGCCGTTCATGCGCTCTGCACCACCCACACCTGCCGTTCATGCGCTCTGCTCCACCCACACCTGCCGTTCATGCGCTCTGCTCCACCCACTCCTGCCAATAATGCGCAGTGCTCCACCAACTCCTTCAGTTTTTGCGCTCTGCTCCACCCGGTCACACCGTTCATGCGCTCTTTAATACCACGCCCTGCGTCCACCTCTCTCTCCCCTGGGTATAATGTGTTATTACCTGCAAAATCGTGCGACCATTAACTAACAATTTAATGTAATTTGCGCGCACTGAACCTGGGTGTTATTCTTGGCGACATGCAGACGCCGCTTCACGTGTTCTCACCCTTATTATTTGCAGTTCACAATTCGCCAACTATTAGGATAAATTACCATCACACGCATTTACGGTAAGGTCCCTTTAATTCACCAGGTTTAAAAGTCACATTGGGCGAATTTACGTAAATAAATTCGCCAGTCCATTGCGTTGTATGGACTGGCGAACTGGTCTGCTTCACCCTAGCAGTCATGCGACTATCGCAGACAGTGACAGGTCACATGACTTACATTGCGTCACTAATGCAAGTGAATGGGACGGACATATTATACATGCAGCGCCCCTTGTGGTACAGTTTATTATTACATTCCCAACGCTACATACAGGAATCCATCGGCTGTGTCCTTTTAGAAGAACAATAAAGCTTGTTTAAAGCTTCGCAAAAACCGACGTCTGAAAGCACCTGGAACGCGGAAGCCGCTGTTGGAACGCATAAGGCGGAAGTGGACTAGAATCAGGAGAGCGCTTCCGGTTCTCGGCTTTCATGTGTGCGGGGATGTGCGGCAGGTCAGTGACTCTTTCTCTTTCTAGACCCCGCCCACTACGTGTTTTTTTTGTTGCTGTTCCCAGTGGGTTAAAGGGCTGCATCACTTCTGGGGTCGGTTACACCTATTATTGGGGGTGATGGAGCCCAGACACCGTAAATAAACGCCTGTAGCTCATAATGTGACCTGTCCCTGGTTATTGAACTACAAGACTTACTTATTTCAGTGGGAGAGCCGCCACCATGGTGCTCCACTGGCTTGCACACTATTGACAAGCGTTGTCAGCCCCACCCACTTTTCTTAGGAATTTGTAATTGACCACCGATTCCATCCGACAGGCGGTTTGTTAGCAGACATTTTAACGTGACAACTCCAACCTGGTAGAGCTCCCCTTTAAATTTTTCTGGTGTGTTCACATATGCACAAATGACAGGGATTGTGGAGGTTTAAATCCGTTTTCTTCATAAAAAAAAAAATATACTTTAACCCCTTCCCAGCCATTTTTCGGATTTTCATTTTTTCCTCCCCACCTTCCAAAAGCCATGATTTTTTTTCTGTCTATATATCCGTATGAGGGATTGGAGAGCGGTTCATCAGTTTGAGCGCGGTGTCGGCTCTGATATACAGCTGACGCCTGTATCGTATGGCGCAGGGTGTGAGCCCGCTCCGTACAAGCCCCCTTTCCCTATGACGTACATACACTGTGGGTGGACGTAAAGGGGTTAATAAAATGGCTGCTAATGAATATTCATGAGGATATGTTCATTCCATTGTGTCATCTGACTTACTATCCGGAATCTGATTGGACAGTTGCAAAAGGGCCACTTCTGTGGAAAGGGGATGTGACTTCGGAAACAGGGGTGGCCTAACAAATTTATGCCAGAAAGTTGGCGGAAATTATTGTGGAAATTTATGCCAGCTCCTAGCTTGCGTAGATTTCCCTCTCTGGCGTAGCAGGGTAGGGCAAATAAAAAATGATGTTCACCTCACCGCTCCTCTTCTCCCCTCATTCTTATACAATGTACATGCAAATGAGAAGGGGGCCCCCAATGACCGCATTTAAGGGAATCCCTGTGATGCGATGGAGGGACATACCATATATGGGCAGTCAGCCCGGGGTCCATTGAAGGACCCCAGGGCTGTCTGACCATATTTCCTGTTGTTACTGAGGTTACTGAGGTAACCGCTGCATGTGTACTATCAGTATATAGATATATGCCTGTGTGCTATCAGTATATAGATATATGCCTGTGTACTATCAGTATATAGATATATGCCTGTGTACTATCAGTATATAGATATATGCCTGTGTACTATCAGTATATAGATATATGCCTGTGTACTATCAGTATATAGATATATGCCTGTGTACTATCAGTATATAGATATATGCCTGTGTACTATCAGTATATAGATATATGCCTGTGTACTATCAGTATATAGATATATGCCTGTGTACTATCAGTATATAGATATATGCCTGTGTACTATCAGTATATAGATATATGCCTGTGTACTATCAGTATATAGATATATGCCTGTGTACTATCAGTATATAGATATATGCCTGTGTGCTATCAGTATATAGATATATGCCTGTGTACTATCAGTATATAGATATATGCCTGTGTACTATCAGTATATAGATATATGCCTGTGTTCTATCAGTGTATAGATATATGCCTGTGTACTATCAGTATATAGATATATGCCTGTGTACTATCAGTATATAGATATATGCCTGTGTGCTATCAGTATATAGATGTATGCCTGTGTACTATCAGTATATAGATATATGCCTGTGTACTATCAGTATATAGATATATGCCTGTGTACTATCAGTATATAGATATATGCCTGTGTACTATCAGTATATAGATATATGCCTGTGTGCTATCAGTATATAGATATACGCCTGTGTGCTATCGGTATATAGATATATGCCTGTGTGCTATCAGTATATAGATATATGCCTGTGTACTATCAGTATATAGATATATGCCTGTGTACTATCAGTATATAGATATATGCCTGTGTGCTATCAGTATATAGATATATGCCTGTGTGCTATCAGTATATAGATATATGCCTGTGTACTATCAGTATATAGATGTATGCCTGTGTACTATCAGTATATAGATATATGCCTGTGTACTATCAGTATATAGATATATGCCTGTGTACTATCAGTATATAGATATATGCCTGTGTGCTATCAGTATATAGATATATGCCTGTGTGCTATCAGTATATAGATATATGCCCGTGTACTATCAGTATATAGATATATGCCTGTGTACTATCAGTATATAGATATATGCCTGTGTACTATCAGTATATAGATATATGCCTGTGTACTATCAGTATATAGATATATGCCTGTGTACTATCAGTATATAGATATACACTTGTGTACTATCAGTATATAGCTATATGCCTGTACATTAAAGGTAAAAAATCAAAAACTAAAATTAATTTTAAAAAATCCCGTTCAATAGAAAATTTTTGTAAAAAAAATTACACAAATGCACGTTTTTTTTTTACAATAAACATTATTGAAATGAGTCCCAATACCTAAGATAGTGCACATATTTGGTATCGTCGCGACTGTAATAACCGGCACAAGAAATGTATAGCGTAATTTATAACGTAATCTATATCAGGTGTATGCGGTAAAAAAAAAAACCTTTTCCCACATTTTTGCCAAAATAAAAATTTGTAGAAATTAAACTTTAATGTAACTGTATCAAAACACGTCACCTTCATAAAGTACAACTCGTCCCGCGAAAACCAAACTTTCATACAGCTGCGTCGAGCAAAAAATAAAAAAGTTGTGACCGTCGGGATGTAAAAAATTATTCTGTTCTCAAGTATTGTTTTGGTATCGAGAATCGCAATTCTACACAAAGTATCGGTATCGAAGTCCAAATTGTGGTATCGGGAGGACCCTTTGGTACTTTTACTTTTAGAGCCTTTTTACACAAAATGATAATTTGTTTTTGTCTTTTATTCCCTTTTATTTTCGGTTTCATAGATCATAATCTAGGATTAGACACGACTTCCCCTCTGGATTCGGAGGATAAGGGTCAGTGTTATGGAATTGGTGAACCAGATCTCATCTACTCATATTAAGGAGGAACCATTCACGCGTAATGAAGAAAATTGTACAGCACCCGATATCGATACAAATCATACGCTAGAATATCCATCTCCTCATAGTAGGGAGGAACTGGCCTCTTCTGATGGAGCAATCCCCACAGTCCCCAATATATCCATAGATGAAGCACGATATCCATCTCCTCATAGTAAGGAGGAACCGGCCTCTTCTGATGGAGCAATCCCCACAGTCCCCAATATATCCATAGATGAAGCACGATATCCATCTCCTCATAGTAAGGAGGAACCGGTCTCTTTTGATGGAGCAATCCCCACAGTCCCCAATATATCCATAGATGAAGCACGATATCCATCTCCTCATAGTAAGGAGGAACCGGTCTCTTCTGATGGAGCAATCCTCACAGTCCCCAATATATCCATAGATGAAGCACGATATCCATCTCCTCATAGTAAGGAGGAACCGGCCTCTTCTGATGGAGCAATCCCCACAGTCCCCAATATATCCATATATGAAGCACAATATCTATCTCTTCATAGTAAGGAGGAACCGGTCTTTTCTGATGGAGCAATCCTCACAGTCCCCAATATATCCATAGATGAAGCACGAAATCCTTCTCATAGTAAGGAGAAACCGGTCTCTTCGGATGGAGCAATCCCCACAGTCCCCAATATATCCATAAATGAAGCACGATATCCATCTGCTCTTATTAAGGAGGAGTCCTTCGATGGAGAAAACCTCACAGCCCCGGATAATTATATATCTGAAAGTCATACAATTAATATATTTACTTGTATTAAAGAGGAACCTGTCTCAAATAATAAAGGGGAACTCTCAGACACGAACATTAGTACACCCACAGATCATACACAACAATACCCATCCAGTCATATTAAAGAGGAGGAAGACACTGATATTGACTCACCTTTCGGTATTACACAATATTCGCCTTTTCATATTAAAGAGGAATCGAACACAACTGAAGAAGACACTGATGTCGATTTGCCGATCGATCGTACAAAATTTCCTCCTCATGTGAAGCCGGAACCTTTGTCCTGTGACAGAGGAAATCTCAGCGACTTTTCCACGCCTCTAACTTCTGTTCACGTTAAGGAGGAATCGCTTTCATCGGAAGAAGATAATCTCGCGGAATATACACTAGTGCGTATCAAAGAAGAGTCGGTTTCTGACGAAGACGACGACACTACAGATACTGATAATTATTTGTCCACCGAATGTACAGACTCGCAGTTAAATGATGAATGGTCGCAAAGTGAAGACGGAAACTTGAATGAACCAGAAGAAAAATCATTTTCTTGTTCGGTGTGTAAAAAGCAATTCAGTCGTAAATCACATCTCAGTAGGCACCATAAAACCCACACTGGTGTGAAACCATTCTCCTGCTCTGATTGTGGGAAGTGTTTTTCACGTCTGGAACAGTGCGCAGCACATCAGAAGATCCATACTGGTGAAAAACCATTTTCTTGTTCGTATTGCGACAAAAGGTTTTCTCAGAAGTCCCATGTTACTGTCCATGAGAGGTCCCACACAGGGGACAAGCCGTTTGCTTGTTTCTATTGCGGAAAACGGTTTTCACAAAAGGCGAGATTGGTTGTCCATGAAAAGTACCACACGGACGACAAAAGATTTTCTTGCTCTTTTTGTGGAAGATGTTTCCTCCGTCAGGAACAATGTGAAGCTCATCAAAGAACCCACACTGGGGAGAAACCCTATCCATGCTCTTACTGTGAGAAAGGCTTCAATCAACGAGCACAGCTTATCATACATGAGAGAGTCCACACAGGGGAGAAGCCGGTCTCCTGTCCAGACTGCGGAAAATGTTTCTCCCAAAGATCTAACCTTATTACCCACCAGAGAATCCACACCGGAGAAAAACCCTACTCATGTTCTCACTGTGAGAAATGTTTCAATACCCAAACAAGTCTCATACTACACATGAGAGGCCACACGGGAGAGAAACCATATTCTTGTGCAGAATGTGGGAAATGTTTCACCCACAAGTCCGTCTATAGCAAACATCAAAGAGTTCATACGGGGGAGAAGCCATTTTCATGCAATATATGCGAGAGGCGATTTTCTCAGAAGGCTCCACTTATTGCACATCAGCGGACGCACACAGGAGAGAAGCCTTTCTCATGTTCTGATTGTGGAAAGAAGTTTTCCCAGAAAGGACATCTTGTGACCCATCAAAGGATTCACACCGGGGAAAAGCCATTTTCGTGTTCGGAATGTGGCAATAGTTTTAATACTCACTCTAGTCTTGTTTTCCATCAAAGACTCCATACAGGAGAGAAACCATATCCTTGTACTGTATGTGAAAAGAGTTACACCAATAAATCTCAGCTGGTGAAACATCTGAAGATCCACTCAGGAGAAAAGCCATTTGCATGCCCAGAATGCGGTAAATGTTTCACCCGTAAGGCTGATTTTGGGGTTCATCAACGCGTTCACACTGGGGAGAAGCCCTACCCTTGCTCTGAATGTGGAAAACGATTCACCATCCATCAAAACCTTGTTCTACACCAGCGAATCCACACTGGAGAGAAACTTTGTTTTTGTTCAGAATGTGGAAAGTGTTTTACCCGGAAGTCTGATTTTGTCATCCACCAAAGAGTCCACACAGGGGAAAGGCCGTACTCATGTCCAGAATGCGGCAAGAGTTTTAGCATTCATCAAAATCTCATTCTGCACCAGAGAATACACACAGGAGAAAAACCGTATTTGTGTTCTGAGTGTGGTAAAACTTTTGGCCAGAAGTGCACTTTGAATCGACACGTGAAAATACATAAGGGGGAAAAACGGCGTTCCTCCAAATGATTCATGAACATTTTTCGCCGCATAGTTTTATATTACTCCGTTTATATTATAATGGTTTTTTGAGACCAAACGTATCTCACGATAATGATTTGAAAGTCTGTATAAACTTTTGAGCATTTTTCAAATGTGCTATCAAAGCTCCCTCTGTCTTAGAGGTTATTCAGACGACTGGCGGAATCGGCCGGGTGACGGCCGTCACACCGCTGCATTAAAATCAACGTACTTCTATGGGGCCATTCACACGGCCGTGTTTTTAAGGGACCGTGTGAACGGCCCGTGATAATTTAGGACGTCCTATTTTTGCCCGTTCTCACGGATTCCTCAATAGACCCAAGACTATGAGGAATTTGTGAAATTGCATCCCGCACGGAGGCAAATCTGCCGTGAAAAGCATCTATTCGTGTGAATAAGCCCTTAGACTCCTCAATAAGCCTCAGCAGAAAGTGTCTATTAAAAAGAGCTTTTCATTTGGGGGACCCAGGGAATCTGTGAGTTGTAATGTGCACTGGCCAGTCCATACCAGTCCCACTAATCCCCTGAGATCAATTTGTGGTCACTTATCCTTTGAAACAAAACATACTTGTTCAAAACGGACAACCGCTTTCAGAGCTGGGTACCGCGTTGCCTGAACCAGCCCTGCCGACAGTAAAGCTGCTAAGCAGTGTAAACAATGGGGGCAGGATAGCAGTGTATAGCACATGTCCACAGACCTCCTAAAGGATAGAATAGCATTTATCATAACTGTTGCTCCTTTAATGGACCCCTTACAACTAACTAGAAGTCAAAAGTGTGGGTCCGAATGTCAGAAAAGGGGGTCCCGAGTACCCAGTTGGAATGAAAAGGTGGTCGAGCATGTGCACTACCGCTCCATTCACTGTCTATGCGACTGACGGAAATAGCCAAACGCTGTACTTGTACTTTTAAAGTCAATTTACATAAGTTATGGACAACTGAGAACTTGTATTGTTCTTATTTTGTATGCACTTATAGCCTGTAGTAGATCATCGCTCTGAAAAAGTGAGGAAGGTCAATAAGAACTGTTTTCAAAACTAGACACTTAAAGCGATTTTCCGGAGGAAAAAAAAATTGATGGCCTATCCTCAAAAAAGGCCATCAATATATGATTTGTGGGGGTCCGACTCTTGGTACCCCGCCGATCAACTGTTTTGAAGATGCCACATCGCCCCTGCAAGCGCTGCTTTCCCTTCATTCCCTTTACTGCTCATCACTATTAACCGCGACACGCTTGTGCGGTGGTGCGCAGTATTACGTATTATTACAGTATTATTGGCCTAGGCTGTAATACTGTACACCGCCGCTACAAGGGAGTCAGTGTTTGACAGTATTAAGCAGCCTGAATGATGAAGGGGAAGCAGCGCTCGCACTACCACCATGGCACCCTTCAAAACAGCTGGGCAGCGGGGGTGCCTAGAGTCGTACCCCCACCGATTAGATATTGATGGCCTATCCTGAGAATTGGCCATCAATTTTCTCTCCCAACAAATCGCCATTAACATAGTCGTTGACATTGGTCGAGAGCATATAGGAAGAAGGTTCCCAACTGTGTCAAATACTTTGCAGTTATATTTGTAATCTATTATTTATTCTAATTATGGCGGAGACCTTCACAATTGGGCAGTAAAAATGAGTTATTTTAGAAAATTTTTCTCAAAATGTGCCAGTAAGCAACAAAGGTCACTTTTATTTTGGCTGTTTGTGTGATTTTCATGTTGAACGTAATCTGTTGGCTCAATAAAATCCCGCAAATTGACATTCAACCTTTAAGTTTTAGTAGTCGGATTACAGAGGTGACTATATCTCATTTAAAGGGGTTGTCTGGGCCTGGGACGGTTTTTCATAGTGCTGACCTATCCACAGGATAGCTCATTGGTATATTATCGGGAAGGGGGGGGTTTCGAAAGTTTTTCAGTGGTCGTGCCGGTAGCAGATGGCTCTGTACACTGTATAGCCATCAAGTGAGCAATAGCAGAGCTGCAGGACGGCCGCTATACAGTGGTTGGGAGCCATCTGCTTCCAGCACCAACCACTGCATAACATTTGTTGCCGGAGACAGCTGATCGGTTGTCGGACCCCACCGATCATATACTGATGACCTATCAGCATGAAAATCCACCCCGTGCCCCAGACAACCCCTTTAAGTTCTTGTTTGTATCTCTGCAGTTTGTCACCCTGTATACATTTTTTCTTGGAGTCATCAAGTTGTTGCCCACTTGGCTGAACATAAGTATTGTGCCGGAAATTGAAAAAAAGGAAACACTTCTCGAATACCCTGTCCTTAATATTTCACAACTCATGTATTTATTGGGGGTCGTAAACAAGCTCTTTACGAAGTATAACCCCCTAATTATGTGGCTGCATCACTGCAAGTTTTATATTGCTCGGGTGTGTAATACACCCCAATGATTTTTTACAAGTTCAATGGATGATGTGTCTTTGGGACTTCTACATTATCTTCCATATTTGACTAGTTCGTGCAGATTGTTGGTCACCATGGGCCACACATCCACATTTTTGATATGTGGGGAATATTTCTCAGTCTGATCAAATAGGTCAAAGGGTTATTCCCATCTCCGACATTTATTGCATAACCACAGGCACACACTTCCAGGTGGAGAATGAATAGAGAAGTGGCCGCATGACTCTCCATTCTATTGATAAGAGTTACGGAAACAGCCAAGCAACACACCTACGGTCTCGGCCTTGACACGACTGTCGAGTGACAATCGTCGTTCTGGACAAAGGTGCAAGTCACTAATCACCCCGACTGTAGAACTCACAACTCTTGCTGCCGTCTTCTGCGAAACCCATCACCATGTTCCATGGAACTGGTTGGGAACCACTGGGACATATTGTTGACTGGAGAAAATGGAGACACTTTCAGACCACCGTAGAGATTGGTCTAGGAACAGAAAGCTACATAAAATCAGTCTATGGCAGGCTTGGGGGTTGTAGTTTTATTTTTTTTCAGTGGTAGTAGGAGAAGTAGTTCTTTTGCCTTATAGAATCATAGCAGAATATTGAAACATGGACTATAAGTCAACTTGGAAAAACCCAAAAAATACAATCTCGATTAGATTTCCAGAGAGAGAAGAATCAGCCCAATTCAGACCAATTTACGGGATAACCAGATGGTTTCTCAGTTGACCACTAGGTTGTTGGCTCCATCCTATGTGGTCAGTAATGAGTGGATTCTATCAAACTAGGTGATCAGTAGGGCTGGGCGGTACAGACCTAGATCAAAATCACGATTAATTGAACATGTAGCCTCGAATACGATTAATGAACTATAATTTAGGCCACATCCCCTGAGCCTGCTGTATACTACTGTAGATAATATACCTCCTGATACTGCCCCACACAGAATAATGACCCATAGTGCCCCCATACAGTATAGTTTCCCATAGTGCCCCCACACAGTTTAGTGCCCCCCATGCAGTATAATTTCCCATAGTGCCCCCACACAGCATAATGCCCCATAGTGCCCCCATACAGTATAATTTGGAATAGTGCCAACCACAGTATAATGCCCCCATAACTGCCCTCCACATAGTATAATGCCCTTATACCTGTCCCCACACAGTATAATGCCCCCACACAGTATAATCAAAAATAGCTGCCCTCACATAGTATAGTGCCCCTTTAGCTGCCCCCACACAGTATAATACCCCTTTAGCTGCCCCCACGCAGTATAATGCCCCCATAGCTGCCCCCATACAGTATAATTTCCCTATAGTATTACTGCATCGTGCCTGTCTGTGCCGAGCCACTCACGGATGGCATTACATAGTGAATGGTGGAGCAGGCAGCTGACGGCTCCCTGCTGCACCATTGGATTCAACTGCATCTGCGTCCTGAAAACGCAAAGACTGTCTATACAGGTAAAAAAAAACGGAAAGCGCTTGATGACATCACTCACCTGCACTGAGTTTCGGTTTGTTTATTTTTTCCGATTAATTGGCCAGCCCCGGTTATCAGGCAGCTGATGTTATTCTAGAAGGTCACCGGGATATAGACAGTTCTAACAATACAAGAGGCGTGACAAGACGATAGAAGCCATTTACTTATAAATAGGAATTTATTCACTTCAGATAAGGTAAGACAAATTTTCATTTTTAACGTACATCCATTTTAGCTTCTTCATTGCAACCTTGATGTTTTTCTAAATCTTAGGCTTTCTGCTGCGTGGCAGGTGAGGGGATCGCCAGATTATTGGTGTATTCCTCATATGCTCAACACAAAAAATTACATATTAACATCGAAAAATAAGAGGTATTTGTAATCTCCACAAATGTTACTATACAACATTGAATACCATATACAGGGCAGTATAGCTGGTATTCCCATCAAGGGCACCGGATCATTTAAAAAAAAAAAAAGAAAGGTGCCCAACTGTTGTCACGGTACACCGCCGCTGCTGATACCCATAGATAATTTGGGGAAAGGCACGTGCCTCATTATACAGTATTGCAGGGCCCGTCCCCTTTTCCATAGTAACTAACGCTGGGGCCCTTCTTCACAAGACTGACGCTGGCTAATCACAACGTTGTGTCTGATGGCGCATACAATGTCCTGACGCTGGTGATATAATGTATGCACCGCGGCACACAACATTCTGACGCTGATCAGCGCCCGACAGGAAGACGCGCACAAAGGAGAAGAGGCGTCAGGTTGGGATTCAATTTAATTTAGAGGTCTGTCCTGGGGCCTGAATTAATTTAGGGGTCGGGTCTGGGGTCTGAATTTATTTAGTAGACTTGTCAGATGTCTGAATTAATTTAGGGGTATGTACAAAAGACTGAATTAATTTGGGGGTGTGAGTAAATTTAGGTTTCTGTTCAAGGGTATGAATTTAAGGGTCTGAAATAATTTAGGGGTCTGGTTGGCAGTCTGAATTTATTTAGGGGTCTGGCCACGAGATGAAATTAATTCAGGAGGCTGATTGAGGGTGTAAATTAATTTAGGGCTCTGAATTATTTTAGGAATCTGGCTGGCAGTCTGAGCTAATTTAACCATTTAGTGACCAACCCATTTTGGGCCTTAATGACGAAGCAATTTTTTTCCGTTTTTTAATCGATGCTTTTCACAAGCCATAACTTTTTTTGTTTTTCCCTAGGCATAGCCGTGTAAGGGCTTGTTTTTTTGTGGGACAAGTTGTATTTTTTAATGGCACCATTTTGGGGCACATCTAATTTATTGATTAACTTTTTTAGGGGTTAATGGGAAAAAAACTGTCTTTTTTGCGTCTTAAATCTACGCCTTTTACCTTGTGGTATAAATAACATAATAACTGTATTCTGCGGGTCCTTACGATTACGGTGATACCAAATTTACATAGTGTTTTATGTTTTACTACTTTCACACAATCATTTTTTTTTGTGTGTAGCCATATTCTAGGAGCCATAATTTTTTATATTTCCGCCGACATACCTGTGTGATGACTTATTTTTAGCGGGATGACTCTTAGTTTTTATTGGTACAATTTTGGGGAATATATGACTTTTTATTGCTTTTTACAGCATTTTTTGGAAGGCATCATGAACAGAAAAGAGCAATTGTTGTTTTTTTGTTCTTTTTTACGTGGTTCACCGTGTGGGTTAATTAACACATTCATATTCGGGTCGTTACCCCCGCCCACCTCTCTCTTCCTGCCCCTTCGCAGTACCCCTTTCAGGGTGCATATCCCCTTGGCCCCAATCCCGCACTCATCACTTTCTGCTCTCTTAACCCTCTCCCTCTTTAATAGAGCTCTGCCACCTAGTCTCTTCCGCTTGTCCCCTAACAGAGACCCTGCCCATCTAGTGTCTTCGTTCTGCCCCTCCGCAGAGCCACCGCCAGTTTGCAACTCACCCGTCCCCCTGCCACCACTTTCCATTGCCACCCCTGGTAATGGGGGCCCCGATGCTTTGACTGCATGGAGCCCAGAAATTTATGATGACGGCCCTGATCATATCAAAAGCTATTATAGCAGAAATAAAAAAGTAAATGTACAGTATACAGATCACAAATATTCAGATTATACTTTGAAAGACACGGGGTTTATGAAATTTTATTATGCGATTCTTCATTATGATCCTTGAATCACATATGCTGTTGATTGTGGATGATCTTCTAATGGAGGTGCTGGAGAAACAATATTAATCGGAATCATAAGTAGCTGTAAAACAAAAAATATTTATAATTTAACAAAATCATTCAATAGAGTAAAGTAAGAAAGCAAAGGCACTTCAGAAAACTAACACCCACATTTTATTCTTAAATAAAACAAGTCGAAGTTGACTAGACTGAAAAAGGAGAGTAGCAAGAAGGAAAGAGACAGACACAGAAAGGAAAGACAATTGAAGATAAGCAAGAAGGACGAGAAAAAAACCCCCAAAAAAAACATGAAGCAGAAAGACAAGGACTAGAAGGAGCAGGATAAAAAGATGATGATGGACTAGAAAATTCAAAAGAAGGACAAGAAGAAGTAGGAGAAGAAGGGCGTGGGCTTTTAACTTTAGTGAGCGGGAGGACTGTGGAAGGTGCGCGGCCGCGCAGCCGCTCAACTTATAGGGAACGCTGGACTCAAAACTCATAAATAATTAACTACTGCAAAAAGAGTGTTCAGCCCAATTGTTCATGGGTTGTTTCCTAAAATACAATTGGTCTACCCAGAGATGCAGATAAAAAAAGAGCTTTGTATTCATCTTTGCTTTAGTCTGACTGTGACTAAAAGCTTTCCATTTGAAGTAATGAACCTGCACCGGTTGTCTGGCTATACCAGTACTATGCACTAGCCCGAGCCTAATGCGTTACTATTAGCTCTTACAGGCATACCAAAACTGGAGGAGAGAAGACATGCATGAATGACTCTCGTAGTCTTACGCTTACCTTCTCTATTCTGCAGGAACACTACCTGCCCTTCGATTAATTTCGAAAGCTAAATGCCAATGCGTTGGACCAGTAGTTTCGCCCACCACTTTAGGTCAGTATTTAACCACAAAAATCAACTAGTACTCCATAGGATCTGGACAACATTGTCAATAAAATCAAGAACTCTATCCCGGGCCATAACCCCAGGGTGGCTAACCCTTCCCAAGCAGCAGCGGAAAAAACGGAAACTGCTGTGGCCGACTCAGATCAAGACAGTGATTTTAAAGACTCCTCTTCACAAAGATATTTGCCCATTTCACTTTCGTTTATTAAAAAGGTAATTAAAGGTTCACCTTCAATAGTCGACTTGTAAACCGTTCTGTCGATGGTACGAAACGCCTTCTGTTCTCCATAAAATATATCTGGACAGTAGCCCCTTATGTCGGCGATGTCATCAACCCCCTGGATATGACCGACATATTTGGTGGGACTGTGAGAAGATTAAGCCATTTTGGACAATCCCTTCAATCTCTCTTATCCCACATTTACCAACACTGTCCCACTTACTCCACGCATATTCTTTTTGAATTTATGGCCTTCATTCCCCAGGGGTTTTAAGACTCCCCAAGATCCTTGGACTCCATCTAATCGTGGTGAAATCCTTTACTACGATTGCTCGTCCTCATACATTTACAGCATATCGGCAGCACATCTCCCTGTATACAAGGGGCTGTTATGCCGACAACGATATTTCCTGCTGCATAGACGATGCGCTCAGCCGATTAAGGAGCGCTTGCTCGTTCATCGGCTGATTGTTGCCCTGTTTTCACAGGGAAATGATCGGGAACGAGTGAACACGACGATAATTGACCCGTGTAGAAGCGCCTTTAGTCTCCGAAGCTCTAGAAAAAAGTCTTTAAGATCACCCCAAGAAGCTGATGGGCGACCTCAACCATCCCCTGTATTCGGGAGATTACTTGAACTTTGCACCCAGACAACTGGCACTCTTAGGTGCATGTACATACCGTACATCTACTCCAAGGCAATTGATAGTCCCTATTTGAGGTGCGGGAAGTTCGAAAGGAGCATGACGTGATTCCAGAGATTTTGGAGTGTCTAACCCTTGAGGTACGTTGAGTTTTACATGCATTAAAGTCTCATATTATGTTGAAATAATTGCATTTGATACGTTTCATATGTTACAGCTCCAATATAATCTTACCTGAGGATCTTCTTTTGACTGAGAAGTAAGAGCATAGCATGCAATAAATGCAGCGGGAAGGGAAAGTAGGAGCACCAGTACATTCAAAGCAATAATGGTATAGTAAATGTCAGCACCACCTGTCTGGGAATGCAGAAGATAAAGAAAATGTAGTAACTATAAGTTTAGAACTCTAGATGTACAATCAACGGCCTTTCGAATATGGTTATGAGGAGAAATAGACATGGAACATTTCCCAGTCGATCAAGACCCAAAAGCAATCACTCTCTCAGTAGATTTTTTTAGGTTCTTTTGATCCCTCGATACACCCGACCTCACGAAATGGATAAAGTAAAATTTTACTTACATATTTTGGGCAAGGCGGGTATGATTCATCAATAGTCCCATCAGCATAGAAGCATTTAGCTCCCGAGATGTCAAAAACACTAAATGCTATTGCGATGCAGCAGAAAATCCACGTTACAATGTTAGAGCAAATTGTAATTTTCACCTAGATGAACATAAATCAATGAACCTTTATCGAAAATGTAAAATAGGATCTTCGTAGTTTCCCATAACTCGTCTAATTTTCTTTTTCGAAGCGTTATGGGTGGTCACATATACAGTATTTATTATTTACCATCACAGAGTACGTAGAAGTAGTGACTGTTATGGGGCCTATAGAGGATGTCGTGAACACACTGTGTTGACAACAAATTTGGTGTGGGGATAAACTGGGGAACGGAGTCTAAGGCATAACTAGGATTTCAGCCTTTAACCCCCTAATGATGCAGCCTAGTTTGGGCCTTAAGGATCAGACCCCATTTTTCAAATCTGACGTGTCAATTTATGTGTTAATAACTTTAGAATGCTTTTATTTATACGGCCGATTCGGAGATTGTTTTCACGTGACACATTGTACTTTATGTTAGGGGAAAAATTTGGTCAATACACCAAAATTGTGAGAATTTTTTAAAAAAAATAGTCTTTTTCTAAATTGAAATGTATTTGCTTGTAAGACCGATAGTAATAGCACACAAAATAGATACTAGTTCCCCTCTGCAGGCTCTATGTCTAATTCTAAGTTGTCTCTAGTGGAGCAAACGACAGATGCCTGACAAAAAGGCGTAAAATCTGTGAAAGAGGCTGTGTGAGTATCAGTCTGGATGGGATCTCTGGAAGACAAGTTGAGTCCCGCAACAGGAGATCTAATTGCTAAAGTGTTCATCTGGTTAGACATTTCAGTAATATTTAAGTGTTGTAACCGTTAAGTTTGCTGGGCCTCAAGGTGGTACTACATGGCCCGACATGGGCCGTGTAAATGAGTGCCGATCAACGAGACAGCTCATTGATCGGCACTCATTAGCTTCTTTCACAAGGAGCCGATGAACGTGTGAGGAAAACTGCTGCAAAGAACAGACCAGCTTTTGTAGACTTATGTATTACATGGTCTCTCTTTAATTTTAATGGCCTCATTGGCCTTGATTGGGAGGAATACAAAATGGACCTATATAAATAAGCTGATCACCGGGGTAGCTTTATTCTGAGAAGGGGCTTCGAGTTAGGAAAACTATTTAATCCCACAGCAGAAACACCAAATATATGAGAAAACACGATTTAACCATATCTGAGAACATAAAAAAAATTATATTTGTGCACCATGTGGACACGAGATGAGGCTACATTCAGATTAATGATTTTTTTAAAAAGATTTTTACTCTTGATTTTAGGACTGGAATTACGCTTAAGAATGAATTAGTCATATAACTAACTAAAACATAAGACAGTCGTATAACATTTTTGATTTTTCTTACTAGATATAAGGAAATCTATAAATACAGTGAAGGAAATAAGTATTTGATCCCTTGCTGATTTTGTAAGTTTGCCCACTGTCAAAGTCATGAACAGTCTAGAATTTTTAGACTAGGTTAATTTTACCAGTGAGAGATAGATTATATAAAAAAAAAAAAAAAAATCACATTGTCAAAATATATATATTTATTTGCATTGTGCACAGAGAAATAAGTATTTGATCCCCTACCAACCATTAAGAGTTCAGCCTCCTCCAGACCAGTTACACGCTCCAAATCAACTTGGTGTCTGTATTAAAGACAGCTCTTACATGGTCACCTGTATAAAAGACTCCTGTCCACAGATTCAATTAATCAGTCTGACTCTAACCTCTATGGGCAAGACCAAAGAGTTTTCTAAGGATGTCAGGGACAAGATCATAGACCTGCACAAGGCTGGAATGGACTACAAAACCATAAGTAAGACGCTGGGTGAGAAGGAGACAACTGTTGGTGCAATAGTAAGAAAATGGAAGACATACAAAATGACTGTCAATCGACATCGATCTGGGGCTCCATGCAAAATCTCACCTCGTGGGGTATCCTTGATCCTGAGGAAGGTGAGAGCTCAGCCGAAAACTACACGGGGGGAACTTATTAAAGATCTCAAGGCAGCTGGGACCACAGTCACCAAGAAAACCATTGGTAACACATTACGCCGTAATGGATTAAAATCCTGCAGTGCCCGCAAGGTCCCCCTGCTCAAGAATGCACATGTACAGGCCCGTCTGAAGTTTGCAAATGAACATCTGGATGATTCTGAGAGTGATTGGGAGAAGGTGCTGTGGTCAAATGAGACTAAAATTGAGCTCTTTGGCATTAACTCAACTCGCCGTGTTTGGAGGAAGAGAAATGCTGCTTATGACCCAAAGAACACCGTCCCCACTGTCAAGCATGGAGGTGGAAACATTATGTTTTGGGGGTGTTTCTCTGCTAAGGGCACAGGACTACTTCACCGCATCAATTGGAGAATGGATGGAGCCATGTACCGTCAAATCCTGAGTGAAAACCTCCCCTCCACCAGGACATTAAAAATGGCTCGTGGCTGGGTCTTCCAGCACGAAAATGAGCCGAAACATGCAGCCAAGGCAACAAAGGAGTGGCTCAAAAAGAAGCACATTAAGGTCATGGAGTGGCCTAGCCAGTCTCCAGACCTTAATCCCATCGAAAACTTATGGAGGGAGCTGAAGATCCGAGTTGCCAAGCGACAGCCTCGAAATCTTAATGATTTACAGATGATCTGCAAAGAGGAGTGGGCCAAAATTTCATCTAACATGTGTGCAAACCTCATCATCAACTACAAAAAAACGTCTGACTGCTGTGCTTGCCAACAAGGGTTTTGCCACCAAGTATTAAGTCTTGTTTGCCAAAGGGATCAAATACTTATTTCTTTGTGTACAATGCAAATAAATATATATAATTTTGATAATGTGATTTTTTTTTTTTTTTTTTATATATAATCTATCTCTCACTGGTAAAATTAACCTAGCATAAAAATTCTAGACTGTTCATGTCTTTGACAGTGGGCAAACTTACAAAATCAGCAAGGGATCAAATACTTATTTCCTTCACTGTATATATGAAAAATAATGAGTTAACTTGTGCAATGAACTCACCATGCACGAGGTAGGTTTAGACTTGACAGCCAATATCAGGGATGCCGTAATAACATACTGGGGGGAAAACATAGCACAAACATTTTTAGCTAATTTTTAAATAATTTCCCCGATATACAGAAAAGTATTGTCTTCACCAAAGGGACACAACTTCAATGTTGATTTGCTAAATTTTTTTATTTTTTTTTAAATGTAATTTTATTAAGGCCTCATAGCAAACAGCGGTACAGATACAAAAGTACAAAATAAAGTCGCATATAGTAAGAAGTACAATAGTACCAGGTGAATAAGGTCAGTTATCAACAAAAAAACATACGGATACATTTCTTCACATATCGATATTAGAGAACAAAAAACAAAACCTTAACTAACAGCCTTTCTTTATCAGGAGAATATGTACAACAAAGTCTGGCGAGGACCAATCACCGGTAGAGTTTAGTGGAGGAACGGGGGACCGTAGAGAGACGTCAGCAAAGTTCAGTCCCAAGTAACCCGAGCAATGACAAGTTATGAGCTAGTATGAGGGTTGGTTATCCAAGAGCCCCACACTTAAGAAAACTTATAAGGGCACCCCTTTGCTTCATACATGAGCTTAAAAAGTGGCCGAGTAGAATTAACCAACGCAATCCATGCTGACAACGTAGGAACCTTTGGATGTTTCCAATGCAGGAGTAAAGTTGTTTTTTTTAGCACAAAACAATAGGAGTGTCATAAGAGATCTAACAGCTATATTAGGTATAAAGTCCTCCACCAATAGTAAGAGACAAGTTCTGTGTTCAAGTATACGACTGACTTCTACTTTAAGCTCAAGAAATTCCATTATCTCAGCCCAGAAAGTATTAATAATCGGACATGCCCAGGACATATGTAGGAAGGAGCCATCAGGTCCCTGGCAACGTGGGCAAATAGGAGTAGGTATGAATCGCATTCTAAATAATTTGTAAGGGGTGTAGTAAATTTGGTGGAAAAATTTTAGTTGAATAAGTCGGACTCTCGTAGATATCAAGGGACCTGTTAAAGCAGATATTATTTCCTTAAAGGAACAGTGTCACGAAAATTTTTTTTTTTATATCAGTTTGATTTTTGTGTTTTATTAAAAACTTTTATATTTATTTGTGTGTTTGTGTTTTACTTTTTTTTATTTTTTAACTTTTTCTTCCCTATGGGGGCTGCCATTTTTTTTTCCATTTCTGTATGTTTCGATTAACGACACATACAGACATGGAATACGGCAGCTACAGTCCCATAGTGAATGCGAACGGGGCCCGTTCCATCCACTATGCTGTATGCAGTCTGTGTGGGAACGGCGCATGCGCCGCTCCCACACAGTCATTGAACTGTGCGCCGTCCGGCGCCATTTTCCTGTGGACCGGAAGTCGTGGCCGGACAGTAAGATTACTACTTCCGGTCGCGGCTTCCGGACTTGTGCACTTGGAGCGGCGGTAGCAGACGGAGCGGACGGACCGGAGGGAGCGGCGGCGACTGGAGCAGGTAAGTTATTTCTGTGTATGTAAGTGTTTTACTGTGTGTTTACTAGTGTATGTTAACCTACTACACTGTGTGTTAGCTTAAAAAATGGCGACACACAGTGTAGGAGGTTTGACCGTTCAATCCCCTCGTTTCTCCCGGCACTAGCCAGGATAAAGGAGGGGGGGATTCTGAGAGCTCACTAGAGCGAGTGAGTTTTCTCAAATTTTGCAGCATAAAGCAATGTGGTTGCTTTACCACATGCAATGCTGCAATTTTGGGAATTGCTCCATCTAGTGACCAGCACTGGGAAATATTATAAATTAGAATCTAATTTATAATATTTCCTGACTCGTGAAAAAAATTAAAAAAATTAGAACAATGTTTAATCACCTATACACTAATTGTTTAACTAAAAAAAAAAATGATCTTCCCTTTAAGATCATCTGTAGAAAAGGGGGAGAAAAGTCTGAGATCATTGGTCCAGGGCTCTATCAAGTTTAGTAGAAGATACAGTCAATAGTTGCCTGTAAAGTGTGGATAAAGGTTTAGCCAACGTCTCCTGCGTCACCCAATCCTCCACCGCGGATGTACAAAGTCTAACATTATATCCCGCAAATTGTGACCAAAGAGCAGGTCTAAGCTGGAAGCAACGGAACCTGAGATGAGTCGGGATCTGGTGTTTAGATCTAAGTTGTACAAAGGCAGCTACTTTATCATCTACCACCATATCCACACAATATCACAACAAAAGTTTGGTCTATGTGGGTGAAGTTTAGGGCCTATGTAGGTGTACCCCAGGGAGTACATGCCATGTCTCTAGGACAGAGGTACTCAATGGGTGGACAGCTATCCAGACCCCCGCATTCAATTGAATCTTGCTACTTGGGATACAGATGCAAATGAACTGCCTCACAAAGCAGTGAGGCACTATCTACAGGGGGCCCTGTGTGGCCCTATATACAAGGCACACTGCATGGCACTATCTACAGGGAGCACTGGGTGGCACTATTTACAGGAGCACTGTATGCCATTATCTACAATGGTCACTGTTTGGCATGTCCTACAAAGGGCACTGTGTGGCACTTTCTACTGGGGGCACTGTGCAGCACTATCTGCAATGGGCACTCTGACACTACAGGTGGCAGTGTGTGGCACAATCTAAAGGGGGCACTGTTTGGCACAATGTACAGGGGGCAGTTATGCCTCAGACTTCAGCAGAGGACAACATAAAAGTAGTGTAATGAAGACTGACAGGTGAGCCTACTTGCATGGCCCGTCCTAAGTGACGGCGTACAACTGGGCGACGGTCCCTACGCTCAATAAGTGCAAGACAGACAACACAAGACAAGGGCACACAGAAGCAAAGGGGGAAGTAGGGGCAGTTGCCCACGGAAACACCGTGAGCAACAGGCAGTGGTGAACGAGCCAAGTCAAACCAGGAGAGTACATAGTAGCAAAATCAGAGCAGGAGAATAGTCACTCAAGCCAGGGTCAATAAGTAACAGCGGTCAACCAGGTAAATAGCAGGAATCGCAGACGCAGGAAACCAGACAATCACTTGCAAGGAACATGCTGCAAGTGAGGATATAAATAGACCAAGGGTGGGAGCTAGAACTGTCAGGCCAGGCTGTGATAGGTTCTCCCTCTCCTCAGCCTGCCAGCCTGAGTGGTAACAGATCGCGTCACTCTAGCAGACCTTGGAGCTGATGATGGCTGATTAACCCCGGGCGTCGACACAGAAACTGTGTCTGGCAAACCCTTTACAAGTAGCTTGTGTCCCAGAAACATCTTCCCACTCCTGGTCTATATCTACACCTCAGCCCCACCGAAGGGTTAGCACCGAGCTTTCTCGTAATGAGATAGGCATGTATAAATGATAATCCAGAATGGTTTATTGATGCAAGCATCCCAATCCACTCTCCACAAAGATATTTGACATGTGCGTTTACAATACTTACAAATAGTGATGTCCAGTATGGAATATAATATGTCTGTAGTTTTGAGTAAGAATCCAATTGATTAAATGGCAATGCAATGCTTACTCCAATCTGCACAGTGGCTGCAAAAATCATCGAAATCTAAAAATGAAATTCATAATAATTATATTTACACACCAGTGCTGTAGACTATGGATTATATCCATGTAACATTTATCCAAAGTTAATAGCGCTGTCTTAACAGTTTTTATTTTATCGAATTTCTTCTTTGTCCATATAGTAGTGTGGTATGTTGTGGTTTTGCCCCAATTTTATGGACTGTTATTTTTTTCCTGGTTCTTTTCCCTTTCTATCTATTTCTTGGGATCTATATTTTCTTACTCTTACTTGCCCAGAAATCTTCTGAATTAGGGGAGATCTCTTGGACTTGCAAAGACTCGCTGGCAGCCATCATTAGGCGTTGAATGGATATAGCATCCTACCGTAAGTCCCTTGATCTTAGGTGAATTCCCGAAATTTCTGCAAAAGGATGTCCATCACAAGCACAACAGTATAGGTGACAATAGACACCTCTGCCTGGTACAATTAGTTATCCCGAAAGAGACCGATATGGAGCCGGTTATCCAGATCCAAGCTGAGGGAGATGTATATAATGAAAATATGGCTGATATAAACGGATGGTGGAAATTTAATCTAATAAGGACCTCCTTATGTATTGCCATCTCACGTTTTCAAAGACCTTCTCAGCGTCGGTACCTAGAAGGACCGGACCGTAGGGATTTTTTTCGAGCTAATGTAATAGACCGCATAAATGACTCTCGTAGTCTTATGCTTACCGTCTCTATTTTGCAGGAACCCTATCTGTTCTTCTCCAATTAATTTCGGAAGCAAAATGCCAATGCGTTGGGCCAGTAGTTTCGCCCACCACTTTAGGTCAGTATTCAACAGGAAAATTGGCTTGGAAAGTACTTATAAGTTCAGAGTGTGACAAGGAGGAGGAGGCCTGGGTAGGGCTTGTCAAATTGTATAGGGAAGAATAAAAACTCTTAAATTCCTTCGCTATTTGAGGGGTGGTGGTGACTCTATGGCCCTTCTCTGTTTTCAAGGCAGTGACAAAAGTATTTTCTTGTTTAATGAGATGAGACATAGATTTAGAGCCCTTATCCCCATGAGCGTAGAACTTGTATTTCAAGGTCTGAAAGGATTTAGCAACCTTAATATTTAATATATTCTTCAGGTGTTGCCAAAGCTTCGTCAGTTCTTCTCGTGTACGTGCCAGGTGAGATTGTGTAATCTCTCTAGAAGAGAATTCTAAAACAAATAAAAAATGTTCTATGTTTTTTAATGTGAGTCCCCAAGGCAATGAATCCCCCCCCCCCCCGTACAAAAGCCTTGTGAGCTTCCCATAGGACAGTACATGTGATCTGTGGATCATCATTAAATCGGAAGTATTCTTCCAAATTGTGTTCTATTTTGGCTTTAAGAGTCAAATCTTCCATTACCGTGGTATTAGGTTTCCAGGACCAAGCCCGGGGTGAGTCATAAGAGTAGTCACTCTTGGGGTTCTGCAATCTCCACATATATAGTAATCTTGATTTTACGAAGGGCTCCAGTTGAGATATGAGTGGGTACAGATGTGTTATCCAAAATAGGGTTCCGTGCTCTATATATGTCCCCTCCAACCACCAACAGGCCAGTAAAAAAGAGCCAAGCAACTCAAGCGTCTCCGAAAAAAGTATCTGCAAGGCCGTGTGGTTGGGGAGAGGTGGGAGATCTTTTTCTATCTGCATTGCAAGCCCTAGATATAAAAGTTGTTGCCACCCGATGCCTCCTTTTTTCGGGTTTAACGGGAGATGTTACTTGATATTGCAAGAATTATATCACTGTTTAAGATGTTTACTGATATACTGTATGTGTATATAGTTTTGATTTTCATCTTAGGTGGTGTCCATGACTGATAGCCATGATATATTGTAGAGTTTTCTATATGTCTCTTTATGTCCTCACTTAAATTTAAGTTCTAGTTATATATAAAAGGAGTTATCCCACAAAAAGAAGTAAAAAATAAAACAAGGCATTAACAAAAATCCTAATTCTTAGACTAATGACACCAAAAATGCTGTTTGAAAATTTTTTTGGGACCCTTTTAGAGAATTCATTCACCCCTGTCGACCTCAGCTCTATTCCTGCCCTGGTGGTGGGCAGCAGCACTGCACCACGTGACCTTCCAGGTGTTACTTCTCCCAGGAGTGCTTGTGGTTAGGCTCATTTAAAGAGGCTCTGTCACCACATTATAAATGGCCTACATTGTACATGATGTGATCGGCGCTGTAATGTAGATAAAAGTGGTCCTAGTAATAAAGAGGCTGTCACCACATTATAAGTGCCCTATCTTGTACATGATGTGAGCGGCGATGTAATGCAGATAACAGTGGTCCTAGTAATAAAGAGGCTGTCACCACATTATAAGTGTCCTATCTTGTACATGATGTGATCGGCGCTGCAATGTAGATAACAGTGGTCCTAGTAATAAAGAGGCTGTCACCACATTATAAGTGGCCTATCTTGTACATGATGTGATCGGCGCTGCAATGTAGATAACAGTGGTTCTATTAATAAAGAGGCTGTCACCACATTATAAATGGCCTATATTGTACATGATGTGATCGGCGCTGTAATGTAGATAAAAGTGGTCCTAGTAATAAAGAGGCTGTCACCACATTATAAATGGCCTATATTGTACATGATGTGATCGGCGCTGTAATGTAGATAAAAGTGGTCCTACTAATAAAGAGACTGTCCCCACATTATAAGTGGCCTATCTTGTACATGATGTGATCGGCGCTGTAATGTAGATTACAGCAGTGTTTTTTATTTAGAAAAACAATAATTTTTTTATGGAGTTATGACCTATTTTAGTTTTATGCTAATGAGTTTCTTAATGCCCAACTGGGCGTGTTTTTACTTTTTGACCAAGTGGGCGTTGTGGAGAGAAGTGTATGACGCTGACCAATCAGTGACAAATCAGCGTCATACACTTCTCTCCATTCATTTACACAGCACATAGTGTTCTTACTAGATCACTATGTGCAGCCACATACACACACATTAACGTTACTCAAGTGTCCTGACAGTGAATATACATTACTACCAGCCAGGACGTGATGTCTATTCAGAATCCTGACACTTCGCTAACGTTTGTGGATGATTTACAGCACAGCACATCGAGATCACGCTGGGCTGTCATTTACAGCGTAATCTCGCGAGACTACCCTTGAGGTGCTGTAAATCTCACGCAAACATTAGCGAAGTGTCAGGATTCTGAATAGATATCGCGTCCTGGCTGGAGGTGATGTCTATTCACTGTCAGGACACTTGAGTAACATTATTGTGTGTGTATGTGGCTGCACATAGTGATCTAGTAAGAACACTATGTGCTGTGTAAATGAATGGGGAGAAGTGTATGATGCTGATTGGTCAGCGTCATATACTTCTCTCCACAACGCCCACTTGGTCATTAAGAAACTCATTAGCATAAAGCAAAAATAGGTCATAACCGTCAAAAATTATCGTTTTTCTAAATAAAAAAAACTGCTGTCACCTACATTACAGCGCCGATCACATCATGTATAATATAGGCCACTTATAATGTGGTGACAGAGCCTCTTTAAGTCAGATCTTAGTTCGGCTGTCTCCCTCCCTTATTTTAGAGCCCAAGCTAACATACACCAATAACGCCAATGAAGGCTCTTTCCAGCTTGTCAGAGAAGTAGAATGGACCTGCACGTTTTGATTCTCCTCTGAAAAGTAGAGAAGAACCATAGACAGAATGAATGGGCGGCATCACTGCTAGATCCACCAAGGTGGCGCTGAGACAAGGGCAGCTAGTGCACATGCGTGTCCATTGCTGCTCGATGGAGGTGGTAATTTTTAGCTCATTGACATCATGAAGAAAGATGTCTCAAAAGTGGTCATGAGGAGAACCATGGTAGAAATCACTGAGAAATAAGAACACAATAGAAATATTTAATTAAGAGGTCAGGCAGCTGCTGCCAAGCCAAATAAATGCATGGAATCTGTATTAAGACGCCTTCTGTTCACATGGTCAAATTTGTTACAATTTGTCTGGATTTTTGTGGGGTTTTTAATACACAGGATTATATTTTTCTGTCATTTTTACAAGAAAAAAAATTGGCAAAACAGCCTTCTTTACACTACACATGGGGTATTGTGTATAGTTTTGGGGACCTAAAAAGGCAGAGATGGTGTGGGTTCACATGATATTAGCCAAGGTATTCAAAGTATACTTTACTTTTTTTTTTAAGAATGACTAAAATTTTCTCCTGATCAATTTCATACTATATCTTTAAGTTATAGGGTCTGAAACTCCATTTTTGATTAAGTGATTCAAATTCCTTTTTCCCTTCACACAGCCATAAATGATAACATTTTGACAGCCATTCATTCCTTCTAGGAGGATTTCCTTAAATTACAACTATTTCGAATTTATTCATCACTCACCCCAAGAACTCTTGTTCTTCCTTTCCGAAATCTTTGTTCAATGCCAGATGAAGTTGGGCCTTGGGTCATCGTAATCCTTAAATTCTGGGAATGATTTTCATAAGTCCTCCTTGGGGGTGTGGAATTGTTATTATGGGTAGGTGCTTGCGTTTCTATACTCCATTGTTGATTGTTGGCAGGTGTTGCTTGAGAGGGTGAAGGGGTGATATAGGCAAGTCTTGGTGTCTCCACACTCCATTGTTGAACAGTAGATACGCTATTAAGCTGATATGGTGGAAGAGGAACATTTAGAGATGGCACATAGCTAAGGGTATGATACGGAGGGGGTAAGGAGTGGTCATTCCATTCTTGATTATTAGATGGGTCCAGAGGAACAGTCCATATTGGTGAAGCAGATATTTCATTATATGGTGGGAGATTATTCCATGGTGAGGACATTACCAAGAAATCACTGCAGAAAAAAGAAGGTTGAACCACTATGAATTCTTAATAATATATGTTACTCACACTTTGCTGTTACTCATGCTTGTAACCTACTGTTTAGTCTATTCGAGAACTACTGTATAATATATGTGCCAGATTACAACCACTTTGCTGTTTCTATTGCCAAAGAACCTGTTTCCGCAATAGCACACCGTTAGGTCACGTATTGTATAACACATCTTATAGGAAAAGAAACCATATTTTCCATAAAATAATTTAATCACTAAAACATAAATATAATTGCTATCGTCACATTCGAAACGATCAAAACTTTTCAAATATAATATTATTTATCTTCTGTGGGGAAAGCCGTAAAAAACAAAAATGGGCAAAATCAATATTTTTGGTAACCTTCGTCCCTGGTAGTGTTCAGCTCTGGCAGGGGTGGAGTTCTTTCCACATAGAAGCGTTCTGGAGGCTGATTTGGAGATCATGGATTTTTGGAGCAAAGCCTCTTCTGATTTGGAGGCCAACTTTCTAGGGGAATGTAGGAAGATCCTTGAAGGGAGAGGAAAGTAAGTAGAAGAAACAGCGAGAGAGGCGATGGAAGGTTCCCAAAACTTAACGAATTAGGGATATAAATTGATGTATCCTTTGGAGACACAGCAGCTGAATGAATGGCTGATGCCACCCAAGGTAGATGTGGCGATTGGCAAATTGTCCAGGTGGACTGTTGTCCCATCGAAAGATGAGGCAAGTCTGTCTGATCCCATGAATCACAAGGATTGTAATGTTCTTAACTCTCTGAGGGATTGGTTGAACCAGCTCCAGGACAACATCTAGAGTGTTCTCCACAGGGGTATGCCTCCTCAGGGTCTTCCATTATATATCCTTGGTAGCTGATTATCTCTGCGACTCTATGCATTAGGGCATTATTTAGCTGCAAGAGCCAAGAGCTATGGCTCTATCTTCGGCCGGCCAAAGGAAAGTATGGCTAAAGCCCTGGCCGGCAGATATAACATCCAAGAATGCATTATATGGTATAGTGTTCAAGTCAGGATACTTATTGGGGCTCAGCTGGACAAATTAATGAAAACATCTGTCTGATAATAAAGGGAAGTGTAATGGACGGGGGTAGGGAAACAGACAAGTGAGCCCTAATGTACCCGCCACTCAGTCCCTGCCTACTTGCAACGACCCGCCCTAGGCGACGGGGTACAACTGGGTGACGGTCCCTACGCTCAATAAGTGCAAGACAGACAAACAGACAAGGGAACACAGAAGCTAAGGGAAATGGGGCAGTTGCCCACGGCAACACCGTGAGCAACAAGAGTAGTGAACGAGCCGAGTCAAACCAGGAGTGTACGAGGTACCAAACGAAGAGCAGGAGAGTAGTCAGTAAGCCAGGGTCAATATGAAGCAGGGACAAATAGTTCAAGAAGCTGCAGCAGGGCCAGAAAACCAACAGAGAAGAATCACAAGCAAGGAGGAACAGGAAAGGCAGGTATAAATAGACAGAGGGCGGGAGCTAGCTCCGTTTGGTTAGGCTGTGATAGGCTCTCCCACTCCTAAGCCTGCCATCCTGAGTGGTGGAAGATGGAGTCAGTCTCACAGACATAGAAGCAGGTGCAGACTGATTACCTATGGGCGTAGACACAGAAGCTGTGCCTGGCAGATCCTTTACAGGAAGTCCCTACCATTTCTGTCCAGAAGACAACGTAGACGCACAAGAAGAAACTTCTCAGCCTCCAGACGGACAAGGTCCTTACAGGGAGAGGAAGTCCTCAGATACGCATATCCACATGCAGATGCCCAGCCATATCCACATGCACATGCCCAACCATGTCCACATGCACATGCCCAACCATGTCCACATGCACATGCCCAACCATGTCCACAAGATGGACATGTTTCTAGTGGAAGAGGCAAGACTTTCTACACAACATCAAAGGCTCTTCTGATAACTTCTGATACCAGAGGCATACGATAGAAGGAAGCTTGGCAAAATGTACGGACCTGAAGGACACATCTCCATGTGCCCATGGGACAGTCTTCGAGGCATTTTCTCAGAATTGCTCGAAGGAACAAGAGGAGGATCAGAGATTATTAATTCAGATGCCTGCCTTTGGGTCTACTTACAGCCACCTGGATCTTACCAAATATTGTATCCTCCATGGTGGTGGGCCTAAGAATAGAGGGTATAACTATCATTTCATACCTGGACAATCAGCCGGTGAAAGCCAAGTCTGCTTCTGTTTTCAGAAGACAAGTGAGAAGAATTCTACAGCCCATACACCACAGATGCATTATCAATCCAGTGGAGCTTCAGTCTGGTAGATGTTTTCCTGCCAATTTCATTGATTCCCAGAGGTCTGTTGAAAGGCAGAACTGCCATAGCAAACTTACCCTGTTGGCCGAAGAGGGTATGGTTTCCTCTTCTCTTTCATATGACCAGAGGAAAATATTGACACCTTCTGGTCAGTCCCAACTTAGTGTTCCCCGGGGGCACAACAGGCAAAGAATATGGAAATGTTCCGATTGACGGCTTACAAATTGAGAGGCCTTTATTGAACCAGATGGGGTTTACTGAGCCAGTCTTGAACATCTTCATGCAAATCAAAGGGGCTGTCCCATGTGATCACTGCAGCCAATCACAGGCTGCAGCAATCACATGGGACAGCTATGTCATCTCATCTTCCGGCAGGGATGCGTCGGGAGACCAGGGGAGGTGGCGAATATATGTTTTGTTTTTTTTCATTCTCCTGTTCTTCCCCTTTGTTTTTTCCGTGAACCCCAGAAGTTTCAGATTTCAGTGAAACCAAAACTTTTGGAAAATTCGGACCGAATTAGATTCATGCTGAATCAGTTTGCTCATCTCTAGTTAGTGATTGGATCTGCTATGTAGCCAATCCCAGTATTTGCTCCCCTATATTTACCCACAACTTTATATTGCTGAACATTACCGTTTTCCAGTAATCCAGCTTCCCTGTGATTAATCCACTATTGATTCCCTGTGTACTGAGCTCTGCATATGTTTGACTACAGCTGATCTCTCATCCTTGTATACCAAACTCTGCATACAGCTGACCATGGCTGATCTTCGGCTACTGTGTACCAAACTCTGCATATAGCTGACCACGGCTGATCTTCAGCTCCTGTATACCAAAACTCTGCATACATCTGACCACGTCTGATCTTCCGCTCCTATATACCTAACTCTGCATACAACTGACCACGGCTGATATCTCATCCTTGTGTACCAAACTCTGCATACAACTGACCACGGCTGATCTCTCGTCCTTGTGTACCAAACTCTGCATACAACTGACCACGGCTGATCTCTCGTCCTTGTGTACCAAACTCTGCATACAACTGACCACGGCTGATCTCTCGTCCTTGTGTACCAAACTCTGCATACAGCTGACCACGGCTGATTTTCTGCTCCTGTGTACCAAACTCTGCATACAGCTGACCATGGCTCGTTTTCGGATCCTGTATACTGAAGTCTGAATACATCTGACCACGTCTCATTTTCTGCTCCTGTATACCAAACTCTGCATACAACTGACCACAGCTTATCCCTCGTCCTTGTGTACCAAACTCTGCATACAACTGACCATGGCTGATCTTCTGTACTAAACTCTGCATACAACTGACCACGGCTGATCTCTCTTCCTTGTGTACCAAACTCTGCAAACAGCTGACCACGGCTGATCTCTCATCCTTGTTTACCAAAGTCTGCATACAGCTGACCACGACTAATATCTTGTCCTTGTTTACCAAACTCTGCATACAGCTGACCACAGCTGATCTCTCTTCCTTGTGTACCGAACTCTGCATACAGCTGACCACGGCTGATCTTCCGCTCCTGTATACTGAAGTCTGCATACATCTGACCACATTTGATTTTCTGCTCCTATGTTCCAAACTCTACATACAACTGACCACGGCTGATCTTCCTCTCCTGTATACTGAAGTCTGCATACTACTGACCACGGCTAATCTCTCATCCTTGTGTACAAAACTCTGCATACAACTGACCAAGGCTGATCTTCTGCTCCTGTGTACCAAACTCTGCATACAACTGACCACGGCTGATCTTCTATTCCTTCTGTACTAAACTCTGCATACAACTGACCACGGCTGATCTTCCACTCCTGTGTACCGAGCTCTTCATACATTGACCATGGCTCATTCCTCTCTCTAATGTATTCCTTTACCTGCAGCCCAGCCATCATTTGTGGACTATACTGGGGACTGCAACCATGTAATCTCCTTGCAGCAATGTCCATACCCCTTGTGGTGGTTGAAGATGAAGTCTAGGGGGTTCCTTAAGCCAGTTGCACATGACTGATGTGCCACTCGGGCCGTTTTTAATGGCATCCGAGTGGCATCCGATAGTCTCCACGGGCACATTCACTTTAGCGGGTGAATTGGGTCTGTGAAAACTGACCCGATTCTCTGATCTGTGGAAAGATAAAACATGTGCTATCTTTCCACTGATCACTGACGGAACTCGGCAGGCGCACACTGTCGTGTGCATGAGGCATTAGACTGCGCACCCTGGTCAAAGTGAGGGCAAAACACGCTTTAGGGTGTGGTGTGTCTCCTGATTGGTAACTTGCTACTTCTTGTACAATGTCATTATCACGCTGTATTATATGATGTGTTCGTTACTTTATATGTTTGATGACCTGTTTGCACTTGGCCATTTATATACGGATAAGAGACTTGACTTATCTACTAGAATTTACTCTACACATGACTAAGATTATATACTGACCACGCACCATCTTTTTTTCGAGATTGTGTATGGTCTAAGAAACCCTGACCTTTTTCTGTCCAAAACGCCCTCAACTCTAAGATTTTGGATCCAGGGCAAATGTCTAAGATTTTATATAGAACAAACAACAGAAAGGAAGAAAACTCGTTCATTTTCTTCATGGGACCCAGAAGTGGGTGTAAAGCCTCCAGGTCCACTCTAGTGAGATTGAGACGGGAAAATATCCTGCATTACTACAATTTAGAAGGGATTCCTCCTCCTGAAGAGTTGGGAGATTACATGACCCGAGCGATGGTGACATCCTGGGCAGAAAGAGATAAGTTCCCAGTGGATCAGATGTAGAAGTCCGCAATGTGGAAGTCCCTCAATACAATTATCAGATAGTATCGGCTGGACATCAGGGCTTGGGAGGAAAATCCCTAAATGTACATATTTATCTATCTATCTATCTATCTATCTATCTATCTATCTATCTATCTATCTATCTATCTATCTATCTATCTATCTATCTTTCCATCTCATATCTATCTATCTATCTATCTATCTATCTATCTATCTATCTATCTATCTATCTATCTATCTATCTATCTATCTCATATCTATCTATCTATCTATCTATCTATCTATCTATCTATCTATCTATCTATCTATCTATCTATCTATCTTTCCATCTCATATCTATCTATCTATCTATCTATCTATCTATCTATCTATCTATCTATCTATCTATCTATCTATCTATCTATCTATCTATCTATCTATCTATCTCATATCTATCCATCCATCTCCTATCTCTCTCTCTCTCTCTCTCTCTCTCCTTTTGTCAATGTCTTCAAGGAGGAATTCTACTGGCAAATTGTGGTTTAATATTCTTTTGAATCCATCTAGATAGACGTGAATATAATTCTGGAAATGGCATTCTGGCAAGTAACCAATAAGAGTGCACTTTTGCACCTTGTCCTTTAAATAAACTATATCGGTAATAGTCAGAGTATTTCATGTGTATGACTCAGATTTTTATTTGTCATGTAAAATGTTTAATCTCTGAACTTTTTCCTTATGACAAATCTGTTTAATATTTATCTCCGCATATTCCTCTCTACATTTTAATGCTACATGGAATATCACGTAACCTTTTAAATTCTTAGCTTAAAGGAACACTACAAGCAAAAATGATACAGTGTGTAATACCTAGTGCAGTGCGTGACTTCCTGTGTCATGCTCCACCCACTCAGGACCTGCATTAGGCATAACATGGCATTTTCATTTAGTTTTTTTTAACATATACATATTTATATCTCGATTTTTCACGCTGTCCTACACTCTAGTCACATTTAAAGCTCAGAGAAAAATTTTGTTGGATTCTAACTGGAAGGTGTCAGTCTTAAAGGGGTTGTCCGGGCACCAAAAAATACCTGAATTGCTTTTCTCATCTCTTTTTTTATTCTCCCCTTCCTTTTTGTTCCAGTTAGTGGACTGCAAAGCCTCTTCAATTCCGGTCACTGGGCGGTCCTTAAGCCGAGTGCGTCCCCTCCAATAAAAATCCCATCTAGCCTTGCGGGCTAATGTCTGTGTCCAACGCAACCTCCCTCGAAATCCCGTGTGAGAGATGAGGTATTATAATAAAACACATAAATAATAAGTACAAAGGGCGCTGAAATTTTATTTTATGTCTTATTAGGATTTTTATTTATACTTTATCACAGAAAGAATTTGTGGAGGCCATTGGCATCTGGTCATGCTTTACGCTGCAGAACTTTTCTGCCCCAAATAATTTCAAGGTCTCTTTCAATTTCGACTGGCGGAAAAGCGCGGTGCTAGCTGATAGGGGCAAAGTTTCAAGTTCCTGGCCCCCTATTGCAGACTGAGCAGTGGAGGAGGGCTCCTGCTGCAACAAGTTGCCTTACAGCCAGGTATAATCTGAAGATTGTGAGATGGAAGGGGGAGGAATGAGGATTGATATCCTGGTACACAGATAGAAGGATGCTTTATAAATTTTTCACAGTTTTGTTTCCAGTTACAGCTCTGAATTCATGACAAGGTCAGCGCCTAGGGTGGCAGATTTTTTTTAATGTTGTTACTAGTTTAGTAAGGGGTGACTGGCAGGAATGAGCAAGATTATTATGCAGAGCGAGACTGCAGGCCAGCTATATAACACATCAGCAGTAAGGAGGTTTTGGATCTGAATCAATGTGGGGGAGTTTGAGTTTGACCCCCTATAATATGTTCTAACTGAAGGTACACTATAAAGGGGCAAATTTGGTTGCCATCTTCAACCTTTGTCACAGAGCATGCCCTTGATAAGGTGTTCGTTTAATGTTAACATATAGTATAATAACGGACCAGTTGTCTGCATGGACAACATGATTAAAATAAAAAAGGAAGAAAATATAAAAGAGAAATACGTTCCCACAAGATCACATGGAAAAACAATATAAGTATGTGCCGAAAACCAAGGTTGGTTGCATTCAAGGTAAGGTTCAAGTCAATATCAACCGTATGATAAGCCATCAATATTGGAATGGTGGGGGTCCAACTACCTGCACCTCCACAAATTCTGCGTCCCCTTTATTGTTAACTAAGGCACAACGCACTGTGGCGCCATGGAACCTCTCACTCTGGGGGACGCGGCACATCCATGATTCACCTGCTCAAGACCCTCATCTGTTAGCCAGAGTGAAGAATGGATAGAAAGAGCTTCCGACGTACCCGCTAAATATGTCTATAGGGATCCATTAGCCCCATGTAGGCAAAAAGAGTGTCCTTTTGACCTCCGTCGGGCTGGTATTTGTCATTCTACCTTTTTATAAAGGATGGAACAGCATAGTATACAAAGCTTTTCCATCCCACCGGATCCAGTAAAAAACAAAAACGTATACCGCACAGAATATTTTACTTATTTTCAATTATTTGATTTGGTTGTCAACACCCGAGTGTCCTCGAATGCTTGGATCTACATCATAATTGTAATGTCGGGGTGGGGAGACAGACAGGTGAGCCCTAATCTACCCGCCACTCAGTCCCTGCCTACTTGCACGGCCCCTCCTATGTGACGGCGTACAACTGGGCAACGGTCCCTACGCTCAGTAAGTGCACGACAGGCAAACAGACAAGGGTACACAGAAGCTAAGGGAAATGGGGCAGTTGCCCACGGCAACACCGTGAGCAACAAGAGTAGTCAACGAGCCGAGTCAAACCAGGAGTGGAAGAGGTACCAAACGCAGAGCAGGAGCGTAGTCAGTAAAGCCAGGGTCAATTTGAAGCAGAGGTCAATAGTACTAGCAGGAACAGCAGAGCCAGGAAACAAGACAGAATCACAGGCAAAGGAAGAGCAGGAAATGAAGGTATAAATAGACCGAGGGCGGGAGCTAGCTCTGTCTGGCCAGGCTGTGATAGGTTTTCCCACTCCTCCGCCTACCAGCCTGAGTGGTAGCAGATCGAGTCACTCTATCGGACCTAGGAGCAGATGCAGACTGATTAACCACGGGCGTCGACACAGAAGCTGTGTCTGGCAGATCCTTTACAGTTCCCCCCCCCCTTTTATGAGGGGCCACTGGACCCTTCCTAGGTGGACCTGGCTTAATGGGGAACCGAAGATGGAACCTCCTGAGTAATACCCCAGCGTGAACATCCCGGGCGGGTACCCAAGTCCTCTCCTCAGGCCCGTATCCTCTCCAATGGACCAGGTACTGGAGGGAGCCTTGGACTATCCTGCTGTCCACAATCTTGGCCACCTCAAATTCTACCCCTTCAGGGGTTAGAACAGGGACCTGAGGTTTCCTCGAGGTAGCCAAGGACGGGGAGCAGCGTTTCAGGAGGGAGGCTTGAAACATGTCGTGTATTTGAAAAGACGGGGGTAACTCCAGCCGGAACGAGACAGGGTTAAGGACCTCAATGACCTTGTATGGCCCTATATACTGGGGAGCAAATTTTTGGGACGGAACTTTAAGATGCAAATTTTTTGAAGACAGCAACACCAGATCCCTGACCACAAACAAGGGGTTAGCAGAACGTCTTCTATCTTCTATGCCTGAGTTTTTTGTATGCTCTGGGATGCCTCTAGGTTCTTCTGAACCTGGGCCCAGACTGTGCAGAGTTCTCGATGAACGACCTCTACCTCGGGATTGTTGGAACCACCAGGTGAAACGGAGGAGAACCGTGGATTTAACCCAAAATTACAGAAAAAGGGGGAGACCCCTGACGAGTTACTGACCCGGTTATTAAGGGAAAATTCGGCGAGGGGAATGAAGGAGACCCAATCATATTGACAGTCGGAGATAAAACACCTTAAATATTGTTGTAGAGACTGATTAGTCCTCTCAGTTTGGCCATTAGTTTCAGGATGGAAGGCCGAGGAGAAGGACAGATCAATCTCCAACTTTTTACAGAAAGCTCTCCAAAACAATGAAACAAATTGTACCCCTCTGTCAGAAACAATATTGACAGGAACCCCATGGAGACGCAGGATGTGTTTGACAAACAAGGTTGCTAACGTCTTGGCATTGGGTAGTTTCTTGAGGGGCACAAAGTGGCACATCTTACTGAAGCAGTCTACTACAACCCACACCACCGACTTGCCTTGAGATGGAGGCAGATCGGTGATAAAATCCATGGAGATATGGGTCCAAGGTCTCTGGGGAATTGGCAAAGTACATAGCAAGCCCGCTGGTCGGGACCTGGGAGTCTTGGACCTAGCACAAATCTCACAAGCGGCGACGTAGGCCTTAATGTCTTTAGGCAACCCAGGCCACCAATAGTTTCTAGCAATGAGGTGCTTGGTGCCCAGGATGCCTGGATGGCCAGATAGTGCAGAGTCATGATTCTCCCTGAGCAACCTTAGCCGGAATTGCAGGGGAACAAACAGCTTGTTCTCAGGAAGGTTCCCGGCAGATGAACGTTGATCAGCCGCAATTTCGGAGGCTAAGTCAGAATCAACAGAGGATATGATTATACCTGGGGGGCAAAACACAAGCAGGATCTTCCTCCGAAGGAGGGCTGGCCATGAAGCTACGTGACAGTGCATCAGCTTTAATATTTTTAGACCCAGCCCTATAGGTGACCACAAAGTTGAATCTAGTAAAAAAACAACGCCCGTCGAGTTTGTCTCAGGTTTAGCCTCCGGTCAGATTCTAGGAAAACCAGATTCTTGTGGTCGGTAAGGACCGTTACCTGGTGCCTAGCCCCCTCCAAGGAGTGGCGCCACTCTTCAAATGCCCATTTAATGGCTAAGAGTTTGCGATTGCCCACGTCATAGTTACTCTCAGTGGGCGAGAACTTCCTGGAGAAGTAGGCACAGGGACGGAGATGGGTGAGGGTCAAGACAGCACCCACTCCCACCTCGGAGGTGTCAACCTCCACGATGAATGGCTCCATTTTGTTAGCACTGGGGCAGAGATAAAGCACTTCTTAAGGATCTCAAAAGCCTGGACCGCCTCTGGAGGCCAGTGGAGGAGATCAGCACCTTTGCGAGTAAGATCCGTAAGAGGCTTAGCGATGACCTAGAAGTTAGCAATAAATCTCCTGTAATAATTAGCAAACCCCAGGAAGCACTGTAACACCTTCAGGGAGGCAGGTTGGACCCATTCAGCCACAGCCTGAACTTCGGCAGGGTCCATGCGGAATTCATTAGGAGTGAGGATTTGACCCAAAATGGTATCTCCTGCACCCCAAACACACATTTTTCGGATTTAGCAAAGAGTTTGTTTTCCCGAAGGGCCTGGAGCATTTTCCTGACATGCTCAATGTGGGAGGACCAGTCCTTGGAAAACACAAGTATGTCATCAAGGTACACTACAAGAAATACCCCCAGGTAGTCTCTTAAAAACTAATTTATGAAATTCTGGAAGACCGCGGGAGCATTACACAACCCAAAGGGCATGACGAGGTATTCGAAATGACCTTCGGGCGTGTTAAACGCAGTCTTCCACTCATCCCCTTCTCTGATTCGGATAAGATTATAAGCCCCCCGAAGATCAAACTTAGAGAACCATTGGGCCCCCTGGACCTGATTGAAGAGATCAGGAATCAAAGGAAGGGGATACTGGTTCCTTACAGTGACCTTATTCAAGTTTCGGTAGTCAATCCACGGCCTAAGACCACCATCCTTCTTCCCTACGAACAAGAAGCCAGCACCTACAGGAGAAGTAGAGGGGCGAATGTAACCCTTGGCCAGGCTTTCCTGAATATATTCTCTCATGGCCTCACGTTCGGGACAAGAGAGATTAAAAATCCTACCCTTAGGGAGCTTAGCTCCTGGTACCAAATCGATTGCGCAATCGTATTCTCTACGAGGAGGTAACACTTCAGAGGCCTTTTTAGAAAAACCATCAGCGAAGTCCTGAATAAACTCAAGTAGAGTGTTCACTTCCTCAGGGAGAGAAATAAAATTAACAGAAAAACATGACGTCAAGCATTCATTACCCAATTTGGTAAAATCCCCAGTATTCCAGTTAAACGTGGGATTATGCATCTGCAACCAGGGAAGGCCTAAAACCAAATCGGACGATAATCCCTGCATCACCAGTACAGAGCACTACTCCAAATGAATGGAGCCAACAATGAGTTCAAAAACAGGGGTATGCTGCGTAAAATAACCATTTGCAAGTGGAGTGGAGTCGATACCCACTACCGGGACAGGTTTAGGCAAATCAATCAATGGCATAGCTAGAGACATAGCAAATTCGACAGACTTAATATTAGCAGAAAACCCTGAATCCACGAAGGCACTGCCGGTGGCAGACCTACCCTCACAAGAGACCTGAAAGGGAAGCAAGATCTTATTAGGTTTCATATTTACGGGAAATACCTGTGCGCCCAAGCGACCTCCCCAATGGTCACTTAGGCGCGGAAGTTTTCCGGCTGCTTATTCTTACGCCTAGGACAGTTGTTCACTTGATGCTTGTCATCCCCACAGTAGAAGCAGAGACCATTCTTCCTGCGGAGCTCTCTACGTTGTTGGGGAGACATTGAGGCCCCGAGTTGCATTGGTTCATCCGAGATTCCCGTGGAAGAACGAAGCAACGGAACCTCGGGAGCCATCATGGGGAGCCAGAGGGGAAGGCACAAAAACGTTCAAGTCGTCGTTCCCTGAGACGTCAGTTAAGTCGTACCGCTAAAGCCATAACCTGATCTAGAGAGTGAGAAGAGGGATAGCTATAACTAATAGGTCTTTCAGGGCGTTCGACAGACCCAATCTAAACTGGCACCTCAAGGCAGGGTAATTCCACCGAGAAGCTATGCACAACTTCCTAAAGTCAGAACAGTACTCCTCAACGGGTCTATTACCCTGACGTAAAGTCACCAGCTGACTCTCGGCAAAGGCAGTCTTGTCAGTCTCGTCATAGATGAGCCCAAGAGCAGAAAAAAAAAGGTCAACAGAGGAAAGTTCAGGGGCGTCAGGAGCCATGGAGAAGGCCCATTCTTGGGGGCCGTCCTGGAGCCGGGACATAATTATACCCACTCGCTGGCTCTCAGAACCTGAGGAGTGGGGTCTTAATCGGAAATAGAGCCTACAACTCTCCCGAAAGGAGAAAAAAGTCTTCCGATCCCCTGAGAACCGGTCAGGCAACTTGAGGTGGGGTTCAAGAGGTGAAGTGGAGGGCACTACCTGGTTAGCATCATGCTGGTTGCACCTCTGAGCCAGGGCTTGGACCTGTAGGCAGAGACCCTGCATTTGCTGAGCCAGGGTCTCAAAGGGGTCCATAGTTGTGTAGGAACCAGGGTAGAAAACGTATATGGGCCTGTGATTATGTAATGTCGGGGTGGGGAGACAGACAGGTGAGCCTTAATCTACCCGTCACTCAGTCCCTGCCTACTTGCACGGCCCGTCCTAGGCGACGGCGTACAACTGGGCGACAGACAAACAGACAAGGGGATACAGAAGGTAAGGCAAATGGGGCAGTTGCCCAAGGCAACACCGTGAGCAGCAAGAGTAGTCAACGAGCCGAGTCAAACCAGGAGTGTACGAGGTACCAAACGCAGAGCAAGAGCGTAGTCAGTAAAGCCTGGGTCAATTTGAAGCAGAGGTCAATAGTACTAGCAGGAACAGCAGAGCCAGGAAACAAGACAGAATCACAGGCAAAGGAAGAGAAGGAAATGAAGGTATAAATAGACCGAGTGCAGGAGCTAGCTCCGTCTGGCCAGGCTGTGATAGGTTCTCCCACTCCTCAGCCTACCAGCCTGAGTGGTAGCAGATCGAGTCACTCTATCAGACCTAGGAGCAGATGCAGACTGATTAATCACGGGCGTCGACACAGAAGCTGTGTCTGGCAGATCCTTTACAATAATGTATTCCATTAAACCCTTTGTTATAGATTAAGGGAACTATGGGACCTCCCTCAGATTCCATTATACGCAACCTGGTGTAGTCGTGTCAGTTATCTCCCGGCCGGTGAAATCTTCGATCCTCGACAACTTCGATTAGTGAAGAGATAACTCTAACAACACTCTACAACTCTACATCCATTTCCAAGTTATTATTGATCCTCTACTCAATCTACTTTATATTTCAAAGCCTATATCCACTCAAAACCTGAAGATGTAAGCATGGGAAGCCCAATGTCCAACTTATTTTAAAAAAAAAGGTATTTAATCATAAAACATCAAACAGTAACGTTTCCACCCATTGTGCATGTAGACCCTAAATGCACAATGGGTTGAAACGTTGCTTTTACATTTGATGTTTGAGGAGTAAATAACTTTCTTTGGACACTGTTGGAGATGCGTGCTGCTGTCCGAACACTGGTGGGAATATTGTGGACGATCAGCTGGGGTTTGTCCGATATAGGACGGTGTGACACCATCCCGTTCACCGGGATCTTTGCTGCTTCATTTGTTTTTTCTTCAATTTCTTCTAATGTCACACAGGAGTCCAGAAAACTGTTATACGGGAAGATGTTCAGAGGGGTATTCACCTACTTACCCTGGATAGGAAATACTGGGGTCACTACTGATTTTTTAACCAAATATAGTGACTCTAAGACTATGCTCACACAGGGTGGATACACTGGGTAAAAGTACACCCTGGTCCCCGCAGGGAATGCCGGCCGAAAAAAAGCACCAAATTGTGGTGCAGTATTTTGCCCGGAATGCCCACTGCGGAAAACAGCATAAAACAAAAACTATACTCGGCTGCTACTGTGTTATGCTATGAATTTTCCGCACTGAAAAGATTTCAGCAAATAACCCCCCATCTCTCGGCTACCTGGAACTTTTTTGTGTGACATGGATAAGAGACTGATATCGCATATAACGGCGGTGTAAATACGTAATAATAATAATAACAACGTAATATTTTGTAATAAAAATACAGATCTAGATTCTTTACGTCTATATGTTCTAGTAAAATAAATTGTAACATTAGAGGTTACTCACATAACAGGGATCGTTCCGCCTCACACATACAAGGTTCCCAGTATGATGTCGGATGTCTTCAGCTTGTTATAATTTTATTACCCGCTCCAATTACACTTGTGAGATTAATAAAATAATCAATAATTAACTCCTTCCCGCTGCAGCCAGTTTTCACTTATTTCCATAACTTTTTTGCAACCGTTTTTTCAGGTTTTTTTTTATACTTCCCGGATCGGTGTGAAGAATTTATTTTTTTTTGTTTACGGTAGGTGTCGTAGTTTTTATTGGAACCATTTAAAGAGTAACTAAACGTTGGACAAACTTCTGACATGTCATAGTGACATGTCAGAAGTTTTGATCGGTGGGGGTCCGAGCACTGAGACGTGTGAGTGCTCCGCCGCTTCATTTCTGTTCGGCTTTTTTCCGGAAATCAATGTATCGGAGTACGACTCAATAGGAAGTTTATGAGCCCGTACTCCGCTGCATCGGCTTTCCGGAAAAAGCCGAACAGAACATAAGCAGCTGAGCGCTCACACGTGCACGTCTGCCGCTTTGTTTTAGGGATTGGTGGAGGTCACAGTACTCGGACCCCCACCAATCAAAACTTCTGACATGTCACTATACCCTTAAAAGTACCGAATAATGTACAGGGAAACAGCTAAAAAATTATTTGTGGGATGGAATTGGGAAAAACTGTGATTCCTCCATTGTTTTTTGGGTTTAGTTTTGATCATTCTGTGGTAAAAACTTCAACGTAACTTTATTACGCAGGTCAATACAATTACAGCGATACAAACGGTGCCATTATCTCCAGTAATCTCGGCGACGGAGACCCCTAACGCAGATGTGAACGAGGCTTTTACGGTTTGCTAACTACGCCTTTTACGTCAAGCCATTTCTTTGCTTCCGAAGCTTCATGATAGGATAAGGCTTCACTATTAAAAATTACATGCAATTTTTCTGGAAATAGTACTGCATATGAGAGTACTGCAGAATTTTTACATCATTTCAACTGAATAATCAGGAAAAAGCGTTATTTTATTGCCGTTATAACTTAGGTCCGCTATTTTCGTTATTTTCTTTAGTTTTGTATCTCTATCCCTTGAGCAAAAAAATAAATAAAAAATAGCCGCTATAGGTCTCGATCTGTTGTTCCTTATTGGTAACCTATGGGCACGATTAATTTTATACAGTTCTGATAGACACGATGGATCCACTTGTTCCGGAAGCCAGGATTGTAGAATTAAACTAGAATTAGAATTCGCAGGATTCGAATATTGTACCGACGCGCCTTGTCTTTCGTTAGTTTTATGGCCCGTTTTTACATAATGATTTAATTTGTTTGACGTTTGTTACGGTAGTTTGCGAAAGATCTTTGACTGTAGTTATTCTATCCTCGGCTTCGAATAGTCGTTCTCTGTATTTTTTTATGTTGTCACGTATCAATTGCATTTCTTTCCGCAGCCCAGCAACATTCTAGGTCAAGGAGAGACACGTGATATTTGTATATGGCTACCACACTGTCCATGATAGAAGGTTCAATTGTTATCGTGTTCACTATCTTCATTATCTATATACAATATCAATTATAGAGGCATGTTTTGTTTGGGTGCTACTTAAGAGTAAGTGTCTTATTACACGGTCCGGCGTGGGCCTGTAAACGATCGCCGATCAACGAGACAGCTCTTTGATCGGCAATCATTTACTTCTTTCACACGGAGCAATGATTGCTTATGTATAGGGACGATCATTACTCCGATCGCTTGTCCCCATAAATTTTTACAGGGAAATGTGCTGCCGACAATGTTGATTTTTAATTCTGCATAAAAAAAACAGATCGGCCGATGAACGAGCGTACATCTTCTGAGCACTGCGCTGATTACACAGGGCATTGATCGGGAACGAGCGTTCATCGGCTGATCGTTGCGCTGATTACACAGGGCAATGATTGGGAACAAGCCTTCATATAAATGCTTGTTTGCCGAATCATTGGCCGTGTAATAGGTCCTCCCCAATGGATTTGGAATTGCAACTTGAGGTATTTATTGTTAGGTTAGAGTCCCTATTGTTTGCAGATAGAGATTTGATCGTTTTGATTTACAGGTTTTTTACGTATAGTATTTTTTTTTCATCCTGACACCGAAACGCATCGGCAGACAAAATCAAGCAGAGAGTGCGGGTGTATATAAGCAAAGTACCAGGGTACCAATAGTAAGAATCAAATTTAGCCTTTACACTGACCAAATACTTCATAATGGATATCAGGAACATCACCCGAAATTCATCCGAATTTCATTAAGGGGAATAAAACTAGAATGAATTACGTGTATCAGATTGATAATCCATTTAAAGTTCATTATGTCAATTCCATTAATAATTCATTCAAAGTTCAATAATTGTATCACAATGATAATTCATCCAAAGTCCATTAGGTGCATTTCATTGATAACTCCTCCGAGGTACGAGAAGTGCATTACAATGATAATTTATTAGGCGCCGGCCACCAAGGTAATACAAAGGTGACTATTGCTCGGTAAGTTTTTCCTATATTCAAAAGGCCATAAAACATAAAACCCAGCTAAAGGATCCCATATGCTAAAGATTGTTAAAAAAAAATCTGCCACTACCATAGACTGTTATACACAGCTCATAGCCTGTGGCACGTTACTGTAACGTCCACGGTCGCAGACCGCAGACTCCTATCATCCTGCAGACGTCTTCCTCCCCAGAGATGCCAGCACATGCGGCCATCCTGTCCTGCAGTGACCACTAGGGTGTGCGCTCGAGCTCGTTCCCGGCCTTAAAGGGCAAGAGCACACACATGTTTTAGATTGACTGATTGCTCCCAGATCACCCTGGACTATAAGAAGGGCCCTGCCCCTTCCTTCATTGCCTGAGCGTTGTTGTGTTTACCCGTGTTAGTCTTTGCAAATGGTCCATTAGTGTCTTCCAGTTCCCAATGGTCCCGTACCTGCTACCTGTATCTTGTATCCCGTGCTACCGTGTTCCTGTGCCTTAAAGAGTTGGAGTCGTGTTGTGCCACTGATCTGTCTGCTGTGTTATACCACGCCTGGTGTCTGCTGCCAAGGTCCCATCTGAGCCTAGTCATCGCTACTGTCTGAACTACGACAGATACCCTTGCTTGAACTGTAGACTTTACTTGGTACTCTGTATTGGCCAGCTGCTATCCCGCTACGGCGGTATGGCCCAGTGGGTCCATATACCCACAGATCATGACAGTTAGTCTCATGGTGTTCCACAACCCTTTCCTTGTTTTCTTTTCCTTTCCCCGTTTTTCTCACTCTCTCGTTAATCTATTTCAATCAGTACAATTGACACTTTATATGTGGTGTATAGGTCAGCCATTTCCCGAAAATAGTTTGTTACACAGCCCCTTTAATCTCACCACGCTAGAGCGGGTAGCAGCGTTCCATGACCGGCAACGTCCCAGCCAAGACTGAGGGGAGCGGCCTCACTTACCGGCGTGCCTGACCATTTACCCATAGTGTATGTAAGTCATAAATATTAGGAAGGAGTACAACAGAGAGACTTCTTGATGGAAAAAGTGGGGTAGGCCACAGCTTTATTGATAAACACAAAATATGAGACCATAAATATTTGAAGTGGTCATCTCGACTATCGGACACCGCTTATTCACGGTGGACATGTATGACTCGATGTTAGAATCAGATGACCCTTCTTTATGAATGCTGCTTTCTCCCCTCCAGCTGTGACAAAGAAAAAATACATATCAATAAACGTCATCTGTACAAAAAGATCAGAAAATCCGTAGGCCCACGTACCTACTACCGAAACATTGCACAAAAATAAAGAAAATGAAAGAAAATTTCGAAAGGGAGGGATGATTTTTCCCAGAACACGCTGGGTGAGGAAAAATTCGTTGGGTTCAAACTTTTATTAACTTAGATCCACCTCTAGTTAAACAGTGAAACCAATGGCAAATTGCCAAAAGCCTGCTATTATGAAATACCCCCCTCCCTAGTCCCCTCAGTCAGAAGGCATCCTTTCCTTAACCCCTCGGGTGCCTGAAAAACACCAAATTCAGGCAAAAGAGAGGGCAGCCATAGAGGGAAACACCAGCCGCAGTAGGTGAGAGAAAAGAGAGCAAGTCTACAGGAGGTGGCCCGGCAGACATTTTCCCATAAGGCAGTTCTTGGAGTTCTGGCTCACCACTATGCCCAACAGTAGGCACTTAATTCAAGTGTAGAGGTTTTGCAGGGGCCAAACGCAGGCTTTGACAGCTTCCCTCGCCATCCGGGTCAGAGCTCCAGCTCTCCACAACACAAGAAAGGCAGTTGTCGTAGATATACCGGTTTGGTAGGGGCCAGGTAGTGGGTTTAAGCAGCAGCAGGCACAGAGGATCCACAGATCCACGGATACATTTCTAGTAATACTGCATGCCATCCAGGTCAGTGCGGGACCGAACAATCATATCGCATATAAGGTCCCTCTTTGGCTGGTATTACTCATAAAACCGTGACCTTTGCCAATGGTTTATTGATTTTAATCCCTAATTCACAAAAGGATCTTCCAGCTTTATTATCTACCTTTGAAACATTTGGCAAATTCTCTAATTTTAAAATTATTAAATTATTCGAGATCTGAAATACTAAATTTTCCCCTGAATCTATTACTAATCGTCTACTCATTTGGTCAAAACGTCATAGTGCTTGGGGCTTCCCGATATTCATACTTTTTATCAAGCATTTCATCCCAGTCGATGGATAGACTAAGCATTTCCCACCGGTCCCTCAGCATGGAGATTGAGCTCTCTCTAGTAGGGAAGGATCAGCTTTACCTGTTGTGGACACACTATCCCCCTCGTACTCGACAACAGGCTGTCAAGTTCTGTGGGTATGTGGACCCACTAGGCCGCACCGCCATAGCGGGGAGGCAGCTGGCCAAGCAACAGAGCACCCAATCAATACAAAGTCCCGCTCTTTGGTACCTAAATAGTCTAGACAGTGGCTGAGGCTTTAGCACAGATGGAGGTGGGTGCAGCAGGTTACGCCAGACGTGGCAGATAACACTGGAAGTGGCAGATGACACTGGTCATGGTAGATGACACTGGACTTGGCAGATGACACTGAACGTGGCATATGACAGCAGGTGCACTAGGACACGACTCCTGGGAAGGAGATTTCGAGCCAGCACTCACAGATCCATGGCTGCGGCCGCTGGGGGGCTGAGTAAACCTGACGGTCCGCGACCATGGACACTACACAGGCACTCAATGGTATTACCTGGAATACCATCACTGAATGCTGCAAAGCAAATACGTAATTGAGGTTATCTCCTAGACCTTCTCCTTTGACCGTCTAATGTCTTACCCTATATTTCTGATCCAGATTTCCAAGATCCCGCTAATATTTGGAAAGAATTGTCAGATACACCACTCTCATGCTTGTTGGGTAAAGGGTCCACACCTACTCAGTCAGAGTGGAATCTGTTTTTTTAATATCCGGATTCTTAACTATGCTCACCATTTTTATTTGTCCAAACTATGTAGTTCTTTTCTCTCCAATAATGAGGCTAAACATGACCTTTCCTGGTTTGAAACCTACATTATGTTGTTTAAACCGATTGCCAAACTGCTCTCCAAAATTTATCAAAACGTATTACTTTCCTGCCAAAAGTATATGATCGGTGGGGGTCCAACACCTGGATCCCACACCGATCAGCTGCTCCGGCTGCCTCAAGGAAACAGATGCCTCTGGTGACAGTACAGCGGCCGTGCTGCTAGTCAAGTGAATAGGAGCAGAGTTGCAGTTCTGCAGCACGGCCACTATGCAGTTTTCAGAGCCATCTGCTTCCGGCACCTGCATAACATCCGTTTCCTGGAGGGTTCTGGATGTCTGACCCCCACCGATTATATACTGATGACCTATCCTGTGAAAAAACGTCCCGTACCCGGACCTCCTTACGTCTCCACTCGATTTCAACAAAGGCTGCGAGGAAACATTGAATTAGAGACCCCCACTTTCAGGCCAAGGACTAGGCGCAGTATAAGACACTGTATGAGTTTTTCCAGGCATGTTCTTTTAAGTTCTGTTGTATATATTTCCTTAATAAGAGTTTAGTCTACGTACATTTATTGTTACATTTATATTAAGGAGGACTATAAAGGGTATGTTCACAATATACAATCCTTGATTCTTATAGCCGAGTGTTGTAATGATGCATTTGAGGAGAAATACTGTATAATCATCCACTAATCACATACAATTATTATAGTCAGTCTAGATTCTCGATTTATTCCACGATAGGGCTGTTGGTATGTTCTTCCACCTTATACGGTGGAGGTGCGGCGACCACAACGTCCCTCTGTATCAAAAACATCTGAAAAATTGAATAAATAAAATCGTAAAACAAAATAGTTTCAAGTCAAATGTGAAAAGGGGCATTTACTTAACCACAAACTGAGATTTCTCTGGAGAATTTTGTGGGGCCCTGGTTCAATGCTTCGGGACATAGTCCTGGTAGGCCCGTAGGCGTTTAGTCACTGGGCCAGGGACAGTGTATGGCGCAAACGAAATGTTAAAAAAATTAAACCTGGGCGCCGTTGAGGAGGGTTACTTTTAGGCGAGGTGAATACATACTTTCCCAGACTTGGGCTAGGGGATGGTGTTTTGGTATTTATAAAAGTCAGGATACAGAGGGACCCATGCCCTCTGCTTGGAAAAAGTTCCCAGTCTCCCTCTACTTTTTATTTTCTTAATCCCTTTTCTTGTCTTTGTTGTCACCGCAGACGGGGTATCCCCCCTCCCTCCTATCTCATCACTTATTCCTACCCTTTCATACCACCGTAGGTTGTTATGTCCCCTTTGTCGTCCCGTTAACCACCTTCTGATGCTCAGATAGTTCTTAGAAGTCAATACAGTCCACTGTGTGACATCTTAGAAAGCATGCAGCTGCAGGATCAATTATTAGAGAGAACAATCTGTGCCAGAGAGTGCTTTCAATGGACCTGACTACAGAGGAGACTGTTTGTAGTCAGACTCCACTAGTTAACTGCAGAATTCTGTACAGCAGTAGCAAATGCATCCAGCAGTGAAACAGGAATAAGTAGGCAAAATAGGTATTTAAAAAATATTAAAAAGTTGTAGATTTGATACTTTATATTTTTTTCTGTTATATTTTTAGTATTATCCCTTCCGGAGTGCCCTGCATTGAGAGTAAAAAACATCTGATCTGTCTTACCTGGGGAACAGTAGTAGGTGAGTTACACAGAGCCCAACATCCAAACACAGAGACAGAGATGGACACAGAAAACAGCAGAAGATTGGTAATCAGCAGAGCAGCAAGAACAAAGGATCCAGCAGCCTGTGAGAAGAAAATGATGCTATCAATAGTATTCATTCCAATAATAATAATAAGTTGTTGTAAGATTTTCAAAAATTTTCATTGTTGGAAATCCATTATCTATCTATCTATCTATCTATCTATCTATCTATCTATCTATCTATCTATCTATCTATCTATCTATCTATCTATCTATCTATCTATCTATCTATCTATCTATCTATCTATCTATCTATCTATCTATCAATCTGTCATACGTGTGTACAGGATGATTAACACTATTTCTAGCCATTATATGACTGGTGTTCTGCAGTGTTTAGCAGTTTTCCCTTCTATTATTCTGTTATTTCTGAGCTAGTGGTCAGAGCCCAACTGCTATCTTGTATGCTATACACAGCACATAGAGAAGAGGAGAATCCTACTTCTATGGGCAGCAGGGTTTGCATCTCTCACTCTGCTCCCTCCACCTGCTCACTCTCCCCTCTCCATAGACATATATGGGCAGCCTCTGTTTCTCTCTGCTCTCAATTCCTCCACCTGCTCCCACTTTCCCTCTCCATAGACTGCTATGGGTAGACTTTCTGTGCCTCTCACTCTGCTTTCTCCTCCTGGTCCTTCCTCCTTTCTGCTTAGGCTTCTAAGGGCAGCATGTCTGTGTAATCTCTTCTACTCCCTCCTCCTGCTCCCCTTTCCCTCTCCATAGATTTCTATTAGCAGGCAGTCAAGAGACATGCCCTCTTTCCGTAGTGCATCTCTTCTGCACTGTAACCAGGGACAGACTTGACAACAGGGTGGACAGCAGATCACGGGAAAGGAGACACCTAGTGGCAGTAACTTCACACAGAATTTGCATGGATAAAATGACAGAATTTTATCAGTAAGTAAATTACCAAGTTATTCTATATCAGGAATACTATTAGATCAGCATAAATTGTTTGAAAAGTTAGTGTCCATGTAATGATAGGGGTAGGGAAACGGACAAGTGAGCCCTAATCTACCCGCCACTCTGTCCCTGCCTACTTGCAACGACCCGCCCTAGGCGACGGGGTACAACTGGGCGGCGGTCCCTACGCTCAGTAAGTGCACGAGACGAACAGACAAGGGTACACAAAGCTAAGGGAAATGGGGCAGTTGCCCACGGCAACACCGTGAGCAACAAGAGAGGTGAACGAGCCGAGTCAAACCAGGAGTGTACGAGGTACCAAACGCAGAGCAGGAGAGTAGTCAGTAAGCCGGGGTCAATATGGAGCAGGATTAAATAGTCAGAAGCTGTAGCTGGGCCAGGAACCACACGAGAAGAATCACAAGCAAGGAGGAACAGGAAAGGCAGGTATAAATAGACAGAGGGCGGGAGCTAGCTGAGTCTGGCCAGGCTGCGATAGGCTCTCCCACTCCTAAGCCTGCCAGCCTGAGTGGTGGAAGCTGGAGTCAGTCTCAGAGACATAGACTCAGGTGAAGACTGATTACCTATGGGCGTTAACCCCGAAGCTGTGCCTGGCAGATCCTTTACAGTCCATTTAAATTTGATTTCTGGTTAATACAAAAATATTTTGTGAGATTTGTCTAATTTATCTAATATTAATCCTGTGGCCGACCATAGCATCAGACCAACTAAGCTGAATGTGTCTACTTTCGTTTATACATTACCTCAAACATTATCATCGTAATTTAAAAAATTCAGACTGCAAAAAAAGTTAAGAGTGCATCAAATGATGAAATAATATACACGTTGGAGTCATCTTTTGATGGTAGGTTCCCTTCCAATTTGGGAGTATTGTTTTCTTTTTCGGTCGGTATAGTTTTAATTTTGGGTGAATTTAGGCAATTTGGGCCTAAGCTATTCGACTGCAGTTTTCTAGTGCTATCTGATGGGTAAATTAAGCAATTATGGTCCAGAGTTTAGGTGACCTACCTGCTTAATAAAGTTTTACTTGCCTGGCTAACACCGATTCGACGATTCCAGGGGATCCCAGGGAAAGAGTGACATGCCGTACAGATTCAAAAGCCGATAATAACAACTACCTCTCTGAGAGGTCTAGATAGAGAAAGAGGCCTGCTGGAAGACGAGGGAGGGGGTGTCTCTTGGAATCTGCATTGACCCGGTAGATAAGCCAGGGGCGTAGCTAGGGGGGGCAGGCGGGGCATGTGCCCCGGGTGCAAGTTAGAGGGGGGCGCCAGCGCCACCTCCTCCTGCACTATAATTGTACCTGTGTCTATAGGACACAGGTACAATTAGAAGCAATGAATGGCCGGGTACGTTCCATGCCCGGCCATTCAGCTCTTTTCCATTAAAGAGAAGCGACATTGCGCTTCCGTCGCTGAAAGGCGCTGAGTGACAGGGAAAGTCATCCTGCCCAGCCAATCAGCGCCTTTCATAGACGCTTCGTTCAACCCCCAGGAGACCTGCGCAGAAGAAAGCACGTCTCCATTGCTGCTGGCCGGCGTGGGAGCGGGATTAAGGTGAGCTTAAATTGTTTATTTTATTGTATAGAAAGTGTGTGGCATTATCTACGGGGGGGGGGGGGGGGCTTTATCTACGGGAGAGCTTTATCTACAGGGGGCTCTATCTACGGGGGGACTTTATCTACAGGGGGGTTTATCTACAAGGGGGCTTTATCTACAGGGGGCTTTATCTACAGGGGGCTTTATCTACAAGGGGGGCTTTATCTACGGGGGCTTTATCTACAGGGGGGCTTTATCTACAAGTGGGGCTTTATCTACGGGGGGCTTTATCTACAGGGGGGCTTTATCTACAGGGGGATTTATCTACAGGGGGGCTTTATCTACAGGGGGGCTTTATCTACATGGGGGGCATTATCTACAGGGGGGGCTTTATCTACAGGGGGGCTTTATCAATGGGGGGCTTTATCTACAGGGGGGCTTTATCTACGGGGGCTTTATCTACAGGGGGGCTTTATCTACAAGTGGGGCTTTATCTACGGGGGGCTTTATCTACAGGGGGGATTTATCTACAGGGGGATTTATCTACAGGGGGGCTTTATCTACAGGGGGGCTTTATCTACATGGGGGGCATTATCTACAGGGGGGGCTTTATCTACAAGGGGGGCTTTATCTACGGGGGGATTTATCTACAGGGGGGCTTTATCAATGGGGGGCTTTATCTACAGGGGGGCTTTATCTATGGGAGGCTTTATCTACGGGTGGGCTATATCTACAGGGGGGCTATATACAGGGGTGGGCTATCTATGGAGCACTATATACAGGGGTGGGCTATATTTACAGGGGGGCTATATACAGGAGTGGGCTATCTATGGAGCACTATATACAGGGGTGGGCTATATCTACAGGGGGGCTATATACAGGGGTGGGCTATCTATGGAGCACTATATACAGTGGTGGGCTATATCTACAGGGGGCTATATACAGGGGTGGGCTATCTGTGGAGCACTATATACAGGGGTGGACTATATGTGGAGCACTATCTACAGGGTGGGCTATATCTACAGGGGTGGGCTATATCTACAGGGGGGCTATATACAGGGGTGGGCTATCTGTGGAGCACTATAGGGGGAGCTATTTGTGGGACACTATATACAGGGGTGGGCTATATGGGGGCACTATGTACAGGGGGCTCTATGGGGGCACTATCTACAGGGGGCTCTATGGCAGACACTATCTACAGGGGGCACAGTGTGTGTGTGTGGGACACAGTCTATGTTGCTATTATAATTAGAGGTGCAGTGTATGTCACTATTATATTTAGGGGCGTAGTGTGTGGTATAATGAGAACTTTATCTTTATTTATAGGTGTAGAAATGTTGGAAAAGTGAGAAGCTGAAGACATCTGAGCGGAAAACTGCAGAAATGGGTCATGGCAGGTAGAATTCCATCATAGAGGTCTGGACCAGAGGGAGAAGAAAAGTGAGTTACTTAATGTAAATGTTTATTCTGCCTCTAATCAGTAATGTAGTCCCTGTACGATCTGCAGTGAGATGATGGGTGGTATGATTAGGATATGATTTATTTTTTGTGAAACAGCAACTCCCAGCATATCCTTATCATTTTTCGGGCCATGCTGGGAGATGTAGTTTTACGCCGTACATACCTGTATGGCAGGGGTTGCACTAAATTGAGCTGTATTTGTGCTGGTGTAGTATATATGTACTGAGCTTGGTTCTGGGGCTGTATATATGTACTGAGCTTGGTTCTGGTGTTGTGTATAGAACTATATTGCTTGTAAAATGTACAAATGTTTTTATGCCCGAGTTACATAAAAAGAAATGTGGAAAAGAAATGACACGTCATTGATTGGTAGAGAAAACAAACACGGCGAGGGGGAAGGAGCTGTCGGGAAAGAGATTGGGGGGGGCGCCGAACTGAATCTTTGCCCCCGGGTGCTGGAGAACCTAGCTACGCCTCTGGATAAGCCACCTAAACTTCCGGCAACAGCAGAATTTTTAGCTCACCATTTTTCTTTAAATTCAATCAACTTTTCGTACTAAGGCTCCGAGTAAAGAATTGAGAAGAGTCGTGGGCACTTTTCACTCTGCAGCCTCTACTGGTCACAGTGGTCATGTGACTGGTCAGATGATCGCTGGGATGTCGGTAGTAGGAATCTGCTGCTGGGTCTAACTAGACCCAGTACAACCCTTATAGGGACAATAGTCCCTCTAACACGGCTGATCTCCCTGCTGCGCAGCCCCAGTTATAGTGTAAAAAAGAATAATAAATAATGAAATAATAAAGTTCCCTAAAGATTTTTTTTGACCTTTTGAGTTAGAGGCCATAATAATATAAAATAAAAGTAAAGAAATCAAATAAAAATGTATTAAATAAAAATGACATATAAAATACCCCACCAAAAGAAAAAACGCTCCCACCAATCATTGTGGTAACGCTAGCCCTGACCCAATGGCCCAAAAATTGACATGTAATATTCAAAAATTTACGGTAGACGATGACAATCACAAATAAAAAAGTTAATCTTAGGGTAACCCTACCAGAACAAATGAGCTAAAAATGCAAAAAAGCTTTTCTTGTACTATTTATTTTTTTCAAATTTTAAGCCTAAAAATGCTAAAAAGCAAAAACGATGTGTATAAAAATGCTAAGGTTAAAAACGGCAATGATCACAAAAAAAAAAATTGCAAAAATGCAAAAACCACGTCACGTCAACAAATTAAAAAGTTAAAGCCGTTTGTGCTAAAAATGGCCAAACGGTGGCGCGTCCTGAAACGGTGAACAGGGCATCTATGATAAGGGTGGTTCGTTCTACACAACAAAGAGACATTTCATCCTAAGGACCACTAGATAGAGAGTCTGAGATACGAATACTGCAATACTCACACGTGTGTCATAGATATACTGCTCATAGTAGGGGCAAGTATTAATTAGATGTAAATCCACACAGGTGAAAATAAAACCGACAAAGCTGAAGACTGCGGAGATGATGTTTAGAGCCATCGAACCTTTCACCTGTAACAAAAATATTAGATAGTTATAGTCTACAATAGGGCCTATTCACATCAGCGTTTGGTTTCCGTTCATCGGTTCCGTCCAACCTTTCCGTCGAAGGAACCGATGAACGGAGAGCCGAGCAGAAACTCTAGCTTCCGATTGCATCACCATTGATTTCATTGCAGTTGGTTTCCGTTCCACAGAGCTTTGTTTTTTTCACGGAAATAAACGTTTCCGTGAAAAAAAATAAAAATTTTACGGAACGGAATCAAACGAAAACCATTGTGTCATCTGGGATTAGCAGTCATAGTGGCGTCTGTGACTAGCAAATTATTGTGAGGGATTGTTATCTTACCTGCGCACCACATATACTCATTTGTTATTTCCCGCTGCAGAGAAAGAAGGGTTATCCTTGGGGTATTGCACAAATTGAACCAATTTTTTTCCATGTTGTGAGCAGATTATAAAGTATATTGGCATTACCGACAACTTCAAAGCACTGTGAGGCATTAGCTCTCGATTACTGAAAATGATGTGCAACATCTGACTGATAGGGTCTGGAGTTTTGTGTTCCGATATTCCCTGTGTGAGCAAATAGAAGTGCAGGATGCCGTACTTACAATATTACATTACATATACTGATCCTGAGGAGTTACAGCCTGTATTATAGCTCGTAGAATTCTGAATGCAGCTCTGAGGGTCAATTGACTATAATGTTGCCCGCTACACATCAGATTAGATAGAAATGACAACTGTTTCGGCCAATAGTTGTATGAAAATTTAACCTGTCTGTTTTTTTTAACCGCTCAATGTCTATTAAAAGCTTTTGAGAAGGAGGCCCCATTGTATGACTGAATGGACCGTTCAGTCTGGCATGTTTTTTGGGGGATTGTTCATACAAATGATCAGAGGTACAACTGATCAGTCACATGCCAGATATTAAAGGGATTTCAGGGCTTGCATAGAGATAATTTGGGGATAAACTGTTACGCAACCGGTGGTGCGACACCAGACATTCGCTATCACATGGGTGCAGAACGCCTCAACACTGACAGGAAACAAAAGGCACAGGTAACTCACCAGTGGATAAGTGGAACCGATGGTGGAATAGAAGATGGAGACGATGCATAAATGGAGTGGATAGCAGATGAATAGCATGTAAGCAGTTAACAGATGAATAGACAGGGGACAAAAACCAACAGCACTCAGTGACTCTATCTAAATACTATCCCACAGCAGGGTAAGACAACAGCTTGGCAGCAAACAAAACGCACAGTAACGCCAAACAAACCAGTGGAATGACTGATCCCAGCATACACATAAAACCACTATACAAAAACTAGATCTCTTAGAGGACCAACAGGTCCCACAGTACAAACAAACACATGGACAAGAATAAAATCACCAGTAGGAATCTGGATTTTTTTTTAGCACATGCCAGAAACAGTATAAACAGCAACTAAGTAATCCATGCCTGAAGTATATGTAGGTTTATGAAAAGTACTCCCTCTAATTAACCAGTCACAGCTAAATGATGACCAAATCCAGACTCAGGTCAAAGGCATTGCCTAGCAATGCACAAACACAGAGATAACAGAAATAAGTGATTAGCAGAAGTAGTCTTGCTGCTAATCGTTACATAAACATACCAAAAAAATAATACTTTCAATATACCCGACACCACCTGTCAGCGCTGATTGGTGACATTACTATAGATCGCAAGGTTAAAATGTAAACTGAAATTTTATGTGGCCTGTTTACAACTTACCAGACATATGTTCGGTGCAACTTGTGCTCCAATTGTGAGGGATCCAGCAATAATGTACTGTAAGAAAACACAAAACCCCAAGTGCAAAGTTATAGACGCAAAAAATATTTATAATGTGATGGCTTTCTCTATGTTATTGCACTCTGAACCGTATACTATATACTGCCGTTTTCAAACACCCTTCCATTTATTTCATATACAGTGAAGGAAATAAGTATTTGATCCCTTGCTGATTTTGTAAGTTTGCCCACTGTCAAAGACATGAACAGTCTAGAATTTTTAGGCTAGGTTAATTTTACCAGTGAGAGATAGATTATATATAAAAAAAAAAAGAAAATCACATTGTGAAAATGATATATATTTATTTGCATTGTGCACAGAGTATTTGATCCCCTACCAACCATTAAGAGTTCAGCCTCCTCCAGACCAGTTACACGCTCCAAATCAACTTGGTGCCTGCATTAAAGACAGCTCTTACATGGTCACCTGTATAAAAGACTCCTGTCCACAGACTCAATGAATCAGTCTGACTCTAACCTCTACAACATGGGCAAGACCAAAGAGCTTTCTAAGGATGTCAGGGACAAGATCATAGACCTGCACAAGGCTGGAATGGGCTACAAAACCATAAGTAAGACGCTGGGTGAGAAGGAGACAACTGTTGGTGCAATAGTAAGAAAATGGAAGACATACAAAATGACTGTCAATCGACATCGATCTGGTGCTCCATGCAAAATCTCACCTCGTGGGGTATCCTTGATCCTGAGGAAGGTGAGAGCTCAGCCGAAAACTACACGGGGGGAGCTTGTTAATGATCTCAAGGCAGCTGGGTCCACAGTCACCAAGAAAACCATTGGTAACACATTACGCCGTAATGGATTAAAATCCTGCAGTGCCCGCAAGGTCCCCCTGCTCAAGAAGGCACATGTACAGGCCCGTCTGAAGTTTGCAAATGAACATCTGGATGATTCTGAGAGTGATTGGGAGAAGGTGCTGTGGTCAGATGAGACTAAAATTGAGCTCTTTGGCATTAACTCAACTCGCCATGTTTGGAGGAAGAGAAATGCTGCCTATGACCCAAAGAACACCGTCCCCACTGTCAAGCATGGAGGTGGAAACATTATGTTTTGGGGGTGTTTCTCTGCTAAGGGCACAGGACTACTTCACCGCATCAATGGGAGAATGGATGGAGCCATGCACCGTCAAATCTGACAACCTCCTTCCCTCCACCAGGACATTAAAAATGGCTCGTGGCTGGGTCTTCCAGCACGACAATGACCCGAAACATACAGCCAAGGCAACAAAGGAGTGGCTCAAAAAGAAGCACAGTAAGGTCATGGAGTGGCCTAGCCAGTCTCCAGACCTTAATCCCATCGAAAACTTATGGAGGGAGCTGAAGATCCGAGTTGCCAAGCGACAGCCTCGAAATCTTAATGATTTACAGATGATCTGCAAAGAGGAGTGGGCCAAAATTCCATCTAACATGTGTGCAAACCTCATCATCAACTTACAAAAAATGTCTGACTGCTGTGCTTGCCAACAAGGGTTTTGCCACCAAGTATTAAGTCTTGTTTGGCAAAGGGATCAAATACTTATTTCTCTGTGCACAATGCAAATAAATAGATATAATTTTGACAATGTGATTTTCTGTTTTTTTTTTTTAATATAATCTATCTCTCACTGGTAAAATTAACCTAGCCTAAAAATTCTAGACTGTTCATGAATTAGACAGTGGGCAAACTTACAAAATCAGCAAGGGATCAAATACTTATTTCCTTCACTGTATAGTCAAGATGGCCATTGGGTATATTTTCCATTCTTCATCCTAAATATTATATCACATTTTTCAGTATTATTTTTTGTGCCTCCCTTTACCTCCTCTTTTTGGGAGACTTGCTTCAAAGAAATCTGCAAGGATTTTAAAAAGTATAGAGGGTTTAATATGGGATTTAGTATGAAGAGGATTGAGAGCTAGGTTAGATTCTCTTTTTTTATGTCGGGAAGTTTAGCTATACCTGATATGAGAAGTACGTTTTTGTCAGGTCTACCGCGATATTTGATCAAGTGGAAGGAGTTCAGCCTTATGAACTATGTAGTGGAGAATAGTGGGGCCCCTTTGAGGGATATTTGGGAGATTTTAGAATCTGGCCAATTAGAGAAGTATAGGACCGCCCATGTTCCATTATATAGCCTCATTTTTTGTGATAGGGGTCTATTGGGGGAAAAACAAAAGGTAAGGATTTTGAAACATGGTGATAATAGTTTAATTTAATAATGCACATATGATCACGCAATATTTTATTTTACGCCTATTGTGTTATGCCCCTAAGTCATTGGTAAAGTTTACCAAAAAAAATAATGTTAAAGGAAATTGCAAGTTGTTATTCCTGCCAATGTTTCTCTTCTGTTGCTTGGGGATGTGGACTGGATCCAGATGTCTCCAACTATGAAAAAATTCTAGGAAGACATTATTTTCCTGGCTTGGCTTCTTATAGCAATAAAATGGATGTCTAGTGCCTCTCTCTTTGTTACGGAGTGGTTAAAGAGGTTATCCAGCCACAGGATAGGACATCAGTATATGATCGTGGGGGTCCGACACCCGGACTCCGCACCGATCAGCCGCTCCGGGTTCCTCTGGGCACCGGATGTCCGTACTGGAAGCAGATGGCTCTGGTCACGGAATAGCGGTCGAGCTGCCAACAGACATAGGATTTATATATTCTGGGCCATATGGAGACCCTGGATCCAAACTATATAATGAGACGAATAGTTTAGAATTTTAAGGTATTTTTTTTCCTTCTCATTTTCTGCTCACTGGAGGGGGGGGGGGGTGGTTGTCTTGGGAGGGTTTCTTTGTGCGGTTTATGATATTGTATATTTATAGTTAATTTTTTTAAGCAAAAATGAAGAAAAAATGTGCAAGGAAATTTTTCCTAAATTCTTGTCAACATCTCCAATGTCCATTTTGTTTCTATTTCTCAACAGCGGCTTCTAGAGAGCTACATATTCCTTCAGACCCACAGCGTTGAGTTGTCTTCTCACAGTGGAACGATGGACAGAAACAACTGTGGACTTTTATTACTATTTGAAGCAAGAGTTGAGCTTGATCTTCTTTCACCTGCTGTTAATCTAGTGGAGACCGTTTTGGCGGTCTACCAAGTTTTAGACGGTCATTAAAACTTTGCATTTTTTCTATATCTTCTGAACTTTAGTTTTGAAAACATGTCTAGACTCTTCAGGAATATTTCCTTCAGTCATTTTAGAAAAATATTGCATGGCAGCTACGTTGTGGTTTTTTTCAGGGTGATGAGCTAATTTCCTGAACTTCGTTTCAGTCCGAATACATTTTGTCACAATTCGCAAGTCTCCCGATAGCTCTGTCAGACTCTTCTAGGTTTGCGTCCAAGTGGGAAATGGTCCTAGAAGACATCAGAGAGTCAAACAAGGCAATCAAAGCACTTGCAATTCCACAAAAATAAAAAAACTCTCCACCTCCACCAGTCTTCCGTAGCGACGCGTCCCTGCCGGCAGGTGAGATGACGTAGATATTCCATGTGTTCGTAGTTCTGTGATTGGCCGCAGTGATTGCATCGGACAGCTAGGGGACATGGTGAGTATGTTTTTTTTAATCTCCTCTTCTCCCCTCTTTTTTTTTTATAATTTTCAAAATGGCGGGCAACTTTTTGACAATTCGTGTGCTGCGAACCCCAAAAAAATTGGATCGCATATCCGAAACTTTTGGGAAATTCGGATCAAATTCGATTCGTGCCAAATAGGTTCAGTCATCTCTAAACATAATGTCATCGATACCTGTGGGAACACTTTGTGGAGAGGACAATGCCATAACTCTGTTTTAATATTGAGAGACTGGAGTTCTGTGGCAGTGGGGTGCATAAAGGTTAAGGGTGTATAAATGAAATACTGATAGATGTGATATACTACTTAGAGTTGGAGGTTTTTGTCTACCTTTTTAAAAAATAAATATGTTTTCTGCGTTTTTCTGATGCTGAAAACTGCTTGGCTCACTTTCCTCCTAGTTGTGACTGCAGGAAGGTAGAATTGGATGATTCAAGGGGTATTCCTATCTCGAAGGATCCCCTTTTGACCTGTCTCTTAGGCCGAGTTCATACGACCGTCGTATACGTCCATGTGACGTCCCTTAAAATAATGGCTGTCACACGGACGCATCTATGTCAATGGGGCCGTTCACACGACCATTGTTTCACTGGACCATGTGAAGGGTCCGTTGAAAAAATAGAACATGTCCGTTTTCATGGATCCCTCGATAGACTTAAATTTATGGGGATCCATGAAAACGGGACCTGCACAGGTGCAACTCAGACCTAAAAAACTGCCATTTTTCACGTCCGAGTTTGGACTCATTCCTGTGAATCTGGCCTTATGGTTATGGCCACTGCTGCAATCATGCAACAGTAGCTGTGCTTTCCGGATGCTTCTGAATTCCTTCCTATGTCTCTGGCCGGGTTATCGGGAGCGAACATTTGGTGAGCATGTGCAGTCTCTCCCATCCCGGCCATCTCTCTGAACTTCAATAAAAGCAAATAGGACAGTTCGTGGGCATTGCGCAGTACCCTAAAGGCTCTTGCGCATGACTGTGTGCGCCGCCCAAGTCCCATCCATGATCCGAGGAAAGGTAGGACATGTTCTATCTTTCCACGGATCGGAGAGACGGGTCCGTTTCCGCAGACCCGATTCACCGAATGTGAAGTGAATGGGTCCGTGAAAACTATCGATGCCACTTGGATGCCGGGAAAAACAGCCCGAGTGGCACTCGATCGTTCGCAAGAGGGCTAAGAGCTGTCCTGGTCAGCTGTTCTCGTCACATCGCTGCTGAGAATGGTACGGCAGAGCCCTTATCAGGGTTTTCACACTGTGCCTGCTCTCCACCCCTAAATATATACCCGACGCTGCAATCTAACATTAGACCTAGCAAGGAGTGCTGTGACGTCCAGCACGGCGCCCCACTTGCTTTGTACTTTAAGGGGTTGTATCTGTTTTTAAATATACTATTAGGGAATTCTGAATAAATAGATAGGGATCTCCGGTTTAGGATCTTCATCTATAAGTTAAAGCAGAGAGTGGCTACAAAGAGCGTCTCTCTCTCTGGAGGACCCAACATGTCCATGCATTGCGCGGACAGCCCTTGGATTTCAATAGAAACTGTGTAATGCTTCATTTTTTCAATAGTGACGCTGGTAAAGGCTGCTTTACTCTGGTGATAGTACTTACAAACACTGGGCCCCAGAATGGTATAGCAATTACTATGGAGGTAGAAATTGTAGTGAATATACATGCAATTCCCAGAGCAACCTGCAGGACGGCCGTCACAATCAGGACAATCTAAAAAAGAAAATAATGCATTAACAAGGCTTTGACTCTTCTGTATTGGTTGCTTATAAGGGTGCAGTCACACACGGCAGATTATGTTTGCAAAAATTTTCTGTGGCTTAAATTCCGTTTCTTTTCATCTGAATGGAGAGCAAATGAGCAGACCCTTTATTACAAGGACGTAGGCGCACATGTACGTACTACTAAGTCTGGCGTTTCATATGCTAGTCTTAGTCCGTAACCCGTAACATTTAATTAATTTATTACCTCTAAAAAAAATGTAGTCACATCTTCTGCTGTCCATGCGACTGACGATGAAATCTACGGCAGCTCGGAGCTGCTGTGGGTTTTGCTAAAATATTTCACCCTTTTCTGGCGTAAAATTAGAAAAATCTGTCAGGTCGTGGAATCCCCACTCCCTTATTAAAGTCACGCTGCATTTTTTGAAAAATTCTGGGCACAGCATAAAATTGGTAAAAGTCGCAAATTTTGGCAAAAAAACCCACATGATAAATGAGGGCCATTGTCTCTACTTTCATTTCAGCAGGGTTAAGTCCAAATCTTATAAGATTCTGACTGCAAGGCGAGATTTTCTACTTTTCTTGGCGGTACCAACTGTGAAGGTTGATTTATTCAGCATCTGATTGGCAAAGTAGAGGTTTGTGCTCAGAATTAACTTTTTTTTTTTTATATCAATTTCTTTATTTTGCCATTATAGATGCAAAAATTTAAAAAAGAAAGGAACACAAGAATTTAAATACCAATTATTATATAAACTTCCTTTGAGAATTACTTAATAAAAACGTATTTGGATATGAATATATCTGATTCCAATATTTATTGGATATATGGCCTAACTCCATTTTAATTGAAACCAAAGTGTCACTACGGGTCCTTTTACACCAGCCAATATTGTCCGTAAAAAAGAGCACCGATCAATGATCACAAGGAGCTATGATCAATATCTTATGGGGAGCAGCGATCATTACTACGATCGCTCATCCCCATACATTTCCATCATGTCGGCAGCACATTTCTGTTTAAACAGGGAGATGTGCTGCCGACAATGACAAAATTTATTGTTGTATAAACGATACGATTGGCAGATGAACGAGGGTTTGGTCGATCATCGGCTGATTGTTGTCGATCGGGAACGAGCATATGAACGATCGCTTGCTCGATCATTGGCCCGTGTAAAAGGAGCTTAAGTTTGTGCCTTTCTTAAGAATAATATTATACGTTTTTTTTTTTAAAATAAACCCTTTAAGTGAAACTAAGGGCTCCAGGTTGTTATCAATTTCCACCATTAGTGACTCAAACATCATAGTGCAAAACGCGTTGTTGTGTCTGCAGAAATACCATGTATCTATTTATTCTGTTAAGCTATTTAAAAAAATTAAATAATTACTTTCTGGTGCACCGATGGCCAGAGATGCGCCTGATTTATTAAGAGGCGCATTTTACTCAAGCAATTTTTAGATTAAGAGTGACGTATGAAATGCCAACATTTTTTTTAATAACATTTTTTCATCTTAATTTTGCATTTTTCCTTGTTCCAGTAGGACAAGCTGCGATCATTTGATCCCTAACATGATGCTTTGGAATTTTACAGGCAATCAGTTAGGCATTGCCCCAGGCCTTTGTTATGCCCCCAGCTACCATAGTAACCAATTTGCACCCTCCCCCTATCAAACTCATTAGGTGCCATGTTCGCTATAGACCGCAACATCTAAGGGGTTAAACAGCTGGAGCTTTCTCTGACGCTGGCTGTCACTTCCGGAGCATGGCTGTCCATTAGAGCCAGGCTCCTGCACGTAAAACAGTAGGTGGTACCACAGTGCCTGTAGGTGCCTTCAGAAAGTACAGGTATATGTACATCCAAACACCTTAAGCTTCAGTGGAAAAATTATGCAATTTTATGTATAGTTTTGATAAAAAAATATCCAACAGCTCCTGTGCAATCCTATGTGTTTCCATGGTTACAGACTACAGATAAAACCTGCGTAGTCTGATACTGTAGTCATATTCCCTTTCATCTGTCCCGTCCTTCTTCTGACGTTCCTAATGTATGTTGGCAAGTACTAGGGGACAGAAAAAAGGGGTATGACTGCAAAATCAGACCACACAGGGTTTGTTTGTATCCTGTAACTATGGAGACACCTAGGAGCTGCATACGAAAAACAGTAAGAAATTTGTAATTTGATTTATTTTATTTCGAGAAATTAATTTTTTTTTTTGGGGGAAAGGTGAACACAGCCTTTAAAAAAATGAAAGCTGACCTCTGGTTGCTATAGACAATAAGAACAATTTTTCTGTTACACTGTTTTGATAAATTAGATCCAGGGGCTAGCCCTAAAAAAAATCTAGGAGCCAGCTCAAAAAAGTTAGGAGCCAGCAATATACACGGTCTGGTCTTTTTTACTCAGATTAACCTATTCATATACAAATAGAAAAATAGGTGACATTTTCATGAATTTTCGTACTTTTTGAATCTGATGCAGAATCTGAACCGAAAATCGCTAACAATATTTACCAATAATTACACTGGCCACTAAATTGGGCAAATATGAGTACTTACTCCCAAAGGTCTTGGTTTTCCCTTCAGAAATATCTGGTGGAAGAGTGATGGGTGCGTGAATTGAGGGATGATTGTAGGCTGTTGAGCTCCATGAGTCACACTGAACACTGTAGGGTTGGATGAGACGTTCGACTGTTGACCATTGTACAAAATATTCGGATCAGGATTTGTAGTAGAATCCAGAATTGCAGAGTTAGAGTATTGCAGGTTTCTTTCTGTATCAGGCGAAGACATCACGGAACCTTCTGAAAAACATACAGCTCTAAGAACAAGACATTTGAAAAACACGAAGAGCAGAAAGCTCTGTCGAATATATTTTGTGTCAATTTTTAGCCAAATTCCAAAATCCACCATTTTTTTTTTAGTTTAGTATCGAAAGAAGGGAGTCATGTGACTAGCTGAATGGCCAAGAAAGCTTACAAAGAAGAGAAGACATATGATGCATGTAAGGAGGGTGAAAAAGTGCCCCCTATGCCCCACAGTACCATCCTCGGACTGAGAATAGGTTACCCCGTTACAGACAAGCAAGAGCATAAGAAGTACCCAATGAGCCCATTAAAAAAAATTGGAATGGGGCCCTACTTTTCAAGGACCACCATCAGCAGCTAGAGGGCTCAAGAAAATGAGCAGTTAGGATTATCATGGTCTTCACCGTGTCCCGTGTCTTTTCTTCCATTCCTTGGTATCTTCTCTTGCTCCTGTCACCTCCGTGATCTTTTTGCCCCTTTCCACTGCAGCCATTTTTTGGATTGTCATTTCCTTTTCTCCTCCCCGCCTTCCAAAAGCCATAACTTTTTTATTTTCCGTCGATAAAGCTGAATGAGGGATTGATTTTTGCGGGACGAGTTGTAGTTTTTTACGGCACCATTTATTGTACCATATAATGTACTGGGAAACTGGGAAAAAATTCTTTGTGGGGTGGAATGGAAAAAAAACTGTGATTCCTCCATTGTTTTTGGGTTCCATTTTTATGGCATTCACCGTACAATAAAAAGGACCTGTAAACTTTATTTTGCGGGTCAATACGATTACGGCGATACCAAATTTAATATGGCTTTTTATGTTTTATTATTTTTACAAGGAAAAAACAAATTGTTCAAAATTTTCAGAGCCAGAACTTTTTTATTTTTCTGTTGCTTGAGCGGTGTGAGGGCTTATTTTTTATGGGAGGAGCTATCGTTTTTGTTGGTACCATTTTGGGGTACATGCGACTTTTAGATAACTTTTTCTTACATTTTTGCAACTTTTAGATCACTTTTTCTTACATTTTTTGGGGACCAAAAAAACAGCAATTTATTTTTTATTTTTTTATTGCGTTCACGCAGCCGGTTAAATAATCTTATTTAGTAATAGTACGAACTTTTATAGATGCAGCGATACCTGTTAGGTTATTTTTTTTTTACTTTATTAATATTTTATTTGTACATTTAATAAAACTTTAACTGTGCTTAACTTTTTTTTAGGGGGACACTCCATACTTCCCCTTGGCGGCTGTCACGTACAGTTATGTGACAAGTCGCCAAGGGGTTAAAAAAGTGTTTTTAGTGTCCAAATGTAGCAAAACATAACAAAAACAATATAAATTGGGTATCGCCGTAATCGTATTAACAAAGTTATTATGTTATTTATACCACACGGTAAATGGGGTAAATTTAAGGCTAGTTTTTTTTCCGTTACCCCCCAAAAAAGATAGTAAATGTTAACCAGTAAATTATATGTACCTCAAAATGGTGCAAATAAAAAAATAAAACGTGACACACAGAACACCCTATGGTCAGTTTATCTTTGGGGGGAATATTATGTGCCATAGGGTTGATAAAACTGGACAACTTTAGGCCCAAGCATGGCATTTCTGTAGGTCTTTAAGCGTGGGTATAGTACAGTATTATATAATGGAAGTAATTATGACCCTTATAGTGAGACTTTACCAGGGGCGTAACAATATAGAGGTGGGTCCCGTGCCGTAAAATATATATACTCACCGTTCTTCTTCTCTGCAGTGGGCGCTCCGCACATCAGGCCCCGGCAAAGATCTGCGAGGTTTGTTACGCCGTTGGACTTTACCTTTCCAATATGCAGAGGTTTTTATGTTTTTATTTTCCTTGTGCTAGTTGTTATATCTGCACGTTATGTATTGTATGTATTTAGCAAAATTTACATAAATTTTTATAGCTGTAGTAATTACATTTAGCCCCAACCCAAGTCAGTAAATTCCAGACAAAAATTAACTATTCTCAATGAGGAAGATCAGTCGGTAACTTTTTTTAATCTATGATCGCCGTAACTATGTTCTAAATGTGGGCAAAATAATCTAATAACAATAATGCTCGGGCACAAAGTGATCAACGTAATCATAACATTTTTAACTTGTCCTTAAGATCCATGACCCTCTATGCTTTTAATTGAATTTTACGCATTCTATACGTCAGCATATCGTCTTTTCAGCGGTATGGTGTCCTATACAGAGGGCTACCGCAAAAAAAAGTATACCGTGTGGTATCCGTTTTTTACAATAAAAACCTATGGGAGATGGATGCTACTCTATGGGGGAGCTCACCGTATACAGATTTATATTGCTTGCATTGAACTTAATGATTGTGTATCTCTTTTTGCAGTAAACTCCCTCTAGTGGGGACTGCAGGGAAATGCTAGAATAGTGTGACGAGAAGCAGGAAAAACAACTTAGGCTTTATTCAAACGAGCGTGTGTCAAACTGGATGTAAAAAACGCCCGAATCGCACCCGTGCGGGCCCCGTTTTGGTCTGCACAACATTGATTAACACGTGACTTCAGTGTAATATTTGCTACGGCGACCATCAGATGCGATGTCTCGCCTGCAAAGCTCGCTATTAATTCTTCTATGTTCCCAATTCTCTCTATTCACAAGTAATCGGGGTAACAGAAGTGTTCACAGTGAAAGCGGATCATGTGACGGCGGCGGCAGCGTTCCTCTACTGGCCAAACTGACGCTGTGGACCTCATGTCACCGCGCTCACACGCTTTACTTCAATAGTGACTATCACTACCACAAGGGATATATGTAGTCTTTATTTATTACTATTTACCATTACTATGTATTACTATTTATTATTATTTATTATTACTGCATTTATTACTATGTATTACTATTTGGTATTATTTATCCCAAATAACTCCAGTATATCCCAGATAACCCCTGTATATCCCAGATAACCCCTGTATATCCCAGATAACCCCTGTATATCCCAGATAACCGCATATCCCAGATAACCCCTGTATATCCCAGATAACCCCTGTATATCCCAGATAATCCCTGTATATCCCAGATAACCCCTGTATATCCCAGATAACCCCTGTATATCCCAGATAACCGCATATCCCAGATAACCCCTGTATATCCCAGATAACCCCTGTATATCCCAGATAACCCCTGTATATCCCAGATAACCCCTGTATATCCCAGATAATCCCTGTATATCCCAGATAACCCCTGTATATCCCAGATAATCCCTGTATATCCCAGATAACCCCTGTACATCCCAGATAATCCCAGTATATCCCAGATAACCCCTGTATATCCCAGATAACCCCTGTATATCCCAGATAATCCCAGTATATTCCAGATAACCCCTGTATATCCCAGATAACCCCTGTATATCCCAGATAACCGCATATCCCAGATAACCCCTGTATATCCCAGATAACCCCTGTATATCCCAGATAATCCCTGTATATCCCAGATAACCCCTGTATATCCCAGATAATCCCTGTATATCCCAGATAACCCCTGTATATCCCAGATAATCCCTGTATATCCCAGATAACCCCTGTATATCCCAGATAACCCCTGTATATCCCAGATAACCGCATATCCCAGATAACCCCTGTATATCCCAGATAACCCCTGTATATCCCAGATAATCCCTGTATATCCCAGATAACCCCTGTATATCCCAGATAATCCCTGTATATCCCAGATAACCCCTGTATATCCCAGATAATCCCAGTATATCCCAGATAACCCCTGTATATCCCAGATAACCCCTGTATATCCCAGATAACCCCTGTATATCCCAGATAACCGCATATCCCAGATAACCCCTGTATATCCCAGATAACCCCTGTATATCCCAGATAATCCCTGTATATCCCAGATAACCCCTGTATATCCCAGATGATCCCTGTATATCCCAGATAACCCCTGTATATCCCAGATAATCCCTGTATATCCCAGATAACCCCTGTATATCCCAGATAACCCCTGTATATCCCAGATAACCGCATATCCCAGATAACCCCTGTATATCCCAGATAACCCCTGTATATCCCAGATAACCCCTGTATATCCCAGATAATCCCTGTATATCCCAGATAACCCCTGTACATCCCAGATAACCCCTGTATATCCCAGATAACCCCTGTATATCCCAGATAACCCCTGTATATCCCAGATAACCCCTGTATATACCAGATAAACCCTGTATATACCAGATAACCCCTGTATATCCCAGATAACCCCTGTATATCCCAGATAATCCCTGTATATCCCAGATAACCCCTGTATATCCCAGATAATCCCTGTATATCCCAGATAACCCCTGTATATCCCAGATAATCCCAGTATATCCCAGATAACCCCTGTATATCCCAGATAACCCCTGTATATCCCAGATAATCCCAGTATATCCCAGATAACCCCTGTATATCCCAGATAACCCCTGTATATCCAAGATAACCCCTGTATATCCCAGATAACCGCATATCCCAGATAACCCCTGTATATCCCAGATAACCCCTGTATATCCCAGATAATCCCTGTATATCCCAGATAACCCCTGTATATCCCAGATAATCCCTGTATATCCCAGATAACCCCTGTATATCCCAGATAATCCCAGTATATCCCAGATAACCCCTGTATATCCCAGATAACCCCTGTATATCCCAGATAATCCCAGTATATCCCAGATAACCCCTGTATATCCCAGATAACCCCTGTATATCCCAGATAACCGCATATCCCAGATAACCCCTGTATATCCCAGATAACCCCTGTATATCCCAGATAATCCCTGTATATCCCAGATAACCCCTGTATATCCCAGATAATTCCTGTATATCCCAGATAACCCCTGTATATCCCAGATAATCCCTGTATATCCCAGATAACCCCTGTATATCCCAGATAACCCCTGTATATCCCAGATAACCGCATATCCCAGATAACCCCTGTATATCCCAGATAACCCCTGTATATCCCAGATAATCCCTGTATATCCCAGATAACCCCTGTATATCCCAGATAATCCCTGTATATCCCAGATAACCCCTGTATATCCCAGATAATCCCAGTATATCCCAGATAACCCCTGTATATTCCAGATAACCCCTGTATATCCCAGATAACCCCTGTATATCCCAGATAACCGCATATCCCAGATAACCCCTGTATATCCCAGATAACCCCTGTATATCCCAGATAATCCCTGTATATCCCAGATAACCCCTGTATATCCCAGATGATCCCTGTATATCCCAGATAACCCCTGTATATCCCAGATAATCCCAGTATATCCCAGATAACCCCTGTATATCCCAGATAACCCCTGTATATCCCAGATAACCGCATATCCCAGATAACCCCTGTATATCCCAGATAACCCCTGTATATCCCAGATAATCCCTGTATATCCCAGATAACCCCTGTACATCCCAGATAACCCCTGTATATCCCAGATAACCCCTGTATATCCCAGATAACCGCATATCCCAGATAACCCCTGTATATCCCAGATAATCCCTGTATATCCCAGATAACCCCTGTATATCCCAGATAACCCCTGTATATACCAGATAACCCCTGTATATCCCAGATAACCCCTGTATATCCCAGATAACCCCTGTATATCCCAGACAACCCCCGTATATCCCAGATAACCCCTGTATATCCAAGATAACCCCTGTATATCCCAGATAACCCCTGTATATCCCGGATAACCCCTGTATATCCCGGATAACCCCTGTATATCCCAGATAACCCCTGTATATCCCAGATAACCCCTGTATATCCCAGATAACCCCAGTATATCCCAGATAACCCCTGTATATCCCAGATAACCCCAGTATATCCCAGATAACTCCTGTATATCCCAGATAACCCCTGTATATCCCAGATAACCCCTGTATATCCCAGATAACCCCTGTATATCCCAGATAACCCCTGTATATCCCAGATAACCCCTGTATATCACAGATAACCCCTGTATATCCCAGATAACCCCTATATATCCCAGATAACCCCTGTATATCCCAGATAACCCCTGTATATCCCAGATAACCCCTGTATATCCCAGATAACCCCTGTATATCCCAGATAACCCCAGTATATCCCAGATAACCCCTGTATATCCCAGATAACCCCAGTATATCCCAGATAACTCCTGTATATCCCAGATAACCCCTGTATATCCCAGATAACCCCTGTATATCCCAGATAACCCCTGTATATCCCAGATAACCCCTGTATATCCCAGATAACCCCTGTATATCCCAGATAACTCCTGTATATCCCAGATAACCCCTGTATATCCCAGATAACCCCTGTATATCCCAGATAACCCCTGTATATCCCAGATAACCCCTGTATATCCCAGATAACCGCATATCCCAGATAACCCCTGTATATCCCAGATAACTGCATATCCCAGATAACTGCATATCCCAGATAAACCCTGTATATCCCAGATAACTGCATATCCCAGATAACCCCTGTATATCCCAGATAACCCCTGTATATCCAAGATAACCCCTGTATATCCAAGATAACCCCTGTATATCCCAGATAACTGCATATCCCAGATAACCCCTGTATATCCCAGATAACCCCTGTATATCCCAGATAACCCCTGTATATCCCAGATAACCCCTGTATATCCAAGATAACCCCTGTATATCCAAGATAACCCCTGTATATCCAAGAAAACCCCTGTATATCCAAGATAACCCCTGTATATCCCAGATAACCCCTGTATATCCCAGATAACCCCTGTATATCCCAGATAACCCCTGTATATCCAAGATAACCCCTGTATATCCCAGATAACCGCATATCCCAGATAATCCCTGTATATCCCAGATAACTGCATATCCCAAATAACCCCTGTATATCCAAGATAACCCCTGTATATCCAAGATAACCCCACTATATACCAGATAACCCCTGTATATCCCAGATAACCGCATATCCCAGATAACCCCTGTATATCCCAGATAACCCCTGTATATCCCAGATAACCCCTGTATATCCCAGATAACCCCTGTATATCCCAGATAATCCCTGTATATCCCAGATAACTGCATATCCCAAATAACCCCTGTATATCCAAGATAACCCCTGTATATCCAAGATAACCCCACTATATACCAGATAACCCCTGTATATCCCAGATAACCGCATATCCCAGATAACCCCTGTATATCCCAGATAACCCCTGTATATCCCAGATAACCCCTGTATATCCCAGATAATCCCTGTATATCCCAGATAACCCCTGTATATCCCAGATAACCCCTGTATATCCCAGATAACCCCTGTATATCCCAGACAACCCCCGTATATCCCAGATAACCCCTGTATATCCAAGATAACCCCTGTATATCCCAGATAACCCCTGTATATCCCGGATAACCCCTGTATATCCCAGATAACCCCTGTATATCCCAGATAACCCCTGTATATCCCAGATAACCCCAGTATATCCCAGATAACCCCTGTATATCCCAGATAACCCCAGTATATCCCAGATAACCCCTGTATATCCCAGATAACCCCTGTATATCCCAGATAACTCCTGTATATCCCAGATAACCCCTGTATATCCCAGATAACCCCTGTATATCCCAGATAACCCCTGTATATCCCAGATAACTCCTATATATCCCAGATAACCGCATATCCCAGATAACCCCTGTATATCCCAGATAACTGCATATCCCAGATAACCCCTGTATTTCCCAGATAACCCCTGTATATCCAAGATAACCCCTGTATATCCAAGATAACCCCTGTATATCCCAGATAACTGCATATCCCAGATAACCCCTGTATATCCCAGATAACTGCATATCCCAGATAACCCCTGTATATCCCAGATAACCGCATATCCCAGATAACCCCTGTATATCCCAGATAACCCCTGTATATCCCAGATAACCCCTGTATATCCCAGATAACCCCTGTATATCCAAGATAACCCCTGTATATCCAAGAAAACCCCTGTATATCCAAGATAACCCCTGTATATCCCAGATAACCGCATATCCCAGATAACCCCTGTATATCCCAGATAACTGCATATCCCAAATAACCCCTGTATATCCCAGATAACCCCAGTATATCCAAGATAACCCCTGTATATCCAAGATAACCCCACTATATACCAGATAACCCCTGTATATCACAGATAACCCCTGTATATCCCAGATAACCCCTGTATATCACAGATAACCCCTGTATATCCCAGATAACCCCTATATATCCCAGATAACCCCTGTATATCCCAGATAACCCCTGTATATCCCAGATAACCCCTGTATAACCCAGATAATCCCTGTATATCCCAGATAACCCCTGTATATCCCAGATAACCCCTGTATATCCCAGATAACCCCTGTATATCACAGATAACCCCTGTATATCCCAGATAACCCCTATATATCCCAGATAACCCCTGTATATCCCAGATAACCCCTGTATATCCCAGATAACCCCTGTATATCCCAGATAATCCCTGTATATCCCAGATAACCCCTGTATATCCCAGATAACCCCTGTATATACCAGATAACCCCTGTATATACCAGATAACCCTTGTATATCACAGATAACCCCTGTATATCCCAGATAACCCCTCTATATCCCAGATAACCCCTGTATATCCCAGATAACCCCTGTATATCCCAGATAATCCCTGTATATCCCAGATAACCCCTGTATATCCCAGATAACCCCTGTATATCCCAGATAACCCCTGTATATCCCAGATAACCGCATATCCCAGATAACCCCTGTATATCCCAGATAACCCCAGTATATCCAAGATAACCCCTGTATATCCCAGATAACCCCTGTATATCCCAGATAACCCCTGTATATCCCTGATAACCCCTGTATATCCCAGATAACCCCTGTATATCCCAGATAACCCCTGTATATCCCAGATAATCCCTGTATATCCCAGATAACCCCTGTATATCCCAGATAACCCCTGTATATCCCAGATAACCCCTGTATATCCAAGATAACCCCTGTATATCCCAGATAACCCCTGTATATCCCAGATAATCCCTGTATATCCCAGATAACCCCTGTATATCCCAGATAACCCATGTATATCCCAGATAACCCCTGTATATCCCAGATAACCCCTGTATATCCCAGATAACCCCTGTATATCCCAGATAACCGCATATCCCAGATAACCCCTGTATATCCCAGATAACCCCAGTATATCCAAGATAACCCCTGTATATCCAAGATAACCCCTCTATATCCCAGATAACCCCTGTATATCCCAGATAACCCCTGTATATGCCAGATAACCCCTGTATATCACAGATAACCTCTGTATATCCCAGATAACTCTGTATATCCCAGATAAACCCTGTATATCCCAGATAACCCCTGTATATCCCAGATAATCCCTGTATATCCCAGATAACCCCTGCATATCCCAGATAACCCCTGTATATCCCAGATAACCCCTGTATATCTCAGATAACCCCTGTATATCCCAGATAACCGCATATCCCAGATAACCCGTTTATCCCAGATAACCCCTGTATATCCCAGGAAACCCCTGTATATCCCAGATAACTGCATATCCCAGATAACCCCTGTATATCCCAGATAACCCCTGTATATCCAAGATAACCCCTGTATATCCCAGATAAACGCATATCCCAGATAACCCCTGTATATCCCAGATAACTGCATATCCCAGATAACCCCTGTATATCCCAGATAACCCCTGTATATCCCAGATAACCGCATATCCCAGATAACCCCTGTATATCCCAGATAACCCCAGTATATCCAAGATAACCCCTGTATATCCAAGATAACCCCTCTATATCCCAGATAACCCCTGTATATCCCAGATAACCCCTGTATATGCCAGATAACCCCTGTATATCACAGATAACCTCTGTATATCCCAGATAACTCTGTATATCCCAGATAAACCCTGTATATCCCAGATAACCCCTGTATATCCCAGATAATCCCTGTATATCCCAGATAACCCCTGCATATCCCAGATAACCCCTGTATATCCCAGATAACCCCTGTATATCTCAGATAACCCCTGTATATCCCAGATAACCGCATATCCCAGATAACCCCTGTTTATCCCAGATAACCCCTGTATATCCCAGATAACCCCTGTATATCCCAGATAACCCCTGTATATCCCAGATAACTGCATATCCCAGATAACCCCTGTATATCCCAGATAACCCCTGTATATCCAAGATAACCCCTGTATATCCAAGATAACCCCTGTATATCCCAGATAAACGCATATCCCAGATAACCCCTGTATATCCCAGATAACCCCTGCATATCCCAGATAACCCCTGTATATCCCAGATAACCCCAGCATATCCAAGATAACCCCTGTATATCCAAGATAACCCCTGTATATCCAAGATAACCCCTGTATATCCAAGATAACCCCTGTATATCCAAGATAACCCCTGTATATCACAGATAACTGTATATCCAAGATAACACCTGTATATCCAAGATAACCCCAGTATATCCCAGATAACCCCAGTATATCCCAGATAACCCCAGTATATCCCAGATAACTCCAGTATATCCCAGATAACTCCTGTATATCCCAGATAACCCCTGTATATCCCAGATAACCCATGTATATCACAGATAACCCCTGTATATCCCAGATAACCCCTGTATATCCCAGATAACCCCTGTATATCCCAGATGACCCCTGTATATCACAGATAACTGTATATCCAAGATAACCCCTGTATATCCCAGATAACCCCTGTATATCCCAGATAACCCCTGTATATCCAAGATAACCCCTGTATATCCCAGATAACCCCTTGTGATGGTGCATTATATGTGGTTTATTGTGAGTCCTCAGCAGAGAGGGATAACTCTCTAATCAAGTACCACAGGTCGTGTCTCCAGCCTATGGACAATTGGACGAGTCAGAGGTGAAGTCCACAAGACAAAGTGTTGTCATTGTCCACTCTCCACAGGGGGTCATCAGGAGGCACCACAGTTATATTCAGCTCAGGTGCAGACCAGCAAACAAGGGTGATCCAATTATCTTCCCCATTGTGTTCTCATCCTGACTGTGGCAATACACATCATAGCACAAAGGACCACAACTCACTTACAGACAGTGTATGATTACAAACTAAAGTCATTATAATGATGGTGACTAGAAACTGCCAAGATGTTCCTCCCCCTGAGTGGATATAAGGGCTTGTCCTGGGGAGGATAGGAATCTTCTGGATTTAGACCTGAAGGAGAGCTGAAGCTGAGGCCAGCACTCTGAAGATGTTCCTGTGACTACCTTATTTTGTGGACTGTGTGTTGTTCCTGCATTGAACGTGACTTGTTCTGTCAACATTGGATGCAATAAACCCTGTTGGAGTTGCCCTGTCGTCTCTGGCTCTGTTGATCGTGTATTAATGTAACGAACCCCATGACAACTGGTGTCAGAAGTGGGATCAACAGAGTGCAGCTCCATGGAGAACCACCCAGCGAATGAGTTCCGGAACTGGACCGTACTTAGTCTCCAAGAACGAGCCCGAGGACTTGGCCTGAACTACCAGGGACTATCTAAAGAGCCATTAATTGATCTACTGGTGAGTGCTAGCCAGGTGACCTCCTCCCAGGTGGCTAATGGACATGCTCCGGAGACAGGGGCTCTTACCGCTAAAAGCCAATGGTTAGTGTGGTATGAGGAGGAAATGGCAGCTCTGGGATCAATCGTTACTCAGGAGTATCAGCTGGAAGCTGCTAACATGGCAAAACAGAGACAGGCTGCAATGGAGGCCGAAAGAGGGCAGAATATTACCTGGGGTGAGAGCCGGAGAAACCGGGAAACTTTACGGGTCACCCGGAAGGAATTCAAGCCGTTTAATGAGGAAACTGGGGATGTGGAAGGGTTTTTCCAGGACTTTGAACAGCAGTGCGCCCTGCTGGATGTACCCACCTCTGATTGGATGCGTGTTTTAGTGGGGCTCCTTGAAGGGGGAGCCGCAGAAGCATACCGGACCCTAGACGCACAGTGGAACCGGGACTATGACATTGTGAAACAAACTATTTTGGACTACTATGCCGTCACCCCAGACTCACATCGGGCCCAATTCCGAGACCTTCCCTGTACTGCTGGTGGATCTTTTAGGATGTATGCCCATAAAATGTCCCGGGCGTGTCAGAGATGGCTGGAAGCCGAGAGCGCCTTCACTGTGGACGATATTCTACAAGCGTTCCTGAAAGAACAGTTTTATACCAAGTGCCCCCAGGAAATACGGGAATGGGTCCGCGAACGTAAGCCACCAACATTGAATGGAGCTGCAGCCCTGGCTGATGAGGCACTTACCATCAAACCTCAGTGGAGGAGGCTACTGGACAATAAACCTCAATCTAACCCAGCCCCCCGGCCACCTCTTGTCATATACGGCCCTCAACCCATCCGCAGGCCAATGACAACCATGCCAACCAATCCAGGGGCCCCACAGTTCCGACCGCGATATGGAGGGATCTCAGAAAGGAAGTGTTATGGGTGCGGTCAGCCTGGCCACTTACAGTCTAGCTGCCCCTCAAGAAATCGAAGGGAGCTCCGACCTTTCCCCCCTCCCCCTGGGCATCTTGTGCACTCCATCCTGCCTGAGGAAGAGTTCCCACCACCCCCACCAGAGTGGACTACCGAACCCTGCATCACGGAGACCCCCCCTGGCTTATATGGCATTCAGTCCCTTGCGAAAAGTTACCCAGAGCAAAGGCAGCGCCATCTGCAGGATGTTTTTATTGATGGATATAAGGTGACTGGCTTTAGAGACACTGGGGCGTTCCTGACCATTGCTGACCCACGTGTGGTTCGGCCAGAGGCAATCCATCAAGGCCCAGGAATACCCATCGCACTGGCAGGGGGTACTCGCAAATATATCCAGAAGGCTGCTGTACATTTGGATTATGGTTACGGAGAAAGACTGTGTTGGATTGGAGTTATGGGTGGACTTCCCGCGGATGTTCTCCTTGGGAATGACATTGGGGAATTACAGTGCCATTTTGTGGGAGCTGTCACCCGTAACCAAGCTGCCCAAGCACAAAGAATTTCTGATTTTACTGTGGAGCAGCATCCAGGACCCCCAACTGAACTGGTAAGAGCTACATCTACTGCTTCTACATTGAGAGACTTTTGGGACCGGGAAGAGTTTAGGCAAGAAATAGAAGGTGATCCGACCTTGGCAGCTATTAAACTAAGGGCAGAAACTGGGCAGGAGGGAGAGAATGGCGATAGGATCACCAGGGATAAGGGATTGTATTATCGGTTAGTAGAGGCCCGGGGTGGGGTCAACCCTGAAGCGACTACCAGGCAACTCATTGTCCCCCAAAAGTATAGGCTGCAGCTACTCCAACTGGCTCATGACATCCCCTTATCGGGTCATCAAGGTAGGAAACGGACAGAGAAAAGAATCACCCACAACTTTTACTGGCCTGGCGTTTCACAATCAGTAGTTCGATACTGCCGTACCTGTGATGTGTGCCAACGGATGCGACATCCAGCTGCTCGTCACAAGGTACCCCTGCAATCCCTGCCAATCATTGAGGAGCCATTTCAGCGTGTAGCTGTGGATATAATAGGACCTTTGGCGCACCCCAGCAGAACAGGGAAACGGTTTATTCTGACGGTGGTGGATTATGCCACCCGCTATCCTGAGGCCGTGGCTCTGTCCAGCATTACAGCCATGAAGGTAGCAGAGGCTCTTGTTACCATCTTTACCCGAGTAGGGTTCCCCAGTGAAATACTATCAGACCAAGGAACTCAGTTCATGTCAGACCTGGTCCAGTCTCTCTGGCACACCTGTGGCGTCCGAGCCATTCGCACCACCCCATACCACCCCCAAACCAATGGACTGTGTGAACGTTTCAATGGAACCCTAAAAAATATGCTTCGCGCCTTTGCAGACACTGAACGGGACTGGGAGCAATATCTGCCACATCTCCTGTTTGCCTACCGGGAGGTGCCCCAAGAGTCAACCGGATTTTCCCCTTTCGAACTGCTCTACGGTCGGAAGGTCCGTGGGCCCCTGACCCTTCTAAAGGAATACTGGGAGGGAGAGATCACCGACACTGGAGTACCTGTCATTCCGTATGTTCTGGAATTTCGAGATCGCCTTACACGACTAACTACCTTGGCTAAAGAACACCTGCAACAGGCCCAGTACCGCCAGAAGACCTGGTATGATCGGAAAGCCAGGACCCGTGAGTTTATTGAAGGACAACAAGTGCTTATGATTAACGCTGTCCCTGCCAACAAGCTGCAAGCAACATGGGATGGTCCTTACCGAGTTATCCGAAAACTTAATGACACTAACTACGTCATTGCCATGGACCCTAGTGGCCGGCGACAAAAGACGGTCCACATCAACATGCTGAAAGAGTACCACGACCGATCCCTGCCTGTTTTGGCTATCTGCTGTCCCCCTAGTGATAAGGAAGGAGACGACTCCCTACCAGACCTTCTGCATCTGTCTCGAGCTGGGGGTACTCTGAACCAAGTGCCCCTAGGACTCCATCTGTCAGATATCCAAAAGGATGATATTCTCGCCTTGCTGGGACCAAGAGCTTCCGCTTTCTCCTCAGCACCTGGACGGACAACTCTCACCAGTCACCATGTGGAAACTCAAGGGCAACGCCCCATCCAGCAGGCCCCCTACCGAGTTCCAGAGGCTGTTCGGGACATGATCAAAAGTGAACTGGCGGACATGAAACAACTTGGGATTATTAGGCCTTCCCAGAGCCCCTGGGCATCCCCTGTGGTACTGGTGCCCAAAAAGGATGGCACAACGCGATTCTGCGTAGATTACCGGCGCCTAAACGATGCCACCAAAAGTGACGCGTACCCTATGCCCCGGATTGACGATCTACTGGATCGGCTAGCCAGTGCTCGATTTGTAACTACATTAGACTTGAGCAAGGGGTACTGGCAGATACCCCTAACAGAGAATGCCCGGGAGCGATCTGCATTTATTACCCCCTTTGGACTCTTTGAGTTCTTGGGAATGCCCTTTGGGATGAAAAATGCCCCAGCAACCTTCCAAAGATTGGTAGACCGGCTGCTAGAACAATGTCAGGACTTTGCCTGTGCATACTTGGATGATATTGCCATTTTCAGCACATCATGGGAGGAACATCTTAAACACTTGGGCATAGTGCTAGACCATATTCTCGCAGCAGGACTGACAATTCGCCCTGATAAATGCCAGTTGGGTATGGCTGAGGTGCAGTATCTGGGGCACAGAGTAGGAGGTGGGACCCTAAGACCTGAGCCTGCCAAGGTGGAAGCCATTAGCAACTGGCCTACCCCTCAAACTAAGAAACAAGTACTGGCCTTTTTGGGGACCGCTAGTTACTACCGAAAATTTGTTTCTCATTTCAGTGCCCTGGCAAAGCCCCTAAATGACCTGACCCGCAAAAACATGCCAAGAATGGTGAAGTGGGCACCTGCCTGCGAGGAAGCCTTTACAGCATTAAAGACGGCTCTCACCACTGCCCCTGTCTTGGCCGCACCAGACTACAAGCGCAGGTTCCTTGTGCAGACAGATGCGTCCACTTACGGGATTGGAGCAGTTCTTAGCCAGATAGATGCGGCTGGGCATGAGCATCCAGTTGCTTTCATAAGTCGTAAACTCCTGGATCGGGAAGTTGCCTATGCTACTATTGAAAAAGAGTGCCTTGCCATCGTATGGGCTCTCAAAAAATTACAGCCATACCTGTATGGCAGAGACTTTACCATTGTAACGGATCACAACCCCCTCACATGGCTGAACCGAGTGTCAGGGGACAATGGACGATTACTGCGGTGGAGCCTGTCCTTACAACCTTACAGCTTCTCCATCCAATACAAACGGGGAAGCCAACACCAGAACGCTGATGGACTGTCCCGACAAGAAGAGCCATAGACTGCCCTTCCCCCCTGAACCGATCGAGGAACCCGCCAACTGTTGGGAATTGTTCTGTGGTCCTACAATGTGGATCAGTGGGCACTACGAGTGAGGTGGCCAGCGGCCTGTGTAGGCCACATGGCCAGCTCACTTATTATATGAGGGGAGAGGTTGTGATGGTGCATTATATGTGGTTTATTGTGAGTCCTCAGCAGAGAGGGATAACTCTCTAATCAAGTACCACAGGTCGTGTCTCCAGCCTATGGACAATTGGACGAGTCAGAGGTGAAGTCCACAAGACAAAGTGTTGTCATTGTCCACTCTCCACAGGGGGTCATCAGGAGGCACCACAGTTATATTCAGCTCAGGTGCAGACCAGCAAACAAGGGTGATCCAATTATCTTCCCCATTGTGTTCTCATCCTGACTGTGGCAATACACATCATAGCACAAAGGACCACAACTCACTTACAGACAGTGTATGATTACAAACTAAAGTCATTATAATGATGGTGACTAGAAACTGCCAAGATGTTCCTCCCCCTGAGTGGATATAAGGGCTTGTCCTGGGGAGGATAGGAATCTTCTGGATTTAGACCTGAAGGAGAGCTGAAGCTGAGGCCAGCACTCTGAAGATGTTCCTGTGACTACCTTATTTTGTGGACTGTGTGTTGTTCCTGCATTGAACGTGACTTGTTCTGTCAACATTGGATGCAATAAACCCTGTTGGAGTTGCCCTGTCGTCTCTGGCTCTGTTGATCGTGTATTAATGTAACGAACCCCATGACACCCCTGTATATCCCAGATAACCCCTGTATATCCCAGATAACTGCATATCCCAGATAACCCCTGTATATCCCAGATAATCCCTGTATATACCAGATAACCCCTGTATATCCCAGATAACCCCTGTATATCCCAGATAACTGCATATCCCAGATAACCCCTGTATATCCCAGATAACCCCTGTATATACCAGATAACCCCTGTATATCCCAGATAACCCCTGTATATCCCAGATAACCCCTGTATATCCAAGATAACCTCTGTATATCCCAGATAACCGCATATCCCAGATAACCCCTGTATATCCCAGATAACCCCTGTATATCCAAGATAACTCCTGTATATACCAGATAACTCCTGTATATACCAGATAACCCCTGTATATCCCAGATAACCCCTGTATATCCAAGATAACCCCTGTATATCCAAGATAACCCCTGTATATCCAAGATAACCCCTGTATATCCCAGATAACCCCTGTATATCCCAGATAACCCCTGTATATCCCAGATAACAGCATATCCCAGATAACTCCTGTATATCCCAGATAACCCCTGTATATCCCGGATAACCCCTGTATATCACAGATAACCCCTGTATATCCCAGATAACCCCTGTATATCCCAGATAACCCCTGTATATCCCTGATAATCCCTGTATATCCCAGATAACCCCTGTATATCCCAGATAATCCCTGTATATCCCAGATAACTGCATATCCCAGATAACCCCGGTATATCCCAGATAACTGCATATCCCAGATAATCCCAGTATATCCCAGATAACCCCTGTATATCCAAGATAACCCCTGTATATCCAAGATAACCCCACTATATCCCAGATAACCCCTGTATATCACAGATAACCCCTGTATATCCCAGATAACCCCTGTATATCACAGATAACCCCTGTATATCCCAGATAACCCCTATATATCCCAGATAACCCCTGTATATCCCAGATAACCCCTGTATATCCCAGATAACCCCTGTATATCCCAGATAATCCCTGTATATCCCAGATAACCCCTGTATATACCAGATAACCCCTGTATATACCAGATAACCCTTGTATATCACAGATAACCCCTGTATATCCCAGATAACCCCTGTATATCCCAGATAACCCCTGTATATCCCAGATAATCCCTGTATATCCCAGATAACCCCTGTATATCCCATATAACCCCTGTATATCCCAGATAACCCCTGTATGTCCCAGATAACCGCATATCCCAGATAACCCCTGTATATCCCAGATAACCCCAGTATATCCAAGATAACCCCTGTATATCCCAGATAACCCCTGTATATCCCAGATAACCCCTGCATATCCCAAAAAACCCCTGTATATCCCAGATAACCCCTGTATATCCCAGATAACCCCTGTATATCCCAGATAACCCCTGTATATCCCAGATAATCCCTGTATATCCCAGATAACCCATGTATATCCCAGATAACCCCTGTATATCCCAGATAACCCCTGTATATCCCAGATAACCACTGTATATCCCAGATAACCGCATATCCCAGATAACCCCTGTATATCCCAGATTACCCCAGTATATCCAAGATAACCCATGTATATCCAAGATAACCCCTCTATATCCCAGATAACCCCTGTATATCCCAGATAACCCCTGTATATCCCAGATAATCCCTGTATATCACAGATAACCTCTGTATGTCCCAGATAACCTCTGTATATCTCAGATAACCTCTGTATATCCCAGATAACCCCTGTATATCCCAGATAACCGCATATCCCAGATAACCCCTGTTTATCCCAGATAACCCCTGTATATCCCAGATAACCGCATATCCCAGATAACCCCTGTATATCCCAGATAACTGCATATCCCAGATAACCCCTGTATATCCCAGATAACCCCTGTATATCCAAGATAACCCCTGTATATCCCAGATAACCGCATATCCCAGATAACCCCTGTATATCCCAGATAACTGCATATCCCAGATAACCCCTATATATCCCAGATAACCCAAGTATATCCAAGATAACCCCTGTATATCCAAGATAACCCCTGTATATCACAGATAACTGTATATCCAAGATAACCCCTGTATATCCAAGATAACTACACTATATCCCAGATAACCACTGTATATCACAGATAACCCCTGTATATCCAAGATAACCCCACTATATCCCAGATAACCCCTGTATATCCCAGATAACCCCTGTATATCCCAGATAACCCCTGTATATCCCAGATAACCCCTGTATATCCCAGATAACCCCTGTATATCCCAGATAACCCATGTATATCCCAGATAACCCCTGTATAGCACAGATAACTGTATATCCAAGATAACCCCTGTATATCCCAGATAACCCCTGTATATCCCAGATAACTGCATATCCCAGATAACCCCTGTATATCCCAGATAACCCCTGTATATACCAGATAACCCCTGTATATCCCAGATAACCCCTGTATATCCAAGATAACCCCTATATATGACAGATAACCACATATCCCAGATAACCCCTGTATATCCAAGATAACTGCATATCCCAGATAACCCCTGTATATCCCAGATAACTCCTGTATATCCCAGATAACCCCTGTATATCCAAGATAACCCCTGTATATCCCAGATAACCCCTGTATATCCAAGATAACCCCAGTATATCCCAGATAACCCCTGTATATCCAAGATAACCCCTGTATATCCAAGATAACCCCTGTATATCCCAGATAACCCCTGTATATCCCAGATAACCCCTGTATATCCAAAATAACCCCTGTATATCCCAGACAACCCCCGTATATCCCAGATAACCCCTGTATATCCCAGATAACCCCTGTATATCCCAGATAACAGCATATCCCAGATAACCCCTGTATATCCCAGATAACCCCTGTATATCCCGGATAACCCCTGTATATCACAGATAACCCCTGTATATCCCAGATAACCCCTGTATATCCAAAATAACCCCTGTATATCCAAGATAACCCCACTATATCCCAGATTAGCCCTGTATATCACAGATAACCCCTGTATATCCCAGATAACCCCTGTATATCACAGATAACCCCTGTATATCCCAGATAACCCCTGTATATCCCAGATAACCCCTGTATATCCCAGATAACCCCTGTATATCCCTGATAACCCCTGTATATCCCAGATAATCCCTGTATATCCCAGATAACCCCTGTATATCCCAGATAACCCCTGTATATCCCAGATAACCCCTGTATATCCCAGATAACCCCTGTATATCCCAGATAACCCCTGTATATCCCAGATAATCCCTGTATATCCCAGATAACCCCTGTATATCCCAGATAACCCATGTATATCCCAGATAACCCCTGTATATCCCAGATAACCCCTGTATATCCCAGATAACCCCTGTATATCCCAGATAACCGCATATCCCAGATAACCCCTGTATTTCCCAGATAACCCCAGTATATCCAAGATAACCCCTGTATATCCAAGATAACCCCTCTATATCCCAGATAACCCCTGTATATCCCAGATAACCCCTGTATATCCCAGATAACCCCTGTATATCACCGATAACCTCTGTATATCCCAGATAACTCTGTATATCCCAGATAAACTCTGTATATCCCAGATAACCCCTGTATATCCCAGATAACCCCTGTATATCTCAGATAACCCCTGTATATCCCAGATAACCGCATATCCCAGATAACCCCTGTATATCCCAGATAACCCCTGTATATCCCAGATAACCCCTGTATATCCCAGATAACCGCATATCCCAGATAACCCCTGTATATCCCAGATAACTGCATATCCAAGATAATCCCTGTATATCCCAGATAACCGCATATCCCAGATAGCCCCTGTATATCCCAGATAACTGCATATCCCAGATAACCCCTGTATATCCCAGATAACCCCAGTATATCCAAGATAACCCCTGTATATCCAAGATAACCCCTGTATATCCAAGATAACCCCTGTATTTCACAGATAACTGTATATCCAAGATAACCCCTGTATATCCAAGATAACCCCACTATATCCCAGATAACCCCTGTATATCACAGATAACCCCTGTATATCCAAGATAACCCCACTATATACCAGATAAGCCCTGTATATCACAGATAACCCCTGTATATCCCAGATAACCCCTGTATATCCCAGATAACCCCTGTATATCCCAGATAACCCCTGTATATCCAAGATAACCCCTGTATATCCCAGATAACCCCTGTATATCCCAGATAACCCCTGTATATCACAGATAACTGTATATCCAAGATAACCCCTGTATATCCCAGATAACCCCTGTATATCCCAGATAACTGCATATCCCAGATAACCCCTGTATATCCCAGATAACCCCTGTATATACCAGATAACCCCTGTATATACCAGATAACCCCTGTATATCACAGATAACTGTATATCCAAGATAACCCCTGTATATCCCAGATAACCCCTGTATATCCCAGATAACTGCATATCCCAGATAACCCCTGTATATCCCAGATAACCCCTGTATATACCAGATAACCCCTGTATATCCCAGATAACCCCTGTATATCCAAGATAACACCTGTATATCCCAGATAACTGCATATCCCAGATAACCCCTGTATATCCCAGATAACTGCATATCCCAGATAACCCCTGTATATCCCAGATAACCACTGTATATCCAAGATAACCCCTGTATATCCAAGATAACCCCTGTATATCCAAGATAACCCCTGTATATCCCAGATAACCCCTGTATATCCCAGATAACCCCTGTATATCCCAGATAACCCCTGTATATCCCAGATAACCCCTGTATATCCCGGATAACCCTGTATATCCAAGATAACCCCTGTATATCCCAGATAACCCCTGTATATCCCAGATAACCCCTGTATATCCCAGATAACAGCATATCCCAGATAACCCCTGTATATCCCAGATAACCCCTGTATATACCGGATAACCCCTGTATATCACAGATAACCCCTGTATATCCCAGATAACCCCTGTATATCCCAGATAACCCCTGTATATCCAAGATAACCCCTGTATATCCAAGATAACCCCACTATATCCCAGATAACCCCTGTATATCCCAGATAACCCCTGTATATCCCAGATAACCCCTGTATATCACAGATAACCCCTGTATATCCCAGATAACCCCTGTATATCCCAGATAACCCCTGTATATCCCAGATAACCCCTGTATATCCCAGATAATCCCTGTATATCCCAGATAACCCCTGTATATCCCAGATAACCCCTGTATATACCAGATAACCCCTTTTTTATACCAGATAACCCTTGTATATCACAGATAACCCCTGTATATCACAGATAACTGTATATCCCAGATAACCGCATATCCCAGATAACCCCTGTATATCCCAGATAACCCCTGTATATCCCAGATAACCCCTGTATATCCCAGATAACCCCTGTATATCCCAGATAACCCCTGTATATCCCAGATAACCCCTGTATATCCCAGATAACCCCTGTATATCCCAGATAACCCCTGTATATCCCAGATAACCCCTGTATATCCCAGATAACCCCTGTATATCCCAGATAACCCCTGTATATCCCAGATAACCCCACTATATCCAAGATAACCCCTGTATATCCAAGATAACCCCTGTATATCACAGATAACCCCTGTATATCCCAGATAACCCCTGTATATGCCAGATAACCCCTGTATATCACAGATAACCCCTGTATATCCCAGATAACCCCTGTATATCACAGATAACCCCTGTATATCCCAGATAACCCCTGTATATCCCAGATAACCCCTGTATATGCCAGATAACCCCTGTATATCACAGATAACCCCTGTATATCCCAGATAACCCCTGTATATCACAGATAACCCCTGTATATCCCTGATAACCCCTGTATATCCCAGATAACCCCTGTATATCCCTGATAACCCCTGTATTTCCCTGATAACCCCTGTATATCCCAGATAACCCCTGTATATCCCAGATAACCCCTGTATATCCAAGATAACCCCTGTATATCCCAGATAACCGCATATCCCAGATAACCCCTGTATATCCCAGATAACTGCATATCCCAGATAACCCCTGTATATCCCAGATAACCCCAGTATATCCAAGATAACCCCTGTATATCCAAGATAACCCCTGTATATCACAGATAACTGTATATCCCAGATAACCCCTGTATATCCCAGATAACCCCTGTATATCCCAGATAACAGCATATCCCAGATAACCCCTGTATATCCCAGATAACCCCTGTATATCCCGGATAACCCCTGTATATCACAGATAACCCCTGTATATCCCAGATAACCCCTGTATATCCCAGTTAACCCCTGTATATCCAAGATAACCCCTGTATATCCAAGATAACCCCACTATATCCCAGATTAGCCCTGTATATCACAGATAACCCCTGTATATCCCAGATAACCCCTGTATATCACAGATAACCCCTGTATATCCCAGATAACCCCTGTATATCACAGATAACCCCTGTATATCCCAGATAACCCCTGTATATCCCAGATAACCCCTGTATATCCCAGATAACCCCTGTATATCCCAGATAATCCCTGTATATCCCAGATAACCCCTGTATATCCCAGATAACCCCTGTATATACCAGATAACCCCTTTTTTATACCAGATAACCCTTGTATATCACAGATAACCCCTGTATATCACAGATAACTGTATATCCCAGATAACCGCATATCCCAGATAACCCCTGTATATCCCAGATAACCCCTGTATATCCCAGATAACCCCTGTATATCCCAGATAACCCCTGTATATCCAAGATAACCCCTGTATATCCAAGATAACCCCACTATATCCCAGATTAGCCCTGTATATCACAGATGACCCCTGTATATCCCAGATAACCCCTGTATATCCCAGATAACCCCTGTATATCCCAGATAACCCCTGTATATCCCAGATAACCCCTGTATATCCCAGATAATCCCTGTATATCCCAGATAACCCCTGTATATCCCAGATAACCCCTGTATATACCAGATAACCGCATATCCCAGATAACCCCTGTATATCCCAGATAACCCCAGTATATTCAAGATAACCCCTGTATATCCCAGATAACCCCTGTATATCCGAGATAACCCCTGTATATCCCAGATAACCCCTGTATATCCCAGATAACCCCTGTATATCCCAGATAATCCCTGTATATCCCAGATAACCCCTGTATATCCCAGATAACCCCTGTATATCCCAGATAACCCCTGTATATCCCAGATAACCCCTGTATATCCCAGATAACCCCTGTATATCCCAGATAATCCCTGTATATCCCAGATAACCCCTGTATATCCCAGATAACCCATGTATATCCCAGATAACCCCTGTATATCCCAGATAACCCCTGTATATCCCAGATAACCCCTGTATATCCCAGATAACCGCATATCCCAGATAACCCCTGTATTTCCCAGATAACCCCAGTATATCCAAGATAACCCCTGTATATCCAAGATAACCCCTCTATATCCCAGATAACCCCTGTATATCCCAGATAACCCCTGTATATCCCAGATAACCCCTGTATATCACCGATAACCTCTGTATATCCCAGATAACTCTGTATATCCCAGATAAACTCTGTATATCCCAGATAACCCCTGTATATCCCAGATAACCCCTGTATATCTCAGATAACCCCTGTATATCCCAGATAACCGCATATCCCAGATAACCCCTGTATATCCCAGATAACCCCTGTATATCCCAGATAACCCCTGTATATCCCAGATAACCGCATATCCCAGATAACCCCTGTATATCCCAGATAACTGCATATCCAAGATAATCCCTGTATATCCCAGATAACCGCATATCCCAGATAGCCCCTGTATATCCCAGATAACTGCATATCCCAGATAACCCCTGTATATCCCAGATAACCCCAGTATATCCAAGATAACCCCTGTATATCCAAGATAACCCCTGTATATCCAAGATAACCCCTGTATTTCACAGATAACTGTATATCCAAGATAACCCCTGTATATCCAAGATAACCCCACTATATCCCAGATAACCCCTGTATATCACAGATAACCCCTGTATATCCAAGATAACCCCACTATATCCCAGATAAGCCCTGTATATCACAGATAACCCCTGTATATCCCAGATAACCCCTGTATATCCCAGATAACCCCTGTATATCCCAGATAACCCCTGTATATCCCAGATAACCCCTGTATATCACAGATAACCCCTGTATATCCCAGATAACCCCTGTATATCCAAGATAACCCCTGTATATCCCAGATAACCCCTGTATATCCCAGATAACCCCTGTATATCACAGATAACTGTATATCCAAGATAACCCCTGTATATCCCAGATAACCCCTGTATATCCCAGATAACTGCATATCCCAGATAACCCCTGTATATCCCAGATAACCCCTGTATATACCAGATAACCCCTGTATATCCCAGATAACCCCTGTATATCCCAGATAACCCCTGTATATCACAGATAACTGTATATCCAAGATAACCCCTGTATATCCCAGATAACCCCTGTATATCCCAGATAACTGCATATCCCAGATAATCCCTGTATATCCCAGATAACCCCTGTATATACCAGATAACCCCTGTATATCCCAGATAACCCCTGTATATCCAAGATAACCCCTGTATATCCCAGATAACCGCATATCCCAGATAACCCCTGTATATCCCAGATAACTGCATATCCCAGATAACCCCTGTATATCCCAGATAACCCCTGTATATCCAAGATAACCCCTGTATATCCAAGATAACCCCTGTATATCCAAGATAACCCCTGTATATCCAAGATAACCCCTGTATATCCCAGATAACCCCTGTATATCCCAGATAACCCCTGTATATCCCAGATAACCCCTGTATATCCCAGATAACCCCTGTATAGCCCGGATAACCCCTGTATATCCAAGATAACCCCTGTATATCCAAGATAACCCCTGTATATCCAAGATAACCCCACTATATCCCAGATAACCCCTGTATATCACAGATAACCCCTGTATATCCCAGATAACCCCTGTATATCACAGATAACCCCTGTATATCCCAGATAACCCCTGTATATCCCAGATAACCCCTGTATATCCCAGATAACCCCTGTATATCCCAGATAATCCCTGTATATCCCAGATAACCCCTGTATATCCCAGATAACCCCTGTATATACCAGATAACCCCTTTTTTATACCAGATAACCCTTGTATATCACAGATAACCCCTGTATATCACAGATAACTGTATATCCCAGATAACCGCATATCCCAGATAACCCCTGTATATCCCAGATAACCCCTGTATATCCCAGATAACCCCTGTATATCCCAGATAACCCCTGTATATCCCAGATAACCCCTGTATATCCCAGATAACCCCTGTATATCCAAGATAACCCCTGTATATCCCAGATAACCGCATATCCCAGATAACCCCTGTATATCCCAGATAACTGCATATCCCAGATAACCCCTGTATATCCCAGATAACCCCTGTATATCCAAGATAACCCCTGTATATCCAAGATAACCCCTGTATATCCAAGATAACCCCTGTATATCCCAGATAACCCCTGTATATCCCAGATAACCCCTGTATATCCCAGATAACCCCTGTATATCCCAGATAACCCCTGTATATCCCGGATAACCCCTGTATATCCAAGATAACCCCTGTATATCCAAGATAACCCCTGTATATCCAAGATAACCCCACTATATCCCAGATAACCCCTGTATATCACAGATAACCCCTGTATATCCCAGATAACCCCTGTATATCACAGATAACCCCTGTATATCCCAGATAACCCCTGTATATCCCAGATAACCCCTGTATATCCCAGATAACCCCTGTATATCCCAGATAATCCCTGTATATCCCAGATAACCCCTGTATATCCCAGATAACCCCTGTATATACCAGATAACCCCTTTTTTATACCAGATAACCCTTGTATATCACAGATAACCCCTGTATATCACAGATAACTGTATATCCCAGATAACCGCATATCCCAGATAACCCCTGTATATCCCAGATAACCCCTGTATATCCCAGATAACCCCTGTATATCCCAGATAACCCCTGTATATCCCAGATAACCCCTGTATATCCCAGATAACCCCTGTATATCCCAGATAACCCCTGTATATCCCAGATAATCCCTGTATATCCCAGATAACCCCTGTATATCCCAGATAACCCCTGTATATCCCAGATAACCCCTGTATATCCCAGATAACCCCACTATATCCCAGATAACCCCACTATATCCCAGATAACCCCTGTATATCCAAGATAACCCCTGTATATCACAGATAACCCCTGTATATCCCAGATAACCCCTGTATATCCCAGATAACCCCTGTATATGCCAGATAACCCCTGTATATGCCAGATAACCCCTGTATATCACAGATAACCCCTGTATATCCCAGATAACCCCTGTATATCACAGATAACCCCTGTATATCCCTGATAACCCCTGTATATCCCAGATAACCCCTGTATATCCCAGATAACCCCTGTATATCCCTGATAACCCCTGTATATCCCAGATAACCCCTGTATATCCCAGATAACCCCTGTATATGCCAGATAACCCCTGTATATCACAGATAACCCCTGTATATCACAGATAACCCCTGTATATCACAGATAACCCCTGTATATCCCAGATAACCCCTGTATATCCCAGATAACCCCTGTATATCCCAGATAATCCCTGTATATCCCAGATAACCCCTGTATATCCCAGATAATCCCTGTATATACCAGATAACCCTTGTATATCCCAGATAACCCCTGTATATCCCAGATAACCCCTGTATATACCAGATAAACCCTGTATATACCAGATAAACCCTGTATATCCCATTCAAATTATTTAACCCACCTGGTGAATGGTTGTAAAAAACCCAAAAGATTAAAACACCAGAATCGCTGTTTTTTAATCACCTAATTTTCCACGAAAAATAAAATGTGATCTAAAAGTCTGATGCACCCCAAAATGTTAGCAAAACTACAGATTGCCGTGCAAAAAAAGCCCTCAATCCACTCAATCGATGGAACATCAAAAAATTCTGTCTCCCAGAATTTGGTGGCAAAATAAATTTTATTTTTAAGAAATAGATTTTGCTTTCTAAAAGTGGTAAAACATAAAAAAAACTATATAAATTTGGTATCGCCGTAATCGTAACGACCCGCAGAATAAAATTAACATATCGTTTTACGCTGTAAAAGCGGAACCCAAAAAACAGTGGAGTAATCACTATTATTTTCCTTTTCCACCCCAAAATAAATTTTTCTAGTTTCTTAGTACATTATATGGTACAATAAATTGTGCCATGAAAATCTACAACTGCAAAAAACGGCTACATCAACGGCAAAAAAAGCTAAAAAGTTGTGGCTTTTGGAAGGTCGGGAGGAAAAAACGAAAATGAAAATTTGAAAAATGGCTGCGGAGGGAAGGGGTTATTTATTTTAGGACGTTATAAAGCTTATAAGTTTATTATCAGTTTTTCAAATTTTCAAAACATGTTTTTTTTAGGCCCCACTTCAGTTTTGAATTGGTTTTGAGGGGCCTATATATTAGAAACCCCCATAAATCACCTCCTTTAAGAAACTGCACCGCTCTTCATAGTCAAAACAGCATTTACACATTTCATTTTTTGCAGATATTCAATTTCCAATTTTTCTTTCAGTAACACAGCGAAAACACAAACCAATATTTATTACCCCGATTCAGCAGTTTTCAGAAATATTCGATATGTGTCCCTAGTGTGCTGCGTGACTGAGACACTCTGAAATGAAGGAGCATTTGGCAAACTAGACCCGTCAAGGAATTTATCTAGGGGTGTTGTGAGCATTTTGACCCGACAGGGATCTCATAGAATTTATTAGAATTGGTCTGTGAAAATTAAAATAATTTTCTTTTCCAATTATATGTTGTTTTAGCTAAAAAAATAAATAATCATTTCAACAAGGAATTCAGGAGAAATATCAGCCCATTACTTGTTACGCAATATAAGAGTATAGCAATAACCCATATGTGGTCATAAATTGTTTGGGCACACGGTGGGGCTCAAAAGGGAAGGAGCGCCATTTGGTTTTTGGAGCATAAATTTTGCTGGATTGGTTTTTGGGCGTCATGTTGAATTTGCAAAACCCCTGAGAAACCAGTACAATGGAAACCCCCGGAAAGTGACCTCATTTAGGAAACTAAACCCCTGAAGAAATTCAGGGTTATAGTGATCATTTTAACCCCACAGGTATTGCAGCAAATTTATTAGCATTTTATTAGAAATGTATTAGAATTGGGCCATAAAAAAATTCTCAAAATGTTTTCATTTTTACAAGGACTATAGGAGAAAATGCACCCCAATGTATGTAAAGCATTTTCTCATAGTCCCTGAGGTACCAGTACAATGGAAACCCCACAGATATGACCCCCTTTTGGAAACTATACCCCTCATGGAATTAAATTAGGGGAGTAATGAGCATTTTGACCCCACAAGTAAATACATTTTTCTCCAGTAATATGTAGTTTTAGCTCATAACTTTATTTTCACAAGGAATACAATCTGTAAAGACACCCCAAAATTTGTTACGCACCTTCTCCCGAGTACGGCAATACCCCATATGTGGTTGTCAACTGCTGTTTGGACATACGGCAGGGCTCAGAAGGGAATGTTTTTTTTTTTGGAGTGCAGATGGAATGGTTTTCGGATACCATGTTGCATTGCGCTGAGTTACCAGTACTGTGGAAACCCTCGAGAAGTGACCCCGTTTTGGAAACCACACTTCTTTATTTGAGGCTTCATTTTGTGATTCACACAGCATTATCCACTATCGCCAAGGCTCTTAGGTGAAATAATAGAATAAACCCCAAAGAAGTGACCCAATTTTGAAAACACACCCCTAAAGGTATTCATCTAGGAGGTTTTTTTTTTTTTTCAAAAAATGAGTGCCTAATAGATGTTGTAAATTTAAAATTGCCAATTTTCCATAGATATGACATTTCAGTGCCCAATATATTGTGCCCAGCTTGCGCCACTGGAGACACACACCCCATAAATATTTGAGTGGGTGCTTCCGAGTACAGTTTTACACCATACGTGGTCTTAACTGTTGTTTGAGCACACTGGTAGACTCGAAAGGACCGCCGTTTAGCTTTTGTAGCACGGATTTTGCTCTGAGATGATGACGTTTTCGGGCAGTTATGCTTGAGTCCTCCCCTTCCTGGCACCCAGATATTAGGGCCTTGATAACCACCACTTAAAACTGAAAAAATGTTCCCTCTGGCCTGCACATCAGGGCAGCATATAAACATTATACAATGCCATCTGTAGGATGTGTATGGGCAATTTTTTGTAATTGCTATTTGTCCACTGACCACTAGGTCTTGCCTCTGGGACCACATTCTTGCATCTTGTTAAAAGTTAATGCTTTTTTTTTAATTTATTTTTTTATTTTTTTAATTACCATTAAAACAGGATGCAACAGGCTCCTTTCTTCTTTCCTGTTGGAGAACAGGATCCAGACTGATCCTACAGAGTCATACAATGTCTTTTTAGTCTCTCGGATTCATACGGACTCGAACAGGAAAAGATTTTGGCATGTTCCATCAGAGACCATAATACGAATATATTCTTTGCTTATACTGTAGGAGGCACCATATGGCAGCATAGTATAAAGCCACAGGGACCCTCTGTGCCTCTGGGCTCTGAGCCAGTGGCGGATTATCATTAGGGTGGTTCGGGCGGCCTCCCGGGGCCCATGACCGCCCGAACTCTCTCATGCCCAGTGGCGTCGCTAGCACCGGAGGGAGTCCCGGTGCCAGGACAGCACCTGTCATGAGACGAGGGGAGCTTCGCTGCTACTTAGCAGCCGTGGTCTCTGCTGCTTTAGAAGCTCCCCCTCCAGCCCCCCTTCCCTGCTCTAAACATCTCTCCTCTGCTGCTAGCTGTCGGGACATGGGGGAGGGGAGAGTGTCGGCGGGCTCTGTGTCGGGCTGTGAGCAGGAGAAGAGCTGCAGTGAAGACTCACAAATCTCCTACATAAAAGGTAAGTGCATGTGTGTTTACAATGTGTTTAATGTGCATATTCATGTGTGTTTAATGTGCATATTCATGTGTGTCTAATGTGCATATTCATGTGTGTTTAATGTCCATATTCATGTGTGTTTAATGTGCATATTCATGTGTGTTTAATGTGCATATTCATGTGTGTTTACAAGGTGTTTAATGTGTGTTTACAAGGTGTTTAATGTGCATATTCATGTGTACTTTGTGTATAATATGCATACTCGTTTGTACTTTGTGTATAATGTGCATACTCGTGTGTATTATGTGCATACTTTGTGTCTAATGTGCATACTTTGTGTACTTTGTCTAATGTGCATACTTTGTGTATAATGTGCGTATTTTGTGCATAATGTGCGTACTTTGTGCATAATGTGCCTACTTTGTGCATAATGTGCCTACTTTGTGTATAATGTGCATACTTTGTGTATAATGTGCCTACTTTGTGTATAATGTGCGCACTTTGTGCGTAATGTGCGTACTTTGTGTGTCTGTGATAGAGATAGAGTGTATATATACATACATATGTATAGTTTGTGTGTATATATATATATATTTCAGCAGCAATTCCGCAGAAAGTAGCAGAAATTCCGCTACAGAATGTTGGGGGATGGTGACGTCTCCTCTGAAAAAACGCAGCAATTCAGTCCACTTTCCGCAGCAGGAATTGACATGCTACAGTACGAGAAATACGCACCGCAGGACAAAATGTCTGGTCAGAAATTTTACGCATCGTCTGGATGAGATTTGGTAAATCTCACTCACTTTGCTGCTACCGTATTCTGGGTATTTTCTGGGCAGAAAATACACAGCAATTCCATTAAGTGTGGACAAGCCCTAATACAGTAGCAGCAGAGTAGATTAGATGTGAACAATTCTCATCACACGCTGCGTAAATGATAAGCGGGAAATAAAAAGCTCAGAAATTAACCTGCGGTGCGGTTTTTTATTCCGCAGCATGTCAATTGTATTTGCGTAAACGCTGCTCATTTGTTTCGGGTTTTCCCCATTTAATTCAATGGGGTGGTAAAACCTGCAACAGATAGCATAGCAGATATTATGTAAAAACGCAATTTAGAAAAAATAAAAATCTTATACTTGCCCAGAATTCTGTTTTTTCGTTCGGGCCGGCCTCCTGGGATGACGTTTCACCCCATGTGACTGCTGCAGCCAATCACAGGCCAATCACAGACTGCAGCAGTCATATGGGATAAAATGTCATCCCAGGGCTGCACTGTAGCGATGCTTTGTAGCACTATATACAAGGGGGGGGGGAGCGCTGTGTGGCACTATATACAAGGGGGGGGGAGCGCTGTGTGGCACTATATACAAGGGGGAGTGCTGTGTGGCTCTATCTATAGGGGGCTGTGTGATGCTCTCTACAGGGGTGTGTGTGTGTGTGGCTTTATCTACAGGGAGGTGTGCGTGTGTGCGTGCGGCTTTATCTACAGGGGGTGTGTGTGTGTGTGCGTGCGTGCGTGCGTGCGTGTGTGTCTTTATCTACAGGGGGGTGAGTGTTTGGCTTTATCTACAGGGGGGTGTGTGTGTGGCTTTATCTACAGGGGTGTGTGTGTGTGTGGCGCTGTCTACATGGGGGGTTGGCGCTGTGTCCCTGCACAGTGTGATATTGTCAGTATGTAGGGACACATCCCTGTGAAAGGGGAATCATAACACCCATTTGTTAATGCTTGTGCAAAAAGGTAGTGTTAGCAATAGTTACCGCGTGGCAGGGTGGCGGTGGAGAAGGGGGCCCAAGTTTGGGTAACAGCCTAGGGCCCATGGTCTTCTTAATCCGCCCCTGCTCTGAGCACATGGTTCCTAAGATCGAACATTATTTATTTTAGGGAGGTCCTTAAAGGGGTTTTCCAGTACAATAAAATTGATGGCCTATCCTCAAGATAGGCCATCAATATGTGATCGGTTGGGGTCCAACTCCCGGCATCCCCGCCGACCAGCTGTTTTGAAGGTCATATAAGCACTGCTTCCCCTTCATTTGTACTGCTCGTACTGTGAATCGCCAACACACTTGAATGGATGGTAAAAGGCTGTAATACGGTGAACTTTACAGAATGAGCTGTGTTGCGGCCCCTTCAAAACAGCTGATCGGCGGGGGTGCCGGGAGTCGAACCCGTCACATATTGATGGTCTATCCTATCAATTTTATGGGAAGCCCCTTTAGCGGGTTAAAATGTAAAATTATTTAAAAAAACCCTACATTTTAGATTCCCCCAAAATACAAAATATGTGATGTATTAACATAGAGTTGTTTCTTAAAGAGGTATTCCCATCTTCTAATGTTATGGCATATCTTCAGGATAACATAACAGATGCAGGCCCCTTCATTCTGAGAATCGTGGGGGGCTCAGCAGTTGGACAACCACCAATCAGAATGTGATGATATTTCCTAGCCACGACTTTCTATGAAGGGAAAACCTTTCTAAGATGTTGCCAAACATAATACGACTAAGGTAGTTGGTTGCATTTGCTATGTAATTGGCTTACAGTTAGAAGCAAAAGGTTTAACACAACTTGTCCCATAATTGTATGATCATAGTCATTTCACAAGGAGCTTCGAATAACAAGTATAGGTTCTCGAAGGCCGATAGTTGTGCAAAGAACCGAGCAAACATTTTGTGCATCGAACTGTATTAAGAATCTTACAAATAAACTAGATCTCATAGATCATCATATATAAAGTGTAAATGAAATATATAGTCCTCTCATACCTTTAGCATTTCTTCTTGGCTTCTGTGTCTAAAGTTCTCCTTCACACAAGAATACAATATTTTCAATCGTCACAATTTAACAACCTTCTCAGGTTTCAATTACTGCTTAGAAAATTATTAAATCGAGGTTGTACCTTTTCCAGTGACCTGAAAACAATAAAAGTATTGGAAATATTACATCTCATTCTCACAAACTCTATGGCAGGTCTTGAAAATTTGGTGAACCTTTACCGAATCTTCTTGGTGATGACATCTATTCCTTAGTGTTCTTCCCTCGTTAGGAAAAAATCGAAATAGAAGATAGTGAAGAACCAGTTATTTTTCCAAACCCCTTTAGTTTGCTAGACCCCACAGATTTGTATGCTTAGATGCCCAAATATGTTCTAAAATCCTTAGAAAGGATCAGGCAGGGATGTCAATGTTTGATGCTCCCTTCAACAGGTACCATGCATGGTATCAATCAGGTCTACAGTTCGTGTTTGGATATTAGGACATTTTGGGGAATTTTAATCTGAAATGACTGATAACTTGGTATCTTAATCCATTCAAAAAATGCAAAAAAGATTATCAATACCTGTACATATATTGTCTCCATCTGAAGCATATGGGATGTTGAAATGGGCAGCAGTGGTTTCTCTAGTCTGCAGGACAAAGTAAGAGTCCTTTTACATCGACCAATTTTGGCCGTTACAACGAGCCCCGATGTAATGACGGGGAAGGGAGACAGACAGGTGAGCCCTAATCTACCCGCCACTCAGTCCCTGCCTACTTGCAACGGCCAGTCCTAGGCGACGGCGTACAACTGGGCGACGGTCCCTACGCTCAATAAGTGCACGACAGACAAACAGACAAGGGTACACAGAAGCTAAGGGAAATGCGGCAGTTGCCCATGGCAACACCGTGAGCAACAAGAGTAGTGAACGAGCTGAGTCAAACCAGGAGTGTACGAGGTACCAAACGCAGAGCAGGAGAGTAGTGAACGAGCCGAGTCAAACCAGGAGTGTACGAGGTATCAAACGCAGAGAAGGAAAGTAGTCAGTAAGCCAGAGTCAATATGAAGCAGGGACAAATAGTTCAAGCAGCAGCAGAGCCAGGAAACAGGAGAATCACAAAGGAGGAGCAACAAGTGAAGGTATAAATAGACAGAGGGTGGGAGCTAGCTCCGTCTGGCCAGGCTGTGATAGGCTCTCCCACTCCTCAGCCTCCCAGCCTGATTGGTAGAAGGAGGGGTCACTCGATCAGACTTAGGAGCAGGTGCAGACTGACTAACCACGGGCGTCGACACAGAAGCTGTGCCTGGCAGATCCTTTACAGTACCCCCCCTTTTATGAGGGGCCACTGGAACCTTTCTAGGTGGACCTGGCTTATTGGGGAACCGAAGATGGAACCTCCTGAGCAATACTGCAGCGTGAACATCCCAGGCGGGGTACCCAAGTCCACTCCTCAGGCCCGTATCCTCTCCAATGGACCAGGTACTGGAGAGAGCCTTGGACCATCCTGCTGTCCACAATCTTGGCCACCTCGAATTCTAGCCCTTCAGGGGTGAGAACAGGGACCGGAGGTTTCCTCGAGGGAACCAAGGACGGGGAGCAGCGTTTCAGGAGGGAGGCATGAAACACGTCGTGTATTCGAAAAGATGGGGGTAACTCCAGTCGGAAGGAGACAGGGTTAAGGACTTCAATGACCTTGTTCGGCCCTATATACCGGGGAGCAAACTTCTTGGATGGGACTTTAAGGCGCAAATTTTTTGAAGCCAGCCACACCAGATCCCCGACCACAAACAAGGGGTTAGCAGAACGTCTTCTATCTGCCTGAGTCTTTTGTATGCTCTGGGACGCCTCTAGGTTCTTCTGAACCTGGGCCCAGACTGTGCACAGTTCCCGATGAACGACATCTATCTCAGGATTGTTGGAACCACAAGGTGAAACGGAGGAGAACCGTGGATTAAACCCAAAATTACAGAAAAAGGAGGAGACCCCTGACGAGTTACTGACCCGTTATTAAGGGAAAATTCGGCGAAGGAATTGAAGGAGACCCAATCATATTGACAGTCAGAGATGAAACACCTTAAATATTGTTCTAGAGACTGATTAGTCCTCTCTGTTTGGCCATTAGTTTTGTCAGGTCCGTATTTCACACCGAATAACCACCTCTGTAAATTGAAAGCTGAAGGCATGCCTGGAGAGAAGTACACCACACAAATGTCTGAGGTACAGCTTCAATGTCAGCCAGGAGGGACTGAACTTTATTCAGAACAAAGAAACACACACAGAGAAGACACATGCCCCTCCCTATAAGTTTTCCTATACATTCTTCTGCACACTCCTCTTTGCATTCCAGGGGGCGGTGTCTTCCATAGGTGTGTCCGACATGAACAAAGAACTTGTTATATATATCAGTATATTACACAAAGAACTGAAATGTATATACATATGTGTGAGGATAATATTTTTCAGACAATATACATAGTAATGATCCCTGACAGTCCCCCCTAAAAATATTATTCTATCCCTGAGTCTTGCCTAGCAACCTACCACTGACCACTCGAACCAGGCGGGTAGGGGTTTTGGATTTCTTCACCAGCTTGAGACGAGCTACTCCTGATGAGTAACCCCCCTTTGTACCTGGACTTCTAAGGTGTCGGAGTGGTCCTAACTTTCCCTATTCTCCTCTGGATACAGGATGGTTGTCTTGATATAATCTACAAACCACTGCTGGTTGTAATATATATATATTAATCCAGTCTACATTTTTATTAACAGTAATAATTGTCGCACTGTCACTTACTGTCCTAATGGGACTTTACCCCTGCAGATATGACAGGTCATGGGCAGCACAGTGACCTTCACCTCACACCTTCACATAAAACTCCTCAGATTGTAATTTGCAGCACCGCGGCATATTTACACACATTATAATTATAAACCTCAGACATTATAAACAATAGGGCCTCAGCTAATAACATAATGCTATCACCAATCTCATGCTATCACCCTCAGGTCTCGGGTCCCATCAGTTCATTGCCAGTCCTGTACACCATCATCTTCTTCTTCTCCTGTCTTCTGCTCTTCACTGACTGTCACCCTCAGGGTAACCCACACAATTGTGGAGTCAGACTACGTTGGTGTCCAGTGGGGGAGTTATTATTACCCCCTCCTGGTCACTTATCAAAACACTTGATCCTGCTGTCGGATTCACTCAGGTCTTTGGTCTTTACTTTGCTGATGTCATCAGGACTTGGTTTGGTCCTTCTCATCTGTCCGACACCGTCTCCTTTGGTTTACGTCATCAGGCTGTACATAGCACCTCATGTTGTGAGCCTGGGGTGAGATCCCACGTAGGCGGATTAGTGGAGTTGTATTGTGACTATCAAACCCTCCGCATCTGTACTCTTCCTCTGGCAAGTTACTTGTCTGGGTGGCCGCTTAGAATTGTGACACTGCCGTCAGTTCATGATAAACGCGTTGTACTGGCTCAGGCTGTGCCTGCCGCATCTCAGTGATAAAGTTCATCGTGTTAAAAGTCTTTTAGTTCATATTTACTGGCACTTGCTGGGGACCCCCAACTCTTGTCAATTGTTAAAATAAATACTAATCTGGTGATAACATCATCCGCATACACTATAAACGTTGTTCTAAGTACATACAATAATGTCAGGCCCCTAAATGACATCAAACACCTTTATATAAGGAAAAACTTCTCTGTTACAATGGACAGGGCACCTAGAAGATGTGTAACTTACTGGGTACATTTCATTTGCACTTGGTGATACCCTTTCAGCAGGATTTGTACCTTTATCTCAGCTGATTGCCTGGAACATCTCCACCTCACAGAAACATACACAGATTCCACATGTTTATCTGACAAGCGTCTTAAACCTATTTTTCTTACTCTAATCTGGTTCGTTCTACCTGGGAAGGCCTCTCAAGGTCGGTTCTCTTCGTAGGAGGCGGGTATGATAAGGTTGGCACCGGTCTGCCAGGACTGTTCTGTAGGCAAATCAAACAGCTCTAACAGAATTTAGCAGCGACAGCTGTAAAACCTGGGACATACCAATTAGATCTTACCCAAATAATTAATTTGAAGAAAAACATTAACAAATAGCATCTTTACATCAAACGTTCACACTGGTCAGTAACTAAAACTTACAAACTGATTCTTCTTCTTTATATACATATCTATACATACACATATACACTGCACAGAATTCTCTGCTCTAAAATTTCCCTTTCACAACAAAAATAAAAAATAAACAAATAAAAATGTTTTCTAATGGGAATATTCCACTTCTGTACCTTTTATCTGACGCATGACTCTAATAGTCCAATGCTAAGGCTGATCCAGAACTTTACATAAAACTTAACCTCAGTATTTAATATTCCCACAACACTTCTTAAATACAATTATTAAACAAACTAACCTTGGGACAATGTCTAGAGAACTGCTGACATCTTATCATTGTACAAACACCAGTTCAATACTTGGGATAACATTGTTCCCTCGTCACTTACACACAATGTCTGCAATGGGGAAGATACCGGCCGGGCTTCAGGCCCCCCCTGAGAACAGGTCTACACACATGAGCACTTTGTCATACACTTCTACCTCGGGTAGTTGTATGTTCTGCAGTCGCTGGGACGGGTAATCTGGCCGGGCTTCACAGGTACCTTTGCTGTTTTACCTATGTCATGCCGTGCGCACATCACGCCGGCTGCTACAAACCTAGTGGTGGCATTATTGTATCCAGGGACAAGCCAATTTACTGATAACTGGCCGCACATACCCTTGTTGTCAGTTCTGTCTTCTCTCGCTCTCTCAATTGGCTTACCCGATGATCCAATAAAGTTCCTACTACCAATGGGCCCATAATTGTGGGCGATGCCAAAAGCGTACCCAGAGTCAGTGTAAATGTCGGCCGTCTTACCTTCTGCCAGGTTACAAGCCTCAGCGAGCACCTCCAGCTCCGCTCCTTGAGATGAACAAGAAGGTGAGAGTGGTTTCTGGGTAATTTACCTGGTGCCTCGTATCCCGGCTTGTACATACTGTATAATAAAATCTCTTTATTACAAATTTACATTAAAAACCCATGTCACATATAGATAGAACATCTCAAAGGGGTGGCGTCTTCATCCTCTAAAATAAAACCAAATGTTATACACTTCTCCACACTCATCTGATAATCCAGAATACTTTGAGAATCTCACTTTTATCAGGTTCTGCAAATACTTGCTTAATACAAAAACAAATAAAAAGAAAACATTCCCAAAAACTTTACATCAAATTAACAATGTCCAGACAATTTTTGTTTTGCCTTCTCCCTCATCTAAATCCATAAAGACTCGTGTGAGTGACGTCACCTCTGCCTCCTGTGTAAATTTGCTGGTGGGAGATGGTCTCTTACACATTTTTAGATCTCCTGAAACCAAATTAATTAACTCAAAACAAACCAAAATTGTACCTGATCAGTCCCTTCACCCTTCCCCCCTTTGTGGACTCTGCGAAAGTAATGTAGCAGAGTTCAAAACTACATCTCAACATAACAAAGTCTGGCACTAGTTTAACCCCCTGTAATGTGCAACAGCCTGGAACAAAAATGACTTTTTCCTGACGAAAATACATTTGATCTTTACAATGACACAACTCATGTGTGAAATCAAAAACAAAACAATTGTAGTTAGTTATTCAATAAAACAAAAAAATATTATCTCTGATAACATTAATTACTGCAAACCAATAAACTGTATATATAAATAGGGAACGGTGGGGGCACATACATTTTCAAAACCCCGTGTCTCACAGTATCTGTAGTTTAATACATCTGAATTAACATCAAAACACATGAAATCTGATCACATAAATATCGTAACTTTTATCAACAACAGCGCATGCGCAAAAGAGAAGAAATTTATTTCGGTTTGTACACATTACTGATATATATATATATATATATCTCAGCAGTGCATATTGAAATCCCTTTGTCCCATCAGCCCTGCAGACTGCACCCAGTCAGCCCCCCTCCTCCTCCTCCCAAACACAGCACACTACAGGGGAGAGGGAGGGGGGTCACACACTCATTTCTCACAACTTCTCACAGCTTCTCACAATCTTAACACTTTCAATGCCGGCAAAACAACATACGTATCTGCAATCATTCATCACACCATTGTATAGGAATTATCTACGTATCAAACACATCTTTAACCGTACAATCTGTCGGCCACCATCTCTATATTATGATGACGTGTTGTTTCATCAGTGAACTAGACTGGAACTTCTGTAAATAGAAAAAAACACTACAAATGACAAAATTAACAAGGTGATTATTTCATACTGATTTGGTTGGGCCGGGCGTGGCCACATCAGGGGTGGGTGGTGGGGGGCAGCCTCTCCCATTGGAAACACAGTGCGCAGCTGTGAAGGGGGGGTTCCCCACCCACAATGAGGACACACTCAACATGAGGTTACGGACACCATTACCGGGCGTCGGCTGGTCCTGTGTTTTCTAATACATATAACATACAATACCTTTCTTATTACTAACTTCCATTCACTTCACCAAATCATGAATAGGATCGGGTGATCCTGATGATTTGAATATGGACCGTAAACCATCCATTCTAACAGTCTATATTATACACGTAACTTATATAACAATTTTCGGTCTACAACTCTCTTGTCTGGCCACTATATTACTTACAATTTAATACACGACTTAACAGTTTTTTTTTTGTTTTTTTCAGTTTATACACCCCGCATGCCTTATCACACGACTTATCAGTGTTTTTGTCTCACGTCTTATCACACGTCTTATCAGTGCATCATTGCACCCCGCGTGCCCGCGTCTCACGTCTTATCACACATGTACTTATGCCCGCGTGCCTATCCACGACTTATCACACATGTACTTATGCCCGCGTGCCCCTGTATAAGACAGGTTATAATACTATCCACGACTTATCACACATATATATTGTGCCCGCGTATTTTCTATCTAGTCCCTAATTACCCAGAGGATGGTTAGTCGGGCGCGACTAAGGTCTCACAGGTTTTTTACCTCACAGCGGAAAATATCACCTCTGTCGCCTGAGATAGTCCAGGAAATCAACAAAAGGGTTCTACAGATCGCCACAAGACTGTCCACTAACACAGATAAGACGAAGATTTATAAAATCAATTCGCTTACCGTGTTATTGCGGAGGTGATCAAATTCCTTCAGTGGGCAACTTTGAGTTATCTGTTTCACCCTGTGATTGTCGATTGTCCGGATTTTGATATTTCCTCGAGTGAGGTCCCATCTGGGTCGCCAAATGTCAGGTCCGTATTTCACACCGAATAACCACCTCTGTAAATTGAAAGCTGAAGGCATGCCTGGAGAGAAGTACACCACACAAATGTCTGAGGTACAGCTTCAATGTCAGCCAGGAGGGACTGAACTTTATTCAGAACAAAGAAACACACACAGAGAAGACACATGCCCCTCCCTATAAGTTTTCCTATACATTCTTCTGCACACTCCTCTTTGCATTCCAGGGGGCGGTGTCTTCCATAGGTGTGTCCGACATGAACAAAGAACTTGTTATATATATCAGTATATTACACAAAGAACTGAAATGTATATACATATGTGTGAGGATAATATTTTTCAGACAATATACATAGTAATGATCCCTGACAGTTTCAGGATGGAAGGCTAAGGAGAAGGAGAGATCAATCTTCAACTTTTTACAGAAGGCTCTCCAAAACAATGAAACAAATTGTACCCCTCTTTCAGAAACAATATTGACAGGAACCCCATGGAGAAGCAGGATGTGTTTGACAAACAAGGTAGCTAACGTCTTAGCATTGGGTAATTTCTTGAGGGGCACAAAATGGCACATCCTACTGAAGCGGTCTACTACAACCCACGCAACCGACTTGCCTTGAGATGGAGGAAAATCGGTGATAAAATCCATGGAAATATGGGTCCAAGGTCTCTGAGGAATGGGCAAAGAACATAGTAAGCCCACTGGTCGGGACCTGGGAGTCTTGGACCTAGCACAAATTTCACAAGCGGCGACGTAGGCCTTAACGTCTCTAAGGAACCCAGGTCACCAATAGTTTCTGCCAATGAGATGCTTGGTACCCAGGATGCCTGGATGGCCAGATAGTGCAGAGTCATGATTTTCCCTGAGTACCCTTAGCCGGAATTGCAGGGGAACAAGCAGCTTGTTCTCAGGAAGGTTCCCGGGAGCTGAACCTTGATCAGCCGCAATTTCGGAGACTAGGTCAGAATCAACAGAGGAAATGTGTAAAGGATTTGCCAGACACAGCTTCTGTGTCGATGCCCATGGGCAATCAGTCTGCACCTGCTTCTATGTCTGTGAGACTGACTCCATCTTCCACCACTCAGGATGGCAGGCTTAGGAGTGGGAGAGCCTATCACAGCCTAGCCAGACGGAGCTAGCTCCTGCCCACTGTCTATTTATACCTGCCTTTCCTGTTCCTCCTTTGCCTGAGATTCTGCTCTGCTTGTTTCCTGGCCTTGCTGCTGCTGCTTGTACTACTGATCCTCTGCTTGTTATTGACCTTGGCTTTCTGACCACTCTCCTGCATTTTGTATCCCGTTCACTCCTGGTTTGACTCGGCTCGTTCACTACTCTTGTTGCTCACGGTGTCTCCGTGGGCAGCTGCCCCGTTTCCCTAGCTTCTGTGTACCCTTGTCTGTTTGTCTGTCTTGCACTTACTGAGCGTAGGGACAGTCGCCCAGTTGTACCCCGTCGCCTAGGATGGGTCGTTGCAAGTAGGCAGGGACTGAGTGGCGGGTAGATTAGGGCTCACCTGTCTGTCTCCCTACCCCGTCATTACAAAATGATTATACCTGGGGGCAAAACACAAGCAGGATTTTCCTCCGAAGGAGGGCTGGCCATGAAGCTACGTGACAGTGCAGAAGCCTTAATATTTTTAGACCCAGCCCTATAGGTGACCAAAAAGTTGAATCTAGTAAAAAATAACGCCCATCGAGCTTGTCTCGGGTTAAGCCTCCGGGCAGATTCTAGGAAAACCAGATTCTTGTGGTCGGTAAGGACCGTTACCTGGTGCCTAGCCCCCTCCAGGAAGTGGCGGCACTCTTCAAATGCCCATTTAAGGGCTAAGAGTTCGCGGTTGCCAATATCATAGTTACTCTCAGTGGGCGAGAACTTCCTGGAGAAGTAGGCACAGGGACGGAGATGGGTGAGGGACCTGGTACCCTGGGACAAGACAGCACCCACTCCCACCTCGGAGGCGTGAACCTCCACGATGAATGGCTCCATTTGGTTAGGCTGAATCAGCACTGGGGCCGAGATAAAGCACTTCTTAAGGACCTCAAAAGCCTGGACCGCCTCTGGAGGCCAGTGGAGAAGATCAGCACCTTTGCGAGTAAGATCCGTAAGAGGCCTAGCGATGACCGAGAAGTTAGCAATAAATCTCCTGTAATAATTAGCAAACCCCGCGAAGCACTGTAACGCCTTCAGGGAGGCAGGTTGGATCCATTCAGCCACAGCTTGAACCTTGGCAGGGTCCATGCGGAATTCATGAGGAGTGAGGATTTGACCCAAATATGGTATTTCCTGCACCCCAAACACACACTTTTCGGTTTTAGCAAACAGTTTGTTTTCCCGAAGGGCCTGAAGCACCTTCCTGACATGCTCAATGTGGGAGGACCAGTCCTTCGAAAACACAAGTATGTCATCAAGGTACCCCCAGGTAGTCTCTTAAAATCTAATTTATAAAATTCTGGAAGACCGCGGGAGCATTACACAACCCAAAGGGCATGACGAGGTATTCGAAATGGCATTCGGGCGTGTTAAACGCAGTCTTCCACTCATCCCCCTCTTTGATGCGGGTAAGGTTATAAGCCCCCCGTAAATCAAACTTAGAGAACCATTGGGCCCCCTGAACCTGATTGAAGAGATCAGGAATCAAAGGAAGGGGATACTGGTTCCTTACAGTGACCTTATTCAAGTTTCGGTAGTCAATGCACGGCCTAAGACCACCATCCTTCTTCCCTACGAACAAAAATCCAGCACCTACAGGAGAAGTAGAGGGGCGAATGTAATCCTTGGCCAGGCATTCCTGGATATACTCTCTCATGGCCTCACGTTCGGGACAAGAGAGATTAAATATCCTACCCTTAGGGAGCTTAGCTCCTGGTAACAAATCGATTGCGCAATCGTATTCTCTATGAGGAGGTAACACTTCGGAGGCCTTTTTAGAAAAAACATCAGCGAAGTCCTGAATAAACGCAGGTAGAGTGTTCACCTCCTTAGGCAAAGAAATTAGATTAACAGAAAAACACGACGTCATGCATTCATTACGCCATTTGGTAAGATCCCCAGTATTCCAATTAAACGTGGGATTAATCATCTGCAACCAGGGAAGGCCTAAAACCAAATCGGACGATAATCCCTGCATCACCAGTACAGAGCACTGCTCCAAATGCATGGAGCGAACAAGGAGTTGAAAAACAGGGGTATGCTGCGTAAAATAACCATTAGCAAGAGGAGTGGAGTCGATACCCACTACCGGGACAGGTTTAGGCAAGTCAATCAATGGCATAGCTAGAGACATAGCAAATTCCACAGACATAATATTAGCAGAAGACCCTGAATCCACGAAGGCACTGCTGGTAGCAGACCTACCACCTAAAGAGACCTATAAGTAAATAAAGAAGCAAAAGGCACGGCGCCACATAGTGCAGGTCAATCAGACTAAAAATAAATGTAAAACGTAGTTAATTTGCTCACCACGTAGTAGTAGGTAAAGGCAATAAATAACTCCACTCTGCTGCTGCCAGGATCCAAAACCGGTGAAAACGAATGGTCACCGCTAATTGAAGCATATGAAGGAAGAAAAAAGGAGGATCCTATAGGGCGCTGCTGCGTGGTTGTGGTGGAAAGTCAATGAAAGATAGAAGATATATAATATAATAATAATAATTATTTATTGAACAATAGGTGGCTACGCGTTTCAACACTGAACTAGTGTCTTCCTCAGGCCATTAAAAACATATACAAAGGGGTTCCTTATATACCCATAGGTATTAGACAAACAGGAGTCAGAGGTGGGAGAGGTTAAGAGGTTAATTAGAACGTCATGATTAACAGCTGTATCAAAGGGCTAACTTAGAAAAAATCATTAACACATGGAATAACACCTACACAGGGGAAAGAAAAAAGCGGGAATCACACCCGTATTAGTTTCATAGAATAAATGAATGAATTAATACATAAATAAATGTTGAATCCATCATACACAACATTGAAATAGTGTATAGACAAATATACATGTAAAAATATCATTAAAAACAAGAAATGCATTACATTAAATAATGAATTGACAGAAAAATAAATATATATATATATATAAGCGCGTATAGTTTGATACAGTAAATGTTTTTTAGTGTCTCTAATGTTATTGTAAGATGATGTAAACAACAATAAAGAAAATAAAATATATAAAAATATATATTTTAACCCCTTCCCGCTCCTTGACGTACTATTACGTCATGGCAGCTGTATCGTTCGCGCTCCATGCCGTAATAGTACGTCTCGGGAGTAACGGCCGTTTCGGCCGTCCTCCCGACACATACAGGAGCTGTGACGCTGCTGTCTTGTTCAGCAGCTGTCACAGCTCCTACAGCGGGGACCGATCGCTGTGTCCCCGCTGATTAACCCCTTAAAAGCCGCGTTCTATAGAGATCGCGGCTTTTTAGGGGTTAAGCTGCCATCGCCGGCCTGCTACGCGATAGCGGCCGGCGATGGTGACTATGGCAACCGGACACCAAACAATGGCGTCCGGCTATGCCATAGACGGAAGCCTAGTGGGTCCTGACAACGTCAGGACCCACTATGCTTGCTGTCAGTGAGTAGCTGACAGTTCTAATACACTGCACTACGCATGTAGTGCAGTGTATTAGAATAGCGATCAGGGCCTCCTGCCCTCAAGTCCCCTAGTGGGACAAAGTAATAAAGTTAAAAAAAAGTTAAAAAAAGATGTCAAAATAAGAAAATAAAAGATTTAAAAGTAATAAAAGTCAAAATCCCCCCTTTTCCCTTATCAGTCCTTTATTATTAATAAAAATATATAAACAAACAAATAAACTATACATAATTGGTATCGCCGCGTCCGTAACGACCTGAACTACAAAACTATTTCGTTATTTATCCCGCACGGTGAACGCCGTAAAATAAAATAATAATAAACCGTACCACAATCACAATTCTTTGGTCACTTCACCTCCCAAAAAATGGAATAAAAAGAAATCAAAAAGTCGCATGTACCTAAAAATGGTCCTGATGGAAACTACAGTTCGTTACGCAAAAAATAAGTCCTCGCACGGCTTTATTGATTGAAAAATAAAAACGTTATGGCGCTTAGAATAAGGTAACAAAAAGTGAATGATTGTTTACAAAACGTATTTTATTGTGCAAACGCCATAAGACATAAAATAAAACTATAAACATCTGGTATCGCCGTAATCGTATCGCCGCGCAGAATAAAGTGAATGTCATTTATAGCGCACGGTGAACGCTGTAGAAAAAAAAGAATAAAAAAACAATAGTAGAATTGCTGTTTTTTAGTCACCACGCCACCTAAAAATAGAATAAAAACTGATCAAAAAGTCGCATGCACCCCAAGAAAACTGCAATGGATTCCTCAAGGGGTGTAGTTTCCAAATTGGGGTCACTTTTGGGGGGTTCCCAATGTTTTGGCACCACAAGACCTCTTCAAACCGGACATGGTGCCTAATAAAAAAGAGGCCTCAAAATCCACTAGGTGCTCCTTTGCTTCGGAGGCCGGCGCTTCAGTCCATTACCGCCCTAGGGCCACATGTGGGATATTTCTAAAAACTGCAGAATCTGGGCAATAAGTATTGAGTTGCGTTTCACTGATTAATCCTTTTGTGTTATAAAAAAAATGGTATAAAGAGGATTTTCTGACAAAAAAAAAAAATGTAAATTTCACCTCTACTTTGCTCTAAATTTTTGTGAAACACCTAAAGGGTTCATGAACTTTCTAAATGCTGTTGTGAATACTTTGAGGGGTCTAGTTTCTAAAATGGGGTATTTCATAGGGGTTTCTAATATATGGGCCCCTCAAAGCAACTTCAGAACTGAACTGGAACCTAAAAAAATAAATAAATGAGGCAATACTTCATTTCTTACATTATACTGATGAGCCGTGCCCACCCCGAGATGACCCCAGTTTTGACCGTTTATATAAATGGAGACCCCTATTAGACCGTTTCAGTGCCCGGTTTTCCCAAGCATACACCCCGAGAAGTGTATTTCTATTGATGAGTCCCTGGTACATTTTAAAGGGAGGGTTCAATTCCGCGAGTACCTGCCGGGTAAGAGGGCAAGGTATGGTGTGAAGATGTATAAGCTGCGAGAGTGCATCCGGGTATACCTACAGGTTTAGGATATATGAAGGAAAGGCCACCCCCAAACCAGACTGCATCCTGGACTACAATAGGTATATGGGAGGGATGGACTTGTCAGATCAAATCCTGAAGCCCTACAGCACCATGCGGTGTGGTATAAGAAGCTGGCCGTGCACATCATACAGATGGCATTGTACAATGCGTACGTGCTACGTCGATGTGCAGGCCAGACGGGAACTTTCCTGGAATTTCAAGAGGTGATTATCAAGAACCTAATCTTTAGGGACCAAGAAGGGGGGGGCACCCAGTACTTCTGGAAGCGGGGCCACATGCATCGTACCAGGGCGGCAACACTTTCCAGGGGAAGTTCCCCAAACTGGCAAGAAGGGAAAAAGTCAAAAGAGGTGCAAAGTCTGCTATAAGAGGGCGATAAGGGATGACTCAATATATCAATGTGACACGTGTCCCGAATAACCAGAGCTCTGTATGAAAGAGTGTTTTAAAATTTATCTTACATCCCTTGGTTTATAATTTACCCCAATTTTACTTACCCTGATGCCCTCCGCACAGCTTATCCCCCCTCGTCTTTCCCCTCTTAGCCCTGCTGTGTGCCCAGGCAGCTGATAACAGCCACATGTAGGGTATTGCCATACCCGGGAGAACCCACATTACAGTTTATGGGGTGTAGGTCTCCGGTCAAAATGCTCACTACACCTCTAGATGAATGCCTTAAGGGTGTAGTTTTTAAAACGGGGTCACTTCTTGCGGGTTTCAACTGTACTGGTACCTCAGGTGCTTCTGCATACATGACTTCGCACTAGAAAATCCCCAGTAGGCCAAATGGTGGTCCTTTCCTTCTGAGCCCTCCCATGGGCCCAAACGGCAGCTTATCACAACAAATGGGGTATTGCGGCCCTCAGAACAAATTGCGCAACAGAATGGGGTATTTTGTTTCTTGTGAAAATAAGAATTTTTGAGCTAAAATGACATATTATTGGAAAAAATATATATTTATTTAATTCCCAGCCCAATTCAAATAAGTTCTGTGAAGAAACTATGGGGTCTAAATGGTCACATTACCCATAAATGAATTCCTTGAGGGGTGTAGTTTCCAAAATGGGGTCACTTTTGGTGGGTTTCCATTGCTTTGATACCCCTGAGGCTCTGCAAATGCGACATGGCACCCGAAAACCAATCCAGCAAAATCTGGACTCCAACAAACATATAGCGCTCCTTTCCTTCTGAGCCCTCCCATGGGCCCAAACGGCAGTTTATCACCACAAATGGGGTATTGCCGCACTCAGGACAAATTGGGCAACAAAATGGAGTATTTTATTTCTTGTGAAAATAAGAATTTTTGAGCTAAAATGACATATTATTGGAAAAAATATATATTTATTTAATTCCCAGCCCAATTCAAATAAGTTCTGTGAAGAAACTATGGAGTCTAAATGGTCACATTACCCATAAATGAATTCCTTGAGGGGTGTAGTTTCCAAAATGGGGTCACTTTTGGTGGGTTTCCATTGCTTTGATACCCCTGAGGCTCTGCAAATGCGACATGGCACCCGAAAACCAATCCAGCAAAATCTGGACTCCAACAAACATATAGCGCTCCTTTCCTTCTGAGCCCTCCCATGGGCCCAAACGGCAGTTTATCACCACAAATGGGGTATTGCTGCACTAAGGACAAATTGGGCAACCAAATGGGGTATTTTGTTCCCTGTGAAAATCAGAAATTTTGATCACAAATGACATTTTATTGGAAAAAATGTCATTTTTTTCATTTCACATCCCAATTCAAATAGGTGCTGTGAAAAAACTGTGCGGTCAAAATGGTAACAACAACCATAAATGAATTCCTTGAGGGGTGTAGTTTCCAAAATGGGGTCACTATTGGGGGATTCCTACTGTTTTGGCACCTCAACACCTCTTCAAACCTGGCATGCTGCCTAAAATATATTCTAATAAAAAAGAGGACTCAAAATGCACTAGGTGCTTCTTTGCTTCTAGGGCTTGTCTTTTAGTCCACGAGCGCAGTAGGGCCACATGTGGGACATTTCTAAAAACAGCAGAATCTGGACAATACATATTTAGTAGTGTTTCTCTGGTAAAACCTTCTGTGTTACAGAAAAAAAAATGAATAAAATTGAAATTCCGCAAGAAAAATGAAATTTGCAAAGTTCACCTCCACTTTGCTTTAATTCCTGTGAAATGCCTGAAGGGTTAAAAAACTTTCTAAATGCTGTTTTGAATACTTTGAGGGGTCTAGTTTTTAAAATGGGGTGTTTTATCAGGGTTTCTAATACATAGGCCCCTCAAAGCCACTTCAGAACTGAACAGGTACCTTAAATAAAAGGCATTTGACATTTTCTTAAAAATACGAGAAATTGCTGTTTATATTCTAAGCCTTGTAACGTCCAAGAAAAATAAAAGAATGTTCAAAAAACGATGCCAATCTAAAGTAGACATATGGGAAATGTGAACTAGTGACTATTGTGGGTGGTATAACCGTCTGTTTTACAAGCAGATGCATTTAAATTCTGAAAAATTCAATTTTTTCAAAATTTTCTCTAAATTTTGCAATTTTTCACCAATAAACACTGAATATATCGACCAAATTTTACCACGAACATGAAGCCCAATGTGTCACGAGAAAACAATCTCAGAATCGCTTGGGTAGGTTTAAGCATTCCCACGTTATTACCACATAAAGTGAAATATGTCAGATTTGAAAAATGGGCTCTGAGCCTTAAGGCCAAAACTAGGCTGCGTCCTTAAGGGGTTAAAAAGCATCAGATGTATAAAACCGGTGTACAAAAACGCAAAGTGTCAATGGTAGCCAAATCAGCTTAACATACGATTTTACAATCAGAAAAAAAACACAATAATGGATAACCATTGTGATGTGACAAAACGAAAAAATAGGGACTATAAGTGTAAACAGAATTTAACAAATATATATAATACACACTTAGGAGAAAATAAATAGATATTTTTAAAAAAAAAAAAAATATATATACATAAAAGCCGCAATGGTTTGATATTAAGGACAGTTCACATTACTAAACCCCTTGGTAACATGCAAACCGACCCATTAGTGTAAATCATAAGTCATTAATATTTGAAATACTACTGCAGAAATATCTGTCACTTACACGACAGAAATTTAGAATGTCAACCACAAGCGCTAAAATGTGCCGTATTTAAACGGCATTTAAACATAGTAGTGTTGTCAAAGTGACAAAATAAAAAGATTGACAAATGTCAATCTTTTATTAGTAACAGAATCACAAAAAACTATCAGCGAAGTGCAAAATATTAGAAGGAGTAAACAAATATAACTATAAGCAACAAAGGAAATAATCAGATTATTAAAAAAATGATCCTAGTATAATACATAATATTTGTGTTTAAAATATAAATATAAAAAGAAGAAAAGAATAAATAGATGACCCATAGTCAGCCATATTTAGACGGTACTTATGGATGTCTTGTATTGTCCACCCATAATTTAAAAATATTAAATATAGTAATCCACAAAGTCACAAGGAGCAATTAATGCAGGGCAAAATTTTAGAAAAATAGTTATTTAAGGGCAACCAAACAATGAATTTTCGATTAACCAACAAGAATTAACGGGTTATTAGAATAGTATGTGATATTATCTCCGTAGCTAAGCAACCAAGAGGATCGTCAACAATATTACAGAATCACTAGGGCCAAGGTTAAAAATCAAAGGGGACAACGTTGACCCCTTGAAGGTGTCCCCTTTGATTTACACTAATGGGTCGGTTTGCATGTTACCAAGGGGTTTAGTAATGTGAACTGTCCTTAATATCAAACCATTGCGGCTTTTATGTATATATATATATTTTTTTTAAAAATATCTATTTATTTTCTCCTAAGTGTGTATTATATATATTTGTTAAATTCTGTTTATACTTATAGTCCCTATTTTTTCGTTTTGTCACATCACAATGGTTATCCATTATTGTGTTTTTTTTCTGATTGTAAAATCGTATGTTAAGCTGATTTGGCTACCATTGACACTTTGCGTTTTTGTACACCGGTTTTATACATCTGATGGTTTTTAAAATATATATTTTTATATATTTTATTTTCTTTATTGTTGTTTACATCATCTTACAATAACATTAGAGACACTAAAAAACATTTACTGTATCAAACTATACGCGCTTATATATATATATATTTATTTTTCTGTCAATTCATTATTTAATGTAATGCATTTCTTGTTTTTAATGATATTTTTACATGTATATTTGTCTATACACTATTTCAATGTTGTGTATGATGGATTCAACATTTATTTATGTATTAATTCATTCATTTATTCTATGAAACTAATACGGGTGTGATTCCCGCTTTTTTCTTTCCCCTGTGTAGGTGTTATTCCATGTGTTAATGATTTTTTCTAAGTTAGCCCTTTGATACAGCTGTTAATCATGACGTTCTAATTAACCTCTTAACCTCTCCCACCTCTGACTCCTGTTTGTCTAATACCTATGGGTATATAAGGAACCCCTTTGTATATGTTTTTAATGGCCTGAGGAAGACACTAGTTCAGTGTTGAAACGCGTAGCCACCTATTGTTCAATAAATAATTATTATTATTATATTATATATCTTCTATCTTTCATTGACTTTCCACCACAACCACGCAGCAGCGCCCTATAGGATCCTCCTTTTTTCTTCCTTCATATACCTAAAGAGACCTGAAAGGGAAGCAAGATTTTATTAGGTTTCATATTTACGGGAAATACCTGTGCGCCCAAGTGACCTCCCCGATGATCACTTAGGCGCAGAAGTTTTCCGGCTGCTTATTCTTACACCTAGGACAGTTGTTCACTTGATGCTTGTCATCCCCACAGTAGAAGCAGAGACCATTCTTCCTGCGGAACTCTCTACGTTGTTGGGGAGACACGGAGGCCCAGAGTTGCATAGGTTCATCCGAGTTTTCCGTGGAAGAACGAAGCAACGGAACCTCGGGAGCCATCATGGGGGGGTCAGAGGAGAAGGCACCAAAACGTTCAAGTCATCATTCCCTGAGACGTCGGTCAAGACGTACCGCTAAAGCCATAACCTGATCTAGGGAGTCAGAAGAGGGATAGCTAACTAACAGGTCTTTCAGGGCGTTCGACAGACCCAATCTAAACTGGCACCTCAAGGCAGGGTCATTCCACCGAGAAGCTACACACCACTTCCTAAAATCAGAACAGTACTCCTCAACGGGTCTCTTACCCTGACGTAAGGTCACCAGCTGACTCTCGGCAAAGGCAGTCTTGTCAGTCTCGTCATATATAAGCCCGAGAACAGAAAAAAAAAAGATCAACAGAGGAAAGTTCAGGGGCGTCAGGAGCCAAGGAGAAGGCCCATTCTTGGGGCCCGTCCTGGAGCCGGGACATAATTATACCCACTCGCTGGCTCTCAGAACCTGAGGAGTGGGGTTTTAAACGGAAATAGAGCCTACAACTCTCCCGAAAGGAGAAAAAGGTCTTCCGGTCCCCTGAGAACCGGTCAGGCAACTTGAGGTGGGGTTCAAGAGGTGAGGTGGGGGGCACTACCAGGGTAGCATTATGCTGGTTGCCCCTCTGAGCCAGGGCTTGGACCTGTAGGGAGAGGCCCTGCATTTACTGAGCCAGGGTCTCAAGGGGGTCCATAGTTGTGTCAGGGACCAGGGTAGAAAAGTTATATGGGCCTGTGATTATGTAATGACAGGGAAGGGAGACAGACAGGTGAGCCCTAATCTACCCGCCACTCAGTCCCTGCCTACTTGCAAAGGCCCGTCCTAGGCGACGGCGTAAAACTGGGCGACGGTCCCAAGGGTACACAGAAGCTAAGGGAAATGGGGCAGTTGCCCACGGCAACACCGTGAGCAACAAGAGTAGTGAACGAGCCGAGTCAAACCAGGAGTGTACGAGGTACCAAACGCAGAGCAGGAGAGTAGTGAACGAGTCGAGTCAAACCAGCAGTGTACGAGGTACCAAATGCAGAGCAGGAGAGTAGTCAGTAAGCCAGGGTCAATATGAAGCAGGGACAAATAGTTCAAGCAGCAGCAGCAGAGCCAGGAAACAGGAGAATCACAGGCAAAGGAGGAGCAGGAAGTGAAGGTATAAATAGACAGAGGGCGGGAGCTAGCTCCGTCTGGCCAGGCTGTGATAGGCTCTCCCACTCAGCCTCCCAGCCTGATCAGGAGCAGGTGCAGACTGACTAACCACGGGCGTCGACACAGAAGCTGTGTCTGGCAGATCCTTTACACCCGATCAATGAGACAGCTCGTTGATCGACACTCGTTTGCTCCTTTCACAAGGAGCTGTGTATGGGAATGAGCGATCATTACTATGTCCGGTAGGACTATTGCTAACATATCAGCCATTAATTTGTATATTATTTTTATGTCCACATTGATCAGGGAAATAGGGTGATAGGATCTGGGTATCAACACGTCCTTACCAGGTTTTGGGTGCACCTTATTATGAGCCGTTATGGCTGATGTTGGTAGCGCAGTATCATGGAGAAGACCATTATAAAGGGACACAAGACATTGACTAACTTGATCCAGGATTATTTTAAAAAAAATCCCCTTTGAACCCATCAGGCACTGAAGTCTTTCCTGACCCCAAAAACTTGATAGTGCCACACACTTCCCCAGTCGTGATCAGAGCATTGAGTGCTTCCAGTTGCATGTTCGAGAGCGAGGACCACGTAATGTGCTCTAGAAATCCTCCTGACTCTGCAGGCAGATATGTACCATCCGTATACAAATCTTGTAAAAAGCATAAAACACCTCATTAATCTTTTTAGAGTGAGGCAACAATGTGCCAGTGGAGTCCCTGATGTTCTTAATAGGAGCAATTCCTTGCATCCCCTTTGATAAATGGGCCAATGAGTAATGGGCAAATGAAAAATGGGTAAACTCCCTATCATCTAGGTGGTCCTGTCCCCAGAGATCCAGAAGATCAGCCTGTTCCAGTAGTGAGGGCGTGAACAAAGGAAGTAGAGGAGTCATTCCTTCTATCTTCCGAACAGGACCGTATTGAAATCGCCCCTTACTCTTTTATGCTATATGGGGTTCACCGAAATAGTATTAGCTAGAACGCGAAAAAAGAAGCGCTAGAGTCATTAGGACCATAGATATTATATAAACGAAGGTCTCCCGTTGAAGTGGACGGGTGGAGTTTAATTAACCGTCCGGCATTATCCCATCCCCACTCATAGTTTGACATTGCAGGTTTTTATGTATCAAGACCAAAACACCGGCTTTCCCGTGTATCGCCGTAAACCCCAGAGCAGTATACCCAAAGTCTACGCATACGGCAGAAATCAGCAGTATCGAGATGTGTCTCTTGGAGAAGGGTAACATCTACTTTTAGGCTTTTTGAATGACCCAACATAATCATGCGCTTATGAGGGGAGCGCAACCCCTTCACGTTCCAAGAGACTAACCGCATAGGAAGTCATTCAGGGTATCTTGTAAACAGGCAGTATCAATAGCAAGAGTTCCTACAGTAACAGATTATACAGAAACTGATGGCATCCAAGTGAAATCCCCCTCCCTACCCCCAAAACAACCCATAGAAACATTCAACAGTAACAGACAAATATAAATGAGTGCAAAACTCATCAGCATATGTCGAAAATCAAGGTGAGGACCGCAAGGTCCATTACACAGCACTGATATGTCGCCCAAGACTTCACTTTTTCCCAGATGCAGTATCCCACCAGGCCACCCACAACCTCTCCTCCCTGTAACCCAAACTTGAAAAATGTACAAACCACATAACAAAGTAAAGAAACTAGTGCTAGCTATAGTATAAGGCAAAAACACAAATTGTAAACTAAAGACAATAAGTACAGCGGGCATCTAAACGAGCATATACCGTGAAGCATAATCTAAAGTTCAACACGGCAATGACCATTTCTAAGACCTAATATGGAACATCAGTGTAAATGTGAGGTCACGTAACAACCTCAATCCCCGTGCAGGGCGTACTCACAAAACGCATAACCTTCAGAATAATCGGCACCTAGAGGTAAACGCCCTCTCGTGGGAGGCCGAGCAAGAATGTCCTCTAACGGAAAGTTCAGGTTTCAGGAGATCTGGAGGCCTTGGGTGGACATTGGTATTTTGGTAAAGATCCTTTTCAGCCCTTCCATCAGTTGTTGTAGGATTTTTATCAATATTGAAAAGAGATTGATGGACAGACCGCGTTGGACAATGAGACGCACGTTCTGGAGAGTCACCAGATTTTAGGGCTTTTTACGCCACCACTGGAGAGGTAAAGGAAGCAGATGTGCCATCTGAGTTGAGGAGGCGAAGGGTAGCAGGATATTGTAATGCAAACTTGACCTTCCTATTGTATAGGAAAGAACACAATGAGGAGAAGGCCGTGCATTTTCTGGTAAAGATAGCGGAGTAGTCACCAAAGAGAATAATACGCTCCCCGCATAATTCAGGAGGTGCCACTCTGGTCTTGAAGGCCCTTAAGTAAAATCCAAATATTTCACAATAATTTATCGTGTTCGCGGCTCATCGAGCAGCTTGTCTGATTTGGTCGTAACATATTGGCGTCTATCTGGGCCAATTCGGTGCGCAGAGAGATTGAATGCTTAATGTGGAAGGCAAGATGTTGAAGCAAACTTTTGTGTTGGCGTGGATTCGGAGATATTAAAAATCCACAGATTATTGGTGAGATCTTTTCTCTAGGTCCTCGACTCTGTCCCGGAGTACCTTATTTTCCTGGAGAACGTCCTGCAGTTGTGACTACGCATAATCTCAATCATTTTCCATGGCCTGAACTCTGTGCTCTAGCTCGTGAAGCCACTCATCAACGACTGGGACACCGATTCTTGCGAGGCAATGAGCGCCATTTTCGGATGCCTATAATATATCGATTAACTTTTATTAACTTTATTTTAGGAGAGAATTGAAAATAAGCAGCTATTCCAGGATTGATTTTCACGTTATAAATTTACGCCGTTTACTATGCAGCGTAAATAACATGTTAACTTTATTCTATGGGTCGGCACGATAACGGGGATACCAAATATGTAAAGGTTTTATATGTTTTCCTACATTTGTACAATAAAAACCCTTCTAGGAAAAATGTACTTGTTTTTGCATCGCCGCATTCCAAAGAGCCGTAACTTCTTTATTTTTCCACCAATGTGGCCGTATGTGGGCTTGATTTTTGCGGGGCAAGGTGTAGTTTTCATTAGTACTATTATGGGGTACATGGGATTTATTGATTAACTTTTATTTTATATTTTATGGGGGGAAAGGGAGAAAAAAAATTTTTTACATTGTTTTTTTTTTTTTGGATGCCATTTATCCGAAGGTTTAATTAATGTGTTCATTTTATTTGTCCAGTCGTTACAATCGCGGCGATACCTTATTTGTGTATGTGTTATTTGTTTTTACACTTTTACTAAATAAAACAAGTGTTTTTATTTTATTTTTACTGTAATCTTTTTTTTTTTTTTTCTCCTAAACCAATTTAACTGTTTTACTTTTTTTTTTTTTGTCCCACCAGGGGACTTTACTTTGCAATCTTTAGATCGCTTATATAATGCGTTTGGTATACTTAGTATAGTGTAAAACTGACAGGCAATCTATTAGGCCCCCGGCTGCCATGGAAACTTGTCTTAGGCCCTGCAATTTTGTAGCGGGGGCGCCGATGGGGTGACAGAGGGAGCTCCATCCCTCTATCGAACACATTAGCTGCCGTTGTTGCTATTGACAGCGGCATCTAATGGGTTAAACTGCTGGAATTGGAACGCGCTTCGATTCCGGAAGTTGGGGCAGGAGCCAGGCTGTGTATAACAGCCGGGCTCCTGCCGCTGATCGCATGGGTACACTGGCAGTACCCACCCAATCAGAAGACCGATATATCCATCCTTATATGGGAATTAGCTCCTCACTTAACACTCTCAGTATTATAGAAAGGAGCACATTGGCCACAATATATAATGTTGGATTTATTACAGTTACAGAGTCCGTGTTACAACACACATACGAAGCCGCTCCCAAGGCATACAAACGAGGAAGTGAGAAATAAGTAAATGCTTCAAATTGTTGCCAAGCCTAAAATACAAACAAATGACGTTTATAAATGTATGTGTGAAAGATTATACCATAACCCTAAAAGATCATATAACATGACGGAACTTGGAACCAATACAGACCAGGAAGTGGGGACGGCAATGACGTTCATTGGCATTAGATTGGATTGGGACCCCTCCACATTACACCTACAGGAGCTTTTATGACATCCCATTCTAAATCCATAGACATTAATATGGGGTAGCCCCCCCCCCCCCACCCCTTTGCAGCTAAAACATCTTCCACTCTTCTCTGAAGGCTTTCTACAAGATTTTAAGCATCTGTGGGAATTTTTGCCCTTTCATCCAGGAGAATATTTGTGAGGTCAGACTCTGATGTTGGAAGATTGGTCCTGACTCACAATCTCCATTCTAGTTCATCCAAAAGGTGTTGGATGGGGTTGGGCAAGTCAAGTCCTTTAACTCACCAAACTCACCCAACCAACCATGTCCTTATGGACCTTGTGCACTGGGCGCAGTCATGCTGGAATAGAAAATGTCCAAAATCCCAAACCGTTCCCAGAAAGTTGGAATAAACCACAATGTCTTGGTATGGTGAAGCATTAAGATTTCCCTTCCCTGGAACTAATGGGCCATCCCCTAAAAAAACAACCCCATAGCATTATCCCTCCACCACCAAACTTTACAGCTGGCACAATGCAGTCAGGCAGGTAACGTTCTCCTGGCATTCACCAAACCCAGACTCATCCATCAGACCACCAGATAGAGAAATGTCACTCCACACAACATGTGTCCGCTGCTCCAGAGTCCAGTGATAGCGGCTTTACACCCCTCCATCTGACGCTTGGCATTGTGCTCGGTGATATAAGGCAGGCATGCAGCTGCTCGGCCCCATGTCATGGAGCTCCCGGCGCACAGCTTTGGTGCAGATGTTAATACCAGAGGAGGTCTGTACTCTGCAGTTATGGAGTCAGCGGAGTGTTGGCGACTTTTCTGCACTTGTTGCTCAGCACTCGTCGTCGCCCCCCCCCCCCGCTCTGTAACTTTACGTGGTCTGCACTTCGTGGCTGAGTTGCTGCGGTTCCTTACACTTTACAATAATATTACCCACAGATGGTGGAATATCTAGGAACGATGAAATTTCAGGAACTGACTTGTTACAATGGTGGCGTCCTATTACAGGACCGTGCTGGAGGTCACTGATCTCTTTACAACGACCCGGTCTATCACTAATGTCTGTAAAGTGACTGCGTGGTGACGTGCTGGATGTTATACATGTGGGAATGGGACTGAATGAAACACTTGAACTCAATGACTAAGAGGTGTCCCGATACTTTTGTCCATATAGTGTAGGGCTGGTAGAGAGACTTGCTATTCCTCCCCGCTTTGTTACAATACAGGGGTTTTCCCTAGGTGAAATCAGTACAGGTGTTATCAGTGGGATATTTAGGGCTGCAGTCATTGCAGTCCAGTGTCAGATCCTGGAAATCCACACAAGGATAGTGGGGGAAGCCTCATCCAAGGAACATTGTACTCCTGGTTTATAATAGGTGAGGAAACCTGGTTTTTAGTTAGTGCTCAGAGGGGTTTATATGCTACACACCTTGTATGCTGGAAAAGGACTTTAACTCTCGACATCCACCGAATATACAGGGCGGAGGTCGGGTGGGGGAGTATGGAGCGGGCTCACAGGCTGAGCCCACTCTATAGAACGAGCGTGTCGGCTGTGTATAACACTTCAGTGTAATGAGCGTGATCCCGCTCGTTTAAACCCCTAGATGCCGTGGTCAAAAGCGTCCGCGACATCTAAGCCGATAGAAATGGGGCGGCCCCCTGTGATGTTGCATGGCCCCCTCGCAACATGATCGCGGGGTAATGATGGTTGACATGGTCATCTTTGTACTCCTATGAAGCCCTTCCTCCCTGAGCATCCACAATAGTCATTCCCAGGATCCTGGAAGACTTATTTTATCATTTTGACAGCGCAAAAGAGTATGACGCATGGAGATGTGAACACGTTTTTTGTTCCTGCAGAATTGATGAAAGTAATTCAAACCGATTTATTTTGAGTAAGCTCCTCAGTGACCACTGTTCTTCATGCTACGTCTGCACATCCCGGTTATCTCATTAACAACATTCCGGTAGGGGAATTTTAACGAGCACGCAGGATTTGCTCTGAAGATGTCAAATTACGCGAGATTACGCGGTAAATGACAGGTTACAACGAGATCACGCTTCCTCTGCTGTAACTACCACAGACAGAGTAACGAAGTGCAGAGATTGTGAATAGACATCCCGTGGAATGTCTATTCACTTCAGTATTGTTAATGTGTTAGTATAAGACAGCACATAGTGATCTAGCAGGATCTCTATGCGCTGAGTAAATGAATGGAGAGAAGTGTATGACGCTGATTAGTCACTGATTGGTCAGCGTCATACACTCCCCTGTACAACGCCCACTTGGTCTAAAGTAAAAATACACCCAGTTGGGCATTGAGAAACTCATTAGCATAAATCTAAAATCGCTAATAAAGTGGTAAAAATAGATCGTTTTTTTAAAAATAAAAAGCATTACTGTCACCTACATTATAGCGCCCATCTCCTTATGTAGGAGATACGGCACTTATAATGTGGTGACAGCCTCTTTAACCCCTTCCCGACATTTGTCGTAAGTATACGTCATGGAAAGCCAGTGCTTCCCGACAAATGGATGGCACCGTCTCAGAAGCTGAGGAAATTAGCTTCGATCCCACCATTAACCCCTTAAATGCAGTGGTCAAAATTGATCGCTGCATTTAAGGTGTTTGCAGCTCATCGACGGGGTGTTGGTGGCTGCAATGGCAACCGGAGGCCTAATTGTGGCCTCCTGGTCTGCCTAGTACGAAAAACTTTCAGCCCCCGTCTGGAGGCGGGGCCTAAAAGGCTTCCGTAGCCGCCAGAAAGATAGCGCTGGCGCAGGAGATGAGCCGGCGTCATCAGCGGCAGATGTCCGCTGTATGTTACAGCTGACATCTACCTATAATGGCAGGAACCCCTTAGATGCAGTGATCGAAAGCGATCGCTGCATCTTTGTGGTTGTCAGCAGATCAGCAGCTGAGCCCTGCAATCGCGCTGCTGGCGACTGCTACTATGGCAACAGGAGACCTAACAATGGCTTCCTGCTCTGCCGCTATGAAAGCAGATTAGGCCCCGCCCGGAGGCGAAGCCTAATCAGCTTGCTGTCAGTGAATGACTGACAGATCTAATACATTGCATTACATAGGTAGTGCAATGTATTAGAAAAAAAAATATTGACAGTTGAACCTTCAAGTCCCCTAGTGGACCTAAAACAAAGTGTAAAAAAAAGTGTAAGAAAAGTTGTAAAAAATTGAATAAAAGTTTCAAGTAATAAAATAAAACACAAACGCCCTTTTTCCTTTATTATTGAAAAAAATAAAATAAACCACACATACTTGGTATTGCCGTGACTGTAAAGGCCTAAACTATAAAAATATTATGTTATTTATTCCACGCGGTGAACGGCATAAAAATAACTTATAAAACAATTCCAGAATTTCTGTTTTTTGGTCACTTTGCCCTACATAAATTGAAATAAAAAGTGATCAAAAAGTCGCATGTATCCAAACATGATGCCTATAAAAACTATAACTCATCTCGCAAAAAACAAGCCCTCATACAGCTCCGTCGACGAAAAAATGAAAAAGTTGTGATTCTCACAACTTGGCGACAGAGAAAATACATTCTTTTTACAGGAGTAATTTTATTGTGCAAAAAGTAGTAAAACCTAAAAAAAGTTCTATAAATTAGATATCACCGGAATCAGACTGACCCGCAGAATAAAGTCAAGATGTAATTTATATGGTTAACACTATATAAAAAAAAACTAAACAACTATGGCAGAATTGCGTTTTTTTGTTTACCTGGCCTCCCAAAAAATAGGATAAAAAGTGGTCAAAAAGTCGCATTTACCAAAAAATGGTACCAGTAATAACTACAGCTCGTCCCGCAAAAAAACAGCCCTCGTACAACTACGTCTATGAAAAAAATTACATTAGTTATGGCTCCAATAAGTCAGGAAATAAAAATCTGCAATTGTGCAGATCAGAGGGGAACATTTAGTCTGTTTCAAGAGGTGATTCATTGGGGGCCTAAAATTAGGAAACCAGGAAGGGGAGGGCCCAAACATATCTGCTGGAAGTGAGGGTGCCCGTATTATACCAGGAAAACACTTCCCAGCAAAAGGTGCGGAGTGTGGACTAAAAGGGGATAAGGAAGGACATTTATCAGTGCGACACCGGCCTGTGCATAAAGGATTGATCACAGCGTAACACACATCTATGGATTATTTAATTGTTTACCCCATTGTTATACCCCCTGACTATGCCCCTGACGTACCCCCACATTATAAACTGAAATACCAGTAAAACTCCAAACAAAACCACTACCAAGCAAAATCCACGCTCCAAAAGCCAAATGGCGCTCCTTCCCTTCTGAGCCCTACAGTATGCCCAAACAACAGTTCACTTCCACATATATGGCATCGCCAAACCAGGGAGAACCATTCAAACAATTTTTGGGGTGTGTGTCTCCAGTAGCACAAGCTGGGCATTAAATATTTGCCACTGAATTGGCATATCTGGGGAAAAATTTTAATTTTTTTTTTTGCACCATTCGCAGCGCAATCATTTATGAAAAAGACCTGTGGGGTGAAAATGTTCACTACACCCCTTAATAAATGCCTTGAGGGTGCAGTTTCCAAAATGGGATGACACAGAAATCTTACCAGTAGCCTGTGTGTTTCTTACTCTGCTCTTGCTTCCTCCGTCTGCTCCCAATCCACTCTCCATAGACTTTTATGCAGCGTGTGTGTGACTCACTCTCTCTCTCTGCTCCTACATCCTGCTTCCCCCAACCCTCTCCATAGACTTGTATAGTAGGCAGTGAAGTGACATACCCCACCTTCTGAAGCCCGTCAGCTCTGCTCTGTAATCAGGGACGGACTTTGCTTGACAACAGGGGCTGGACAGTAGATTACAGAAAGGGAGACCCTAGTGGCAGTAACTTCACCCAGAATTTGCATGGATACAAGAACAAAATTTTAACAGTAAGTTAATTACAAAGTTGATCTATATCAGGTATACTATTAGATCAGCATAAGTTGTTTGAAAAGATAGTGTCCATTTAATTTTTGTTTTCATACTTGTGTTGATATATCTGATACAGTTGGCTGATCCGGTAACAGATGGCTCAAATTATTTTTGAGTTAATCCTCCAGGTGAGCAATAATAGAGAGCAAAGATTTAGTCTTCTCCAATCCAGCTTTCTTTTACCTTGCTGCCATTCAATAAAGATGCCCCTATGAAAGCTTTATACACAGATAGTAGAAGTAGACACTTCTAATGTACCATTAATTTTTGACATTTTCTAATAGGTATTTTTCTACAAGTGCTTTATATAGAGGTGTCGTGGAAGTCAATGGCTCAAAATATATTAGACTAAAATTTAGACGAGTGTTCCAAAAGACACTCAGGCCAGGAACTTTATCCAGAATCCCAATCAGGAGATTTCATACTGATATATATAGAGAGAGGAGAAATAACACACAGACGCTGCTGATGTGCTCAAAATACTCATCTGGGGGTTTATTGCCAAACTCAATTACGATAATATAATTCAAAAGGGGTGTAGGCGTGAGGTCAACCAATCAGAGGCAATGTGACAATATTTCTTATTAAAGCCAGACCACTATAGCTACAGCTATCAGACGGGCAATCTTCCGGTTTGTTTCGGCACCATTATAATGGTGCCGAAACCCGGGACCTCTCGCATGACAGGCAGGGATAGAGAGAATAATATAAGATAAGTTTTCAAACTCCAAAGAGAGTAAGGGGAATAGTTGTATTGTTCTTTTATAGTTACTGAGGTTGGCCCGTGGTCTGATCACGTAGTTACTCCTATTTTAGCTGAATTAACATGCTGAATGACTAAACAGGAAAATAAAAAAAGAACAAAGCGCACATAGTGCACAAACTAGTAAATGAACAATAAGTGTAAAGAACGGTGGTCAAATATGCTGACCTGGTGTGGTTATGCTAGGAGCACAATATCCAATAGAGTGTAATCTAGTGCTCCACCGAAGTGAAAAGTTTAGATAAGGTTGCATCCCAAGTTCCAATCCAAGAGCAATTGTAGTCTCGATATACACTGGAGGTCAAGAAAAAACAGCGGAATATTCAAGGGCGCAGCCGTGGGGTAATTACTCCGTCGACTTGTGGGTACGGTATAAAATGGTGGAGAGTGAAATCCAATGGATGAGGTTCGAATATAAAACTAGGCGTTTAAAGGCCGAATCGGCCTCTTCATCAGGTTAGGTACAAATTATATCATCATGGTACCAAACCCGATGAAGAGGCCGGTTCGGCCTTGAAACGCGTCATTTTATATGTGCAAATATATATTGCAGTGCTGTTCTAATGTTTGGCCCATGCTGGTTACCTCGGCCATTGGGCCGATAACATCATGCTGCTTATTTTATGCGGCGGTCTATATACTGCATTACCATTTGCTGCATCGGCACTTTCCCTTTATCTAGCTGGACCCTCCAATGCCTTCCAAAATCTGAGGCTCTAGAATAAAAGAATTGTTTCTGGCCACTTGTTGATGTTGTCCTTTCCTTTGTATGGACATGCTTTGTGTATAGACCTGCTGGCTGCTTGAGTACCATGTTTCGTTTTTCCATTTTCTTCTCATTGGTTGGGACCAGCGTCTTTCATGTTAGCAAACCAGTGTTGTACCCGGAGCGAGGAAAGTCAGCCTGCTTATTACTGCTACGTATCTGGACGGTAGTCCGTCCACTCCATGCCCTGAATGCGCTCAATACTGATATGTGATGTGCATTTCTTGGCTACCTGGAGCCAAATTATAGTTTGCAGTTGCTAGGCCATAAAGTAATTGTATATGCCGGGACTCTGCAATTTATTATACGCAGTGATTACACGCTCATACATTTCTATAGCCCCATGAACACGACCCCATGTTCCGCAAATCCGGAATGCAAAAACTCAGGACTTTACGGTCCGGATTTGAGGCTTCACTAAACTGGTGAATTATTTTTTTTTTGTGGTTCCATGAATCCTCATGGCACACAGATGCACAATAAAAAATGTTGTGGTCAAATGGACCGCAACGGATCTGTGGTTTCCCAGGACGCAAAACCACTACATGTGTATGAGGTCTTACTTGACTTTTAATGTGATAAATACACAGTGGCACGAACCTTTAACTTGACTTTTTCAAAAAATTTCGACGGCTCAAGAGGCTGTTCACATTCTGTTGCTCTGCTCCGTCAGAGGATCCGAACAAGGGAATGCCGGATGCAACGGCAACACGGACACCGACGGTGGCCGATGGCAACCCATTGACTTTAATGGGTTCCGTCTTGGGCACGTTGTTCTGGAATAGTTTCAACTTATAGGTGTGACCTTGTAACCTATAGCTGTGGACCCATTAGATAATTTCCACCATTTTGGTTACTTATTTATGAAATTATACTAGTTGAATGTGTGTAGATATATGAATTTTTCGTACGGTGGTGTATATACATAAAATGTTGTATTTTGTATTTCATCATCTGTTTGGTTTTGTTCCGTCATTATCCTTAGATCCTTAGCCTTTGTTCACATCTGTGTTCCGTTGTTCTGCCCCGTCATAGGAGCAAAACAACGAAAAAACGTAACCAACGAATCTATTGCATGATGGAAACCACTGGCACCCGACATAACCCATTGGCTTTAATTAGTTCCGTTAGGTTTTCGTCGTAGATTCCGCCATTTTTCCAGACAGAATAGTGCAAAATCTGCCACGGAAGCCCCTAACCGAGCCTCCAACACAGACGAGAACAGACCATCATTCCTTTATTAAAATTAATGCATGTCTATAGGGCTTTTCACATGTGTGAACGGCCCGGGAAAAATAGGACATGTCCTATTTTTGCCCGTTTTCCCACATCCCTCGATATACTCAAGTCTATGAGAGATCTGTGAAAACGGGTTCCGATCAGGTGTCAAATTTGTTGTTTGGTGTCAAATTTGTTGTTTGGTGTCAAATGTTTTTCACGGCCGATTTGACACCGGGTCGTGTGAATAAAGCCTAACCTTCCCTTATCCCATTTCTTTTTTTCTTCTTTACTTATTACCCTATTCTGTGCCACTCCTTTAGGCTATGTTTACACCAGCGACAGCCGCTCTGTTCAAAGAATCCATCACAAATGTATTGTTTTATTCCCCTTAGGTATAATAATCATAGCGGCCCAAAATTCTGCAGGTTAATAATATTCTGTTATCACTATAAGTTATTAGAAAACAGAAAAATCACAAGAACATAAATGGAGAAAACAATGTAGCAGATAATTATAGCAATATATCTCTTCCTATTTCTCAAATTAACTTTATTTCTGATAAACCTTGGAAATGGATAGATACATAGATAGATAGATAGATAGATTGATCGATAGATCGATTGATCGATCTATCTATCTATCTATCTATCTATCTATCTATCTATCTATCTATCTATCTATCTATCTATCTATCTATCTATCTATCTATCTAATGTTCCATATATAGAATCTTGCTGTAGGTTTCATTTGTTTCCTTACATGTCATCTTATAGTATATGATAGTATGTTATTGAGTTTTTATAAAACATTATTACTAAGAATGCAGACTATGAATTTAAGACTCTTCATTAAAGGGTTATTCCCATTGGTTTCCTGTGGATATCTGATAGATGTGTTCCCTCCTTTAGGACTCGCATCTATTCCCAGAACGGGGGTCGGCTCCCAAGTTACGGAAACGTCATTTACTATGGGAGTTATAGAAACAGCGTAGCATCGGGAGCTTGGCTGTTTCCGTGATCCTGGCCACCTCTTCCCTGATTCTTTGTTTGGATGTGGCGGACAGAGCTGGGACTTGCATCTATCAAACTATTATAGCATATCCAGTGGACATGCCATAAATGTCTGAGATGGGATTACCCCTTTAAACTTCTTGATCCTTTTGGCTCGTAATTCATGGGCCCCATTCAGGCAACAGTTTAAGAGCAATAGAGTAAGTAGATATGGCCAAAATGCAAAAATTGACTTTAGGATTCGAATATATCTTGTTGCATTTTCATCCTACTGTGGAACAACCTTAAACCATTGGAGAACGTTCCACCACTAATGTTTCATCACAAACCTCTTAATTTGAGAAGACATCTCAAGTTCTTATGCCAATTTTAGCTTGATGCCTACTAGTAAAATACCAAATCCTAGTGAACTGATAGGCCGCATTCTCAGATATTGTTCTATATATATTTTTTGGAAATGATTCAAAATGATCGGCTTCATCTCAATTTCGAGAACATTCTTTGAAATACTTAATGTCACTATGACAATGGTCTAGCTTTGACTTCTTGGAACCCATATGGTGTTGGTGGAACGTTTGCTGATGGAAATGGTTGAGCAAATCCTGGAAATGTGGCTGGAACTCCGGAAGAACTCATAGAAACCACAACATCATTTTGGATCAACAAGACCTACAACCAGAGACAACAAAGTACAGTAAAGCATGAGTCAAGTGCAGTAAACAAGTAACAGACATCTGCCACACATTTTGAGACCGGTATTGCTTTCCTTCTTGACGGATGACTTTCTGGAAGGCTTGCATTCGAAGCTCTGTCACCAAAAATTGGAGCAACGTCTACTACCGTGTCCCTGGTCCTTTTATCTATCTCTGTTGTATGTTCTTCTACTATCTTCTGCACTGGAGGACCTACTGCCGTTTTCAACCCTACCCAACTCACAATCGTGAGCTGAATCCAAAATGTCATGACTGTACTGGGTAGCTGGTCTTTGTTGTACTTTTTAATAGCACCATTTTGGGGTACATATAATTTATTCATTAACTTTTCTTAACTTTTTTTGGGGGGGATAGAAGAAAACCTGAAATTTCAACACTCTTTTTTTGCGCCCTATATGTACGCCGTTTACCATGTGGTATAAATAACACAATAACATTATTCAGCGGGTTGTTACGATTGAAAGATACCAAATTTGTATAGTTTTTGTATGTTTTACTACTTTTACACAGTAAAAACACTTTTTTTTCAAAATTATTTGTTATTGCGTCTCCATATTTGAAGAGTCATAACTATTTTATTGTTCCGCCGATGCAGTTGTATGAGGGCTTTTTTTTTGCGGGACGACTTGTAGTTTTTATTAGTACCATTTTGGAGTAGATGCGACTTTTGATCACTATTTATCACATTTTTTTTAAGTCAGGATTAACAGAAAACAGCAATTTTTCCATTGTTTTTTATTTTATTTTTTACAGCGTTCACCGTGCAGGTTAAATAATGTAATAGCTTTATAGTCGGGGTCATTACGGACGCGGCGATACCAAATATGTGCAACTTTTTTGCTTTATTGTGTTTTTCTAATAGTAAAGCATTTTGTAAGGGGAAAAAGTGGGTTTTTCATTTTTTTTTTACCTTTTTTTTAATTAACTTTATTCAACTTTTTTTTTTACTTGTCCTACTAGGGGACTTTCATATGCGATCATCCGATCGCTTTTATAATACACTACAATACTTTTGTATAGCAGCGTATTACTGCCTGTCCGTTTAAAACGGACAGGCATCTGCTAGGCCTCCGGCATGACCTAGCAGGCATTCACTACAGGCAGACCTGGGGTCCTTTATTAGGCCCCCAGCTGCCATCGGAGACACAGACACTCGGCGATCTTATCCCTCCCGCTCTCCAAAACCACTCAGATGCGGTGCTCGCTATTGAGCACCGCATCTGAGGGTATTAAACGGGTGAGATCGATACTTATATTGATCTCACCCGGTCGAACAGGGACACCCCCAGCCCTCAGCTACATCTGCCCCGCTCTGTTTACTTTACTTTAATGACCACCGTGAAAAGGCTTATCGGCGGTCATTAAGGGGTTAAAGTGGACGAGCACATGTTCTACGTGTGTCCTCACAATCATGTCCTCTGGTGGGTCCGAAACTGTAGGAGAGTGACCATGGAGGAGTGGGGGTTCAAATATCTTTGCCCGCAGGGTAAGTATTAACTTTTTAATTAAATTTATACCCCCAAAAATCTTTAGTTTTTTCTGATTTGCGATCAATGTGGCAAAATCGCCGTATTTCTGCCACAAACATTGCAACATTTGTTGCGGGTTTTACCTCTCATTGAATTCAATGGCAACAGAAGAGCAGAGATTCCGCAATAACTTAGATAATGGATAACAAGATTGGAGGTTTTCGTCAATGCACAGTTTGCATATGTATTCCGGCCTGGAGCAGGAGTTCCAGGGTGAATAACTCTGTGGCAGATGTCAGCATGTTGTCCACCTGGAAGCTCACACTAGAGATCTGGAGGAGCAGAATGCAACACTGAGGAAGATAGACAATCTTGCTGATCACTGAGCACGCACTTAGTGGGGTAGATCTGGATGGGGGGAACTGGTTTAGGAGGACCAAGCAATTAGCTTGGTTAGTACAAATGGGGGGGAAGAAAGGGTTTCCTGAAAAGGAAGGTCACCCCCGTTTCTGTTATTCAAAGCAAAATTGCCAAGTTGGGTGATGATGCGAGGGTGTCGGTCTCAGAAATGGCCGGTCTAGTGTATCCTGATTTCCCTGGGAGAACAGCCCAGCTAGTAGTCAGGGGGATGGTAATGCTGGTAAGGCAAAACAGTTAATGGTTAAAGGGGTTCTATGATCAGAAAGACAGATAGAATAATTTATCGCCAAGACCTCCACAACTGAATGGTTTGCGGTCTCCCTGGTGCCAGGGTTCGGCATGTGGTGAAATGCGTTGATAAATTACTGGCAGGGGTTGGTGATGATCCAGTTGTGGTGGTCCATGTGGGAACCAATGACAGAATAAATGGTAGGTGGAGGAGCCTTAAGAATAATTTTTAAGAATTAGGCTATAAGCTGAAGGGAAGGACCTCCAAGGTTGTATTCTCAGGAATACTGCCTGCACCATGCGCATCACAGGAAAGACAGTGGGAGCTCCGGGAGGTAAATGCATGACTTAAGTCTTGGTGTAGAGGAGAGGGCTTTGGGTTCCTAGAGCACTGGGCTGACTTTTCATTGGGGTACAGACTGTATTCTGTGGATGATTTGCCCCTGAATGGAAGGGGATCTTCTGTGATGGGTAAGGGAGTGTTTAAACTAGGGCTGAGGAGGGAGGTCAATGAAGAAAATAAAGGGGTGATTATCGGTGAGTGAAGAAGTGGACTGTGGCACAGGATAAGAAGATCAATTTGTTACAAAACAACAATGAAGCTAAATGTGCCCACAAAATGAAAGAAAAATCACATTTCTGAAACTGAATGTAAGAAATTGGAATGCAATTTAAAGGGGTCTTCATATTAAGAACATTTATGACTTACCCACAGGATAGGTGATAGTTGGATCGCTGGGGGCCTCACCAGTGGGGTCCCCACTGATTCTGTCCCTTCTTGTCCCTCCTCCCTGTGCGATCACAATAAGAGGGATTTTAAATGGAGTGGCGGTCGCGTATGTGCCCTGCCGCTCCATGTAATGTCCATGGGGCTGATGGAAACAGCCGTACGTTGGATTCAGAAACTCCAGTGATCAGGAGACCTGGAGAGAAGCTCAACCAGTCATACATTGTGGTTTCATATGCCGGCCATTCAAACAATGGCCAACCATGTAATACCTTGAAGGACTGGGTCCAATAGAGGAAGAGTCTACCTTTCTTGGCTACTCTCCACTCAGTCTATCCTGGTTTGATCTTCTGTAAGGAGACCACATTGTTGAAGAAGACCTGTCATTCCTGAGGTTTTCCTAATTTAATAGCTCTGACATCAAAGAGGCCCAATGGATTTACAGACTGGCTTGCGTACAGCCTGAAGGTTTAAACGAGCAAACAAATTATACCTGTTTTATTTAAATATACAATCCAGTTAAGGGTACAGGGTTTGTCGGTCCTCTGGGTAGGGGTATGGCAATTTAATCCTAGTCCTAGCACAGTTACTTGAAGTACACCATTCAATAGTAACAGGCATGGTAATTCAGTCCAGGAGGGTTTCAAAATGTCTAAAGTGTGGTTGACATTAATATCGTTTTTTCATTCATACAATATGTATTTCCAGGGTAGGTGTTCCTATCGTGGCAGTCCAATTGCGGTCTTGAGCTGATCCGCAATATGTATCCAACCTAATATTGTTATACTCTATCCTTGAATAGTATGAGGCTCTGTGCAGTAAGTAGATACTTCTACAGCCTCCCATTGAGTCTGCACGTTCTGTGGTGTTTACGATGTTGCTTCCGGGTATGTCAGCTGACGGCCGTGAGTCACATGGTCGAGCGTCACGGATGTGGTGGGCGAGTGGGATTGGCTGGTTCGTAGTATGCCGCCGGAGCTAGGGGGAGGAGTATCCAGTTCATAGTAACTCAGAGTCCCATAGTGAAACATGCCGCTGACATCTATGCGTGCATGCTTCCGTGTTGTGCAGTAGAATATCTGCTGCTGAAGAAATATCGCTGGCATCCTGGCCAGACTGACCAAGCTACAGACCCCTGATGATAAGTATAGGAACGCGTAGGGTCGGGTTAAGTGAGGGAATTTTGCGTAGGGGGCAGTGGCATTGTTGTGTATCCTTAACATCAGGAGATCTAGGTGCGGTTAACTGCAGGCTCCGGTGTGTTTTAGGGTCTAAACCACTGTTACACCATTGTTCAAACGCTGATTCCATAATTGTTATCTTTGTTTATATACCCAGTCATTAAGGGTTCGCAAACGAATTAGGACTTGGAGTATTTGTTTAATACGTTTTTAAAATACACGGTTGGGTTTTCACAGTGGTGATTGTACCCCTGTTTTTAGATAGCTATGAAATAAAAGATATACATTTTACTCATTTATCACTTCAGTGAATTTATAATTTTTCATATTTGTGGGAGCACAATATATATCGTTTAAATACAGTGAATTAATAGCTCTGACATCTATAACTGAGGGACTATGCAATGGCCTTCATAAAGCAATGTAACCACCTTAGATAATATTTCTATTACAACTGTATTTTACTATGTAATTTTTTATATATTCGTTGACCTCAAGCCAAGAATATCACCTACAACAGCAGAGGAACGACTTAATGGCGGAATTCCTAGACTATCCACTGGCCTGGCATGCGGATTTCAGATTGAGCTACATATGAAGACTCGATATTTCCATCATTAACCCCTTCCCTCTTTAGCCACTTTTGACCTTCCTGACCAAGCCTCATTTTTCAAATCTGACATGTTTCACTTTATGTGGTAATAACGTCGGAATGCTTGTACCTATCCAAGCGATTCTGAGATTGTTTTCTCGTGACACATTGGACTTTATGTTACTGGCAAAATTTGCCCGATACATTCAGTATTTAATTGTGAAAAACACCAAAATATAGTGAAAAATTGCAAAAAATAGCATTTTTATCAATTTAAATGTATCTGCTTGTAAGACAGGCAGTTATAACACACAAAATTGTTGCTAATTAACATCCCCCATGTGTCTACTTTAGTTTGGCATCGTTTTTTGAACATCCTTTTATTTTTCTAGGACGTTACAAGGCTTAGAACTTTAGCAGCAATTTCTCACATTTTCAAGAAAATTTCAAAAGGCTATTTTTACAGGGGCCAGTTCAGTTCTGAAGTGGCTTTGAGGGCCTTATATATTAGAAACCCCCAAAAAGTCACCCCATTTTAAAAACTGCACCCCTCAAAGTATTCAAAACAGCATTCAGAAAGTGTTTTAACCCTTTAGACGTTTCACAGGAATGAAAGCAATATAGAGGGGAAATTTATAAATTTCGTTTTTTTTTGCAGAAATTCATTTTGAATCCATTTTTTGTGTAACACAGAAAGTTTCACCAGAAAAATGCAACTCAATATTTATTGCCCAGATTCTGCAGTTTTTAGAAATATCCCACATGTCGCCCTAGCGTGCTTATGGACTGAAACACAGGCCTCCGAAGCAAAGGAGCACCTTGAGGATTTTGGGGCCTTGTTTTTATTACAATATATTTTAGGCACCATATCCGGTTTGAAGGACTCTTGCGGTGCCAAAACAGTGGAAACCGCCCACAAGTGACCCCATTTTGGAAACTACACCCCTTGAGGAAATTATCTAGGGGTATAGTGAGCATTTTGACCCCACAGGTTTTTTGCAGAAATTATTGGAAGTAGGATGTGAAAATGAAAATCTACATTTTTCACAATAAAACGTAGGTTTAGCTCATTTTTTTTTCATTTCCACAAGGACTAAAAGAGAAAAAGCACCACAACATTTGTAGAGCAGTTTGTCCCGAGTAAAACAGTACCCCACATTTGATCATAGACTGCTGTTTGGACACATGGCAGGGCTTAGAAGGGAAGGAACCCCATTTGGCTTTTGGAGCTCAAATTTAGCAGGAATGGTTTGCGGAGGCCATGTCACATTTGCAAAGCCCCTGAGGGCACAAAACAGTGGAAACCCCCCACAAGTGACCCCATTTTGGAAACTACACCCCTTGAGGAAATTATCTAGGGGTATAGTGAGCATTTTGACCCCACAGATTTTTTGCAGAAATTATTGGAAGTAGGATGTGAAAAATGAAAATCTACATTTTTCCCAATAAAACGTAGGTTTAGCTAATTTTTTTTCATTTTCACAAGGTCTAAAAGAGAAAAAGCACCACAACATTTGTAGAGCAGTTTGTCCCGAGTAAAACAGTACCCCACATTTGATCATAGACTGCTGTTTGGACACACGGCAGGGCTTAGAAGTGAAGGAACCCCATTTGGCTTTTGGAGCTCAAATTTAGCAGGAATGGTTTGCGGATGCCATGTCGCATTTGCAAAGCCCCTGAGGGCACAAAACAGTGGAAACCCCCAACAAGTGACCCCATTTTGGAAACTACACCCCTTGAGGAAATTATCTAGGGGTATAGTGAGCATTTTGACCCCACAAATTTTTTGCAGAAATTATTGGAAGTAGGATGTGAAAATGAAAATCTACATTTTTCCCAATAAAACGTAGGTTTAGCTCATTTTTTTTCATTTCCACAAGGACTAAAAGAGAAAAAGCACCACAACATTTGTAGAGCAGTTTGTCCCGAGTAAAACAGTACCCCACATTTGATCATAGACTGCTGTTTGGACACACGGCAGGGCTTAGAAGGGAAGGAACCCCATTTGGCTTTTGGAGCTCAAATTTAGCAGGAATGGTTTGCGGATGCCATGTCGCATTTGCAAAGCCCCTGAGGGCACAAAACAGTGGAAACCCCCCACAAGTGACCCCATTTTGGAAACTACACCCCTTGAGGAAATTATCTAGGGGTATAGTGAGCATTTTGACCCCACAAATTTTTTGCAGAAATTATTGGAAGTAGGATGTGAAAATGAAAATCTACATTTTTCCCAATAAAACGTAGGTTTAGCTCATTTTTTTTCATTTCCACAAGGACTAAAAGAGAAAAAGCACCACAACATTTGTAGAGCAGTTTGTCCCGAGTAAAACAGTACCCCACATTTGATCATAGACTGCTGTTTGGACACACGGCAGGGCTTAGAAGGGAAGGAACCCCATTTGGCTTTTGGAGCTCAAATTTAGCAGGAATGGTTTGCGGAGGCCATGTCGCATTTGCAAAGCCCCTGAGGGCACAAAACAGTGGAAACCCCCCACAAGTGACCCCATTTTGGAAACTACACCCCTTGAGGAAATTATCTAGGGGTATAGTGAGCATTTTGACCCCACAAATTTTTTGCAGAAATTATTGGAAGTAGGATGTGAAAATGAAAATCTACATTTTTCCCAATAAAACGTAGGTTTAGCTCATTTTTTTTCATTTCCACAAGGACTAAAAGAGAAAAAGCACCACAACATTTGTAGAGCAGTTTGTCCCGAGTAAAACAGTACCCCACATTTGATCATAGACTGCTGTTTGGACACACGGCAGGGCTTAGAAGGGAAGGAACCCCATTTGGCTTTTGGAGCTCAAATTTAGCAGGAATGGTTTGCGGAGGCCATGTCGCATTTGCAAAGCCCCTGAGGGCACAAAACAGTGGAAACCCCCCACAAGTGACCCCATTTTGGAAACTACACCCCTTGAGGAAATTATCTAGGGGTATAGTGAGCATTTTGACCCCACAGGCTTTTTGCAGAATTTATTGGAAGTAGGCCGTGAAAATGAAAATGTAAATTTTAACCAATAAAACGTAGGTTTAGCAAAATTTTTTTTCATTCCCACAAGGACTAAAGGAGAAAAAGCACCACAACATTTGTAGAGCAGTTTATCCTGAGTAAAACAGTACCCCACATGTGGTCATAAACGGCTGTTTGGACACACGGCAGGGCTCAGAAGGGAAAGAACACCATTTGGAGTTCAAATGTAACTGGAATGGTTTGCGGTGGCCATGTCGCATTTGCAAAGCCCCTGAGGGGTCAAAACAGTGGAACCCCCCCACAAGTGACCCCATTTTGGAAACTACACCCCTTGAGTAAATTATCTAGGGGTATAGTGAGCATTTTGACCCCACAGGCTTTTTGCAGAATTTATTGGAAGTAGGCCGTGAAAATGAAAATGTAAATTTTAACCAATAAAACGTAGGTTTAGCAAAATTTTTTTTCATTCCCACAAGGACTAAAGGAGAAAAAGCACCACAACATTTGTAGAGCAGTTTATCCTGAGTAAAACAGTACCCCACATGTGGTCATAAACGGCTGTTTGGACACACGGCAGGGCTCAGAAGGGAAAGAACACCATTTGGAGTTCAAATGTAACTGGAATGGTTTGCGGTGGCCATGTCGCATTTGCAAAGCCCCTGAGGGGTCAAAACAGTAGAACCCCCCCACAAGTGACCCCATTTTGGAAACTACACCCCTTGAGTAAATTATCTAGGGGTATAGTGAGCATTTTGACCCCACAGGCTTTTTGCAGAATTTATTGGAAGTAGGCCGTGAAAATGAAAATGTAAATTTTAACCAATAAAACGTAGGTTTAGCAAAATTTTTTTTCATTCCCACAAGGACTAAAGGAGAAAAAGCACCACAACATTTGTAGAGCAGTTTATCCTGAGTAAAACAGTACCCCACATGTGGTCATAAACGGCTGTTTGGACACACGGCAGGGCTCAGAAGGGAAAGAACACCATTTGGAGTTCAAATGTAACTGGAATGGTTTGCGGTGGCCATGTCGCATTTGCAAAGCCCCTGAGGGGTCAAAACAGTAGAACCCCCCCACAAGTGACCCCATTTTGGAAACTACACCCCTTGAGTAAATTATCTAGGGGTATAGTGAGCATTTTGACCCCACAGGCTTTTTGCAGAATTTATTGGAAGTAGGCCGTGAAAATGAAAATGTAAATTTTAACCAATAAAACGTAGGTTTAGCAAAATTTTTTTTCATTCCCACAAGGACTAAAGGAGAAAAAGCACCACAACATTTGTAGAGCAGTTTATCCTGAGTAAAACAGTACCCCACATGTGGTCATAAACGGCTGTTTGGACACACGGCAGGGCTCAGAAGGGAAAGAACACCATTTGGAGTTCAAATGTAACTGGAATGGTTTGCGGTGGCCATGTCGCATTTGCAAAGCCCCTGAGGGGTCAAAACAGTGGAAACCCCCCACAAGTGACCCCATTTTGGAAACTACACCCCTTGAGTAAATTATCTAGGGGTATAGTGAGCATTTAAAAAAATGTTTCAATTAAAATCCATGGATGTGTGATAAACTTTGAAGCACTCTTTTATGCACAGGCCAGGTTTGTCGGGACAGGTTTCACAATGATAAGTTGTGTCTCGTCTTCTCCCTCTGTTGTAACACACTTTACACCTTTTTTGGCTCCTTCCCTTTTTACCAGTGGGGGGGATTTCGCCATGAAAGTGTTGCCCTGGTACAATACGTGGACCATCGCTTCTAGAAGTACTGGGGCTCTCCCCTTCCTGGTCCCCAAATACAAGGGCCTTGATAACCGCTTCTTGAAACTGAAGGAATGTCCCTGTCCGGCCTGCACATCGGTATAGCACGTAAGCGTTATACAATGCCATCTGTACCACGTGCACGGCCAGCTTTTTGTACCACGTCTTTGTTTTACGCATGGCACTGTACGGCTTCAGTACTTGATCAGAGAGATCAACACCTCCCATGTACTTATTGTAGCCGAGGATGCAGTCTGGCTTGGGGGTCATTGTGGTGCTACCTCGGACAGGGACAGGGGTGATGCCACTACCGTGTATTGTGGTCAACATAAGGACGTCCCTCTTGTCCTTATACTTGACCAGCAACAAGTTATCGCTGTGTAGTGCCCTGCTTTCTCCTTTTCTTAGGGGTTGCCCAATCAGATTTTTAGAGAGGCCTCTCTGATTTTTGCGCACGGTGCCGCATGCTACAGTACTTCTGGTGGAGAGGCATTTAAATAGTGGGATGCTGGTATAGAAGTTATCCACGTAAAGGTGATAACCCTGGTCCAGCAGTGGGTGCATCAAGTCCCACACTATTTTTCCACTAACTCCCAGGACAGGGGGGCATTCTGGAGGTTCTATCCTGGTGTCCTTCCCTTCATAAACCCGAAACCTGTAGGTGTACCCTGAGCTGCTCTCGCACAGCTTGTACATTTTAATTCCATACCTCGCCCTCTTGCTTGGCAGGTATTGGCGGAATTTTAGTCTCCCCTTAAAATGTACAAGGGACTCGTCTATTGCTATGTTCTTTTCGGGGGTGTACACTTCCTGAAATTTGGTGCAGAAATAATCAATCATTGGCCTGATTTTGAATAGGCGGTCGTATGTGGGGTCATCACGGGGCGGGCACTGTGCATTATCATTATAATGCAAAAATTTCAGAATAATTTCAAATCGTGCCCGGGTCATTGCCATGTGGTATAATGGGGTGCTGTATAAAATGTCCGCACTCCAGTATTGCCTAATCTCTGGTTTTTTTACTAGGCCCATATGTAGGACAAGGCCCCAAAATTTCATCATCTCCGCTGCCTCTATGGGGGTCCACCTAGCAAATGATGACGTGGGGTTTTGGGCTAAAAATTGTTGGGCATATAAATTTGTTTGGGCCGCCATTACATTAACAAAATCCTCAGTGAAAAACAGATTGAAATAGTGAATTTCTGCGAGGCCTACAGTCTCAAATAGAATTCCAGAGCTCCCTGTGAAATCTGGAATGTGAGGCTCATAATTATCAGGGGGTGGGTTCCACAGGGTATCGCTCATTTGGGGGGTTGCCTCAGCTGATGTCCTGGGGCGTCTTTGCGGGGGTTCCTCATCACTGGATGAGGATGATGAGGTCAAGATGAATGGGGCAATTTCCTCTTCTCCCTCGCTGGCCGATTCAGTGTCAGAGGCCAGGATGGCGTATGCCTCCTCAGCGGAGTAGAGCCTTTGAGATGATTGGGCCATTTTTATTAGGGGGGTATGTAGTGCTTCAACACGTGTAATACTCTTTATAGAGGTGGTTTTGTATGTTGTGCTTTTACACGTGTAATATGAAATTTATAGGAAAAAAAAAAGAAAAAGAAGAGAAGAATAAGAAAAATTTAGGAGAAAGAAATTTATTGAACGTTCAATATAGAACTGTAAAAAAAACTGAGCTACAACTGTGTCGCTACGCTATCAGAAATTTAGTGAACAAATTTCAGTTAAAAAAAACTGAATGTATGTCACTAAATGGACGCTGACTATAAGATGTAAATTTATACTAAAACTGTCGCTACGCTATCAAAAATTTAGTGAACAAACTTCAGTTAAAAAAAACTGAATGTTCGTCACTAAACGGACGCTGACTATAACGCTATAAATTTATACTAACTGTCGCTACGCTATCAAAAATTTAGTGAACGAACTTCAGTTAAAAAAAAACTGAATGTCCGTCACTAAATGGACGCTGACTATAAGATGTAAATTTATACTAAAACTGTCGCTACGCTATCAAAAATTTAGTGAACAAACTTCAGTTAAAAAAACTGAATGTCCGTCACTAAACGGACGCTGACTATAACGCTATAAATTTATACTAACTGTCGCTACGCTATCAAAAATTTAGTGAACGAACTTCAGTTAAAAAAAACTGAATGTTCGTCACTAAACGGACACTGACTATAACGCTATAAATTTATACTAACTGTCGCTACGCTATCAAAAATTTAGTGAACGAACTTCAGTTAAAAAAAAACTGAATGTCCGTCACTAAACGGATGCTGACTATAAGATGTAAATTTATACTAACTGTCGCTACGCTATCAAAAATTTAGTGAACGAACTTCAGTTAAAAAAAACTGAATGTCCGTCACTAAACGGACGCTGACTATAACGCTATAAATTTATACTAACTGTCGCTACGCTATCAAAAATTTAGTGAACGAACTAAATGTCCGTCACTAAATGGACGCTAACTATAAGAAGTCAATTTATTCAAACTGTATAAAAAAATATATAGCTAGAACTTCTGCTATATATCTTTTTTTACAAAACGGACGTCAGTAAACGTCCGCTACTCTAATGCTAGTCTTTTTTTTTTACAGTTTTATAAAATGAAGAAAAAAAGGCCAAAAAAAAACCTGCGTAAACAAATTACCACTGAGGCTGATTATTAGACTCAGCACTCAGTAGCCGCAGGGCGCACGCAAAAAAAAGGTGCAGTAATAAAAAAGGCCAAAAAATAAAAAAAATTACCACGGATGCTGATCAGTGATGGCGGTCACTGATCAGCACTCAGTGGCCGCAGGGCGCACACAGGGAGGTGCAAAATACAAAAAAAAAGGAAGTCCTGTGCCAAAAATTGGCGGTCAGTGATGGCGGTCACTGATCCGCACTCGGCGGCCGCAGGACGTAAAAAGGGAAAGATGGGGAGGGTGGGATGGGGGGGGAGGGTACAGGGATAAGAAGTTTAGGAAAAAAAACAAGTGCTGCTGCTAAAAAAAAAAAAAATCAGCAGCAGCACAGTTGATGATGATGACGGTTCACTCTTCTGCAGGAAGCAGTCGGATGAAGACGTCACAGCAGGATCGCAGCACAGAAGGCCTCAGATTCGGTAAGTTGGCTTCACAGACGGTCACACCAGCTCTGCTCACCGTTCCTAACCGGAATGAGGTGGGCAGGGCTGGTGTAGGGTGTTTCAAACACCCGCCATGGCTGCGATTGGTCGGTCGGTGCTGACCGACCAACCATAGCGATCTGGGGGCTGGCATCACCGCCATTTTTTACATGGAACATGGTAGTCATTGGTGCTGTCCTAGACAGCACCAATCACCACCATATCACTGTGCCCTGTGGCACAGTGATTGGCAAAAGCCGCAAACAGCCGCAATTGGCCGGTCTGAATTGAACGGCCAATGGCGGCGATCGCCGATGCGGGGGGGAGGCGACACCCCCCTGGGCATCGTGTACAGATGTCCTGCTGTTATGAACAGCAGCCATCTTTACTTTAAAACTTTTATTTTTGATACGGTAACCCCTTCTGCATTTGACGTACATGTACGGCAAGATGCGGGAAGTCAATGCTTTCCATGACGTACATGTACGGCAAATGTCGGGAAGGGGTTAAAAAATAAAGACATTTTTTGGAACAGGGTTGGGTAGTGGCAAACCTTGTCTGATGATAAAATAGAGGTTTTATTTCGAGATGATCCCTTTTACTACAGAAACCGGCCAGGCAATTCGATTACAGTAACAGTTCTGGCTTTAGAGACCCCTGGTGATCGTTGAGATCGCCAAGAGAAGCTGTGGCTGGAAACATATTTCCCCCTGTAGCGGCCGCTGCTGGGGAGATGTGGAATTACATGTCAACCATATTAGCAGCTCCCTGCTCTGGCTCATAGGCAGGAACGGTCTTAATAGGACAAAAGGACTATTTCTTATAAAAGACCAGTTTATTAGTACAGAAGGTGTCATGGGGTTCGTTACATTAATACACGATCAACAGAGCCAGAGACGACAGGGCAACTCCAACAGGGTTTATTGCATCCAATGTTGACAGAACAAGTCACGTTCAATGCAGGAACAACACACAGTCCACAAAATAAGGTAGTCACAGGAACATCTTCAGAGTGCTGGCCTCAGCTTCAGCTCTCCTTCAGGTCTAAATCCAGAAGATCCCCATCCTCCCCAGGACAAGCCCTTATATCCCCTCAGGGGGAGGAACATCTTTTCAGTTTCACTGTCTGTATGTGAGTTGTGGTCCTTTGTGCTATCATGTGTAATGCCACAGCAGGGATGAGGACACAATGGGGGAGATAATTGGATCACCTTTGTTTGCTGGTCTGCACCTGAGCTGAATATAACTGTGGTGCCTCCTGATGACCCCCTGTGGGGACTGGACAATGACAACACTTTAGGTCTTGTGGACTTCACCTCTGACTTGTCGGATTGTCCATAGGCTGGAGACGCGACCTGTGGTACTTGATTAGAGAGTCATCCCTCTCTGCTGAGGACTCACAATAAACCACACATAATGCACCATCACAACCTCTCCCCTCATATAATAAGTGAGCTGGCCATGTGGCCTACACAGGCCGCTGGCCACCTCACTCATAAGCCACTTATTACAGTTCAATAAGAACAGTCCACAGGCTGTAAAGAAAGTCCAGTGCACATGTATATCCGGGGCTAAGAGCAATGTCTGGAAACACAATCACAAAGTTCAAGACACTTCCACAAAAGTTCCACGTCATCTGTTCACTTTGGAAGAGCTGATCCGGTGGCCTCCAGGACAGTCCCGCCCGTGAGATGGAGTCTCTGGGGTCAGGGGGTTTCTTGGGACCTTTTATCCAGTTTACAGGTTTCTGCAGACTCCACATGGCCCATCCAGACGCTTTCCTCCCCACTGCATCCCACCACAATATATTGGGTAATGCTGGCCGGCTATCTGACCCATCACCCAGGCAAAGATCATTCCAGAAAATACAGTCACTGTTCAGAATTGTAGTGAGTCCAGAGAAGTTGGTGGCAGAAGATGGGGAGATAGAAGTCCAACCGTTTTTAGAAAACAAGGGCCTTGGGCATATTTGAAAAGGGTCTGAAGTCTCACCATCATGAAGGTCACCACTGCTGTTGGGACCAGTGTCTTGCTGTCCTTCGCAGACCTGCTCCCCCAATGATCCTTCTTCCACCTTAGAACTCGCTGACACTCCAGTGTCATCCTCATCCAGGTTGGAAGACTGTTTGCCTGGAGAGTCAATACTGACTGTAACATCCCCATAATCATTGGACTCAGACAAATCAGACCTCAAGGTAACAATACAGTTGGGTTCCTCAACCTCTTGGAAATCCTGGGGTGAAGGGAATGCAGGAAACACATTGCCAGGAGAAGCACAAACATCATTGCTCACTAGTGGGGCTGTATCGTGTGACTTAACCTCAGTTGGGCTTTCAGAACTGGCACTGGTGATCTCAGTGCCAAAGATTTCAGGAGGTCTAGTGCTAGCCATATCGCCTGTGTCCTCATCATCCACACCAGTGCCACTTACATCTCCTGTATCTTCATCGTCCACACCAGTGCTAGCCACATCTCCTGCATCTTCATCATCCACAGGACCCGTTTCTGCAGATACCCTGACATCCTCTGTATGCACTCCTTCCAGTCCTGAATCAAGCCCAGAATCCTTTACTTCCTCCTGGTGCTCCCATGTCTTATGGTATAAGCTTCCCACAGACTTCACATCACTCACCTCAGGACACTCTGGAGCTTTCTCTGGAGATCTGTAGCGATCCGAGCCTGGAGCAGCAGCACAATCCTTATAACACTGTGCTGGCCGTTCACACCATGTTTGCGGCACCTCTCGCTCCGCTGTTGCCAGACACCAATTCCAGTCCCAGTCCCAGAACTTATCATCCTTGGAGGCCAAACATCCCAGAGCATCCATGGTCTCCTGGTGCAACTCCCGAGCTCGCACAAGGACTTGTTCCTTCCTTGCCATAGTTAGAGCCTTATCCCAAGCCCAACATTCAATGTCTTCTGTAAACTTTGGTCCAAGGCAGTCCATTGCCTCCTGGTAAAATACAATTGCTCTCCTCACGATAGACATCCTGGTGTTCAGACCTCTGTCCATCTCTCCTGCACTCTGTTGATCCCACTTCTGACACCAGTTGTCATGGGGTTCGTTACATTAATACACGATCAACAGAGCCAGAGACGACAGGGCAACTCCAACAGGGTTTATTGCATCCAATGTTGACAGAACAAGTCACGTTCAATGCAGGAACAACACACAGTCCACAAAATAAGGTAGTCACAGGAACATCTTCAGAGTGCTGGCCTCAGCTTCAGCTCTCCTTCAGGTCTAAATCCAGAAGATCCCCATCCTCCCCAGGACAAGCCCTTATATCCCCTCAGGGGGAGGAACATCTTTTCAGTTTCACTGTCTGTATGTGAGTTGTGGTCCTTTGTGCTATCATGTGTAATGCCACAGCAGGGATGAGGACACAATGGGATAATTGGATCACCTTTGTTTGCTGGTCTGCACCTGAGCTGAATATAACTGTGGTGCCTCCTGATGACCCCCTGTGGGGACTGGACAATGACAACACTTTAGGTCTTGTGGACTTCACCTCTGACTTGTCGGATTGTCCATAGGCTGGAGACGCGACCTGTGGTACTTGATTAGAGAGTAATCCCTCTCTGCTGAGGACTCACAATAAACCACACATAATGCACCATCACAGAAGGTTTTGTCAATTCCTATTGGATATTCACGACTGTACATTTTATTCAGTGCACTCTCTGTACTCTTACCTGAGGAGCATTTGAAGATTCATTTGATAGAGAACGACATCCAAAAATGGAGATGGACAGGGACACACAGAATATCAACAAATTGATCAGAAAGCAGATTGACAGCAATGTATATGCTCCGTTCTGCAAACAAAACCAAAATGAGTCAGTGCCTAAGAGAGATAATTATCAAGGACTTCTGGACAAAAATGCTCTAATATAACAGACGCCATTGGAATTGATGTCTTTATTATATATCATACTGACCGAGCACCAAGCACACAATCACCAAGCACACAATCACCAAGTACAGAATCACCAAGCACAAAATCACCAAGCACACAGTCACCAAGCACACAATCACCAAGCACACAATCACCAAGCGCACAATCAATCACCAAGTGCACAATCACCAAGCACACAATCACCAAGTAAAGAATCAAGAAGCACACAATCACCAAGTACACAATCACCAAGCACACAATCACCAAGCACACAATCACCAAGCACACAATCACCAAGTACACAATCACCAAGCACACAATCACCAAGCACACAATCACCAAGCACACAATCACCAAGTACACAATCACCAAGCACACAATCACCAAGCACACAATCACCAAGCACACAATCACCAAGCACACAATCACCAAGCACACAATCACCAAGTACAGAATCACCAAGCACACAATCACCAAGCACACAATCACCAAGCACACAATCACCAAGCGCACAATCAATCACCAAGTGCACAATTACCAAGCGCACAATCACCAAGCACACAATCATCAAGCACACAATCACCAAGCACACAATCACCAAGCGCACAATCAATCACCAAGCGCGCAATCACTAAGCGCACAAGCGCACAATCACCAAGCGCACAATCACCAAGCACAGAATCACCAAGCACACAATCACCAAGTACACAATCACCAAGCACACAATCACCAAGCACACAATCACCAAGCACACAATCACCAAGTACACAATCACCAAGCACACAATCACCAAGCACACAATCACCAAGCACACAATCACCAAGTACACAAACACCAAGCACACAATCACCAAGCACACAATCACCAAGCACACAATCACCAAGCACACAATCACCAAGTACACAATCACCAAGCACACAATCACCAAGTACACAATCACCAAGTGCACAATCACCAAGTGCACAATCACCAAGCGCACAATCACCAAGCACACAATCACCAAGTACACAATCACCAAGTACACAATCACCAAGCACACCAATAGTCATGTACACCAGTAACCAAGCACAGAATCACCAAGCACACAATCACCAAGCACACAATCATCAAGCACACAATCACCAAGCACACAATAACCAAGCACACAATCACCAAGTACACAATCACCAAGTACACAATCACCAAGTACACAATCACCAAGCACAGAATCACCAAGCACACAATCACCAAGTACACAATCACCAAGCACACAATCACCAAGCACACAATCACCAAGCACACAATCACCAAGTACACAATCACCAAGCACACAATCACCAAGCACACAATCACCAAGCACACAATCACCAAGCACACAATCACCAAGCACACAATCACCAAGTACAGAATCACCAAGCACACAATCACCAAGCACACAATCACCAAGCACACAATCACCAAGCGCACAATCAATCACCAAGTGCACAATCACCAAGCGCACAATCACCAAGCGCACAATCACCAAGCACACAATCACCAAGCACACAATCACCAAGCACACAATCACCAAGCGCACAATCAATCACCAAGCGCACAATCACTAAGCGCACAAGCGCACAATCACCAAGCGCACAATCACCAAGCACAGAATCACCAAGCACACAATCACCAAGTACACAATCACCAAGCACACAATCACCAAGCACACAATCACCAAGTACAGAATCACCAAGCACACAATCACCAAGTACACAATCACCAAGCACACAATCACCAAGCACACAATCACCAAGCACACAATCACCAAGTACACAAACACCAAGCACACAATCACCAAGCACACAATCACCAAGCACACAATCACCAAGCACACAATCACCAAGTACACAATCACCAAGCACACAATCACCAAGTACACAATCACCAAGTGCACAATCACCAAGTGCACAATCACCAAGCGCACAATCACCAAGCACACAATCACCAAGTACACAATCACCAAGTACACAATCACCAAGCACACCAATAGTCATGTACACCAGTAACCAAGCACAGAATCACCAAGCACACAATCACCAAGCACACAATCATCAAGCACACAATCACCAAGCACACAATAACCAAGCACACAATCACCAAGTACACAATCACCAAGTACACAATCACCAAGTACACAATCACCAAGCACAGAATCACCAAGCACACAATCACCAAGTACACAATCACCAAGCACACAATCACCAAGCACACAATCGCCAAGCACACAATCACCAAGCACACAATCACCAAGCACACAATCACCAAGTACAGAATCACCAAGCACAGAATCACCAAGCACACAATCACCAAGCACACAATCACCAAGCGCACAATCAATCACCAAGCGCACAATCACCAAGCACACAATCACCAAGCGCACAATCACCAAACACACAATCACCAAGCGCACAATCCCCAAGCGCACAATCACCAAGCACACAATCACCAAACACAGAATCACCAAGCACACAATCACCAAGTACACAATCACCAAGCACACAATCACCAAGCACACAATCACCAAGTACAGAATCACCAAGCACACAATCACCAAGCACACAATCACCAAGCACACAATCACCAAGTACACAATCACCAAGCACACAATCACCAAGCACACAATCACCAAGCACACAATCACCAAGCACACAATCACCAAGTACACAATCACCAAGCACACAATCACCAAGCACACAAACACCAAGCACACAATCATCAAGCACACAATCACCAAGTACACAATCACCAAGTACACAATCACCAAGTACACAATCACCAAGCACACAATCACCAAGTACACAATCACCAAGCACACAATCACCAAGCACACAATCACCAAGCACACAATCACCAAGCACACAATCACCTAGCACACAATCACCAAATACAGAATCACCAAGCACACAATCACCAAGCACACAATCACCAAGCACACAATCACCAAGCACACAATCACCAAGCACACAATCAACAAGCACACAATCACCAAGTACAGAATCACCAAGCGCACAATCACAAAGCGCACAATCGCCAAGCGCACAATCACCAAGCAAACAATCACCAAGTACACAATCACCAAGCACACAATCACCAAGCACACAGTCACCAAGCACAGAGTCACCAAGCACACAGTCACCAAGCACACAGTCACCAAGCACACAGTCACCAAGCACACAATCACCAAGCACACAATCACTAAGCACACAATAACCAAGAACACAATCACCAAGCATACAATCACCAAGCACACAATCACCAAGCACACAATCACCAAGCACACAATCACCAAGCACACAATCACCAAGTAAACAATCACCAAGCATACAATCACCAAGCACACAATCACCAAGCACACAATCACCAAGCACACAATCACCAAGTGCACAATCACCAAGCGCACAATCACCAAGCGCACAATCACCAAGCACACAGTCACCAAGCACGCAATCACCAAGTACACCAATAGAAACTTTAATTTCATGGATTCTTTTTCCAAAAATTCCTCTTTTTCCAAAATTTTTAGTCTGTAAATGTAATTAATTCTTACAAGCTCTCCCTCGCATCTGTAGTCATCTCCATAATAGTTTCCATTATAGTAGCACCTAATTATTGCTAGATCAACGATATTTAGGATTACAGCAATAATGCTGAACAAGGAGCTGATGATGTTTAAGGCGAGGGATCCTCTCACCTGTTGAAATAAAATCTAATTCAATATAAATGCATAATGTAAAATATCTCTCATGGATAAAATCATAAATTTGAACTGTGGTAAGGCACAAGGGCGTACCCAGAAATCATAGGATCGAAGAGCAAAGCTTAGGATGGACCTTTCCCCACAATAAGCTCCAACAATTGTACAATTTTTTTATGTTGATGTTCCCTGTAATTCTACAACAGATGTTTATTGGGGAGATGTGTTAATACTGATGAAGCGTCCATGCCCTGACGATGAAGCTGGCCTAAAGGGGTTTCCGGGCAAAGAACACATTTGGCTAAATTAATATAGACTTCAGTGTCACTTACATACCAAGGGTCGCTTTCATGGTCAGATGCGCCAATCCTCCCGTTTCACCACCAGTCACGTGATGTCCTCAGCCCCACCTGTTCATTGGTGGTCCTCCTCCGCTGCTGTAGAACCTAAACTCACCCAGTAGTTGCGTGTCATCCAGACATGTGACTCGAATCCATCCTCTGGCTTACGGTCCTTCTCCACATCCTTTGCGTCTTTACTGCGCATGCATAGTGAATTGAAGATGGATCCTGCTGCCGCCGCCTCTGAAGGTCAAAGGGCCTTGCTGTTTTTATGCATCACGCAGAGGTTTAGAGGAACGGGTTTAGGTGTCACGATGGAGAGGGAGGGATTCGGGCTGGGTGTGATTCACATGACTCGCCCATTTTAGAGGACTCACAAAGAAGAACGGAACTCGGTGGTCACGTGACTGGCCATGAAACTAGCAGAGCAGTGCATCTGAGTGCCGGAGCGTCCATCTATATGTAAACAACACTCACTTACATATTAAAGAAGCCTAAAAACTCCAGTTCGGACCTTTTACAAGTATATAAGTAGAGGGATTGTTTAATAAATAATAATTGTGCTCTTCACGACTTTGACGTTTTGCCAACTTTACCCGACTTGTATGTTAGACGTAGTGGAACAGTGCTTCATAAATATGGTCCTCCGACTGAACGTCATATTTTTCAATGTATGTACAACTGGCACAAATATATCGATAAATCTCCTCCATACTTCACTAAATCCCCTGCTTCCCTCTACACAGTACATGATAAAATTCGCCGCTTTTAGCCACCAGTGGGGGGAGCTCAGTACATATGAATTTATACATAGATCACTAAACTCACTGAAAACTGTAAAAATCTCTATGCACCGGGCTCCCCTTAGTGGTAGCAGGAAAATGCTATGGCTTCATGTCGGAAAGGAGGAGGAGTTCAGCGCCAGGGCCCCTTCGTACATATATCAATTGGAACACCCACCACCCCTAAAAATGGGGGTTCTCAATCTACCACTGACATCAGACAGGTGACCTAGCAAGCGAGATCAATGTCCATAATATTGTATCATAATATCTTTGTAAAACCTTTTTAACAAAAAAACTTTTGTCGCAATGTGGTTTAACAGTGATAACTTTTTCTTATTATTTTTGGGCCACCAAAACCATTTTTGCGTTGTTTTTTTGTGTGACACATAGTGCCCATTTTTCTACCTATTTTTTAATTAATATATATATATATTTTTCATTTTTAGATTTATTAGGGATAAACTGTACAAACGTATTTTTTTTTACATTTAGAGTTCTCTGATTTTTAAATTTGTAAATTCACACAAAAATATTTTTTTTTAGTGGAACTAGTTGGAAATAATCGTTTATGGCGATCATCAGTGGATCAAATTGTCTTTTCTGACTGATGGAAATCTTATCCATCAGAAATGTATTGGACATTTCTCTCTTGTTAAAAAACGCTATCGCTATGACTGTAGCGTGTAATCGGAGCGTGGAGAGGGGGTTGGTGGATTTGATGCTAATGATCGGGTACAGACATGATAGGGACAGTGTAAAATCTCCAAACTCTATTCATGTTTCTGTGTTTTGCAAGTGCTTGGGGCGACTTATTTGACACCGCGATCCAAACGTTGGTAAACATCCGAGTCGTGGAGTCAATAAACAGTCTATTTAGGTGCTGAGGGGATTTTAGGTAAGTTATTGCTTATCTTGTCTCTCAACCATCTGTGACAAACAGAGAACAAGTATACTCCATGATCGATAAGGAGGGGTAATAAAATAAAAAAAGTTTATGCTACGCCTTCCCTTGGAGTCATCTACAGCCATACAGGGAAAGGAGGAGAATCATAGATCTCCCTTCTGTCCCTGCACCCTGCTAGCAGATCCCCAGCTTGGACCCCTCTACTCCTCCAGCCAAACTTAAGTTAGACCTGCAAATATATGCAGATCCAAGTTCAGCGGGCTATTAAGTTTAAAAAAACAAAAACAACCTAGATCCCAGTTCTAGCTGCAATGGAGCCTCAGCTAGAGCCTTTAGTAGCAGCGATGTATCAGATACGTCCTTGGCTCCTGAGGTGCCTCTCTGCCAGGGCGTATAATATACGTCCCTGGCAAGGAAAGGTTGTTTAAAATGGTGGCTACCATTCTATGTTTGTGACAGGTAACAAAAAAATAACGCTGTGAATATTACTGAAGAAAAAAAATATATATTGTAAATATTCCAGCCTAATATCATCAAATGACCATTAGTTGCCCACAAGAATCAGGAAAATAATGAATAAGCCTACATTTCTAACAGGGATCCGGTGACATTGGATATTATCAAGTTACTCACCAAGCAGATGTTTGGTTTAGAACGAGCAGCAATGGTCAGAGATCCGGATATGATGTACTGAAAAAAATAAACTTCCAATTAGAATCATACAATACATGTATTTAAGGATCTGAAAATACGGTGTCAGCTCAATATCACCAGAAAAAGGTGTGAAAAATGGTATAATTTTTTCTTTGGAAGAAGATCCTCAGAAGCCTAACTAGTAAGTTGAGCTTAGTCTTCAACAAGCTATGTTGAGAGGTGGACTCTTCTTCACTTTCATGGAAAATAATGTGACCAACTTGTGGGATCCCAGGTAAAAAAAAAAAAGGACTGTAAGGTCTGGTGCCCTTTCCGTATTTGAAGGAGCTAGCACAAAGCTGGAGCTATTTTTCCTTTCTATATCCAGTATGACTAGACCGCTGAAATAAATTGAGGTGATTTTGGTGGTGGTTATTGCCCGTCAGATGTACATGTGCCCATGAACCCATAATACTCACTCGTGGGAGATTCACATTGATATAACATGTTACAGTATAGAAATGTTACTGGTACTTACAAAAATTGACCCCCAAAAAGGAATACCAATGAATACAGTTGTGGATATTTGGGTGCAAACCAGAGCAATTCCCAAAGCAATCTCTATGATGGCTGAAACGATCAATACAATCTAAGAAAAGAGAAGGTAAAAAATTTAACAATGATCCCATTTTAGGTAGACACGACAACTTTTTGCATAGGTCAATTATCTGAGTTTTTTTAAATTAAAAATAAATCAAATTTGACAAATTTAAGTATTAAGAATTGAATTATAAATAAAATTACTGCTTTTGTTGCTACTTACCCCCAAGGCCTTTGGTTTGGCTTTCAGGAATGTTTGGTAAAAAGGCGGTGATGTCTGTGTATTCGGTGCCACTACCCCTGCCACACTCCACTGTGGTACCACAGTAGGGACAGCCCACACCTGTGTTGAAGGAGCGGTATTGTATGCAGGGGGCGGTGGAAAGGCGTCTTGTCGGTAGGCTGGAACTGGCATATTCCAATTGGGAACATTAGCGGAAGATTGGCCCTGTAATATCTCGTAGGTATTGGGTGAAATCTCATTGTTTGGTGCAGACATTGTGGGCGCTGGAACGGAAAGTAGAAATATAACGTGAGTCCAGTAACTACTATAACATCAACTGTAAGTCATTTCCAACTCATTACACATTTTCATGAGGAGGTTAAGTGTGGGGGATAAATCTCTAAGCTTAAAGGGGGATGTTACTTTACACGCGATTGTATTTTGGGCCCAACAGGGCATTGTAGTTATGCTGGGACAAAAATTTGGGCACTGCGCTTTGAAAGGAGTTGTCGAGGGCACAGGGCGGTTTTTCATACTGATGACCAATCCACGGAAAGGTCATCAGTATATGATTGGTGGGGGTCCGAGACACGGATCCCACACCGATCAGCTGTTCCGGCTGCCTCCGGGCACTAGATGATATGCTGTGGCCAGTGTTAGAAGCAGATGGCTCCATACACTGTATAGCGGCCATCCCGCAGTACTGCCACTATACCATGACTGGAGCCATCTGCTTCCGACACCAGTCACAGCCGATCATCTAGTGCCGGAGGGCAAAAAAGTTGATTTTAAACTATAGGTCATACCATAAAACATATTATAATATTATAAAAACCATGAGGTTGTAGTGTTTTGGGGGAAATTCAAACCTTACATTTACAGTGGTGCTTATAAGTTTGTGAACCCTTTCGAATTTTCGAGATTTTTGAATAAATTTGACCTAAAACTACATCACATTTTCTCACAAGTCCTAAAGGAAGATAAAGAGAATCAAATCAAACAAATGAATCAAAAATATTAGAATTTCTCATTTAACTTTTGAGGAAAATGATCCAATGTCACATATCTGTGAGTAGCAAAAGTTTGTGAACCTTGAGGATTAGCAGACCCAGATAGAAAATTCTGAAGAGTTCACAAAATTTCAAGCACCACTGTAGCTCAGTCTATGGAAGATGTTCATAAATTACAAGACGATCTGGACACTGAGTGTTTGGGCATCCACTTGGCCAATGAGATTTAATGTAGATAAATGTAAAGTTCTGCATCTGGGAGTAATAATCTGCATGCATCATATGTCCTAGGTGGAGCTATACTGGGGGAGTCACTTGTTGAGAAGGATTTGGGTGGACTTCTAGATCATAAACTAAATAACAGCACAGTGTCAATCAGCTGCTTCTAAAGCCAGCGGTATATTGTTGTGTAATATAAGAGGCATGGAGTCGCGGGACAGGGATGTAATATTACCACTTTACAAAACATTAGTGAGGCCTCATCTAGAATATGCAGTTCAGTTCTGGGCTCCAGTTCATAGAAAGGTTGCGCTGAAGTTGGAACAAGGGAGCGTTTTCCAAATCACCTATCCTACCCTCCAGGGCAGTAGTCGGTTGCATCAATGTTGAGTACTCTCCTTCCTCCATCCACCGAGGCTGAGCGGACAAAATTTTCCTAACGAGTAGTCACTCCCCTTTGTGTGCCGATTTGATCCTCTCTCTCCTTACCTTTGTTGTCCATCATTAGGATTTTTGGAGCAGGAAGGTCAGACGTGCAGCAGGTAGTACTGTGGGCTGATTGTCAATGAATTGCGGATAATATGTCGGTTTCTATCAGGTGCTCACGGACTGTGGGTATCATGTATCAGGACAGACACAGGACATATCAATAAGATCTAATAGGTTATAAGTATATGGACCCTGGGTGTAAGTGATTGGCTAATAATGGGGTTGTCTTCTGCTGGAACTTTGCAAACGATTACTGTGTCGGAGCCTTGGCCGACTGGGGGATCCTCTGGTATTCTGGTGGGATTGTCTGACCCTATTTGAGAGTTTGGGTCTTCGAGCTTATTCTTCCAAACATACTGGTTAGCTTAAAGTACATTCCTACATTCACATGCACGAGGTTCACATGGAGAAACGAAAATGACCCGGTTTATGATTACATATGTTCAACTTGCGTACGTCTTAAGATTGATGAACAATGTTTTTACGGAAAGTGAATAATAAATATTCCATTACATAGTCCCTCTGGTATTACCATGCAGTTTACTTAGTGGTTTAGGAACAAGGAAACGAAACTGGATTTTCAAGTTTCTTCGCTTCTGGTATCATCGTGTCTTGCATTGCATAGATGTGAATTGGGTCTCATGAACACTCTGCTTCTTGAAAAACAAAATTCTCTACTTAACATGTGTCCCAGCTTTTTTCATAAAGAAAGAGGGACACCCGTGTGAAGCGCGACGCAGCAATTTTTTTTGTTTATTAAGCCATGACTCTAATCTTGCCCAATTCTCAACCAATCACAATAAGTTCCCAACTGAACAAATCTTCATGTATAGGTGCCGCACTTCTAGCATTCCATTCATGACGAGGAGTCTCAGGTGAGCAATGTTATAGGTCCTTCAAAAATATTATATTCCAGACTTTCTTCTCAAACTTGCTTGTCCCAAGGAAGACAGACCCATAGACGACAATAACCACTGCATCTAGTGAATGGACTGTCTATGGGAAGCGGTGAGGAGCCATTCGTTATTTCCTCTGCACGGCATAGACATCTCCTCATTTAGTGGTGGGCAGTGTAGCAGTTAGAGAAAGTGCTTCTGACTGTTCTGCCCTTTTAAATACCCCCCTTCTATGACCTATCATCCATTGATCTGATGAAAGATAGAACACGTCCTATCTTTCCTCGGATTGGAAACTCGGATCATTTTTCACGGACCCGATTCACCCGCTAAAGTGAATGGGTCCGTGAAGACTATCGGGTACCACTCGGATCCCATCAAAAATGGCTCGAGTGGCACAACGGTTTTTTGCATGAGGCATAAGTTTCTACTTACATTGAAGCGACCCTCCGGTCCTGTGACAACATTTTAAATATGACGATGTATATGGAGTAATATTTCCTGATTCCCATCAATTGTGCCCCTCTGCCATGGATCCGCCATTTTTGGGTCCCATTTGTGTTGTCCCAACATGGCTGCAGCGCTATCCATGTTGGGACAACACAAAGTCTACTACTACTAAGAGTCTGAGACGCTCCCACTGTTCTCGGATTGGCCAGATCTGCTCACGTGAGTTGTTCCGTCCAATCCGTGAATGGAGGGAGAGTCTTAGACTCAGTCTGTCAAATGCTGTGGCCATTTTGGAACAACACGGAGGGGACCCTGAAACGGCAGATCCATGGCAAAGGGCCGGAACTTCAGGGCACCATGTAATAATACTCCTTTTATACATCACATTATGTCCTGAGTCCGGAGCGTCGCTTTAATGTAAAATAGTCTGCACCTAACATGGCAGCCAATAAGAAGATACTCTTCCCCTGTGTTTGGCCCCTACTTTGGGCAGGATTTCTCTTTCCCCAGCAGTCTGTGTCATGGTAGTGTCATCTTAAATCGCCAGATCACGCCGTGTTTACACTTCTGGCCGCAGATCCTTCACCACCTCATCCAGGGACCACCCACAGAAAAAGAGATCTCCGCTTCAAGTTAGCGGGAGCCAGAGGGTAGCTGAACAACAAGACTATTTTTCTGTTTTTGCTGTGTGCCCCCATTGTCTGCAGGGAGCTGATTGGAAAGCCTGTTAATTTCCCCCATTCGACAAGACAGGAATCGAAAGGATTCCAAAAATGTTTCTTTACTGCAGAGACCACAAATAATTTACATATTCTGGTGGCAACTGGAAATATGCGTTTTTGTAAAGTTAATTGTAACTCCTGTTTTCCCAACCAGTTCTGGTACTACCCATTTGAAGATATAAGAAATATTTTTTTCTTGGCACAGCCTGGCACCGGGGCCGGGTGTATGTGATTTTGTCGTGGAGAGCCCTCTCTTACTCTGAATTTGAATAAAGAATATACCCCTATATGGCAAGCAAGTAGGGACCCAACACTGCTATTTTAGAGGTTATTCACAGGAATGGCATAATCGGCCGTGCGACGGACATTTTTTTTTATAGCCACCATTAAAATCAAGGTACGTCTAAGGGGCTATTCACATGGCTATTTTTTTTTAACGGATCGTGTGAACGGCCCGTGAAAAAATAGGTCAAGTCCTTTTTTGCCCGTTTTCACGAATCCCTCAATAGACTCAAGTCTATGAGAGATCTGTGAAATTGGGTACCGCACGGATGCAAATCGGCCGGTTTGACACCCATTCGTGTGAATACGCCTCCCCCTTCCCGCTCAAGGACCTACTATTAGTAATAGTAGATAATAGTAGATCATGGGAATAGCCGCCCTTCCGCCCCCCTCCCTGCACATTTATGAGCTGTGTCTCGAACAGCAATTGCCGCAGCTCCTTCCCAACGCGTTGTCCCCGCCGATTAACCGCTTAGAAGCCGTGTTCAATAGCGATCGCAACTTCTTAGGGGTTAAAGCACCATTGACGTCCTGCGACATTATCACGGACGCTGATGGTTGCTATGGCCACCGGTTATGCCGTCTACGGAAGCCTAGTGGGTCCTGACAAAGTCAGGACCCGCTATGCTTGCTGTCAGCGAGTAGCCAACAGCTCTAATAAACTGCACTACGCACGTGCGATCAGGGCCTCCTGCCCTCAAGTCCCCATGGGGGACAAAATAAATATATAGATCGATCTCATATCTATCTAATGAGAGAGACCTCCACCCAGGACAGGGACCATGAATTTAAGGGTTTATATTACAGCTTTCGTCCGCACAGCTTAGTATTGTAAATTATGAATTTCGTGACTAGCATGATGTCATGCGGCTGGTGCTGGACTAATAAGCCCCGGCGCCGACACTGAAGACAAAGAACATGGTGCATATACTGTAAAGCACTCCCATGTTCTCTGTCTTCAGGGCCGGCCACATCATCAACAAGTGTGCCCGCTGATGAGGAGCGGGGCAATGGCTGTAACACAATCGCAGCCTATGGCCGAGATCAGAGAAACTTCTAATCTCCGCTCTTATCCCCATGAATGCCGTGTTCAAAGCGGACTGCTGTATTCAAAGGGAAAATGAGAAGAGGGGAACCCCTGTGATGCGATCAAGGGACATACCATATATGGTCAGACAATCCAGGATCCATTGGAGGACCCCAGGGTTGAATGACCATATTTCCTGTTAGGGTATACTTTTACCGTTGTTCTATCCATATATAATCACAAGGTAAATTTTTGATCATAAATAAACATTATTAAATAGAAGTCCCAATACATAAAATAATATACACGTATTTGGTATCGTCGCGACCGTAACAACCCACACAACACATTTATAGCATCATTTATGATGATTGGTGTATGCATTCACACATTAACCCAATGTTGCCCATTATGACTGAGGTACATGATGTGGTTCAAAATTGATAACACCTCGTGCCTCACATAAAAAATTTATTTTTATTTTTGTGTTTCTTTATATTGTTGGCAAAGCATCGTTTTCGTTTGGAGAATCGCAATACTACACGAAGTATCAGGATTGAAGTCCAAAGTCTGGTATCGTGACAACCCTAATCTCATATGTATCCTTTGGCTTTGTAGGTTATGTGTGACCACTGTAGGGAATTGTGGGCACTGTAATGGTAGTCATAGAGTCAAAAATAGATTTCGGGTAAAATAAATTGCCAGTGACTAAAGTGTTCTCTGTCACGATCTGTGGGTATGTGGACCCACTGGGCCGTACCGCCGTAGCGGGATAGCAGCTGGCCAACAGGGTACCAAGTCAATATATAAATAGTCCAAGCACAAGGGTACCTGTAGTGGTTCAGACAGTAGCAATGGCTAGGCACAGATGGGATCTTGACAGCAGACACCAGACGTGGTGTAACACAGCAGGCGGAACCGGTGGCACAACACGACTCCAATAGGTTTAAGGCACAGGAACAAATAGCACGGGATAAAGGGCACAGGTAGCAGGGCACGGGAAACAACGGGAACAGGACAACACTAAGGGACCATTTGCAAGACTAACATAGGAAAACACAACAACGCTCAGGCAATGAGCAAAGGGGCAGGGCCCTTCTTATAGTCCAGGGTGATCATAAGCTAATTAATGATAATTCCCATGTGCGGGACACAGCGGAAAAGAGCGGAAGTGAAAGCTGGCATCTTCTGGGGAGGAGATGCGGGCCAGCACTTACAGATCCATGGCTGTGGCCGTCGGGGGGGGGGGGTGAGTAATCCCGACGAGCCGCGGCCATGGACGCTACATTCTCTCCATGTCACTGGCAGCTCCACAAAGCCACTCCCAACATCTCAAAAATTTCTGAACCCCTCTAAGTGTCCATAGAGGATATTTGGGTTATATCGAGTCACTCCTGAATTTTTGCGTTGTGGGTCAATTTACCTGGAAAACCACTAAGTCTTGGATGTGGAGGTAAAAACTCCCGAGTAAAAAGAGCAAATTATGGCCACGTTGCCCTTTACACTACTCTCCAAAGTAGCCAGATTTGGGTGTATCGCATATACCTAAAACTATCGAACATAAAAAACACTACGTCCCATAGATAATATAAAGCTCAAGTAAAACGGTAATAATCCAGATATACTCACCCGTTTCAGTACTGTATCTGTGCAGTAACTCTCAGGACTGACTTACAATACCTCCGGAGTAAACTTTTACACCGTGATCTTGTGTTGTCACAACTTCACCAGCTTAGCCAGTTCTTTTTATGATGTCAAAGTCAGGGCGTAACTTTGTACTTGTACTATTAACCTTAGATAAATAGTGTGACCTGTGAAGCATTAATACATTTTTCAATTCAGTGAACTAACTGCCCTTCCCCGAAATATATGGGTACCTGCGGCTAATTTTTTACAGTAAGTGATATTTTATTTTACATATAGAGAAAAGTAGTAATCCAAAAATAGGTTTAATGTTTCGATCTATACATTCGACCTTCTTCAGACCCTACAAAATGTATATACACAGAAATAAAAAAAAAAGTCAGGTCAAACCCACAAATATATACATATATACATTCAATATTAATCTCCCCTAGGCTTAGGGGGAGATAAATCGAAGTTCACATACTGGTATACAGAAGTTTATAGCTAGATCTATTTTACAATCTATGGATCATTTTTAGCCAAGGTTTCTCTGCCCACCCATGCAAAAAATGGCATCTATGTAACGTTTCCATGTTGTGGCATGTTTTTTCAATAGGTCGTTGGGATATATGAATGTTTCTTCGAAACACGATATATAACAATTTGCATATGTGGGGCCTCATGAGACCCCATTGCGGTGCCTTGAACCTGTAGGAAACTTAACTTTGGAATACTCTCTATACTCCTTGACATTATTATTGACACACTGTTAATACTGTGCCAGTTGGAGTACATTGTGTGGACCATTTAGAGTTATCTACTCTTTTTGTGGTTTTTGTTTAGTAGTATCATTCTATTCATTTCAGTAATTACTGGCACCATATTGTAGGATATACAGTTCCGTTTTTTTCTTAAATCTCATGGCATTATTACTAGTAACCATTTCAATGTGTGCTCTGTACCAATGTTATATCACAGTTGCTCTCTCCGTGTCTGCCTTTCCCATAAACGCATTTTGTACTATGTGTCATGTAGGGTTCGCGGACCCACTGGGCCGTACTGCCTTGGCGGTATGGCAGCTGTCCAACAGGGCACAGGTCAGAGTCTAGAGTTTATATAGGGTACCTGTGGCAGCTCGGACAGTAGCAAGGCAGGCGTGGCAGGAAGTAGGCAGCAGGTAGACGTCAGGCGTGGAGAAGCAGGACAGCCGTGGTATACAGCACAATACGGCTACAGCTAAGCATGGCACTAGATCAGAATACAGGATACAGGAACAGGAAACACTGGGAGCAGGAAACACTAGGGGACCATTTGCAAGACAGACTAGGAATATAACAACAAAGCTGGGGCTGGGACCTTCTTATAGCTCAGTGTGCTGTGGACCAATTAGCTCAAACACCAACATGCTTGCGCTCTGGCTTCTCAAGTGTGGACTGAGCTCGTGAGCGCACTCTGGTGGTCACTGTAGAGCAGGACAGGCGTATGTGCAAACATCTCTTGACAAAATGGCGTCGACTGGATGGAAGGAGTTTGTGGTCAGCGACCACGGACGTTATAGTATCCCCCCTCTTACACCCCCTCCTCTTGGGACCAGAACGAGAGAGAAACCTCTTAATGAGGGTAGGAGCGTTGAGATTCTCCTCTGGCTCCCAGGACATCTCTTCTGGACCAAACCCATTCCAATCTACTAAATAAAAGGTTCTTCCTCTTACTTTTTTAATGTCCAAGATCTCCTTAACCTCGAAGGTGTCTGAAGGGCCGCTGGAGGCAACCGCAGGGCTTGGAGTCTTGGTAAAGCGGTTCAGAACCACTGGCTTCAGGAGAGAAACATGGAAGGAGTTGGGGATCTTGGGGGTAGGAGGCAGTCGAAGCTTGTAGGCGACAGGTTTGATCTGCTGCAGGATCTCGAAGGGACCGAGGAACCTGGGAGCAAATTTGTACGACGGCACCCTCAGTCGAATATTCCTGGAGGACAGCCAGACCTTCGTGCCAGGAAGAAACTGAGAAGGTTCCCTTCTCCTTGTGTCCGCCTTCCGCTTCATGCGGTCGACCGTCAGCAGGATGGAGGATCGAGTCTGCTGCCAGATTTGCAGAAAGTCTCCAAAGGCCGTGTCAGCAGCTGGCACCTCGGACTTAACAGGGACCGGGAGAGGAATTCGTGGGTGCTGGCCATAGACAATAAGGAACGGTGTCTTCTGTGTGGACTCGCTGGCATGATTGTTGTAAGAGATCTCAGCCCACGGAAGCAACTGCACCCAGTCATCATGCTGTTTGGAGATGAAGTGGCGTAGGTAGTTCTCCAAGATCTGATTGATCCTCTCGACCTGACCATTGGACTGAGGATGGTAGGCCGAGGAAAAGTCCAACTTTACACCTAGGAGTCCGCAGAGGGCTCTCCAGAACTTCGAGGTGAACTGAACCCCCGATCAGACACAATATGCTGCGGAAAGCCATGCAGGCGGAAGATGTGTTGGATGAACAGGTTGGCCAGCTGAGGAGCAGAAGGAAGACCGGTCAGAGGAACGAAGTGGGCCATCTTAGAAAATCGATCCACAACCACCCAGATAGTACTGCATCCAGCAGAGAGAGGCAGGTCCGTAATAAAGTCCATAGCTATATGCTGCCAAGGGCTTTTGGCACAGGCAATGGCTGGAGTGAGCAACCTTGTTGGCTGCACATACTGAAAAGGAAGAAAAAAAGTCCATAATGTCATTGGGTAGCGTGGGCCACCAGAAATGACGAGCAATCAGATAGTGAGTCTTACAGGTCCCCGCGTGACCTGCCAGTCTAGAGGAGTGTCCCCAGCGGAGGATTCTTCCACAGTCAGCCAGTCACATAGGTCCTCCCTGGAGGAATGTCCCCAACTTGCAGGGGATTGACAGAGACAATGCAAGATGGATCAATGATGTTCTGTGGAATCTCCATGGTGTCTTCTGTCTCGAAAGACCTGGACAAGGCATCGGCCCTCACATTCTTGTCGGCCGGACGATAATGGAGCTCAAACTGGAACCTGGTAAAGAACAGTGACCACTTGGCCTGATGAGGGTTCAGCCGTTGGGCCGTCTGAAGATAGGTAAGGTTCTTATGGTCCGTAAAAATCAGGATGGGATGAGCTGCGCACTCTAGTAGATGTCTCCACTCCTCCAGAGCCAATTTGATGGCCAGTAACTCCCAATCCCCAATCGAGTAGTTGTGTTCTGCGGTAGAGAAGAGTTTAGAGAAATATTCACATACTGTTGACTTGCCCTTGGAGCCTGTCTGGAACAGGAGTGCACCAGCACCAACAGAGGATGCGTCCACCTCCAACGAGAACTGTAGGGAAACGTCTGGATGATGGAGGATAGAGGCTGACGTGAAGGCACTCTTCAGGCTATTGAACGTGGACTCTTCCTCATAAGTCCACGCCTTGGCGTTTATGCCCTTCTTAGTGAGGTCAGAGATAGGAGAAGTCAATGAGGAGAAGTTTGGGATGAACTGTCTGTAAAAATTGGCGAATCCCAGAAAGCACTGTATGGCCCTCAAGCCTTGGGGACGTGGCCACTCCAGGACAGACTTTACCTTCTCAGGATCCATCTCGAGACCTCGGTTAGAGACGAGATAGCCCAGGAAGGGTAGGCATCTTTTTCAAACACGCACCTTTCCAACTTAGCGTACAGACGATTCTCCCTTAAACGCAGCAAAACTTGACGGACATGTCTCTGATGAGTTACAGGATCTGGAGAAAAGATAAAGATATCATCACGGTAGACTACTACACAAACAGAGGAGGTCACTGAAAATGTCATTAACAAACTCCTGGAAGACCGCAGGAGCATTACATAGGCCGAAGGGCATTACTAGATATGCATAGTGTCCATCACGGGTGTTAAATGCAGTCTTCCATTCATGAACCTGGCGATTCCGGACTAGGTTGTAAGCCCCACGCAGGTCTAGTTTGTAAAAAATCTTGGCACCACGTATACGATCAAACAGTTCTGAGATCAGCGGCAATGGATATTTATTCTTCACCGTGATGTGGTTGAGACCTCGGTAGTCAATACAAGGACGAAGAGAACTGTCTTTCTTTTTAACGAAGAAGAACCCGGCTCCTGCCGGGGAGGAAGACTTCCGTATGAAGCCCCTCTCCAAGTTCTCTTTAACATAGGCGGACATGGACAGAGTCTCTGGCAAGGAGAGAGGATATACCCTACCACGGGGAAGGGATGCACCAGGAGTCAGCTCGATAGGGCAGTCATATGCCCGATGTGGAGGCAATGTATTCGCCTCTCTCTTGCTGAAGACGTCCGAAAATGCAGCATAATGACCCGGCAATCCTGCCAATGACCAAGGCAGAGTAGGCTGAGCTGAACGAATCTGCACCAGGCATCGACTTGGACAATCAGGGCCCCACTGGAGAACCTCTCCAGAATTCCAGTCCAGGACTGGGGCATGTAGTCGGAGCCAAGGCAGGCCCAGCAACACAGGGTTAACGGCTTTGGATAGGACATAGAACGACAGCAGTTCGGAGTGGAGAGCTCCCACTTGGAGCCTCAGCGGCTTGGTCACCGCTATAACTGGATCTGGTAGAGCTAATCCATTCACTGATGCAACTGTCAATGGCCTTTCCAGAGGGGTAGTGGGTAATTGAAGAAGATCCACCAGGTCTCTACAGATGAAATTACCAGCGGATTCAGAGTCCAGATACGCAGGTTCTCTCGCCGGACACTATGGTCACTGGTATGGACAATTTAGACAGAAGTCCTTTCTTACCCAAGGTTGCCTCTCCTAGCAACCCTAGGCTTTTGGATCTTTGGGGGCACAGGCGCACATGATGGCCACCGAGGCCGCAATATAGACAGAGTCCCGAAGTGCGTCTGCGTTGTCTCTCCTGGGTGGATAGCTTACACTGGTCCATCATCACAGACTCCTTAGGAGGATCGACATCTGAGGACAGCAAGGGTTGCTGCAAAGTAGGGGCCAGACTAGGAAGGCCCCCCTCCCAACAAACCTCTTGGAGGCGTTCTCGGATGCGAATATCAATCCGGGCGGACAGAAGGATGAGGTCATCCAGGGTAGATGGCAGGTCTCGAGCGGCAAGTTCGTCCTTAATTTTAGGAGACAGTCCATGCCAGATTGCGGCCACCAGGGCCTCATTATTCCATAAGAGCTCTCCCACCAGGGTGCGGAAGTGGATGGCGTACTCGCTCACGGAGGTGTGTCCTTGGCGAAGGTTAATCAAGGAAGCCACTGCATATGAGACCCGTCCAGGCTCCTCAAACACCATGCGGAAAGTCCGGAGGAAACCCTGGAAGTCATGGGTCTCTGGTCCTTGTCTCTCTCTCCGAGATAGGGTTCGCACATGCAAGGGCCTTGCTAGTGAGGAGAGAGATGATGAAAGTGACCCTTGCACCGTCAGATGAAAATGTCCTAGTATACACCGTGTTCCAAATTATTATGCACATTGGATTTAAGTGTCATAAACATTTAATTATTAGTTTTTCAATTAAACTCATGGATGGTATTGTGTCTTAGGGCTCTTTGGATCATTGTAATCAATCTCAGACACCTGTGATAATCAAAGGAAAACTACTTAAGAAGGACGTTCCACATTATTAAGCAGGCCACAGGTTTCAAGCAATATGGGACTGAAAAAGGATCTCTCTGCTGCAGAAAAGTGTGAAATATTGCAATACCTTGGACAAGGTATGAAAACATTGAATATTTCAAGAAAACTTAAGCGTGATCATCGTACTGTGAAAATATTTGTGCCTGATTCAGAGCACAGACGGGTTCGTTTAGATAAAGGCATAATGAGGAAGGTTTCTGCCAGACAAATTAATAGGATTAGGATAGCAGCTGCTAAAATGCCATTGCAAAGCAGCAAACAGGTATTTGAAGCCGCTGGTGCCTCTGGAGTCCCGCGAACCTCAAGGTGTAGGATCCTCCAGAGGTTTGCAAGTGTGCATAAAGCTATTATTGGGCCACCCCTAAACAATGCTCACAAGCAGAAACGGTTGCAGTGGGCTCAGAAATACATGAAGACTCATTTTCAAACCGTGTTGTTTACTGATGAGTGCCGTGCAACCCTGGATGGTCCAGATGGATGGAGTAGTGGATGGTTGGTGAATGGCCACCATGTCCCAACAAGGCTGCGACGTCAGCAAGGAGGTGGCGGACTAATGTTTTGGGCTGGAATCATGGGGAGAGAGCTGGTAATCCCCTTTAGGGTCCCTGATGGTGTGAAAATGACCTCTGCAAAGTACGTAGAGTTTATGACTGACCACTTTCTTCCGTGGTACAAAAAGAAGAACCGTGCCTTCCGTAGCAAAATTATCTTCATGCATGACAATGCACCATCTCATGCTGCAAAGAATACCTCTGTGTCATTGGCTTCTATGGGCATAAAAGGAGAGAAACTCATGGTGTGGCCCCCATGTTCCCCTGACCTCAACCCTATTGAGAACCTATGGAGCATCCTCAAGCAAAATATCTATGAGGGTGGGAGGCAGTTCACATCAAAACAGAAGCTCTGGGAGGCTATTCTGACATGCTGCAAAGATATTCAAGCAGAAACTGTCCAAATACTCACAAATTCAATGGATGCAAGAATTGTGCAGGTGATAGCAAAGAAGGGGTCCTATGTTAACATGTAACTTGGCCTGCTAAGGTTTTTTTGATTGAAAGAGCTTTTGATTTCTGTAAATATGACCTCCTGATGCTGCAAATTCAACAAATTACCATCTTACTTCTCTTTACAACCTTAAAAATGTTTTGATCTGTGTTGTGCATAATAATGTGAAACAAAGAAAATCTGTTATCATTAGGAGATTTGTTCAATAAAATTCGCATTATACTCCAACGGTTGATGGCTTGAAGATTATACTGACTGTCATTTGCATCGACTATTTAGGAAAATCAGCCAAAAGTAACATTTGCATAATAATTTTGAATGCGGTGTAGTTACGGGACCCAATATTAGATCAGAGCTGTAGCTAAACTTTTCTTTTTTTATGGCAAAGATTCAGTGTGCCACCACCCCCACACAGGCACACCTAGGTTTTATCTAAATTTTCCCCCCATAATCTGTACCCGTATATATACGAGGGTGAGTAAAAAATGATCCGCACTCTGGCTGTAGAATTTATTTGAATCAACTTTCAGAAAAGACAAATACATAATTGGGCGTGTTTAAAGTTAAGTCCAAGTGGGCGTGTATTGTGTATGTACATCTGGGCGTTTTTACTTGTTTTACTAGCTGGGCGTTGTGAATAGAAGTGTATGATGCTGACGAATCAGCATCATCCACTTCTCTTCGTTAACACCCAGCTTCTGGCAGTGCACAGACACACAGCGTGTTCTCGAGAGATCACGCTGTGACGTCACTTCCTGCCCCAGGTCCTGCATCGTGTCGGACGAGCGAGGACGCATCGGCACCTGGCGACAGAGGCTACATCGACTTTCTTGCAAACGCCGATGCTGCTGCAGAATCAACTGTAGCCTCTGTCGCCTGGTGCCGATGTGTCCTCGCTCGTCCGACACGATGCAGGACCTGGGGCAGGAAGTGACGTCACAGCGTGATCTCTCGAGGACACGCTGTGTGTCTGTGCACTGCCAGAAGCTGGGTGGTAACGAAGAGAAGTGGATGATGCTGATTCGTCAGCATCATACACTTCCATTCACAACGCCCAGCTAGTAAAAGAAGTAAAAACGCCCCGATGTACACACACAATACACGCCCAGTTGTACTTAACTTTAAACACGCTCAGTTGTACTTAAGAAAGGCTCATTTGCATAAATATAAAAATGCTCATAACTTGCCCAAAAATGCTCGTTTTTGAAAAATAAAAACCGTTACTCTTATCTACATTGCAGCGCCGATCTGCTGCAATAGGAGATAGGGGTTGCAAAATCTGGTGACAGAGCCCCTTTAATAACATACCTCTGTTGTCCAAATGAATTTTTTGTATACATTAATACATCTGGATTTGCTCTTTTGGCCTGTATTTCTTCCAATAAATCCTGTTGACACATAGATGGCTGGTATTTGGAATATAATATGGGTGTTAATATCCTGATTATATATGCCAAGGTGACTGTATAGTGACATTCTCCTTTTTTCTTCTTTTTTAAGGACTACTTCATAATTGTTATTGGAATCACACGATCGGAAGAAGGAATCGTTGGACTCATATGTGACTGTTGCTCTTCTAGACTGCATTTATGTTGATAAAATTATATAATGAATGTAATTTTTTTGAATTTTCTATTGGTCATGTGGTGCAGCGGTACCGCATGAGTATGAATAATACCCTTGGATTAATCTGTCCATTTTTTCTATATTTTAAATCTGACTAATTCTGATCCTGTATGTGTATCCACTATGAGGTCGGTGGCATCTCGATTGGCAGCAGTGATGGCACTAATAAACTTGTAATAATAATAGTCATTAGAATATGACTCGCTCTGATAGAGTCAATTAGGTTTATTCGCCTCTTGGCTAGTACCCACTATAAAATCTCTTGGGGATGATATATCCGCTGGAGGTCTATGTGGTGACTGGAGACAAGTTACTCTCTTATGGATAATGAGAGATGTAATCTGTACCGGGATGTTGAATACCTTGTAAGTGCCTGAACGAAAATTGCCTAAATGACGTTGTTTGCGTAAATGCGAACGGACCGTTTTCCCTCTTGTTGGAATGACATGTTGGATCTTATAAATTTCCCTTTTGAGATAACTATCCTCTTTTATGTAACAAAAATAGGTTATGGTTAAACTATGGATTTACCTGGCTGGGATTGCGATATTCCCTCTTTAAAGATGGCGGTTTTGAATACCAAACAAGGGATGACGTCTCTATAGTTGAATCTCGCGAGACATACTTGAGGTTCTGCTGCTCCATGTTGCCCTGACGTTATTTGATTTGACGTTCAGTTTATCCAATCTATGCGCTCCCTGCGGGCATGGGCAGTATGGTGTGTTTAACGCCGGTTTGGTAGACTATGGACGATTACGTGCGTTACATATGAGTCTCATGATTACCTTTTTTCCGTTCATAGATCGGTGAGTGCCAGCTGATCTCATTTTTTAATCAATTACACTGTGTTGGTTTAATCAATCATAAAGATGAATTTGTATATGTTAGCCATGTTGCATCATCTGTTTGTATTATTGCATCATGTCATACCTCATGTTCACTATCTGAATTTTGTTTCACTTGTCACTTTATATTTATAATATTTATGTATTTTTATATTTTTGATTAATTATGTACTGATTTGTAACACTGATTGTCTGGGCTTTGCCCCCTATATATACACGTGTATGCTTTAACACACCTGACTTGAAAAAGCCTTCATAGAGAAGGTGAAACGTTGCAGTGGATGCTGGATGAATAAAGCAGAGTTTTTTTTGAGTGCTGCTTCTATCTCTCTTTTTTGGATAGAAGTGTATTTATATGTATACGATTATGATGATAAGATCAGATTATCTCTATAAATTGCAGAGATCATTGGTTGTATATGTATTTTTAACCAGTTTTGATATGTATGTAAATTGATATCAATTGAAATGTTTTGCGGCTATATAAACTTGTCAATTAGACACGTCACACACGCCCCAGAGGAAGCCGGAGGAGCGAAACCCAGGGTCGGGCAAGAGTGTTTGGTGCAGAAATATTAAAGATTTTTACTTACCTTGATGCTTTTATTGCTTGTTACTTCTGTGGGTATGTATTAAACCTGGCGTGGAGCAATCTTTTTTCAGAGGGTCTTGCACTATGTTCTCTTCCTTTTTCCATCTATTAGAGACATAAGATCCTTCTCCTACCAGGAGTTCTTTGAACGTCGAGAGATGATAGGAAGCTCGGTGGAACTACAAGGATAAGAATAACCATCCACACCCTCATTGGATTGCGGATTGTCCACTGCATTTTTCTGGGGGAGAGTGTCCATACTGAATGATATTGGACTGTTACCAGTGCCGTCTGAGCGGTAAACTTCACTGTACTTTATATATGTCATTTAGGGTATTTGTTGGATCATACCCAATTTAGTTTTGCCTGCTCCGGTCTGAGAGATATATTGTGGGTATTTAAGCCAGGAGAAACTACCATTATATTTGATGCTTCACTGCTGCCTGCAGACCCTCATTATTGTACCGCTCTCCAGGACCCTCCACCATCTTCACTGCTGCCTGCAGACCCTCATTATTGTACCGCTCTCCAGGACCCTCCACCATCTTCACTGCTGCCTGCAGACCCTCATTATTATACCCCTCTCCAGAACCCTCCACCATCTTCACTGCTACCTGCAGACCCTCATTATTGTACCGCTCTCCAGGACCCTCCACTATGCTTCACTGCTGCCTGCAGACTCTCATTATTGTACCGCTCTCCAGGACCCTCCACCATGCTTCACTTTTACCTGCAGACCCTCATTATTGTACCGCTCTCCAGGACCCTCCACCATCTTCACTGCTGCCTGCAGACCCTCATTATTATACCCCTCTCCAGGACCCTCCACCATGCTTCACTGCTGCCTGCAGACTCTCATTATTGTACCGCTCTCCAGGACCCCCCACCATGCTTCACTGCTACCTGCAGACCCTCATTATTGTACCGCTCTCCAGGACCCTCCACCATGCCTCACTGATGCCTGCAGACCCTCATTATTGTACCACTCTCCAGGACCCTTCACCATGCCTCACTGCTGCCTGCAGACTCTCATTAGTGTACCGCTCTCCAGGACCCTCCACCATGCTTCACTGCTGCCTGCAGACACTCATTATTGTACCGCTCTCCAGGACCCTCCACCATGCTTCACTGCTACCTGCTGCTGACATCTATGCGAGCATGCTTCCGTGGTGTACAGCAGAATAACTGCTGCTGAACTAAATATCGCTGGCATCCCGGCCAGAGTGACCAAGCTACAGACCCCTGATGATGAGTATTGAAACGCGTAGGGTCGGTTGTGAATAGGAATTTTTTAGCATAGGGAACACTAGCATTGTTTGTATACCTCAACACTAGGAGCTTCCGGTGCGGTTATCACGGACTCTAGTGTGAATTAGGGTCAAGACTATTGTTATGCCCATTTTTCAAATGCTGATTCCGTATTGATATTCTTGTTGAACACTGAGCTATAGGAGGTTCACAATTGAATTAGAACTCAGTGTTTACTATTTAATACGTTTTTATACACACGGTGGGGCTTTTTCACAGTGGTGATTGTACCCCTGTTTTTAGAGAGTTATAAATAAATGTTATATTTTACTCATATCACACCAGTGAATCCTTTAAAATTGTTATGTTGTGGGAGCACAATTGAATATATCTTTGAAATACAGTGAATTATACTGCTACCTGCAGACACTCATTATTGTACCGCTCTCCAGGACCCTCCACCATGCTTCACTGCTACCTGCAGACACTCATTATTGTACCGCTCTCCAGGACCCTCCACTATGCTTCACTGCTGCCTGCAGACACTCACTATTGAACCACTCTCCAGGACCCTCCACCATGCTTCACTGCTATCTGCAGACAATCATTATTGTACTGCTCTCCAGGACCCTCCACCATGCTTCACTGCTACCTGCAGACCCTCATTATTGTACCGCTCTCCAGGACCCTCCACTATGCTTCACTGCTACCTGCAGACCCTCAGTATTGTACCGCTCTCCAGGACCCTCCACAATGCTTCACTGTTGCCTGCACTCATTATTGTACCGCTCTCCAGGACCCTCCACCATGCTTCACTGCTACCTGCAGACCCTCAGTATTATACCGCTCTCCAGGACCCTCCACTATGCTTATCTATTGCCTGCACTCATTATTGTACCGCTCTCCATGACTCTCCACCATGCTTCACTGCTGCCTGCAGACACTCATTATTGTACCACTCTCCAGGACCCTCCACCATCTTCACTGCTGCCTGCAGACCCTCATTATTGTCCCGGTCTCCTGCTCTTCAGCGAACAGACTGCCTTCTGTTACAGCCAAGTATTTTAAGTTTTGAATCATCAGTCCAGAGCACCTGCTGCCATTTTTCTGCACCACAGTTGCTATGTTTTGGTGCACAGTTCAGTCGCTTGGCCTTGTTTCCACGTCAAAGGTATGGCATACTGTATCATTCTTCCATGAATACCACTTCTCGCCAGACTTTTCCAAACAGTAGATGGGTGTACCTCCTGGGTTCCATTGTTTTTTGCCAGTTCTGAGCTGATGGCACTGCTGGACATCTGATTTCAAAGGGACGTAAGCATGATGTGTCTTTGATCTGCTGCACTAAGTGTCCTTGGCCGACCACTGCATCTATGGTCCTCAACGTTGCCCGTTTCTTTGAGCTTCTTCAGCAGAGCTTGAACAGCACATCTTGAAACCCCAGTCTGATTTTAAATATTTGCCTAGGTGAGACCTTGCTAATGCAGTATAACTACCTTGTGTCTTGTTGCTGTGCTCAGTCTTGCCATGGTGGACCTGTGACATGACACTATCTTCCACAACCTCACCTTTGTAGCAAAATTTGGCTGTTCCTTAGTTTTAAGCCTTCTACACAGCAGTTTCTGTTACAGTTAATGACTGTGTTTCAACCTTTATATAAAAATGATGATCATTATTACATGTTTAGTATAATTGGTTATTCATACAGCTGAATAAAATCTTACAAAATTCATGACTTTGTGCAAGTGTATCTAGAAGAATTGATGCTGTTTTGAAGGTAAATCGTGGTCACACCAAATATTTAATTGATTTAGACTTCTCCTCTGTTCATTCACTTGGTATTTTGTTAATTGATAAAAAATAATAATAACACTTCTATTTTTTTTTTAATTCTTACTTTACAGTATTCTTCCACAACTGTCTAAAACTTTTACATATATATATATGAGATAGATAGAAAGAAAGATATACATATATGAGATAGATAGATAGATAGATAGATAGATAGATAGATAGATAGATAGATAGATAGATAGATAGATAGATAGATAGATAGATAGATAGATAGATAGATAGATAGAGAGAGAGAGAGAGAGAGAGAGAGAGAGAGAGAGATAGATAGATAGATAGATAGATAGATAGATAGATAGATAGATAGATAGATAGATAGATAGATATGAGGCATTCTTATGCCAATTTTAGCTTGATGCCTACTAGTAAAATGCCAAATCCTAGTGAACTGATAGGCCGCATTCTCAGATATTGTTCTATATATATTTTTGGGAAATGATTCAAAATGATCGGCTTCATCTCAATTTCGAGAACATTCTTTGAAATACTTAATGTCACTATGACAATGGTCTAGCTTTGACTTCTTGGAACACATATGGTGTTGGTGGAACGTTTGCTGATGGAAATGGTTGAGCAAATCCTGGAAATGTGGCAGCAGAACTTATGGAAACCGGAACACCATTTTGGATCACAAAGACCTACAACCAGAGACAACAGAGTACAGTAAAGCATGAGTCAAGTGCAGTAAACAAGTAACAGACATCTGCCACACATTTTGAGACCGGTATTGCTTTCCTTCTTGACGGATGACTTTCTGGAAGGCTTACTTTCGAAGCTCTGTGACAAAAAATTGGAGCAATGTCTACTACCGTGTCCCTGGTCCTTTTATCTATCTCTGTTGTATGTTCTTCTACTATCTTCTGCACTGGAAGACCTAATGCCGTTTTCAACCCTACCCAACTCACAATTGTGAGCTGAATCCAAACTGTCATGACTGTACTGGGTAGCTGGTCTTTTTGTACTTTTTTCCTGTGGCTTACATAGTTACATAGTTAGTACGGCTGAAAAAAGACACATGTCCATCAAGTTCCACCAAGGGACGGGAAAGGGGAAGTAAAAAATTTCTACACATAGGAGCTAATATTCTTTTGTTCTAGGAAATGATCTTTGCCTTTTTGCAGCATCTACTGTCCCTGCTGTGACGGCTCCTGCGGTGACTATTCCATAGATTCACAGTTCTCACAGTAAAGAAGACTTGTCGCCTCCGCAGGTTGAACCTTTTTTTTTCCAGACGGAGGGAGCGCCCCTTGTATTTTGAGGGGGTTTTACATGGAACAGGATTTCACCATATTTTTTGTATGTGCCATTAATATATTTATATAAATGAATCATGTCCCCCCTTAGTCGTCTTTTTTCAAGGCTAAATAGGTTTAGTTCTTTTAATCTTTCCTCATAACTTAGATTCTCCGCGCCCCTTATTAGCTTCGTTGCTCTTCTTTGTATTTTTCCTCCTTTCTATGAACTGTCGCCCAGAACTGAACTGAAAGCAATCCTTTTGCTTCTGATCTGGTCTGGTATGGTCGTTACATTGATGATATGATCATTATCTGGTCCTCAGATGTGGCGACCATACCAGACTTCATCAACTACATAAATAATAATCCATTTGGTTTGACATTCACCTATGCTTATGATTGTCAAAAAATTACGTTCCTGGATCTCACTCTAAGTGGTATTTCCAGCCTAGAGACTGTTCAGACTGGCACCTATCGCAAGCCTACTGCTGGTAATGCAATTTTGCATGGCAAGTCCTGCCGCCCGGAGCACACCATCAAGGGTGTTCCGGTTGGAGAAATTTTACGAGCTAAAAGAAACTGCTCGTCTGAACAGGTGTATAAGGAAGAAACAAATAAAATTTGTAATTGTTTAAAAAAATCGAGGTTATCCTCAATGGATTCTGGATAGGGCTATTAATTTGGGTGAGGACAGAAAACTTTGTGATTTACTGCAAATAAAGCATACACATAAAAAGAACAAAAATGTATCTCTTGCGTTTGTTACATCGTACAGCAAAGAATATCATACGATATGATCTATAGTGTCCAAATATTTATCAGTCCTCTTTCAAGATGAGGGCTTACGCCAGATATTAGAGCCAGGTTGTACATTTTCCTCTCGGAGAGCGCCTACTTTGGGTTCTATGCTTTCACCTAGTTTAGCGCAATTTTCATCCAAACAGAATTCATGGCTGTCGTCAAAAGGTTTTTATCCTTGTGAAGCAAATATATGTATGTGTTGCAATTATGCACACCAAACTAAAGAAGTTATCTCAGCCATTGATGGATCTATACATAAAATTAAACAGTTCATCAATTGCAACACACGACATGTAGTCTACCAAATAAATTGTACTCTTTGTAATTTATCTTATGTTGGGTGCACTAGTCGCTCCCTTAAGGTTAGAATTAGAGAACATCTCAATGGAGCCTCTAATCCTGGAGTTAGAAATCCTTCCAATGCATCCAAACATTTTAGTCTTATGCACCAAGGCGATACCAGTAATTTTGCTTTTTCAGGAATTGAAAGAGTTAATAGACCAGTGCGAGGTGGTGATCATAGGAGAGCACTTTTGAATCGTGAGGGTTACTGGATTCTCATGTTGAACACTATAGTCCCCAATGGTTTAAATGTGAGAAATGATCTTATTCTGAACTACCAATATTTTATATATTTTGCACATTTTGTATTTTTGTATTTTTGTGTTTGGCTTGAGATTTTATAGTTGCATTTTATACAATTTTGTATGTTTCACATGTCATCCACTTCTGTGATAAAGCATACACCTGATCAAAGTGGGTGTTTTTTGTCTTGGCTGCTATTTTAGCCAGACATTCTCATTCCTTCCCCTATCTATCAGTAATGGCTCTTGAGAGCAAGAAACGCGTCAGAGGGAACGTATGTTTTATGTTTCTTGTCCACTGTTTGCTGTTCAGTCTTCCGCTGGCTATCTATTTTAACCAATAAAGAGGATTTTTTCATGATCCACAAGGAGTGCTGAACCTTTTCCTTCTGGATATTCTAGATGAGGCCTCACTAATGCTTTGTAAAGTGGTAATATTACATCCCTGTCCCGCGAGTCCAGGCCTCTTATAATACATGACAATATCCTGCTGGCCTTTGAAGCAGATGATTGACATTGTATGCTGTTATTTAGTTTATGACTTACAAGTACACCCAGATCCTTCTGAACAAGTGACTCCTCCAGTGTAGCGCCCCCTAGGACATATGATGCTGCAGATTATTACACCCAGATCCTTCTCAACAAGTGACTCCCCCAGTGTAGCTCCCCCTAGGACATATGATGCTGCAGATTATTACACCCAGTTCCTTCTCATCAAGTGACTCCCCCAGTGTTTCTCCCCCTAGGACATATGATGCCTGCAGATTATTACACCCAGATCCTTCTCAACAAGTGACTCCTCCAGTGTAGCTCCCCCTAGGACATATGATGCTGCAGATTATTACACCCAGATCGTTCTCAACAAGTGACTCCCCCAGTGTTGCTCCCCCTAGGACATATGATGCTGCAGATTATTACACCCAGATTCTTCTCTACAAGTGACTCCCCCAGTGTAGCTCCCCTAGGACATATGATGCTGCAGATTATTACACCCAGATCCTTCTCTACAAGTGACTCCCCCAGTGTAGGAATCATTGACCACAACTCTCTGGATACGGTCCTTGAGCCAATTCTCAATCCAATTACAAACTATACTTTCTAAACCTATAGTCCTTAATTTACCCATTAGACGTCTATGAGGGACAGTGTCAAATGCCTTTGCAAAGTCTAAAAACACTATATCCACAGCGGCCCCTCTGTCTAGGCTTCTGCTCACCTCTTCATAAAAACACTATATCCACAGCGGCCCCTCTGTCTAGGCTTCTGCTCACCTCTTCATAAAAACACTATATCCACAGCGGCCCCTCTGTCTAGGCTTCTGCTCACCTCTTCATAAAAAAAAAATCAGGTTGGTGTGACAGCTTCTGTCCTTAGTAAAACCTTGCTGGCTGTCACTTATAATACTATTTTTTGTCACATAATCCTGCATATAGTCCCTCAATAGCCCCTCAAACATTTTCCCCACGATGGATGTTAAGCTTACTGGTCTATAATTACCGGGGAAGATCTAGAACCCTTTTTTAAAATAGGCACCACATTTGCCCTGCGCCAGTCCCTTGGCACTATACCAGTTACTAGAAAATCTCTAAATATTATGAAGAGGGGGACAGAAATAACTGAACTAGGCTCCTTAAGAACTCTAGGGTGTAACCCATCTGGTCCCGGGGCCTTGTGTACATTTATTTAATTTAGCTTGCACCATATCTACATTCATCCAATTCAGTATATCAACTGATATATTAAAAGCACTGGCACCGGCTACATCAGCTGCTCTCTCGTCTGTTGTATATACAGAGCGGAAGAACCCATTTAGTAACTCTGCCTTCTCTTGATCCCCTGTGACCAACTCCCCATTACCACTATCTAGGGGTCCTACATGTTCAGACCATGGCTTCTTTGCATTTACAGTACATACATGAAGAATTTTTTGGGAATTGTTTTACTATCCTTGGCCACCTGCCTTTCATTTTCTATTTTTGCTGATTATATTACATTTTTACAGATTTATTAAGTTCTTTATATTTTACAAAGGCTACAGCTGTACCCTCAGATTTGTATTTTTCAAATGCCCTGTTTTTGTCATGTATTGCCCTTTTTACAGAAGGTGTAAGCCATGTGGGGCTTAATTTTAGTCGTTTATACTTGTTACCTATAGGAATAAATTTTGCACTATAATTACCCAAAGTAAATTTGAAAATCTCCCATTTATCATTTGTCCCATTATTTGACATTAGTTCTTCCCAGTCTATATCCTGAATTGCACCCCTCATCCTGGGAAAATTGGCCTTCTTAAAATTAAGTGTTTTTGCCCTCCCAGCCTGTGTTTGTTTTTTACAGTATAGGTAAAATGTAACTATATAATGATCACTGTTACCGAGGTTTTCACGAACATTGACGTTCCCAACAAACTCTGCATTATTGGAAATGACCAGAACCAACAGTGCTTCACCTCTAGTCGGGTCTTCCACAAACTGGCCTATAACATTATCCTGCAACAGGTTGAGGAAATGTCTCCCCTTTGCAGTTGAAGCTGAACCATGACACCAATTAATATCCCGGTAATTAAAATCTCCCATTATCACTACTGTACCCGCCTGTGCAGCGCGCTCCATCTGTTTATATAGCTGAACTTCCATCTCCTCAGTTATATTGGGGGGGTCTATAGATTACACCAAAAGTAATTTTTTCAGTGTTTACCTCCCTTTCTAGTTCCACCCACAAAGTTTCAACCTCCTCACAATCTTCACCCTCTAATGTCTCATTCACACTCACCTTCATATCACTTCTCACATACAGACATACACCACCGTCTTCATATCACTTCTCACATACAGACACACACCACCACCTTCATATCACTTCTCACATACAGACATACACCACCGCCTTCACATCACTTCTCACATACTGTATCGTCCGTGGCTGCGGGCTGTCAGCTCCAACCTTCCCCTGACAGCCGCAGCCACAAGTCGGCAAGCGCTGGCCCTAGCCTCCTCCTCAGGAGACGCCAGCGCTCGCATCCACTCACTTCTGCCGGATCCCGCGAAACCCACGCGTTTCTTTGCCACTTCTTAATCGCTATGACGGAGATGCAAGTACCTGTCGTGGTTTTCTTAATCAATGCCAGATCCACTTCAGCTTGTATGCTAGGACATTTTCGTCTGATGGTGCCAGGGTCGCTTTCATCATTTCACTCCTCATCGGAAAGGCTCTTGCATGGGCGAACCCTATCTGGGAGAGACAAGGACCAGAGACTCGTGACTTCCCTGCCTTCCTCCGGACTTTTCCCATGGTGTTTGAGGAGAGGATCTTCAGTGGGGTCCAGAGTGTCAAGGTTGTTGCCTGGTGTGGATTAGTTCGGCTCAGCCTTCGCTGCCTCGGTCATTGGCAGGATTGTCGGGTAATTATGCTGCCTTCTCGGACGTCTTCAGCAAGAGGGAGGCGGAGACATTGCCTCCACATCGGGCATATGACTGCCCTATTGAACTGATACCTGGTACATCCCTTCCCCGTGGTAGGCTATATCCTCTCTCCTTGCCAGAGACTCTGTCCATGTCCTATGTAAAAGAGAACTTAGAAAGGGGCTTCATACGAAAGTCTTCCTCCCCAGCAGGGGCCGGGTTCTTCTTCGTCAAAAAGAAAGATAGTTCTCTTCATCCTTGCATCGACTACCGTGGTCTTAACCAGATCACGGTGAAGAATAAATATCCGTTGCCACTGATCTCCGAACTATTTGATCGTATACGTGGTGCAAAGATTTTTTCTAAACTAGACCTGCGTGGGGCTTACAACCTAATCCGGATTCACCAGGGCGATGAATAGAAGACTGCATTTAACACCCGTGATGGACACTATGAGTATCTAGTAATGCCCTTCGGCCTGTGTAATGCTCCCGCGGTCTTCCAGGAGTTTGTGAATGACATTTTCCGTGACCTCCACTATGTTTGTGTTGTAGTCTACCTTGATGACATCTTGATTTTTTCTCCAGATCCTATGATGCACCAGAGACATGTCCGTCAGGTTCTGCTGCAGTTAAGGGAGAATCATGTATACACCAAGTTGGAGAAGTGCTCTACCCTTCCTGGGCTACATCATCTCGAATCGAAGTCTCGAGATGGACCCTAAGAAGGTAAAGTCTGTCCTGGAGTGGCCACGTCCTCAAGGCTTGAGGACCATACAGCGCTTTCTGGGATTTGCTAACTTTTACAGGCAGTTTATTCCGAACTTCTCCCATCTCTAACCTTACTAAGAAGGGTATGAACGCCAAGGTGTGGACTCCCGAGGCAGAGTCCGCATTCAATAGCCTGAAGAGTTCCTTCACGTCAGCCTCTATCCTCCATCATCCGGATGTCTCTCTGCAGTTCTCGTTGGAGGTGGACGCATCTGTCTGTCTGGGTGGTGGTGGACCGATTTTCGAAGATGGCCCACTTCGTTCCTCTGACCGGTCTTCCTTCTGCTCCTCAGTTGGCCAAGTTATTAATCCAACACATCTTCCGCCTGCACGGCTTGCCGCAGCATATTGTGTCTGATTGGGGGGTTCAGTTTACCTCAAGGTTCTGGAGAGCCCTCTGCGGACTTCTTGGCGTGAAGTTGGACTTTTCTTCTGCCTACCATCCTCAGTCTAATGGTCAGGTCATGAGGATCAACCAGATTTTGAAGAACTACCTACGCCACTTCATCTCCAAACAGCATGATGACTGGGTGCAGCTGCTCCCATGGGTGGAGTTCTCCTACAATAATCACACCAGTGAGTCTACTAGGAATACACCGTTCTGCATTGTCTACGGCCAGCACCCACGAATTCCTCTTCCGGTGCCTGATACTTCTGAAGTACCTGCAGCTGACTCCACGTTTAGAGACTTTTTGCAAATCTGGCAGCAGACACGATCCTCCATCCTAATGGCAGTGGACCGCATGAAACGGAAGGCTAACACAAGGAGAAGAGAGCCTCCTCGGTTTCTTCCTGGCACTAAGGTCTGGGTGTCGTCTAGGAATATCCGACTGAGGGTGCCATCATGTAAATTTGCCAATAGGCTCCTCGGACCATTCGAAGTTCTGCAACAGATCAACCCTGTCGCCTACAAGCTTCGGCTGCCTCCTACCCTCAGGATTCCCAAATCCTTCCATGTCTCCCTCCTGAAACCAGTGATCCTGAACCGATATTCCAAGACTCCCAGCCCGGCGGTTTCCTCCAACAGCCCTTTGGACATCTTTGAGGTCAAGGAGTTCTTGGACACCAATAGAGTGAGAGGAAAGGCTTTTTATTTGGTGGATTGGAGGGGGTTCAGCCCTGAAGAGAGGTCCTGGGAGCCAGATGAGAACCTACTCTTCTGAAGAATTTTCTCTCTCGCACTGGTCCGAAGAAGAGGGGGCGTAAGAGGGGGGATACTGTAATGTCCGTGGCTCGCGTCCACTCACCTCTGCCGGATCCCTTAGGGTGCGCGCGCACGCTCATGCCCGCTCTTAAAGGGGCAGCGTGCGCACCGGACCGGATGGACAAACTTTGACCCGTGAGTACCCTGGACTATGGGAGAGGTCCAGCCCCCTAGTTCTAGGCCTGAGCATTGTTGTGTATCCCTGAGGCTGGGTTCACACGACCTATTTTCAGGCGTAAACGAGGCGTATTATGCCTCGATTTACACCTGAAAATAGGGCTACAATACATCGGCAAACATCTGCCCATTCATTTGAATGGGTTTGCCGACGTACTGTGCAGACAACCTGTCATTTACGCGTCGTCGTTTGACAGCTGTCAAACGACGACGCGTAAAATTACTGCCTCATCAAAAGAAGTGCAGGACACTTCTTTCAGACGTAATTTGAGCCGTTCTTCATTGAACTCAATGAAGCACAGCTCAAAATTTACGGCTGTCAGAGAAGCCTCGCAAAATGGCAGGAGGAGCATTTACGTCTAAAACGAGGCAGCTGTTTTCTCCTGAAAACAGTCTGTCATTTCAGACGTAAAAGCCTGCTACCGTGTGAACATACCCTTAGTCTGTCTATGCAAATGGTTCCCTAGTGTTTTCTACTCCCAGTGTTCCTGTTCCCATTCCTGTACCTGTATCCCGATCTAGTGCCGTGCTTCCTACTGTCGTGCTGTGCTGGATACCACGCTTGCCTGCTTCTCCACGCCTGATGTCCACCCGCTGCCTAGTTCCTGCCAAGCTACTGTCCGTGCTGCCACAGGTACCCTATATACCATAGACTGTGACCTGCATCCTTTTGGCCAGCAACCCAACCGCCAAGGCGGTACAGCCCAGTGGGTCCACAGACCCTTCGTGACACATACATACATATACCACCACCTTCATATCACTTCTCACATACAGACATACACCACCACCTTCATATCACTTCTCACATACAGACATACACCACCACCTTCAATTCACTTCTCACATACAGACATACACCACCACCTTCATATCACTTCTCACATACGGACATACACCACCACCTTCATATCACTTCTCACATACAGACATACACCATCGCCTTCATATCACTTCTCACATACGGACATACACCACCACCTTCATATCACTTCTCACATACAGTCATACACCACTGCCTTCATGTGATGGTGCATTATGTGTGGTTTATTGTGAGTCCTCAGTAGAGAGGGATGACTCTCTAATCAAGTACCACAGGTCGTGTCTCCAGCCTATGGACAATTAGACGAGTCAGAGGTGAAGTCCACAAGACATAAAGTGTTGTTATTGTCCAGTCCCAACAGGGGGTCATCAGGAGGCACCACAGTTATATTCAGCTCAGGTGCAGACCAGCAAACAAAGGTGATCCAATTATCTCCCCCATTGTGTCCTCATCCCGGCTGTGGCAATACACATGATAGCAGAAAGGACCACAACTCACCTACAGACAGTGTATGACTACAAACTAAAGTCATTATAATGATGGTGACTAATTACCGAAAAATATGTTCCTCCCCCTGAGGGGTATGTAAGGGCTTGTCCTGGGGAGGATGAAGAGATCTCCTGGATGTAGACTTTACTGAGAACTGAAGCTGAGGCCAGCGCTCTGAAGATGTTCCTGGGATTACCTTGTTTTGTGGACTGTGTGTTGTTCCTGCATTGAACGCGACTTGTTCTGTCAGCATTGGATACAATAAACCCTGTTGGAGTTTCCCTGTCGTCACTGGCTCTTTTGATCGTGTATTAACGTAATGAACCCCATGACAACTGGTATCAGAAGTGGGATCAACAGAGTACAGGAGAGATGGACAGAGGTCTGCACACTAGGATGTCTATCGTGAGGAGAGCAATTGTGTTTTACCAGGAGGCAATGGACTGTCTCGGACCAAAGTTTACAGAAGACATTGAATGCTGGGCTTGGGATAAGGCTATGACTATGGCAAGGAAAGAACAAGTCTGTGTGCGAGCTCGGGAGTTGTACCCGGAGACCATGGATGATCTGGGATGTTTGGCCTCCAAGGATGATAAGTTCTGGGACTGGGACTGGAATTGGTGTCTGGCAACAGCGGAGCGAGAGGTGCCGCAAACATGGTGTGTACGGCCAGCACAGTGTTATAAGGAATGTGCTGCTGCTCCAGGCTCTGATCGCTACAGATCTCCAGAGAAAACTACAGAGTGTCCTGAGGTGAGTGATGTGCAGTCTGTGGGCAGCTTATACCATAAGACATGGGAGCACCAATAAGAAGGAAAAGATTCTGAACTTAATTCAGGACCAGAAGGAATGCATACAGAGGATGTCTATATATCTACAGAAATAAATCCTGTGGATGATGAAGATACAGGAGATATAAGTAGCGCTGGTGTGGATGATGAAGACACACGAGATGTAACTAGCCCTAGCCCTCCTGAAACCTTTAGCACTAAGATCACCAGTGCCAGTTCTGAAAGTCCAACTGAGGTTAAATCACACAAAACAGACCCACTAGTGAGTAATGATGTTTGTGCTTCTCCTGGCGATGTGTTTCCATCGTCCCCTTCACCCCAGGATTTCCAAGAGGTTGAGGAACCAAACTGTATTGTTACCTTGAGGTCTGATTTGTCTTTGTCCAATGATGTTGTGGATGTTACAGTCAGTATGGACTCTCCAGGCGCACAGTCTTCCAACATGGATGAGGATGGCACTGGAGTGCCAGCAAGTTCTAAGGTGGAAGAAGGAGCGTTGGAGGAGCAGGTCTGCGAAGGGCAACAAGACACTGGTCCCAACAGCATTGGTGACCTTTATGATGGTGAGACTTCAGACCCTTTTCAAATATGGCCATGGCCCTTGTTTTCTCAAACCGATTGGACTGCTATCTCCCCATCTTTTGAGACCAAGCTCTCAGGAGTCGCTACAGTTCTGAACAGTGACTGTGTTTTCTGGTGTGATCTTTGCCTGGGTGGTGGGTCGGATAGTGGGCCAGCATTACCCAATGTGTTGTGGTGGGATGCAGTGGGGAGGAGGATGTCTGGATGGTCCATGTAGAGTCTGCGGAGACCTGTAAACTGGATAAAAGGTACCAAGAAACCTCCAGATCCCAGAGACTCCATTTCACGGGCTGGTCTGTCCTGGAGGCCACCGGATCAGCTCTTCCAAAATGAACAGATGACGTGGAACTTTTGTGGAAGTGTCTTGAACTTTGTGGTTGTGTTTCCAGACATTGCTCTTAGCCCCGGATGTACATGTGGACTGTTCTTATTGAATTGTAATATGTGGCTTATGAGTGAGGTTGCCAGCGGCCTGTGTAGGCCACATGGCCAGCTCACTTATTATATGAGGGGAGAGGTTGTGATGGTGCATTATGTGTGGTTTATTGTGAGTCCTCAGCAGAGAGGGATGACTCTCTAATCAAGTACCACAGGTCGTGTCTCCAGCCTATGGACAATTAGATGAGTCAGAGGTGACGTTCACAAGACATAAAGTGTTGTCATTGTCCAGTCCCCAGAGGGGGTCATCAGGAGGCACCACAGTTATATTCAGCTCAGGTGCAGACCAGCAAACAAAGGTAATCCAATTATCTCCCCCATTGTGTCCTCATCCCAGCTGTGGCAATACACATGATAGCACAAAGGACCACAACTCACCTACAGACAGTGTATGACTACAAACTAAAGTCATTATAATGATGGTGACTAATAACTGAAAAAGATGTTCCTCCCCCAGAGGGGTATGTAAGGGCTTGTCCTGGGGAGGATGAAGAGATCTCCTGGATGTAGACTTTACTGAGAACTGAAGCTGAGGGCAGCGCTCTGAAGATGTTCCTGGGATTACCTTATTTTTTGGACTGTGTGTTGTTCCTGCATTGAACGCGACTTGTTCTTTCAGCATTGGATACAATAAACCCTGTTGGAGTTGCCCTGTCGTCACTGGCTCTGTTGATCGTGTATTAACGTAATTAAACCCCATGACACTTCATATCACTTCTCACATATAGACATACACCACCACCTTCATATCACTTCTCACATACAGACATACACCACCACCTTCAATTCACTTCTCACATACAGACATACACCACCACCTTCATATCACTTCTCACATACGGACATACACCACCACCTTCATATCACTTCTCACATACAGACATACACCATCGCCTTCATATCACTTCTCACATACGGACATACACCACCACCTTCATATCACTTCTCACATACGGACATACATCACCTTCATATCACTTCTCACATAGACATACACCACCGCCTTCATATCACTTCTCACATACGGACATACATCACCTTCATATCACTTCTTACATACAGACATACACCATCACCTTCATATTACTTCTCACATACAGACATACACCACCACCTTCATATCACTTCTCACATACAGACATGATTATTTGGGCATTTTTATTTACACTGCTGTTTTGTAACAAAAGGATCTCCTTATCTTGTTGCCTGGTCCTCTCCCCACAGTCTATTTCTCCCCCCACCAATAAAGTCTGACCACTCTCTAACCTAACTACCCCTTTATTTTCTACATTGACTTCCCTCCTCAGCCCTAGTTTAAATAATCCCCCCCAGCACAGCGGACCGCCTTCCATTTAGGTGCAAATCATCTGCAGAATACAGTTTGTACCCCAATGAAAAGTCAGCGATTAGACCTTATTGATGATATGTCTTGTGTGTACAATGACAACAAAGATTACGATGGTCTTTAACCCTTTAGTGACCGGCCTATTTTAGACCTTAATGACCAAGCAATTTTTTTTATGTTTTTCCATCGTCTCATTTATAGAGCTATAACTTCTTTATTTTTGCGTTGCCACAGCTGTCTTAAGGTCTTGTTTTTTGCAGGACAAGTTGTAATTTTTATTAGCCCCATTTTGGGGTACATAGAATTTATTGATGAACTTTTATAATTTTTTTTGGGGGGAATAGAAAAAAAACTGCAATTTCGCCACCATTTTTTGCGTCCTAAATCTACGCCGTTTACTGTGCGGTATAAATAACACAATAACTTTATTCAGTGGGTTGTTGCGTTTGCAGCGATACTAAATTTGTAAAGATTTTGTATGTTTTACTACTTTTACACAGTGAAAACACTTTGTTTTCAAAATTATGTGTTTTTGTGTCTCCATATTTGAAGAGCCGTAACTTTTTTATTTTTCCGCCGATGCAGCTGTATGAGGGCTTTTTTTTTGTGGGACGACTTGCAGTTTTTATTGGTAACAGTTTGGAGTAGATGCAACTTTTTGATCACTTTTTATCACATTTTGTTTTAAGGCTGGATTCAAAGAAATCAGCAATTTTTGCATTCTTTTTTATTATTTATTTTTTTTACGACGTTCACCATGCGGGTTAAATGATGTAACAAGTTTATAGTTGGGGTCATTACAGACGCGGCGATACCAAATATGTGTAACTTTTTTACTTTATTTTGTTTTTAAATAATAAAGCAGTTTGTAGGCCAAGGATAGTAAAACAAATCCCAAAAAATTATTCGAATATATAAATGCTAAAAAGCCAAGGTCTGAACATGTAGGACCCCTAGATAGTGGTAATGGGGAGTTGGTCACAGGGGATCAAGAGAAGGCAGAGTTACTAAATGGGTTCTTCAGCTCTATATACAACACAAGAAAGAGCAGCTGATGTAGCCGCTGCCAGTGCTCTTAATATATCAGTTGATATACTGAATTGGATGAATATAGATATGGTGCAAGCTAAATTAAATTAAATAAATGTACACAAGGCCCCGGGACCAGATGGGTTACACCCTAGAATTCTTAAAGAGCTTAGTTCAGTTATTTCTGTCCCCCTTTTCATAATATTCAGAGAATCTCTAGTGACTGGTATAGTGCCAAGGGACTGGCGCAGGACAAATGTGGTGCCTATTTTCAAAAAGGGCTCTAGGTCTTCCCCGGGTAATTATAGACCAGTAAGCTTAACATCCATCATGAGGAAAATGTTTGAGAGGCTATTGAGGGAATATATACAGAATTATGTGACAAAAAATAGTATTATAAGTGACAGTCAGCACGGTTTTACTAAGGACAGAAGTTGTCAAACTAACCTGATCTGCTTTTATAAAGAGGTGAGCAGAAGCCTAGACAGAGGGGCCGCTGTGGATATAGTGTTTATATGAGAGGTGAGGAGAAGCCTAGACAGAGGGATTGCTGTGGATATAGTGTTTATATGAGAGGTTAGGAGAAGCCTAGACAGAGGGGCCGCTGTGGATATAGTGTTTATATGAAGAGGTGAGCAGAAGCCTGGACAGAGGGGCCGCTGTGGATATAGTGTTTATATGAGAGGTGAGCAGATGCCTAGACAGAGGGTCCACTGTGGATATAGTGTTTATATGAGAGATAAGCAGAAGCCTAGACAGAGGAGCCGCTGTGGATATAGTGTTTATATGAGGGGTGAGCAGAAGCCTAGACAGAGGGGCCGCTGTGGATATAGTGTTTATATGAGAGGTTAGGAGAAGCCTAGACAGAGGGGCCGCTGTGGATATAGTGTTTATATGAAGAGGTGAGCAGAAGCCTAGACAGAGGGGCCGCTGTGGATATAGTGTTTATATGAGAGGTGAGCAGATGCCTAGACAGAGGGTCCACTGTGGATATAGTGTTTATATGAGAGATAAGCAGAAGCCTAGACAGAGGAGCCGCTGTGGATATAGTGTTTATATGAGGGGTGAGCAGAAGCCTAGACAGAGGGGCCGCTGTGGATATAGTGTTTATATGAGAGGTGAGCAGAAACCTAGACAGAGGGGCCGCTGTGGATATAGTGTTTTTAGACTTTGCAAATGCATTTGACACTGTCCCTCATAGACATCTAATGGGTAAATTAAATGCGTCAGGAGAAAAAAAGGTTCAACCTGCAGAGGCGACAAGTCTTCTTTACTGTGAGAACTGTGAATCTCTGTAATTCTCACCGCAGGAGCCGTCACAGCAGGGACAGTAGATGGCTTCAAAAAAGGGTTAGATAATTTCCTAGAAAAAAAAGTATTAGCTCCTATGTGTAGAAATTTTTCCCTTCCTTTTTCCCGTCCCTTGGTTGAACTTGATGGACATGTGTCTTTTTTCAGCCGTACTAACTATGTAACTATGTAACTGTGTATGGGTGGGTTTTTCACTTTTTATTAAACTTTTTTATTATTTTTTTACTAGTCCCACTTTGGGACTTCACTATGCGATCCTCCAATCGCATTTATAATACACTGCAATACTTCTGTATATAGCGTATTACTGCCTGTCCGTGTATTATGCCTCTGGCATACACTACAGGCAGACCTGGGGGCCTTTATTAGGACCCCGGTTGCCATCGGAGACACAGACACTCGGTGATCTTATCGCTGGCTGCCGGTGGGATGAGAGGGAGCTCCCTCCCTCCCTCTACAAAACCACTCAGATCCTGCGCCCGCTATTGAGCGCCGCATCTGACGGGTTAAACGGGTGAGATCGATACTGATATCGATCTCACCCGTTAGATCAGGGATGCCCCCTGCTCTCATATACCTCTGGCAGCTGAGTTCAAATATCTTTGAGGGTTTTTAATGAAAGACCTGCTTGGTATCTATATATCAGAATTATATTTGTCTGGATCATAGATAAAAAGATATTTCTTCTACTTAGTGGAACAATCGTGAGTATTATTTTTGATGAATATATTCATGCAGAAATCGTTCTGTTCTGTGATCGAAGCCGAAGGAATTTCCAAATTGTGGTGAAGTTTTTGGTGCATAATCTCCGCTGTGGAAAAACGACTAGAAAAAAAACGTAATACCCCATTCTTCATTGTCATAACGACGCATTCCCCTCTTCTGAGTGCAACCCGGCCTCCTGGGATGATGCTGCAGTCCATGTGACCACTGCAGCCTTTGATTGACTGCAGCAGTCTCATGGGATGAAAAGTCATCCCAAAAGGCCGGACTGCACTCAGAAGAGAGGAATGTGTCCCTGTGACAATGCCCACGGGGTAAGTATTAACTTTTTTATTAATTTTATACCCCCAAAAAAATTGTGTTTTTTCTGATTTGCGATTGTTGTGGCGGAAACACAGTATTTCCGCCACAAACATTGCAACATTTGTGTATTTGTTGCGGGTTTTACCTCCCATTGAATTCAATAGCAACAGAACAGCAGAGATTCCGCAATAACTTGGATAATGGATAACAAGATTGGAGGTTTTCGTCAATGCACAGTTGGCCATATGTATTCCGGCCTGGAGCAGGAGTTCCAGGGTGAATACCTCTGTGGCAGATGTCAGCATGTTGCCCTCCTGGAAGCTCACACTAGAGATCTGGAGGAGCTGAATGCAACATTGAGGGCGATAGACAATCTTGCTGATCACTGAGCACGCACTTAGTGGGGTAGATCTGGATGGGGGGGGACTGGTTTAGGAGGACCAGGCAATTAGCTTGGTTAGTAAAAATGGGGGGAAAAAAGGGTTCCCTGAAAAGGAAGGTCAACCCCGTTTCTGTTATTCAAAGCAAAATTGCCAAGTTGGGTGATGATGCGAGGGTGTCGGTCTCAAAAATGGCCGGTCTAGTGTATCCTGATCTCCCTGGGAGAACAGCCCAGCTAGTAGTCAGGGGGATGGTAATGCTGGTAAGGAAAAACAGTTAATGGTTAAAGGGGATTCTATGATCAGGAAGACAGATAGAATAATTTATCGTCAAGACCACCTCAACCGAATGGTTTGCTGTCTCTTTACTGTCTGGACTGTGGAACAGGATAAGAAGATCAATTTGTTACAAAACAACACTAAAGATAAATGTGTCCAAAAATGTAAAAAAAAATCACATTCCTAAAACGGAATGTAAAAAATTGGAAGGAAATTTAAAGGGGTCTTCATATTAAGAACATTTATGACTTACCCACAGGATAGGTGATAAAGTTAGATCCTCACTGATCCCGACCCTTCCCGTCCCACCTCCCTGTGCACAATAAGAGGGATTTTAAATGGAGTGGCGGTCGCGTATGTGCCCTGCCGCTCCATGTAATGTCCATGGGGCTGACGGAAACAGCCGTATGTTGGATTCAGAAACTCCAGTGATCAGGAGACCTGGAGAGAAGCTCAACAAGTCATACATTGTGGTTTCATATGCCGGCCATTCAAACGATGGCCAACCCTGTAATACCTTGAAGGACTGGGTCCAATAGAGGAAAAGTCTACCTTTCTTGGCTACTCTCCACTCAGTCTATCTTGGTTTGATCTTCTGTAAGTAGACCACATTGTTGAAGAAGACCTGTTATTCCTGAGGTTTTCCTAATTTAATAGGAAATATTCCCTATACCTGAGGGACTATGCAATGGTCTTCATAAAGCAATGTAACCACCTTAGATAATATTTCTATTACAACTGCATTTTATTATGTAATTTTTATATATACGTTGACCTCAAGCCAAGAATATCACCTACAACAGCAGAGGAAAGAATTAATGGCGGAATTCCTAGACTATCCACTGGCCTGGCATGCAGATTTCAGATTGAGCTACATATGAAGGCTAATGGTAATCTAATTTTGGTTTACTCTTCAAGGACCAAGCATGTTTGGAAAAAAAACACCTCCTAGTGAAAGGAGTAGCACTGTGAGGAAAAGAGGTCGAACAGGATAGTATGGAGACATTTTTCGATTTTGCCATCTTTTTAAAAAACATTTGGAATAGGGTTGGGATGTGGCAACCTTGTGTGATGATAAAATACAGTTGTTTTTTTTCAAGAAATCAGACTACAAGTGTTATGAATATCTTTGTTAAATTTACATATCCACTACTGTAAGTATACAAGTATGGTAGTAGGAAAGCGTGGTTGTGATTTTTTGTAGGTCATCCCTTTTACTACAGAAACTGGCCAGGCAATTCGATTATAGTTACGGTTCTGGCTTTAGAGACCCCTGGTGATCGCTGAGATCACCAAGAGAAGCTATGGCTGGCCACATATTTCCCCCTGTAGCGGCCGCTGCTGGGGACATGTGGAATTACATGTCAACCATAATAGCAGCTCCCTGCTCTGGCTCATAGGCAGGAACGGTCTTAATAGGACTATAGGACTCTTTCTTATAAATGACCAGTTTATTAGTACGGAAGGTTTTGTCAATTCCTATCGGATATTCACGACTGTACATTTTATTCAGTGGACTCTCTGTACTCTTACCTGAGGAGTATTTGAAGATTCATTTGATAGAGAACGACATCCAAAAATGGAGATGGACAGGGACACACAGAATATCAACAAATTGATCACAACTAAGATAGCCAGCAATGTATATGCTCCGTTCTGCAAACAAAACCAAAATGAGTCAGTGCCTAAGAGAGATAATTATCAAGGACTTCAGGAGAAAAATGCTGTAATATAACAGACGACATTGGAATTGATGTCTTTATTATATATCATACTGACTGTACATGACTGTATACATGTCTATACCCTACCACAATATCTGTATTATTTTATATTATGTTCATTTATTCACATTAATAATATGTTGTATTATTCTCATTCATAATTCCTTATAGTAAAGGTACCCAGGTACAGAATCACCAATCACACAATCACCAAGCACACAATCACCAAGTACACCATTAGTCATGTACACCAGTAACCATGTACACTAGTAACCAAATACACCAGAAAACAAATACACCAGTAACAAAAAAAAACAGTCAACATGTACACCAGTAACAAAATACACCAGTAATCAAATACAACAGTAACCAAATACACCTGTAACCAAGCACACAATCACCGAGTACACCAATAGAAACTTTAATTTCATGGATTTTTTTTTCAAAAATTCCTTTTACCTACATTTTTAGTCTGTAAATGTAATTAAAACTTACAAGCTGTCCCCGGCATCTGTAGTCATTTCCATAATAGTTTCCACTATAGTAGCACCTAATTATTGCTAGATTAACGATATTTAGGATTACAGCAAAAATGCTGAACAAGGAGCCGATGATGTTTAAGGCGAGGGATCCTCTCACCTGTTGAAATAAACTCTAATTCAATATAAATGCATAATGTAAAATATCTCTCATGGATAAAAACATAAATTTGAACTGTGGTAAGGCACAAGGGCGTACACAGAAATCATAGGATCGAAGAGCAAAGCTTAGGATGGGCCTTTTCCCCACAATAAGCTCCGACAATTGTACAATTTTTTTTTATGTTGATGTTCCCTGTAATTCTACAACAGATGTTTATTGGGGAGATGTGTTAATACTGATGAAGCGTCCATGCCCTGACGATGAAGCTGGCCTAAAGGGGTTTCCGGGCAAAGAACACATTTGGCTAAATTAATACAGACTTCAGTGTCACTTACATACCAAGGGTCGCTTTCACGGTCACGCCATTCCACCCATTTCACCACCAGTCACGTGATGTCCTCAGCCCCACCTGTTCATTGGTGGTCCTCCTCCGCTGCTGTAGATCCTAAACTCACCCAGTAGTCGGTGTGTCATCCAGACATGTGACTCGAATCCATCCTCGGGCTTTTACGGTCCTTCTCCACATCCTTTGAATCTTTACTACGCATGCATAGTGAATTGAAGATGGATCCTGGTGCCGACGCCTCCGAGGATCACAAGGCCTTGCTGTTTTTATGCATCATGCGGAGGAGTAGAGGAAGGGGTTTAGGTGTCACGATGGAGAGGGAGGGATTCGGGCTGGGTGTGATTCGCATGACTCACCCATTTTAGGGGACTCACAAAGATGAACGGAACTCGGTGGTCACGTGACTGGCCATGAAACCAACAGGGCGGAGCATCTGAGTGCCGGAGCCTCCATCTATATGTAAACAACACTCACTTACATATTAAAGAAGCCTAAAAACTCTAGTTTGGACCTTTTACAAGTATATAAGTAGAGGGATTATATAGGGATAATTATGCTCTTCTCGACTCTGAAGCCTCGCTAACTTTACCCGACTTGAATGTCAGACGTAGTGGAACAGTGCTTCATAAATATGGTCCTACGACTGAACATCATATTTTTCAATGTATGTACAACTGGCACAAATATATCAATAAATTTCCTCCATACTTCACTAAATCCCCTGCTTCCCTCTACACAATACATGATAAAACTCGCCGCTTTTAGCCACCACTGGGGGGAGCTCAGTACATATGAATTCATACATAGATCACTAAACTCACTGAAAACTGTAAAAATCTCTATGCACTGGGCTCCCCTTAGTGGTAGCAGGAAAATGCTATGGCTTCATGTCGGAAAGGAGGAGGAGTTCCGCACCAGGGCCCCTTCAAACCTTGGGTCCAATGACAGTGGTGTGGTCGGCCTTGATGGTGAGTACGCCACTGGCAAGGGATTGTTGTCACATAGCTCTGGCTGTTTCCGAAAAAGTGCTTATGTTTCAGGTGAAAAATGTCTTCTTGTTATTGAAGTTTTTTTTTTCATCATAGACATTTATCATATATCAATTGGAACACCCACCACCCCCAAAAATGGAGGTTCTCAATCTACCACTGACATCAGACAGGTGACCTAGCAAGCGGGATCAATGTCCATAATATTGTATCATAATATCTTTGTAAAACCTTTTTAACAAAAAAACTTTTGTCGTAATGTGGCACTCATGGTCGTTTAACAGTGATAACTTTTTTTATTATTTTTGGGCCAACAAAACATTGCGTTGATTTTTTTTGTCACACATAGGGCTGTTTTTTATACCTATATTTGAATTAATATATTTTTTTTTTTTTCATTTTTTGATTTATTAGGGATAAACTGTACAAAATATTTTTTTTTACATTTGGAGTTCTCTATTTTTAAAATTTGTAAATCCACGAATTTTTTTTTTTTTAGTGGAACTAGATGGAAATAATAATTTATGGCGATCATCAGTGGATAAAATGGTCTTTTCTGACGGATGGAAATCTTTTCCATCCATCAGAAATGTATTGGATCTTTCTCTCTAGTTAAAAAACGCTATCGCTATGACTGTAGCGTGTAATGGGTATCGGAGCGTGGAGAGGTGGTCGGTGAATTTTATGCTAATGATCGGGTACAGACATGATAGGGACAGTGTAAAATCTCCAAACTCTATTGATGTTTGTGTGTGGTGCAAGTGCTTTGGGCAACTTATTTGACGCCACGATCCAAACGTTGATAAACATCCGAGTCGTGGAGTCAATAAACAGTCTATTTAGGCGCAGAGAGGATTTTAGGTAAGTTATTGCTCATCTTGTTTCTCAACCATATGTGACAAATAGAGAACAAGTATACTCCATGATTGATAAGCAGGGGTAATAACATAAAATTTTTTGATGCTACCCCTTCCCCTGGAGTCATCTACAGCCATACAGGGAAAGCAGGAGAATCATAGATCTCCCTTCTGTCCCTGCAAACTGCTAGCAGATCCCCAGCTGGACCCCCTCTACTCCTCCAGCCAGACTTAAGTGAGACCTGCAAATATATGCAGATCCCACTTCAACCTGCTATTGAGTTAAAAAAAAAACAAAAAAAACCTAGATCCCAGTTCTAGCTGCAATGGAGCCTCAGCTAGAGCCTTTAGTAGCAGCGACGTATCAGACACGTCCTTGGCTCCTGAAGTGGCTCTCTGCCAGGGTGTATGAGATATGTCCTTGGCAAGGAAAGGTTGTTTAAAATGGTGGCTACCATTCTATGTTTGTGACAGGTAACAAAAAAATAACGCTGTGAATATTACTGAAGAAAAAAATATATATTGGAAATATTCCAGTCTAATATCATCAACTGACCATTAGTTGCCCACAAGAATCAGGAAAATAATGAATAAGCCTAAATTTCTCACAGGGATCCGGTGACATTGGATATTATCAAGTTACTCACCAAGCAGATGTTTGGTTTAGAATGAGCAGCAATGGTCAGAGATCCGGATATGATGTACTGAAAAAAATAAACTTCCAATTAGAATCATACAATACATGTATTAAAGGATCTGAAAATACGGTGTCAGCTCAATAGCACCGGAAAAAGGTGTGAAAAATTATAGTAGAAAAACTTACATCATATTCTACAAAAACTGGCCCCCAATATTTTTAAATTAAGTTCTGAAGTATGTACCATCAATCATCAATAGCCAAAAATGTACAAACAAATACAATCAAGCAATGTTAAAAAATGATAAAGTGTGTTTATAAAAATGTAAAAACATTATTAAAAAATACAAAAAATTATACATGGCATGGCCAGATACCTATGTTCGCCAACTTGTCAGCAAGTGTGTGATTGTATGACTTGGCAAGACTTGTTGATTGTCCGCCCTGTATACAAAAATGGTAAATTACATTACCCAGAAAACCCAATTCCTTCATCCCTTTGCCAAAACTTGGAAATGCCAATAGCTACTCTTCTACCTCAGTCATGGGTACCCATCACTAAGGTGCTCATTATATTATTGAGACTCGGTCTTTTTGGTCAGAGAAAAAATTAACACCGTACTGTATACTGAAAAGTTTTCTGTCTTTTAATAGAGGCCATCTCAATTATTAATCCTTCCCTTTGGACTGCATTTCCATTTTACGTGGAAAAAAAACCATTCACACTGTATGAGATGATGAGCTATCGTAAGGCCTCATGCACATGGTCGCATCATGACTCTATGTTGTATGGATCTGTAATTCAGGATCTGTAGACTACTTATGGGCCCATACTGTACCTCCATGTGTCTCGGAGCCACGTGGCAGTTTTACTTTTTGCTTGAGCCCTAAATTTTTTCTTTGGAAGAAGATCCTCAGAAGCCTAACTAGTAAGTTGAGCTTAGTCTTCAACAAGCTATATTGAAAGGTGGACTCTTCTTCACTTTCATGGAAAATAATGTGACCAACTTGTGGGATCCCAGCTAAAAAAAAAAAAAAGGACTGTGAGGTCTGGTGCCCTTTCCGTATTTGAAGGAGCTAGCACAAAGCTAGAGCTATTTTACGATTCCAGTATGACTAGACCGCTGAAATAAATTGAAGTGATTTTTGGTGGTGGTTCTTGTCCATGTCAGATGTATGTGTGCCCATGAACCCATAATACACACTCGTGGGAGATTCACATTGATGTAACATGTTACAGTATAAAATGTTACTGGTACTTACAAAAATTGACCCCCAAAAATGAATACCACTGAATACAGTTGTGGATATTAGGGTGCAAACCAGAGCAATTCCCAAAGCAATCTCTATGATGGCTGAAACGATCAATACAATCTAAGAAAAGAGAAGGCAAAAAATGAAAAAATGATCACATTTTAGGTAGATACGACAACTTTTTGCATAGGTCAATTATCTGAGTTTTTTTAAAATTAAAAATAAATCAAATGTGACAAATTTAAGTATTAAGAATTGAATTATAAATTAAATTACTGCTTTTGTTGTTACTTACCCCCAAGGCCTTTGGTTTGGCTTTCAGGAATGTTTGGTAAAAAGGCGGCGTTGTCTGTGTATTCGGTGGCGCTACCCCTGCCACACTCCACTGTGGTGCCACAGTAGGGACAACCCACACCTGTGTCGAAGGAGCGGTATTGTATGCAGGGGCCGTTGGAAAGGCGTCTTGTCGGTAGGCTGGAACTGGCATATTCCAATTGGGAACATTAGCGGAAGATTGGCCCTGTAATATCTCGTAGGTATTGGGTGAAATCTCATTGTTTGGTGCAGACATTGTGGGCGCTGGAACGGAAAGTAGAAATATAACGTGAGTCCAGTAACTACTATAGCATCAACTGTAAGTCATTTCCAACTCATAACCTCCTCATGAGAATGTGTAAAGTGTGGGGAATAAATCTCTAAGCTTAAAGGGGGATGTTACTTTACACGCGATTATATTTTGGGCCCAACAGGGCATTGTAGTTATGTTGGGACAAAAATTTGGGCACTGCGCTTTGAAAGGAGTTGTCGAGGGCACAGGGCGGTTTTTCATACTGATGACCAATCCACGGAAAGGTCATCAGTATATGATTGTTTTTTTTTTTTTTTAAAACCTTCAGGTTTGGAATAAAAACACATCTTGTAAATCAATCCACTTACCCTCAGCAGATTTTCGATCAAATATAGTTTTATCCATTTCATCATCAGGTTTTTAATATACACAATGCATGTTAACAAACAATAAACATAACATATATTTCAAAATCTCCACCTTTATACCCTCATTACATGCTTCCACTTCAAAAATGTCCATGTTCCCTCAGCATCAACTTCTCCAAACCTCTTTTGATCCCACCTATATATAGTGTACAATCTATCCAACACCGTCCTCACACATCCTTCCACTGACACATCTTTTCTCTTAAAAACATACAGATTCCTCACATCCCACAAGACTTCCTTAATAATAGCTAACATTATATACATAACCCTCTGATTTTTACCCCCTACCACCCCCACCCCAAACATGATAACCTCAAAGGACAACCTCTTGACTCCCCCCAACTCTTTACATAATGGCCCCAACCTTTTCCAAACCTGCTGCGCTAAATCACAATTCCAAAAAAGGTGCATAACACTCTCTCCCCCCCCCCACACCCCCCTCTTGGACACATTTCACTCCTCCCAATTCCACGCTTCATTCGGAATTCTCTCACCATTAACGCCCCATGCAAACTTTGCCACCCAATCTCTCTCTGTCTATTCGTTATCCCATCCGCCATCACACTCTTCCAGACTTGACTCACGTCTTGACCTCTCACCATATTAATTGGACACTGAGCTTCCTTCTCGCTAATATGCTTCATCACACTTCTCTTATCCTTCAAAATGTCCTTACTCCCACCCTCTAAATCAAGATCTTTTATAAACTTCTCAACAAATAAATACCACTTTGGACTAACAAAAGCACATGGCACTTTCAAATCTCTCTCCAACCACCCTAGTCTGTGCAAAACACACCCACTCAAATATCTCAACATACATGCAAATTTCTTCTCACCTCCCATCATCCTCTTTACAGCAAAAATAATATTAACCCCTAAATACACCTCAATTTTTGGGAAATTCATACCCCCATTCTTCCAATCTTTCATCACAGTCTCTCTCCTCACTCTTTCCATTTTCGTACCCCAAAAAAACACAAACAAAATCCTATTCAATTTCCTCAAAACCATATATCCGGGTGGAAACACGACCGCAATATACAGTAATATTGGCAAAATCACACTTCTAATCACCATCACTTTCCCAACAAAAGACAAATCTCTCAATCTCCAAAAATTTAGCCTTTTTGCCACTCTATTCCCCACATCTGCCCAACTTTCACTTCCATCCAATTCCTCATTAATTTTAACACCCAATATCCGAATCGCACCTTCTACACATTTCACACCCAAATCTTCCCTTGTTCCAACACTTCCAAACCTTTTATACTCACTTTTATCCCAATTCACTCTAAAAGCGGACGCACCACAAAACAAAGAAACCAATAACTTTGCTCTTCTCACAGCAGCATCCGATTCACAAACCCCACAAACATCATCCATATAGGCCAAAACTTTCACTTCCTTCCCATCACTACCTGGGACTCTCACTCCCCTAATACACTTATCCCTTCTTATCAACTGCAACAATGGCTCAATTGCACATATGAACACTATAGGAGACAGGGGACATCCCTGCCTCACCCCTGAACACACTTCCACCTCCTCACTCACCCATCCATTAATCAGAATCTTGCTAAACACCTTCCCATACAACATTCTTACCATGTTCACGAAATCAGCAGGAAACCCCATTCTCACCAAGACTTTAAACAAAAAAACATGAGACAACCTATCAAACGCCTTTTCAAAATCAATAGCCAAAACACTCACTCCTTGCTTCCTCTCCATACTATCCCATAATACATCCCTTAACAAACACAAATTCTCTGCAATCCTCCTCCCAGGCACTCCACACACTTGCTCTTTCCCAATCACCTGTTCAATCACCCCACGCATCCCATTTGCTATCAACTATGAAAACACGTTATAATCAACATTCAACAACGTAATCGGTCTCCAATTCCTCACATCCTTCTTATCCCCTTTCTTATATATCAATACAACCACTCCACTCTTCATACTCTCAAACATCTTCCCATTTCTCCACATAAAACAATACACTTCCACCATATCCTTTATCATCACATCCAACATTCTCCTATAAAACTCAATTGGTAGCCCGTCTTCGCCTGGCGTTTTATTCATCGCCATACTTCCCACAATTCTTTTCACCTCTTCCTCATCACACTCCCTCATCAAACTCTCATATTCCTCCCCCTCCACCTTTTTCTCAATTGCAGCCACCAACTCAGACTCCAAATCTTTATCACGCCCTTTAACCGCATACAATTCCTTATAATAATCTTCCACCACAGACATGACCCCATTCCCTTCCACCACCCTTCCCTCCTTGTCATACACTCTCACCAGATCTTCCTTTTTTACAACCACTCTCTTAAAGAAATACCTGGAGCACTTCTCATCCTTTTCTAATTTGTCAAACTTTGCCTGATACATAATCTCCTTTCCTCTCCTCACCAACCACTCCCTCATACTTTCCTTCACACTCTGAATCTTCTCATCCACTTCCCACCCGTTTTTTCTCAAAGTGTACAAAAAGGACAAACTTTTACTCAAACCGACATACATTTTCTTTTTATCAGCCGCTTTCTTATGACCTTCTCTCTTAAAAAAAACACCCGTCCTTTCTTTCATCCAATCCCACCAACACAACACATCTTCAAACTCACTCTTTCTACCCCTCCAAACTTCATTTTTTTTTACATATCTCTCATATACTCCCTCCTCCTCCAACAGACTTATATTTCGTTTCCACATACCCCTCCACCCAACACAATTTGCATCCAACTCCAATTCACACTTCACCCAATCATGATCTGAATATACCACCCTCATTTGCATAAATTTCTTTCCCATCATACTCTTGGACACCAAACATAGATCGATTCTGAAGCCACATCTCCCACTATCCGCATGATAGGTGTGGCTCTTTTCCCACACAAACTTCCCACATCCTGCAACTTAAAATCAGACATAATACTTTTAACCATATTACCTGACACATCCACTTTCTTTCCCTCTATCTCGCAATTAAAGTCCCCCACCCACACAATTAGCTCTTTCCCTGGCAAAAATAACTTAATCTTCTCAAACAATTCCAACCTCTCACTCTTTCTTACAGAAGCATACACATTAATTAAACGAAATTTCACCCCATACCTTTTAATTTCTACCAACACACACCTCCCCATCTCAATCACTGTGTAACTACACAACTCAAAATTACTATTCCTAAATAACACCCCAACCCCATCATTCCTATTACATGAAGAGCCGGACCACACTGCTGGTCCATACCTCCACTCTTCCTGATTTACCACATAATCTAGGCCACACTCCTGGACACAGATAATGTCTGCTCCTGTCTCAACCAACTCTTTCAAGATGGCCGCTCTTCTAGCCCGGTTTTTGAAAACTCGGACGTTAGATGAAACAATTACTACAGACATAAAACACAAAAATAATCAACCCAAAGGAAGGAGAAAAAAACTTGAGCAGCTTCTCAGGCCTTCCTACTTAGTGGCCCGGAAGAAGCTTCGCTGCCAGAGCCAGTATCCATTTCGGTCTCAAATAACGGTTTGAAACGGTTTGGCGTCTCCAAAAACGGCGGTTGCAAGTCACCATCTTTGATTTCCCTTGCTGTTTTCTGGGCGGGGCGAAAACGTTTTTCCCCCCTCCCCTCCATCCCCTCATCCTCCTGCACATCCTCTTCTGATGACAAAGACCAGTCAATCTTTTGAGAGTTTCCAATATCGCATGGCATTTCTTCAATGGCCTCCTCAGCCACCACCTGCTCCTGAGCACCTCCACTCCTCCCCTGCTCTGCTATCACACTCTCACGTTGTTGCTCCAGACTCAACTTCTTCCTCCTCTTCTCTTCCTCCTTCCTCCTCACCTCCATAAGATTTTTTAACTTTTTAGCCTCCTCTTGCCTCCTATCCTCCTCTTTCCTCCTCTGAGATACAGGACAGTCTTTATATACATGGCCAGTCTTTCCGCACAAATCACATGCTCTAGGCATAGAACATGCACCAGCTTCATGTCCAGGAATTTTACAATTTCGACATAATTTTACACCTGGGCACTGCTCTCTAACATGACCGAAAGAAAAGCAATTTCTACAAAAAAATGGCTGACCTTGATACCATAGATATCCTCTATGGCCGGCAATGGAAAAATTGGCTGGGGGATGCCTCACACCTCCAATACAAGAGTCATCAGTCCTTAGTTTGACCCAAAATCTATAAGTGCCATTAAAGACACCCAGTATACTCTTCTGCTGAATTCCACCCTTCACACTCATGCAATAAAGGCTTAAAAAATTCTTGATTATGCTGAGCTCAGTAAAAGGGTTAAACACATGCACGAATACTGCTTTGATATCAAGCTCAAATAAGGGTACAAAACTAATATTGTTCAACACCTGATTTTTTGCATTGATCTTCAGGCTCTCATAGAATAATAGACAATCCCCATCAGAATAAAAAGAAATGTCGTATATTCCTGACTTCCTGGACTCTTGCAGACAGAATACTTGTTCCAAAGAAATACCTGCCATCTTCTCGATGATCTCATGTCCAATATACGAAACACAATTCTTTTCTCCATCGCTCAGCTCCAACTTCAAGCGTACTGTCTTCTGTATCCCAGTAAGAAAATCGACTCCTGCCATCTTCTGTCGGTCCAAGAACCACAGTGATATCACCAATGCAGTCTCTTCCTAAAAAGACTCAAAACGGCCTGGAAGCACCATTCTCATCTTTGGTAAAAAGGCGGTGATGTCTGTGTATTTGGTGGCGCTACCCCTGCCACACTCCACTGTGGTGCCACAGTAGGGACAGCCCACACCTGTGTCGAAGGAGCGGTATTGTATGCAGGGGGCATTGGAAAGGCGTCTTGTCGGTAGGCTGGAACTGGCATATTCCAATTGGGAACATTAGCGGAAGATTGGCCCTGTAATATCTCGTAGGTATTGGGTGAAATCTCATTGTTTGGTGCAGACATTGTGGGCGCTGGAACGGAAAGTAGAAATATAACGTGAGTCCAGTAACTACTATAACATCAACTGTAAGTCATTTCCAACTCATAACCTCCTCATGAGAATGTGTAAAGTGTGGGGAATAAATCTCTAAGCTTAAAGGGGGATGTTACTTTACAAGCGATTGTATTTTGGGCCCAACAGGGCATTGTAGTTATGTTGGGACAAAAATTTGGGCACTGCGCTTTGAAAGGAGTTGTCGAGGGCACAGGGCGGTTTTTCATACTGATGACCAATCCACGGAAAGGTCATCAGTATATGATTGGTGGGGGTCCGACACGGATCCCACACCGATCAGCTGTTCCGGCTGCCTCCGGGCACTAGATGATATGCTGTGGCCAGTGTTAGAAGCAGATGGCTCCATACACTGTATAGCGGCCATCCCGCAGTACTGCCACTATACCATGACTAGAGCCATCTGTTTCCGACACCAGTCACAGCCGATCATCTAGTGCCCGGAGGGCAAAAAAGTTGATTTTAAACTATAGGTCATACCATAAAACGTATTATAATATTATAAAAACCATGAGGTTGTAGTGTTTTGGGGGAAATTCAAACCTTACATTTACAGTGGTGCTTATAAGTTTGTGAACCCTTTCGAATTTTCGAGATTTTTGAATAAATTTGACCTAAAACTATTTCACATTTTCTCACAAGAACTAAAGGAAGATAAAGAGAATCAAATCAAACAAATGAATCAAAAATATTAAAATTTCTCATTTAACTTTTGAGGAAAATTATCCGATATCACATATCTGTGAGTAGCAAATGTTTGTGAACCTTGAGGATTAGCAGACACAGATAGAAAATTCTGAAGGGTTCACAAAATTTCAAGCACCACTGTAGCTCAGTCTATGGAAGATGTTCATAAATTACAAGACGATCTGGACACTGAGTGTTTGGGCATCCACTTGGCCAATGAGATTTAATGTAGATAAATGTAAAGTTCTGCATCTGGGAGTAATAATCTGCATGCATCATATGTCCTAGGTGGAGCTATACTGGGGGAGTCACTTGTTGAGAAGGATTTGGGTGGACTTCTAGATCATAAACTAAATAATAGCACAGTGTCAATCAGCTGCTTCTAAAGCCAGCAGGATATTGTTGTGTATTATAAGAGGCATGGAGTCGCGGGACAGGGATGTAATATTACCACTTTACAAAACATTAGTGAGGCCTCATCTAGAATATGCAGTTCAGTTCTGGGCTCCAGTTCATAGAAAGGTTGTGCTGAAGTTGGAACAAGGGAGCGTTTTCCAAATCACCTATCCTACCCTCTAGGGCAGTAGTCTCGTGTATCGGTTGCATCAATGTTGAGTCCTCTCCTTCCTCCATCCACCGAGGCTGAGCGGACAAAATTTTCCAAACGAGTAGTCACCCCCCTTTGTGTGCCGATTTGGTCCTCTCTCTCCTTACCTTTGTTGTCCATCATTAGGATTTTTGGAGCAGGAAGGTCAGACATGCAGCAGGTAGTACTGTGGGCTGATTGTCAATGAATTGCGGATAATATATCGGTTTCTATCAGGTGCTCACGGACTGTGGGTATCACGTATCAGGACAGACACAGGACATATCAATAAGATCTAATAGGTTATACGTATATGGACCCTGGTGGTAAGTGATTGGCTAATAATGGGGTTGTCTTCTGCTGGAACTTTGCAAACGATTACTGTGTCGGAGCCTTGGCCGACTGGGGGATCCTCTGGTATTCTGGTGGGATTGTCTGACCCTGTTTGAGAGTTTGGGTCTTCGAGCTTATTCTTCCAAACATACTGGTTAGCTTAAAGTACATTCCTACATTCACATGCACAAGGTTCACATGGAGAAACGAAAATGACCCGGTTTATGATTACATATGTTCAACTTGCCTACGTCTTAAGATTGATGAACAATGTTTTTACGGAGAGTGAATAATAAATATTCCATTACATAGTCCCTCTGGTATTACCATGCAGTTTACTTAGTGGTTTAGGAACAAGGAAACGAAACTGGATTTTCAAGTTTCTTCGCTTCTGGTATCATCGTGTCTTGCATTGCATAGATGTGAATTGGGTCTCATGAACACTCTGCTTCTTGAAAAACAAAATTCTCTACTTAACATGTGTCCCAGCTTTTTTCATAAAGAAAGAGGGACACCCGTGTGAAGCGCGACGCAGCAATTTTTTTTGTTTATTAAGCCATGACTCTAATCTTGCCCAATTCTCAACCAATCACAATAAGTTCCCAACTGAACAAATCTTCATGTATAGGTGCCGCACTTCTAGCATTCCATTCATGACGAGGAGTCTCAGGTGAGCAATGTTATAGGTCCTTCAAAAATATTATATTCCAGACTTTCTTCTCAAACTTGCTTGTTCCAAGGAAGACAGACCCATAGACGACAATAACCACTGCATCTAGTGAATGGACTGTCTATGGGAAGCGGTGAGGAGCCACTCGTTATTTCCTCTGCACGGCATAGACATCTCCTCATTTAGTGGTGGGCAGTGTAGCAGTTAGAGAAAGTGCTTCTGACTGTTCTGCCCTTTTAAATACCCCCCTTCTATGACCTATCATCCATTGATCTGATGAAAGATAGAACACGTCCTATCTTTCCTCGGATTGGAAACTCGGATCATTTTTCACGGACCCGATTCACCCGCTAAAGTGAATGGGTCCGTGAAGACTATCGGGTACCACTCGGATCCCATCAAAAATGGCTCGAGTGGCACAACGGTTTTTTGCATGAGGCATAAGTTTCTACTTACATTGAAGCGACCCTCCGGTCCTGTGACAACATTTTAAATATGACGATGTATATGGAGTAATATTTCCTGATGCCCATCAGTTGTGCCCCTCTGCCATGGATCTGCCATTTTTGGGTCGCATTTGTGTTGTCCCAACATGGCTGCAGCGCTATCAATGTTGGGACAACACAAAGTCTACTACTACTAAGAGTCTGAGACGCTCCCACTGTTCTCGGATTGGCCAGATCTGCTCACGTGAGTTGTTCCGTCCAATCCGTGAATGGAGGGAGAGTCTTAGACTCAGTCTGTCAAATGCTGTGGCCATTTTGGAACAACACGGAGGGGACCCTGAAACGGCGGATCCATGGCAAAGGGCCGGAACTTCAGGGCACCATGTAATAATACTCCTTTTATACATCACATTATGTCCTGAGTCCGGAGCGTCGCTTTAATGTAAAATAGTCTGCACCTAACATGGCAGCCAATAAGAAGATACTCTTCCCCTGTGTTTGGCCCCTACTTTGGGCAGGATTTCTCTTTCCCCAGCAGTCTGTGTCATGGTAGTGGCATCTTAAATCGCCAGATCACGCCGTGTTTACACTTCTGGCCGCAGATCCTTCACCACCTCATCCAGGGACCACCCACAGAAAAAGAGATCTCCGCTTCAAGTTAGCGGGAGCCAGAGGGTAGCTGAACAACAAGACTATTTTTCTGTTTTTGCTGTGTGCCCCCATTGTCTGCAGGGAGCTGATTGGAAAGCCTGTTAATTTCCCCCATTCGACAAGACAGGAATCGAAAGGATTCCAAAAATGTTTCTTTACTGCAGAGACCACAAATAATTTACATATTCTAGTGGCAACTGGAAATATGCGTTTTTGTAAAGTTAATTGTAACTCCTGTTTTCCCAACCAGTTCTGGTACTACCCATTTGAAGATATAAGAAATATTTTTTTCTTGGCACAGCCTGGCACCGGGGCCGGGTGTATGTGATTTTGTCATGGAGAGCCCTCTCTTACTCTGAATTTGTATAAAGAATATACCCCTATATGGCAAGCAAGTAGGGACCCAACACTGCTATTTTAGAGGTTATTCACAGGAAGGGTATAATCGGCTGTGCGACCGAAATTTTTTTTTATAGCCACCATTAAAATCAAGGTACGTCTAAGGGGCTATTCACATGGCCATTTTTTTTTAACGGATCGTGTGAACGGCCCGTGAAAAAATAGGTCAAGTCCTTTTTTGCCCGTTTTCACGAATCCCTCAATAGACTCAAGTCTATGAGAGATCTGTGAAATTGGGTACCGCACGGATGCAAATCGGCCGGTTTGACACCCATTCGTGTGAATACGCCTCCCCCTTCCCGCTCAAGGACCTACTATTAGTAATAGTAGATAATAGTAGATCATGGGAATAGCCGCCCTTCCGCCCCCCTCCCTGCACATTTATGAGCTGTGTCTCGAACAGCAATTGCCGCAGCTCCTTCCCAACGCGTTGTCCCCGCCGATTAACCGCTTAGAAGCCGTGTTCAATAGCGATCGCAACTTCTTAGGGGTTAAAGCACCATTGACGTCCTGCGACATTATCACGGACGCTGATGGTTGCTATGGCCACCGGTTATGCCGTCTACGGAAGCCTAGTGGGTCCTGACAAAGTCAGGACCCGCTATGCTTGCTGTCAGCGAGTAGCCAACAGCTCTAATAAACTGCACTACGCACGTGCGATCAGGGCCTCCTGCCCTCAAGTCCCCATGGGGGACAAAATAAATATATAGATCGATCTCATATCTATCTAATGAGAGAGACCTCCACCCAGGACAGGGACCATGAATTTAAGGGTTTATATTACAGCTTTCGTCCGCACAGCTTAGTATTGTAAATTATGAATTTCGTGACTAGCATGATGTCATGCGGCTGGTGCTGGACTAATAAGCCCCGGCGCCGACACTGAAGACAAAGAACATGGTGCATATACTGTAAAGCGCTCCCATGTTCTCTGTCTTCAGGGCCGGCCACATCATCAACAAGTGTGCCCGCTGATGAGGAGTGGGGCAATGGCTGTAACACACAATCGCAGCCTATGGCCGAGATCAGAGAAACTTCTAATCTCCGCTCTTATCCCCATGAATGCCGTGTTCAAAGCGGACTGCTGTATTCAAAGGGAAAATCAGAAGAGGGGAACCCCTGTGATGCGATCAAGGGACATACCATATATGGTCAGACAATCCAGGATCCATTGGAGGACCCCAGGGTTGAATGACCATATTTCCTGTTAGGGTATACTTTTACAGTTGTTCTATCCATATATAATCACAAGGTAAATTTTTGATCATAAATAAACATTATTAAATGGAAGTCCCAATACATAAAATAATATACACGTATTTGGTATCGTCGCGACCGTAACAACCTACACAACACATTTATAGCATCATTTATGATGATTGGTGTATGCATTCACACATTAACCCAATGTTGCCCATTATGACTGAGGTACATGATGTGGTTCAAAATTGATAACACCTCGTGCCTCACATAAAAAATGTATTTTTATTTTTGTGTTTCTTTATATTGTTGGCAAAGCATCGTTTTCGTTTGGAGAATCGCAATACTACACGAAGTATCAGGATTGAAGTCCAAAGTCTGGTATCGTGACAACCCTAATCTCATATGTATCCTTTGGCTTTGTAGGTTATGTGTGACCACTGTAGGGAATTGTGGGCACTGTAATGGTAGTCAAAGAGTCAAAAATAGATTTCGGGTAAAATAAATTGCCAGTGACTATAGTGTTCTCTGTCACGATCTGTGGGTATGTGGACCCACTGGGCCGTACCGCCGTAGCGGGATAGCAGCTGGCCAACAGGGTACCAAGTCAATATATAAATAGTCCAAGCACAAGGGTACCTGTAGTGGTTCAGACAGTAGCAATGGCTAGGCACAGATGGGACCTTGACAGCAGACACCAGACGTGGTGTAACACAGCAGGCGGAACTGGTGGCACAACACGACTCCAATAGGTTTAAGGCACAGGAACAAATAGCACGGGATAAAGGGCACAGGTAGCAGTGCACAGGAAACAACGGGAATAGGATAACACTAAAGGACCATTTGCAAGACTAACATAGGAAAACACAACAACGCTCAGGCAATGAGCAAAGGGGCAGGGCCCTTCTTATAGTCCAGGGTGATCATAAGCTAATTAATGATAATTCCCATGTGCGGGACACAGCGGAAAAGAGCGGAAGTGAAAGCTGGCGTCTTCTGGGGAGGAGATGCGGGCCAGCACTTACAGATCCATGGCTGTGGCCGTCGGGGGGGGGTGAGTAATCCCGACGGGCCGCGGCCATGGACGCTACATTCTCTCCATGTCACTGGCAGCTCCACAAAGCCACTCCCAACATCTCAAAAATTTCTGAACACCTCTAAGTGTCCATAGAGGATATTTGGGTTATATCGAGTCACTCCTGAATTTTTGCGTTGTGGGTCAATTTACCTGGAAAACCACTAAGTCTTGGATGTGGAGGTAAAAACTCCCGAGTAAAAAGAGCAAATTATGGCCACGTTGCCCTTTACACTACTCTCCAAAGTAGCCAGATTTGGGTGTATCGCATATACCTAAAACTATCGAACATAAAAAACACTACGTCCCATAGATAATATAAAGCTCAAGTAAAACGGTAATAATCCAGATATACTCACCCGTTTCAGTACTGTATCTGTGCAGTAACTCTCAGGACTGACTTACAATACCTCTGGAGTAAACTTTTACACCGTGATCTTGTGTTGTCACAACTTCACCAGCTTAGCCAGTTCTTTTTATGATGTCAAAGTCAGGGCGTAACTTTGTACTTGTACTATTAACCTTAGATAAATAGTGTGACCTGTGAAGCATTAATACATTTTTCAATTCAGTGAACTAACTGCCCTTCCCCGAAATATATGGGTACCTGCGGCTAATTTTTTACAGTAAGTGATATTTTATTTTACATATAGAGAAAAGTAGTAATCCAAAAATAGGTTTAATGTTTCGATCTATACATTCGACCTTCTTCAGACCCTACAAAATGTATATACACAGAAATAGAAAAAAAAAGTCAGGTCAAACCCACAAATATATACATATATACATTCAATATTAATCTCCCCTAGGCTTAGGGGGAGATAAATCGAAGTTCACATACTGGTATACAGAAGTTTATAGCTAGATCTATTTTACAATCTATGGATCATTTTTAGCCAAGGTTTCTCTGCCCACCCATGCAAAAAATGTCATCTATGTAACGTTTCCATGTTGTGGCATGTTTTTTCAATAGGTCGTTGGGATATATGAATGTTTCTTCGAAACACGATATATAACAATTTGCATATGTGGGGCCACATGAGACCCCATTGCGGTGTCTTGAACCTGTAGGAAACTTAACTTTGGAATACTCTTTATACTCCTTGACATTATTATTGACACACTGTTAATACTGTGCCAGTTGGAGTACATTGTGTGGACCATTTAGAGTTATCTACTCTTTTTGTGGTTTTTGTTTAGTAGTATCATTCTATTCATTTCAGTAATTACTGGCACCATATTGTAGGATATACAGTTCCGTTTTTTTCTTAAATCTCATGGCATTATTACTAGTAACCATTTCAATGTGTGCTCTGTACCAATGTTATATCACAGTTGCTCTCTCCGTGTCTGCCTTTCCCATAAACGCATTTTGTACTATGTGTCATGTAGGGTTTGCGGACCCACTGGGCCGTACTGCCTTGGCGGTATGGCAGCTGTCCAACAGGGCACAGGTCAGAGTCTAGAGTTTATATAGGGTACCTGTGGCAGCTCGGACAGTAGCAAGGCAGGCGTGGCAGGAAGTAGGCAGCAGGTAGACGTCAGGCGTGGAGAAGCAGGACAGCCGTGGTATACAGCACAATACGGCTACAGCTAAGCATGGCACTAGATCAGAATACAGGATACAGGAACAGGAAACACTGGGAGCAGGAAATACTAGGGGACCATTTGCAAGACAGACTAGGAATATAACAACAAAGCTGGGGCTGGGACCTTCTTATAGCTCAGTGTGCTGTGGACCAATTAGCTCAAACACCAACATGCTTGCGCTCTGGCTTCTCAAGTGTGGACTGAGCTCGTGAGCGCACTCTGGTGGTCACTGTAGAGCAGGACAGGCGTATGTGCAAACATCTCTTGACAAAAGGGCGTCGACTGGATGGAAGGAGTTTGTGGTCAGCGACCACGGACGTTATAGTATCCCCCCTTTTACACCCCCTCCTCTTGGGACCAGAACGAGAGAGAAACCTCTTAATGAGGGTAGGAGCGTTGAGATTCTCCTCTGGCTCCCAGGACATCTCTTCTGGACCAAACCCATTCCAATCTACTAAATAAAAGGTTCTTCCTCTTACTTTTTTAATGTCCAAGATCTCCTTAACCTCGAAGGTGTCTGAAGGGCCGCTGGAGGCAACCGCTTGGTAAAGCGGTTCAGAACCACTGGCTTCAGGAGAGAAACATGGAAGGAGTTGGGGATCTTGGGGGTAGGAGGCAGTCGAAGCTTGTAGGCGACAGGTTTGATCTGCTGCAGGATCTCGAAGGGACCGAGGAACCTGGGAGCAAATTTGTACGACGGCACCCTCAGTCGAATATTCCTGGAGGACAGCCAGACCTTCGTGCCAGGAAGAAACTGAGGAGGTTCTCTTCTGCTTGTGTCCGCCTTCCGCTTCATGCGGTCGACCGCCAGCAGGATGGAGGATCGAGTCTGCTGCCAGATTTGCAGAAAGTCTCCAAAGGCCGTGTCAGCAGCTGGCACCTCGGACTTAACAGGGACCGGGAGAGGAATTCATGGGTGCTGGCCATAGACAATAAGGAACGGTGTCTTCTGTGTGGACTCGCTGGCATGATTGTTGTAAGAGATCTCAGCCCATGGAAGCAACTGCACCCAGTCATCATGCTGTTTGGAGATGAAGTGGCGTAGGTAGTTCTCCAAGATCTGATTGATCCTCTCGACCTGACCATTGGACTGAGGATGGTAGGCCGAGGAAAAGTCCAACTTTACACCTAGGAGTCCGCAGAGGGCTCTCCAGAACTTCGAGGTGAACTGAACCCCCGATCAGACACAATATGCTGCTTAAAGCCATGCAGGCGGAAGATGTGTTGGATGAACAGGTTGGCCAGCTGAGGAGCAGAAGGAAGACCGGTCAGAGGAACGAAGTGGGCCATCTTAGAAAATCGATCCACAACCACCCAGATAGTACTGCATCCAGCAGAGAGAGGCAGGTCCGTAATAAAGTCCATAGCTATATGCTGCCAAGGGCTTTTGGCACAGGCAATGGCTGGAGTGAGCAACCTTGTTGGCTGCACATACTGAAAAGGAAGAAAAAAAGTCCATAATGTCATTGGGTAGCGTGGGCCACCAGAAATGACGAGCAATCAGATAGTGAGTCTTACAGGTCCCCGCGTGACCTGCCAGTCTAGAGGAGTGTCCCCAGCGGAGGATTCTTCCACAGTCAGCCAGTCACATAGGTCCTCCCTGGAGGAATGTCCCCAACTTGCAGGGGATTGACAGAGACAATGCAAGATGGATCAATGATGTTCTGTGGAAACTCCATGGTGTCTTCTGTCTCGAAAGACCTGGACAAGGCATCGGCCCTCACATTCTTGTCGGCCGGACGATAATGGAGCTCAAACTGGAACCTGGTAAAGAACAGTGACCACTTGGCCTGATGAGGGTTCAGCCGTTGGGCCGTCTGAAGATAGGTAAGGTTCTTATGGTCCGTAAAAATCAGGATGGGATGAGCTGCGCACTCTAGTAGATGTCTCCACTCCTCCAGAGCCAATTTGATGGCCAGTAACTCCCAATCCCCAATCGAGTAGTTGTGTTCTGCGGAAGAGAAGAGTTTAGAGAAATATTCACATACTGTTGACTTGCCCTTGGAGCCTGTCTGGAACAGGAGTGCACCAGCACCAACAGAGGATGCGTCCACCTCCAACGAGAACTGTAGGGAAACGTCTGGATGATGGAGGATAGAGGCTGACGTGAAGGCACTCTTCAGGCTATTGAACGCGGACTCTGCCTTATAAGTCCACGCCTTGGCGTTCATGCCCTTCTTAGTGAGGTCAGAGATAGGAGAAGTCAATGAGGAGTAGTTTGGGATGAACTGTCTGTAAAAATTGGCGAATCCCAGAAAGCACTGTTTGGCCCTCAAGCCTTGAGGACGTGGCCACTCCAGGACAGACTTTACCTTCTCAGGATCCATCTCGAGACCTCGGTTCGAGACGAGATAGCCCAGGAAGGGTAGAGCATCTTTTTCAAACACGCACCTTTCCAACTTAGCGTACAGACGATTCTCGCTTAAACGCAGCAAAACTTGACGGACATGTCTCTGATGAGTTACAGGATCTGGAGAAAAGATAAAGATATCATCACGGTAGACTACTACACAAACAATGGAAGTCACTGAAAATGTCATTAACAAACTCCTGGAAGACCGCAGGAGCATTACATAGGCCGAAGGGCATTACTAGATATTCATAGTGTCCATCACGGGTGTTAAATGCAGTCTTCCATTCATGAACCTGGCGATTCCGGACTAGGTTGTAAGCCCCACGCAGGTCTAGTTTGTAAAAAATCTTGGCACCACGTATACGATCAAACAGTTCTGAGATCAGCGGCAATGGATATTTATTCTTCACCGTGATGTGGTTGAGACCTCGGTAGTCAATACAAGGACGAAGAGAACTGTCTTTCTTTTTAACGAAGAAGAACCCGGCTCCTGCCGGGGAGGAAGACTTCCGTATGAAGCCCCTCTCCAAGTTCTCTTTAACATAGGCGGACATGGACAGAGTCTCTGGCAAGGAGAGAGGATATACCCTACCACGGGGAAGGGATGCACCAGGAGTCAGCTCGATAGGGCAGTCATATGCCCGATGTGGAGGCAATGTATTCGCCTCCCTCTTGCTGAAGACGTCCGAAAATGCAGCATAATGACCCGGCAATCCTGCCAATGACCAAGGCAGAGTAGGCTGAGCTGAACGAATCTGCACCAGGCATCGGCTTGGACAATCAGGGCCCCACTGGAGAACCTCTCCAGAATTCCAGTCCAGGACTGGGGCATGTAGTCGGAGCCAAGGCAGGCCCAGCAACACAGGGTTAACGGCTTTGGATAGGACATAGAACGACAGCAGTTCGGAGTGGAGAGCTCCCACTTGGAGCCTCAGCTGCTTGGTCACCGCTATAACTGGATCTGGTAGAGCTAATCCATTCACTGATGCAACTGTCAATGGCCTTTCCAGAGGGGTAGTGGGTAATTGAAGAAGATCCACCAGGTCTCTACAGATGAAATTACCAGCGGATTCAGAGTCCAGATACGCAGGTTCTCTCGCCGGACACTATGGTCACTGGTATGGACAATTTAGACAGAAGTCCTTTCTTACCCAAGGTTGCCTCTCCTAGCAACCCTAGGCTTTTAGATCTTTGGGGGCACAGGCGCACATGATGGCCACCGAGGCCGCAATATAGACAGAGTCCCGAAGTGCGTCTGCGTTGTCTCTCCTGGGTGGATAGCTTACACTGGTCCATCATCACAGACTCCTTAGGAGGATCGACATCTGAGGACAGCAAGGGTTGCTGCAAAGTAGGGGCCAGACTAGCAAGGCCCCCCTCCCAACAAATGTCTTGGAGGCGTTCTCGGATGCGAATATCAATCCGGGCGGACAGAAGGATGAGGTCATCCAGGGTAGACGGCAGGTCTCGAGCGGCAAGTTCGTCCTTAATTTTAGGAGACAGTCCATGCCAGAATACGGCCACCAGGGCCTCATTATTCCATAAGAGCTCTCCCGCCAGGGTGCGGAAGTGGATGGCGTACTCGCTCACGGAGGTGTGTCCTTGGCGAAGGTTAATCAAGGAAGCCGCTGCATATGAGACCCGTCCAGGCTCCTCAAACACCATGCGGAAAGTCCGGAGGAAACCCTGGAAGTCACGGGTCTCTGGTCCTTGTCTCTCTCTCCGAGATAGGGTTCGCACATGCAAGGGCCTTGCTAGTGAGGAGAGAGATGATGAAAGTGACCCTTGCACAGTCAGATGAAAATGTCCTAGTATACACCGTGTTCCAAATTATTATGCACATTGGATTTAAGTGTCATAAACATTTAATTATTAGTTTTTCAATTAAACTCATGGATGGTATTGTCTTAGGGCTCTTTGGATCATTGTAATCAATCTCAGACACCTGTGATAATCAAAGGAAAACTACTTAAGAAGGACGTTCCACATTATTAAGCAGGCCACAGGTTTCAAGCAATATGGGAAAGAAAAAGGATCTCTCTGCTGCAGAAAAGTGTGAAATATTGCAATACCTTGGACAAGGTATGAAAACATTGAATATTTCAAGAAAACTTAAGCGTGATCATCGTACTGTGAAAATATTTGTGCCTGATTCAGAGCACAGACGGGTTCGTTTAGATAAAGGCATAATGAGGAAGGTTTCTGCCAGACAAATTAATAGGATTAGGATAGCAGCTGCTAAAATGCCATTGCAAAGCAGCAAACAGGTATTTGAAGCTTCTGGTGCCTCTGGAGTCCCGCGAACCTCAAGGTGTAGGATCCTCCAGAGGTTTGCAAGTGTGCATAAAGCTATTATTGGGCCACCCCTAAACAATGCTCACAAGCAGAAACGGTTGCAGTGGGCTCAGAAATACATGAAGACTCATTTTCAAACCGTGTTTTTTACTGATGAGTGCCGTGCAACCCTGGATGGTCCAGATGGATGGAGTAGTGGATGGTTGGTGAATGGCCACCATGTCCCAACAAGGCTGCGACATCAGCAAGGAGGTGGCGGACTAATGTTTTGGGCTGGAATCATGGGGAGAGAGCTGGTAAGCCCCTTTAGGGTCCCTGATGGTGTGAAAATGACCTCTGCAAAGTACGTAGAGTTTATGACTGACCACTTTCTTCCGTGGTACAAAAAGAAGAACCGTGCCTTCCGTAGCAAAATTATCTTCATGCATGACAATGCACCATCTCATGCTGCAAAGAATACCTCTGTGTCATTGGCTTCTATGGGCATAAAAGGAGAGAAACTCATGGTGTGGCCCCCATGTTCCCCTGACCTCAACCCTATTGAGAACCTATGGAGCATCCTCAAGCAAAATATCTATGAGGGTGGGAGGCAGTTCACATCAAAACAGAAGCTCTGGGAGGCTAGTCTGACATGCTGCAAAGATATTCAAGCAGAAACTGTCCAAATACTCACAAATTCAATGGATGCAAGAATTGTGCAGGTGATAGCAAAGAAGGGGTCCTATGTTAACATGTAACTTGGCCTGCTAAGGTTTTTTTGATTGAAAGAGCTTTTGATTTCTGTAAATATGACCTCCTGATGCTGCAAATTCAACAAATTACCATCTTACTTCTCTTTACAACCTTAAAAATGTTTTGATCTGTGTTGTGCATAATAATGTGAAACAAAGAAAATCTGTTATCATTAGGAGATTTGTTCAATAAAATTCGCATTATACTCCAACGGTTGATGGCTTGAAGATTATACTGACTGTCATTTGCATCGACTATTTAGGAAAATCAGCCAAAAGTAACATTTGCATAATAATTTTGAATGCGGTGTAGTTACGGGACCCAATATTAGATCAGAGCTGTAGCTAAACTTTTCTTTTTTTATGGCAAAGATTCAGTATGCCACCACCCCCACACAGGCACACCTAGGTTTTATCAAAATTTGCCCCCCATAATCTGTACCCGTATATATACGAGGGTGAGTAAAAAATGATCCGCACTCTGGCTGTAGAATTTATTTGAATCAACTTTCAGAAAAGACAAATACATAATTGGGCGTGTTTAAAGTTAAGTCCAAGTGGACGTGTATTGTGTATGTACATCTGGGCGTTTTTACTTGTTTTACTAGCTGGGCGTTGTGAATAGAAGTGTATGATGCTGACGAATCAGCATCATCCACTTCTCTTCGTTAACACCCAGCTTCTGGCAGTGCACAGACACATAGCGTGTTCTCGAGAGATCACACTGTGACGTCACTTCCTGCCCCAGGTCCTGCATCGTGTCGGACGAGCGAGGACACAACGGCACCAGGCGACAGAGGCTACATCGACTTACCTGCAAACGCCGATGCTGCTGCAGAATCAACTGTAGCCTCTGTCGCCTGGTGCCGATGTGTCCTCGCTCGTCCGACACGATGCAGGACCTGGGGCAGGAAGTGAGTGACGTCACAGCGTGATCTCTGGAGAACACGCTGTGTGTCTGTGCACTGCTAGAAGCTGGGTGGTAACAAAGAGAAGTGGATGATGCTGATTCGTCAGCATCATACACTTCTATTCACAACGCCCAGCTAGTAAAACAAGTAAAAACGCCCAGATGTACATACACAATACACGCCCAGTTGTACTTAAGAAAGGCTAATTTGCATAAATATAAAAATGCTCATAAAAACGTTGCTCTTATCTACATTGCAGCGCCGATCTGCTGCAATACGAGATAGGGGTTTGAAAATCTGGTGACAGAGCCCCTTTAATAACATACCTCCGTTGTCCAAATGAATTTTTTGTATACATTAATACATCTGGATTTGCTCTTTTGGCCTGTATTTCTTCCAATAAATCCTGTTGACACATAGATGGCTGGTATTTGGAATATAATATGGGTGTTAATATCCTGATTATATATGCCAAGGTGACTGTATAGTGACATTCTCCTTTTTTCTTCTTTTTTAAGGACTACTTCATAATTGTTATTGGAATCACACGATCGGAAGAAGGAATCGTTGGACTCATATGTGACTGTTGCTCTTCTAGACTGCATTTATGTTGATAAAATTATATAATGAATGTAATTTTTTTGAATTTTCTATTGGTCATGTGGTGCAGCGGTACCGCATGAGTATGAATAATACCCTTGGATTAATCTGTCCATTTTTTCTATATTTTAAATCTGACTAATTCTGATCCTGTATGTGTATCCACTATGAGGTCGGTGGCGTCTCGATTGGCAGCAGTGATGGCACTAATAAACTTTTAATAATAATAGTCATTAGAATATGACTCGCTCTGATAGAGTCAATTAGGTTTATTCGCCTCTTGGCTAGTACCCACTATAAAATCTCTTGGGGATGATATATCCGCTGGAGGTCTATGTGGTGACTGGAGACAAGTTACTCTCTTATGGATAATGAGAGATGTAATCTGTACCGGGATGTTGAATACCTTGTAAGTGCCTGAACGAAAATTGCCTAAATGACGTTGTTTGCGTAAATGCGAACGGACCGTTTTCCCTCTTGTTGGAATGACATGTTGGATCTTATAAATTCCACTTTTGAGATAACTATCCTCTTTTATGTAACAAAAATAGGTTATGGTTAAACTATGGATTTACCTGGCTGGGATTGCGATATTCCCTCGTTAAAGATGGCGGTTTTGAATACCAAACAAGGGATGACGTCTCTATAGTTGAATCTCGCGAGACATACTTGAGGTTCTGCTGCTCCATGTTGCCCTGACGTTATTTGATTTGACGTTCAGTTTATCCAATCTATGCGCTCCCTGCGGGCATGGGCAGTATGGTGTGTTTAACGCCGGTTTGGTAGACTATGGACGATTACGTGCGTTACATATGAGTCTCATGATTACCTTTTTTCCGTTCATAGATCGGTGAGTGCCAGCTGATCTCATTTTTTAATCAATTACACTGTGTTGGTTTAACCAATCATAAAGATGAATTTGTATATGTTAGCCATGTTGCATCATCTGTTTGTATTATTGCATCATGTCATACCTCATGTTCACTATCTGAATTTTGTTTCACTTGTCACTTTATATTTATAATATTTATGTATTTTTATATTTTTGATTCATTATGTACTGATTTGTAACACTGATTGTCTGGGCTTTGCCCCCTATATATACACGTGTATGCTTTAACACACCTGACTTGAAAAAGCCTTCATAGAGAAGGTGAAACGTTGCAGTGGATGCTGGATGAATAAACCAGAGGTTTTTTTGAGTGCTGCTTCTATCTCTCTTTTTTGGATAGAAGTGTATTTATATGTATACGATTATGATGATAAGATCAGATTATCTCTATAAATTGCAGAGATCATTGGTTGTATATGTATTTTTAACCAGTTTTGATATGTATGTAAATTGATATCAATTGAAATGTTTTGCGGCTATATAAACTTGTCAATTAGACACGTCACACACGCCCCAGAGGAAGCCGGTGGAGCGAAACCCAGGGTCGGGCAAGAGTGTTTGGCGCAGAAATATTAAAGATTTTTACTTACCTTGATGCTTTTATTGCTTGTTACTTCTGTGGGTATGTATTAAACCTGGCGCGGAGCAATCTTTTTTCAGAGGGTCTTGCACTATGTTCTCTTCCTTTTTCCATCTATTAGAGACATAAGATCCTTCTCCTACCAGGAGTTATTTGAACGTCGAGAGATGATAGGAAGCTCGGTGGAACTACAAGGATAAGAATAACCATTCACACCCTCATTGGATTGCGGATTGTCCACTGCATTTTTCTGGGAGAGAGTGTCTATACTGAATGATATTGGACTGTTACCAGCACCGTCTGAGCGGTAAACTTCACTGTACTTTATATATGTCATTTAGGGTATTTGTTGGATCATACCCAATTTAGTTTTGCCTGCTCCGGTCTGAGAGATATATTGTGGGTATTTAAGCCAGGAGAAACTACCATTATATTTGATGCTTCACTGCTGCCTGCAGACCCTCATTATTGTACCGCTCTCCAGGACCCTCCACCATCTTCACTGCTGCCTGCAGACCCTCATTATTGTACCGCTCTCCAGGACCCTCCACCATCTTCACTGCTGCCTGCAGACCCTCATTATTATACCCCTCTCCAGGACCCTCCACCATCTTCACTGCTACCTGCAGACCCTCATTATTGTACCGCTCTCCAGGACCCTCCACCATGCTTCACTGCTACCTGCAGACACTCATTATTGTACCGCTCTCCAGGACCCTCCACCATGCTTCACTGCTACCTGCAGACACTCATTATTGTACCGCTCTCCAGGACCCTCCACCATGCTTCACTGCTACCTGCAGACACTCATTATTGTACCGCTCTCCAGGACCCTCCACCATGCTTCACTGCTACCTGCAGACACTCATTATTGTACCGCTCTCCAGGACCCTCCACCATGCTTCACTGCTACCTACAGACACTCATTATTGTACCGCTCTCCATGACCCTCCACTATGCTTCACCGTTGCCTGCACTCACTATTGAACCACTCTCCAGGACCCTCCACCATGCTTCACTGCTATCTGCAGACCCTCATTATTGTACCGCTCTCCAGGACCCTCCACTATGCTTCACTGCTGCCTGCCGACCCTTATTATTGTACCGCTCTCCAGGACCCTCCACCATGCTTCACTGCTACCTGCAGACCCTCATTATTGTACCGCTCTCCAGGACCCTCCACTATGCTTCACTGCTACCTGCAGACCCTCAGTATTGTACCGCTCTCCAGGACCCTCCACAATTATTCAATGTTGCCTGCACTCATTATTGTACCGTTCTCCAGGACCCTCCACCATGCTTCACTGCTACCTGCAGACCCTCAGTATTATACCGCTCTCCAGGACCCTCCACTATGCTTATCTATTGCCTGCACTCATTATTGTACCGCTCTCCATGACTCTCCACCATGCTTCACTGCTGCCTGCAGACACTCATTATTGTACCACTCTCCAGGACCCTCCACCATCTTCACTGCTGCCTGCAGACCCTCATTATTGTACCGCTCTCCAGGACCCTCCACCATGCTTCACTGCTGCCTGCAGACATTCATTATTGTCCCGGTCCCCTGCCCTTCAGCGAACAGACTGCCTTCTGTTACAGCCAAGTATTTTAAGTTTTGAATCATAAGTCTAGAGCACCTGCTGCCATTTTTCTGCACCACAGTTGCTATGTTTTGGTGCACAGTTCAGTCGCTTGGCCTTGTTTCCACGTCAAAGGTATGGCATACTGTATCATTCTTCCATGAATACTACTTCTCGCCAGACTTTTCCAAACAGTAGATGGGTGTACCTCCTGGGCTCCATTGTTTTTTGCCAGTTCTGAGCTGATGGCACTGCTGGACATCTTCTGATTTCGAAGGGACATAAGCATGATGTGTCTTTGATCTGCTGCACTAAGTGTCCTTGGCCGACCACTGCATCTATGGTCCTCAACATTGCCCGTTTCTTTGAGCTTCTTCAGCAGAGCTTGAACAGAACATCTTGAAACCCCAGTCTGATTTTAAATATTTGCCTAGGTGAGACCTTGCTAATGCAGTATAACTACCTTGTGTCTTGTTGCTGTGCTCAGTCTTGCCATGGTGGACCTGTGACATGACACTATCTTCCACAACCTCACCTTTGTAGCAAAATTTGGCTGTTCCTTAGTTTTTAGCCTTCTACACAGCAGTTTCTGTTACAGTTAATGACTGTGTTTCAACCTTTATATAAAAATGATGATCATTATTACATGTTTAGTATAATTGGTTATTCATACAGCTGAATAAAATCTTACAAAATTCATGACTTTGTGCAAGTGTATCTAGAAGAATTGATGCTGTTTTGAAGGTAAATCGTGGTCACACCAAATATTTAATTGATTTAGACTTCTCCTCTGTTCATTCACTTGGTATTTTGTTAATTGATAAAAAATAATAATAACACTTCTATTTTTTTTTAAATTCTTACTTTACAGTATTCTTCCACAACTGTCTAAAACTTTTACATATATATATATGAGATAGATAGAAAGAAAGATATACATATATGAGATAGATAGATAGATAGATAGATAGATAGATAGATAGATAGATAGATAGATAGATAGATAGATAGATAGATAGATAGATAGATAGATAGATAGATAGATAGATAGATAGATAGATAGATAGATAGATATGAGGCATTCTTATGCCAATTTTAGCTTGATGCCTACTAGTAAAATGCCAAATCCTAGTGAACTGATAGGCCGCATTCTCAGATATTGTTCTATATATATTTTTGGGAAATGATTCAAAATGATCGGCTTCATCTCAATTTCGAGAACATTCTTTGAAATACTTAATGTCACTATGACAATGGTCTAGCTTTGACTTCTTGGAACACATATGGTGTTGGTGGAACGTTTGCTGATGGAAATGGTTGAGCAAATCCTGGAAATGTGGCTGGAACCGCAGCAGAACTTATGGAAACCGGAACACCATTTTGGATCACAAAGACCTACAACCAGAGACAACAAAGTACAGTAAAGCATGAGTCAAGTGCAGTAAACAAGTAACAGACATCTGCCACACATTTTGAGACCGGTATTGCTTTCCTTCTTGACGGATGACTTTCTGGAAGGCTTACTTTCGAAGCTCTGTGACAAAAAATTGGAGCAATGTCTTTTACCGTGTCCCTGGTCCTTTTATCTATCTCTGTTGTATGTTCTTCTACTATCTTCTGCACTGGAGGACCTACTGCCGTTTTCAACCCTACCCAACTCACAATTGTGAGCTGAATCCAAAATATCATGACTGTACTGGGTAGCTGGTCTTTTTGTACTTTTTTCCTGTGGCTTACATAGTTACATAGTTTGTACGGCTGAAAAAAGACACATGTCCATCAAGTTCCACCAAGGGACGGGAAAGGGGAAGTAAACAATTTCTACACATAGGAGATAATGTTCTTTTGTTCTAGGAAATTATCTTTGCCTTTTTGCAGCATCTCCTGTCCCTGCTGTGACGGCTCCTGCGGTGACTATTCCATAGATTCAGAGTAAAGAAGACTTGTCGCCTCCGCAGGTTGAACCTTTTTTTTTCCAGACGGAGGGAGCGCCCCCTTGTTTTTTGAGGGGGTTTTACATGGAACAGGATTTCACCATATTTTTTGTATGTGCCATTCATATATTTATATAAGTTAATCATGTCCCCCTTAGTCGTCTTTTTTCAAGGCTAAATAGGTTTAGTTCTTTTAATCGTTCCTCATAACTTAGATTCTCTGCGCCCCTTCTTAGCTTCGTTGCTCTTCTTTGTATTTTTCCTCCTTTCTATGAACTGGAGCCCAGAACTGGACTGAAAGCAATCCTTTTGCTTTTGATCTGGTCTGGTATGGTCGTTACATTGATAATATGATCATTATCTGGTCCTCAGATGTGGCGACCATACCAGACTTCATCAACTACATAAATAATAATCCATTTGGTTTGACATTCACCTATGCTTATGATTGTCAAAAAATTACGTTCCTGGATCTCACTCTAAGTGGTATTTCCAGCCTAGAGACTGTTCAGACTGGCACCTATCGCAAGCTTACTGCTGGTAATGCAATTTTGCATGGCAAGTCCTGCCACCCGGAGCACACCATCAAGGGTGTTCCGGTTAGAGAAATTTTACGAGCTAAAAGAAACTGCTCGTCTAAACAGGTGTATAAGGAAGAAACGAATAAAATTTGTAATTGTTTAAAAAAAATCGAGGTTGTCCTCAATGGACTCTGGATAGGGCTATTAATTTGGGTGAGGACAGAAAACTTTGTGATTTACTGCAAATAAAGCATACACATAAAAAGAACAAAAATGCATCTCTTGCGTTTGTTATATCGTACAGTAAAGAATATCATATGATACGATCTATAGTGTCCAAATATTTACCAGTCCTCTTTCAAGATGAGGGCTTACGTCAGATATTAGAGCCAGGTTGTACATTCTCCTCTCGGAGAGCGCCTACTTTTGGTTCTATGCTTTCACCTAGTTTAACGCAATTTTCATCCAAACAGAATTCATGGCTGTCATCAAAGGGTTTTTATCCTTGTGGAGCAAATATATGTATGTGTTGCAATTATGCACACCAAACTAAAGAAGTTATCTCAGCCATTGATGGATCTATACATAAAATTAAACAGTTCATCAATTGCAACACACGACATGTAGTTTACCAAATAAATTGTACTCTTTGTAATTTATCTTATGTTGGGTGCACTAGTCGCTCCCTTAAGGTTAGAATTAGAGAACATCTCAATGGAGCCTCTAATCCTGGAGTTAGAAATCCTTCCAATGCATCCAAACATTTTAGTCTTATGCACCAAGGCGATACCAGTAATTTTGCTTTTTCAGGAATTGAAAGAGTTAATAGACCAGTGCGAGGTGGTGATCATAGGAGAGCACTTTTGAATCGTGAGGGTTACTGGATTCTCATGTTGAACACTATAGTCCCCAATGGTTTAAATGTGAGAAATGATCTTATTCTGAACTACCAATATTTAATATATTTTGCACATTTTGTATTTTTGTGTTTGGCTTGAGATTTTATAGTTGCATTTTATACAATTTTGTATGTTTCACATGTCATCCACTTATGTGATAAAGCATACACCTGATCAAAGTGGGTGTTTTTTGTCTTGGCTGCTATTTTAGCCAGACATTCTCATTCCTTCCCCTATCTATGAGTAATGGCTCTTGAGAGCTAGAAACGCGTCAGAGGGAATGTATGTTTTATGTTTCTTGTCCACTGTTTGCTGTTCAGTCTTCCGCTGGCTATCTATTTTAACCAATAAAGAGGATTTTTTCATGTTCCACAAGGAGTGCTGAACCTTTTCCTTCTGGATATTCTAGATGAGGCCTCACTAATGGTTTGTAAAGTGGTAATATTACATCCCTGTCCCGCGAGTCCATGCCTCTTATAATACACGACAATATCCTGCTGGCCTTTGAAGCAGATGATTGACATTGTATGCTGTTATTTAGTTTATGACTTACAAGTACACCCAGATCCTTCTCAACAAGTGACTCCTCCAGTGTAGCGCCCCCTAGGACATATGATGCTGCAGATTATTACACCCAGATACTTCTCAACAAGTGACTCCCCCAGTGTAGCTCCCCCTAGGACATGTGATGCTGCAGATTATTACACCCAGATCCTTCTCATCAAGTGACTCCCCCAGTGTTACTCCCCATAGGACATATGATGCCTGCAGATTATTACACCCAGAACATACTCAACGAGTGACTCCTCCAGTGTAGCTCCCCCTAGGACATATGATGCCTACAGATTATTACACCCAGATGCTTCTCAACAAGTGACTCCCCCAGTGTAGCGCCCTCTAGGACATATGATGCTGCAGATTATTACACCCAGATCCTTCTCAACAAGTGACTCCCCCAGTGTAGCGCCCCCTAGGACATATGATGCTGCAGATTATTACACCCAGATCCTTCTTTACAAGTGATTCCCCCAGTGTAGCTCCCCCTAGGACATATGATGCCTGAAGATTATTACACCCAGATCCTTCTCAACAAGTGACTCCCCCAGTGTTGCTCCCCCTAGGACATATGATGCTGCAGATTATTACACCCAGATCCTTCTCTACAAGTGACTCCCCCAGTGTAGCTCCCCCTAGGACATATGATGCTGCAGATTATTACACCCAGATCCTTCTCTACAAGTGACTCCCCCAGTATATGAATCATTGACCACAACTTTCTGGATACGGTCCTTGAGCCAATTCTCAATCCAATTACAAACTATACTTTCTAAACCTATAGTCCTTAATTTACCCATTAGACGTCTATGAGGGACAGTGTCAAATGCCTTTGCAAAGTCTAAAAACACTATATCCACAGCGGCCCCTCTGTCTAGGCTTCTGCTCACCTCTTCATATATACACTATATCCACAGCGGCCCCTCTGTCTAGGCTTCTGCTCACATCTTCATAAAAACACTATATCTACAGCCGCCCCTCTGTCTAGGTTTCTGCTCACCTCTTCATAAAAAAAAAATCAGGTTGGTGTGACAGCTTCTGTCCTTAGTAAAACCTTTCTGGCTGTCACTTATAATACTATTTTTTGTCACATAATCCTGTATATAGTCCCTCAATAGCCCCTCAAACATTTTCCCCACGATGGATGTTAAGCTTACAGGTCTATAATTACCGGGCAAGATCTAGAGCCCTTTTTTAAAATAGGCACCACATTTGCCCTGCGCCAGTCCCTTGGCACTATACCAGTTACTAAAAAATCTCTAAATATTATGAAGAGGGGGACAGAAATAACTGAACTAAGCTCCTTAAGAACTCTAATGTGTAACCTATCTGGTCCCGGGGCCTTGTGTACATTTATTTAATTTAGCTTGCACCATATCTACATTCATCCAATTCAGTATATCAACTGATATATTAACAGCACTGGCACCGGCTACATCAGCTGCTCTCTCGTCTGTTGTATATACAGAGCGGAAGAACCCATTTAGTAACTCTGCCTTCTCTTGATCCCCTGTGACCAACTCCCCATTACCACTATCTAGGGGTCCTACATGTTCAGACCATGGCTTGTTTGCATTTACAGTCAATACATGAAGAATTTTTGGGGATTTGTTTTACTATCCTTGGCCACCTGCCTTTCATTTTCTATTTTTGCTGATTATATTACATTTTTACAGATTTATTAAGTTCTTTATATTTTACAAAGGCTACAGCTGTACCCTCAGAATTGTATTTTTGAAATGCCCTGTTTTTGTCATGTATTGCCCTTTTTACAGAAGGTGTAAGCCATGTGGGGCTTAATTTTAGTCGTTTATACTTGTTACCTATAGGAATACATTTTGCACTATAATTACCCAAAGTAAATTTGAAAATCTCCCATTTATCATTTGTCCCATTATTTGACATTAGTTCTTCCCAGTCTATATCCTGAATTGCACCCCTCATCCTGGGAAAATTGGCCTTCTTAAAATTAAGTGTTTTTGCCCTCCCAGCCTGTGTTTGTTTTTTACAGTATAGGTAAAATGTAACTATATAATGATCACTGTTACCGAGGTTTTCACAAACATTGACGTTCCCAACAAACTCTGCATTATTAGAAATGACCAGAACCAACAGTGCTTCACCTCTAGTCGGGTCTTCCACAAACTGGCCCATAACATTATCCTGCAACAGGTTGAGGAAATGTCTCCCCTTTGCAGTTGAAGCCGAACCATGACACCAATTAATATCCCGGTAATAAAAATCTCCCATTGTCACTACTGTACCCGCCTGTGCAGCCCGCTCCATCTGTTTATATTGCTGAACTTTCATCTCCTCAGTTATATTGGGGGGTCTATAGATTACACCAAAAGTAATTTTTTCAGTGTTTACCTCCCTTTCTAGTTCCACCCACAAAGTTTCAACCTCCTCACAATCTTCACCCTCTAATGTCTCATTCACACTCACCTTCATATCACTTCTCACATACAGACATACACCACCGCCTTCATATCACTTCTCACATACAGACATACACCACCACCTTCATATCACTTCTCACATACAGACATACACCACCGCCTTCACATCACTTCTCACATACTGTATCGTCCGTGGATGCGGGCTGTCAGCTCCAACCTTCCCCTGACAGCCGCAGCCACAAGTCGGCAAGCGCTGGCCCTAGCCTCCTCCTCAGGAGACGCCAGCGCTCGCATCCACTCACTTCTGCCGGATCCCGCGAAACCCACGCGTTTATTTGCCACTTCCTGATCGCTATGACGGAGATGCAAGTACCTGTCGTGGTTTTCTTAATCAATGCCAGATCCACTTCAGCTTGTATGCTAGGACATTTTCGTCTGATGGTGCCAGGGTCGCTTTCATAATTTCACTCCTCATTGGAAAGGCTCTTGCATGGGCGAACCCTATCTGGGAGAGACAAGGACCAGAGACTCGTGACTTCCCTGCCTTCCTCCGGACTTTTCCCATGGTGTTTGAGGAGAGGATCTTCAGTGGGGTCCAGAGTGTCAAGGTCGTTGCCTGGTGTGGATTAGTTCGGCTCAGCCTTCGCTGCCTCGGTCATTGGCAGGATTGTCGGGTACTTATGCTGCCTTCTCGGACGTCTTCAGCAAGAGGGAGGCGGAGACATTGCCTCCACATCGGGCATATGACTGCCCTATTGAACTGATACTTGGTGCATCCCTTCCCCGTGGTAGGGTATATCCTCTCTCCTTGCCAGAGACTCTGTCCATGTCCTATGTAAAAGAGAACTTAGAAAGGGGCTTCATACGAAAGTCTTCCTCCCCGGCAGGGGCCGGGTTCTTCTTCGTCAAAAAGAAAGATAGTTCTCTTCGTCCTTGCATCGACTACCGTGGTCTTAACCAGATCACGGTGAAGAATAAATATCCGTTGCCACTGATCTCCGAACTATTTGATCGTATGCGTGGTGCAAAGATTTTTTATAAACTAGACCTGCGTGGGGCTTACAACCTAATCCGGATTCGCCAGGGCGATGAATGGAAGACTGCATTTAACACCCGTGATGGACACTATGAGTATCTAGTAATGCCCTTCGGCCTGTGTAATGCTCCCGCGGTCTTCCAGGAGTTTGTGAATGACATTTTCCGTGACCTCCACTATGTTTGTGTTGTAGTCTACCTTGATGACATCTTGATTTTTTCTCCAGATCCTATGATGCACCAGAGATATGTCCATCAGGTTCTGCTGCGGTTAAGGGAGAATCATCTATACACCAAGTTGGAAAAGTGCTCTACCCTTCCTGGGCTACATCATCTCGAATCGAAGTCTCGAGATGGACCCTAAGAAGGTAAAGTCTGTCCTGGAGTGGCCACGTCCTCAAGGCTTGAGGACCATACAGCGCTTTCTGGGATTTGCTAACTTTTACAGGCAGTTTATTCCGAACTTCTCCCATCTCTAACCTTACTAAGAAGGGTATGAATGCCAAGGTGTGGACTCCTGAGGCAGAGTCCGCATTCAATAGCCTGAAGAGTTCCTTCACGTCAGCCTCTATCCTCCATCATCCGGATGTCTTTCTGCAGTTCTCGTTGGAGGTGGACGCATCTGTCTGTCTGGGTGGTGGTGGACCGATTTTCGAAGATGGCCCACTTCGTTCCTCTGACCGGTTTTCCTTCTGCTCCTCAGTTGGCCAAGTTATTAATCCAACACATCTTCCGCCTGCACGGCTTGCCGCAGCATATTGTGTCTGATTGGGGGGTTCAGTTTACCTCAAGGTTCTGGAGAGCCCTCTGCGGACTTCTTGGCGTGAAGTTGGACTTTTCTTCTGCCTACCATCCTCAGTCTAATGGTCAGGTCGTGAGGATCAACCAGATTTTGAAGAACTACCTACGCCATTTCATCTCCAAACAGCATGATGACTGGGTGCAGCTGCTCCCATGGGCGGAGTTCTCCTACAATAATCACACCAGTGAGTCTACTAGGAATACACCGTTCTGCATTGTCTACGGCCAACACCCACGAATTCCTCTTCCGGTGCCTGATACTTCTGAAGTACCTGCAGCTGACTCCACGTTTAGAGACTTTTTGCAAATCTGGCAGCAGACACGATCTTCCATCCTAATGGCAGTGGATAGCATGAAACGGAAGGCTAAGACAAGGAGAAGAGAGCCTCCTCGGTTTCTTCCTGGCACTAAGGTCTGGCTGTCGTCTAGGAATATCCGACTGAGGGTGCCATCATGTAAATTTACCCCTAGGCTCCTCGGACCATTCGAGGTTCTGCAACAGATCAACCCTGTCGCCTACAAGCTTCGGCTGCCTCCTACCCTCAGGATTCCCAACTCCTTCCATGTCTCCCTCCTGAAACCAGTGATCCTGAACCGATATTCCAAGACTCCGAGCCCTGCGGTTGCCTCCAACAGCCCTTTGGACATCTTAGAGGTCAAGGAGATCTTGGACACCAAGAGAGTGAGAGGAAAGGCTTTTTATTTGGTGGATTGGAGGGGGTTCAGCCCTGAAGAGAGGTCCTGGGAGCCAGATGAGAACCTCAATGCTCCTACTCTTCTGAAGAATTTTGTCTCTCGCACTGGTCCGAAGAAGAGGGGGCGTAAGAGGGGGGATACTGTAATGTCCGTGGCTGTGGGCTGTCAGCTCCAACATTCCCCTGACAGCCGCAGCCACGAGTCGGCAAGCGCAGGCCCCAGCCTCCTCCTCAGGAGACGCCAGCGCTCGCGTCCACTCACCTCTGCCGGATCCCTTAGGGTGGGCGCGCACGCTCGTGCCCGCTCTTAAAGGGGCAGCGCGTGCACCGGACCGGATGGACGAACTTTAACCCGTGAGTACCCTGGACTATGGGAGAGGTCCAGCCCCCTAATTCTATGCCTGAGCATTGTTGTGTATCCCTTAGTCTGTCTAATCAAATGGCCCCTAGTGTTTTCTGCTCCCAGTGTTCCTGTTCCCATTCCTGTACCTGTATCCCGATCTAGTGCCGTGCTTGCTACTGTCGTGCTGTGCTGGATACCACACTTGCCTGCTTCTCCACGCCTGACGTCCACCCGCTGCCTAGTTCCTGCCAAGCTACAGTCCGTGCTGCCACAGGTAACCTACATACCATAGACTGTGACCTGCACCCTGTTGGCCAGCTGCCCAACTGCCAAGGCGGTACGGCCCAGTGAGTCCACTGACCCTTCGTGACACATACATACGTATACCACCACCTTCATATCACTTCTCACATACAGACATACACCACCACCTTCATATCACTTCTCACATACAGACATACACCACCGCCTTCACATCACTTCTCACATACAGACATACACCACCACCTTCATATCACTTCTCACATACGGACATACACCACCACCTTCATATCACTTCTCACATACGGACATACATCACCATATCACTTCTCACATACAGACATACACCACTGCCTTCATGTGATGGTGCATTATGTGTGGTTTATTGTGAGTCCTCAGCAGAGAGGGATGACTCTCTAATCAAGTACCACAGGTTGTGTCTCCAGCCTATGGACAATTAGACGAGTCAGAGGTGAAGTCCGCAAGACATAAAGTGTTGCCATTGTCCAGTCCCCACAGGGGGTCATCAGGAGGCACCACAGTTATATTCAGCTCAGGTGCAGACCAGCAAACAAAGGTGATCCAATTATCTCCCCAATTGTGTCCTCATCCCGGCTGTGGCAATACACATGATAGCACAAAGGACCACAACTCACCTACAGACAGTGTATGACTACAAACTAAAGTCATTATAATGATGGTGACTAATAACTGAAAAAGATGTTCCTCCCCCTGAGGGGTATGTAAGGGCTTGTCCTGGGGAGGATGAAGAGATCTCCTGGATGTAGACTTTACTGAGAACTGAAGCTGAGGCCAGCGCTCTGAAGATGTTCCTGGGATTACCTTATTTTGTGGACTGTGTGTTGTTCCTGCATTGAACGCGACATGTTCTGTCAGCATTGGATACAATAAACCCTGTTGGAGTTGCCCTGTCGTCACTGGCTCTGTTGATCGTGTATTAACGTAATGAACCCTATGACACTTCATATCACTTCTCACATACAGACATACACCACCGCCTTCATATCACTTCTCACATACCGACATACCCCACCACCTTCAAATCACTTCTCACATACAGACATACACCACCGCCTTCATATCACTTCTCACATACAGACATACACCACCACCTACATATCACTTCTCACATACAGACATACACCACCGCATTCATATCCCTTCTCACATACAGACATACACCACCACCTTCATATCACTTCTCACATACAGACATACACCACTGCCTTCATATCACTTCTCACATACAGACATACACCACCACCTTCATATCACTTCTCACATACAGACATACACCACCGCCTTCATATCACTTCTCACATACAGACATACACCACCGCCTTCACATCACTTCTCACATACAGACATACACCACCACCTTCATATCACTTCTCACATACAGACATACACCACCGCCTTTATATCACTTCTCACATACAGACATACATCACCTTCATATCACTTCTTACATAAAGACATACACCATCGCCTTCATATCACTTCTCACATACAGACATACACCACCACCTTCATATCACTTCTCACATACAGACATACACCACCGCCTTCATATCACTTCTCACATACAGACATACACCACCGCCTTCACATCACTTCTCACATACAGACATACACCACCACCTTCATATCACTTCTCACATACAGACATACACCACCGCCTTCATATCACTTCTCACATACAGACATACATCACCTTCATATCACTTCTTACATACAGACATACACCATCGCCTTCATATCACTTCTCACATACAGATATACACCACCACCTTCATATCACTTCTCACATACAGACATGATTATTTGGGCATTTTTATTTACACTGCTGTTTTGTAACAAAAGGATCTCCTTATCTTGTTGCCTAGTCCTCTCCCCACAGTCTGTTTCTCCCCCCACCAATAAAGTCTGACCCCTCTCTAACCTAACTACCCCTTTATTTTCTACATTGACTTCCCTCCTCAGCCCTAGTTTAAATAATCCCCCCCAGCACAGCGGACCGCCTTCCATTTAGGTGCAAATCATCTGCAGAATACAGCTTGTACCCCAATGAAAAGTCAGCGATTAGACCTTATTAATGATATGTCTTGTGTGTACAATGACAACAAAGATTACGATGCTCTTTAAACCTTTAGTGACCGGCCTATTTTAGACCTTAATGACCAAGCAATTTTTTTTTTATGTTTTTCCATCGTCTCATTCATAGAGCTATAACTTCTTTATTTTTGCATTGCCACAGCTGTATAAGGTCTTGTTTTTTGCGGGACAAGTTGTAATATTTATTAGCCCCATTTTGGGGTACATAGAATTTATTGATGAACTTTTATTAATTTATTTTTGGGGGGAATAGAAAAAAAACGGCAATTTCGCCACCATTTTTTGCGTCCTAAATCTACGCCGTTTACTGTGTGGTATAAATAACACAATAACTTTATTCCATGGGTTGTTGCGTTTGCAGCGATACCAAATTTGTATCGATTTTGTATGTTTTACTACTTTTACACAGTGAAAACACTTTGTTTTCAAAATTATGTGTTTTTGTGTCTCCATATTTGAAGAGCCGTAACTTTTTTCTTTTTCCGCCGATGCAGCTGTATGAGGGTTTTTTTTTTGTGGGACGACTTGCAGTTTTTATTGGTAACAGTTTGGAGTAGATGCGACTTTTTGATCACTTTTTATCACATTTTGTTTTAAGGCTGGATTCAAAGAAAACAGCAATTTTTGCATTCTTTATTATTATTTTTTTACGACGTTCACTGTGCGGGTTAAATGATGTAATAAGTTTATAGTTGGGGTCATTACAGACGCGGCGATACCAAATATGTGCAACTTTTTTACTTTATTTTGTTTTCAAATAATAAAGCAGTTTGTAGGCCAAGGATAGTAAAACAAATCCCAAAAAATTATTTGCGTATATAAATGCTAAAAAGCCAAGGTCTGAACATGTAGGACCCCTAGATAGTGGTAATGGGGAGTTGGTCACAGGGGATCAAGAGAAGGCAGAGTTACTAAATGGGTTCTTCAGCTCTATATACAACAGAAGAAAAAGCAGCTAATGTAGCCGCTGCCAGTGCTCTTAATATATCAGTTGATATACTGAATTGGATGAATGTAGATATGGTGCAAGCTAAATTAAATAAATGTACACAAGGCCCCGGGACCAGATGGGTTACACCCTAGAATTCTTAAAGAGCTTAGTTCAGTTATCTCTGTCCCCCTTTTCATAATATTCAGAGAATCTCTAGTGACTGGTATAGTGCCAAGGGACTGGCGCAGGACAAATGTGGTGCCTATTTTCAAAAAGGGCTCTAGGTCTTCCCCGGGTAATTATAGACCAGTAAGCTTAACATCCATCGTGGGGAAAATGTTTGAGTGGCTATTCAGGGACTATATACAGGATTATGTGACAAAAAATAGTATTATAAGTGACAGCCAGCACGGTTTTACTAAGGACAGAAGTTGTCAAACGAACCTGATCTGTTTTTATAAAGAAGTGAGCAGAAGCCTAGACAGAGGGGCCGCTGTGGATATAGTGTTTATATGAGGGGTGAGGATAAGCCTAGACAGAGGGGCCGCTGTGGATATAGTGTTTATATGAGAGGTGAGCAGAAGCCTAGACAGAGGGGCCGCTGTGGATATAGTGTTTATATGAGAGGTGAGGAGAAGCCTAGACAGAGGGGCCGCTGTGGATATAGTGTTTATATGAGAGGTAAGCAGAAGCCTAGACAGAGGAGCCGCTGTGGATATAGTGTTCATATGAGGGGTGAGCAGAAGCCTAGACAGAGGGGCCGCTGTGGATATAGTGTTTATATGAGAGGTAAGCAGAAGCCTAGACAGAGGAGCCGCTGTGGATATAGTGTTCATATGAGGGGTGAGCAGAAGCCTAGACAGAGGGGCCGCTGTGGATATAGTGTTTTTGGACTTTGCAAAGGCATTTGACACTATCCCCCATAGACGTCTAATGGGTAAATTAAGGACTATAGGTTTAGAAAATAAAGTTTGTAATTGGATTGAGAATTGGCTCAAGGACCGTATCCAGAGAGTTGTGGTCAATGATTCCTACTCTGAATGGTCCCCGGTAATAAGTGGTGTACCCCAGGGTTCAGTGCTGGGACCACTATTATTCAACTTATTTATTAATGATATAGATGATGGGATTAATAGCACTATTTCTATTTTTGCAGATGACACCAAGCTATGCAATATAGTTCAGTCTATGGAAGATGTTCGTGAATTGCAATCAGATTTAAACAAACAAAGTGTTTGGGCATCCAGTTGGCAAATGAAGTTTAGCGTAGATAAATGTAAAGTTATGCATCTGGGTACCGACAACCTGCATGCATCATATGTCCTAGGGGTAGCTACACTGGGGGAGTCACTTGTTGAGAAGGATCTGGGTGTAATAATCTGCATGCATCATATGTCCTAGGGGGCGCTACACTGGGGGAGTCACTTGTTGAGAAGGATCTGGGTGTACTTGTAAATCATAAACTAAATAACAGCATGCAGTGTCAATCAGCTGCTTCAAAGGCCAGCAGGATATTGTCGTGTATTAAAAGAGGCATGGACTCGCGGGACAGAGATGTAATATTACCACTTTACAAAGCATTAGTGAGGCCTCATCTAGAATATGCAGTTCAGTTCTGGGCTCCAGTTCATAGAAAGGATGCCCTGCAGTTGGAAAAAATACAAAGAAGAGCAACGAAGCTAATAAGGGGCATGGAGAATCTAAGTTATGAAGAAATATTAAAAGAATTAAACCTATTTAGCCTTGAAAAAAGACGACTAAGGGGGGACATGATTAATTAATATAAATATATTAATGGCACATACAAAAAATATGGTGAAATCTGTTCCATGTAAAACCCCCTCAAAAAACAAGGGGGCACTCCCTGCGTCTGGAGAAAAAAAGGTTCAACTTGCAGAGGCGACAAGTCTTCTTTACTGTGAGAACTGTGAATCTATGGAATAGTCACCGCAGGAGCTGGTCGCAGCAGGGACAGGAGACGCTGCAAAAAGGCAAAGATCATATCCTAGAACAAAAAAGTATTCGCTCCTATGTGTAGAAATGTTTTCCTTCCCTTTTCCCGTCCCTTGGTGGAACTTGATGGACATGTGTCTTTTTTCAGCCGTACTAACTATGTAACTATGTAAGGGTGGGTTTTTCATTTTTTTTTTCACTTTTTATTAAACTTTTTTGTTATTTTTTTACTAGTCCCACTTTGGGACTTCACTATGCGATCCTCCAATCGCATTTATAATACACTGCAAAACTTCTGTATATAACGTATTACTGCCTGTCCATGTATTATGCCTCTGGCATACACTACAGGCAGACTTGGGGGCCTTTATTAGGCCTCCGGCTGCCATCGGAGACACAGACACTCGGTGATCTTATCGCTGGCTGCAGGTGGGATGAGAGGGAGCTCCCTCCCTCCCTCTACAAAACCACTCAGATGCCGCGCCCGCTATTGAGCTCCGCATCTGACGGGTTAAACGGGTGAGATCGATACTGATATCCAGGGCCGCCATCAGGAATTTCAGGGCCCCCTACAGCGAAATTTTCTGGGCCCCCCTACCGTGGCACCGTCTGTTAACGGTATTCCGTCCAGCACTATATCATGGTACCCAGGGCCGCCATCAGGGGGGGTATTAGGGGTACTCATGTGAGAGGCCCGGCCAAACCTAATTGAAAGGGGGGCCCGGCAACTGCCGCGACTTGCCTTTGGTAGAAAAAAAACAGGCCCCTGCAATGTCATGAGCTGCGGGCCCCCCTTTCAATTAGGTTTGGCCGGGCCTCTCACATCAGTACCCCTAATACCCCCCTGATATCGGCCCTGTGTGGCATGGGGGCCGTCAAACACCGCCGCCCGTGCGACCGATCGCGCGCACCCGCAAACTCCCGCGCATGCGCACCGGCGACCGCCTGGAACCGCGCACCGAATTTTGAGGCAGATTTTGACCTGCCCAACATATCTTGCCGCGTTTGTTGCCCGCGGCGATTGAGGACAGCAGACAGAAAACGCAGCGAAAAATGCATTTTCTGCCTCCCATTGATTTCGATGGGAGGTCAGAGGCGGAACCGCGGCAAGAAAGGACGTGCTGCTTTTTCTTTTTTCCGCGACTGGCTGCCATTGATTTCAGATTAAATCAATGGGAGGCGGTTTTGGAAGTTTTTTGGTGCTGATTCTGACGCAGTGTCCGAGTCAATATCAAGGCCCAAAAACTCTGTGAACTGGGCCTTATTGTTAGGGCTTATTCAGACGAACGTGTAATACGTCCGTGCAACGTGCGTGATTTTCACGCGCCTCGCACGGACCTATGTTACTCTATGGGGTCGTGCAGACTGTCAGTGATATTCACGCAGCGTGTGTCCGTGTGTCCGCTGCGTAAAACTGACGACATGTCCGATATTTGTGCATTGTTCGCGCATCACGCACCCATTGAAGTCAATGGGTGCGTGAAAATCACGGCCAGCACTTCCGCAGCCGTATGAACTATGAATGAAAACAGAAAAGCACCACGTGCTACAAGCATACAAACAGAGTGTCATAATGATGGCGGCTGCGCGAAAATCACGCAGCCGCGCATCATACGCTGCTGACACACGGAGCTGTTATGGACCTTTTGCATGCGCAAAACGCCACGTTTTTGCGCGCACAAAAAGCACACGCTCGTGTAAATCCGGCCTTAGGGTAGGAACACACTAGGCATGAACACTGCGGATTTTATGCAACACATTTTATTGTAGAGAATCCGCAGCGTATTACAGTCGCAGCCGAGTGGATGAGATATGAACAAATGTCATCCACACGCTGCAAAAAAAATGGACCTGCAGTGTGACTTTTGGCTTTTTAAGCCGCAACATGTCAATGTATTCTGTGGAATCGCCGCTCCTCTGTTGCGGAAATGCTGCGGTTCTGCCGCAAAAATCACACATGAGAAAAAAAAAAAGGCACTTTTTTAAATTTATAAAAAAGTCTAGACTTGCCCCGGCCGTAGTCCTGGTGACGCGATCCTCTATTCTTAATGCAGCCCGGCCTCCTGTCATGACGTTTCATCCCATGTGACTGCTGCAGCGGTCACATGGTCTACAGCGTCATCCCAGGAGGCGGGGCTACGTTCAGAAGAGAGAGATGCGTCACCTAAACTACGGCCAGGGCAAGTCTAAACTTTTTTTTCCCTGCAGGATTCCCGCAGCGGACACGCCTCACCAAACCTGCGTCACTATTTGGTGCGGTTTTGCTGGCAGAATTCCCTGCGGCTACCGGGGCGGATAAGCTGTGTAGTCTTACTCAGCATATCCGCCTAGTGAGTCCCTTATGATGTCGCTCCTGGAGCTGCTGCCGGTCTCTAAATAGGCAGTTGGTCCAGTAGAATTTGGAATTATTTTTTTTTGTGAACCAGCTTAAAAAAATACAAAACTTTTGTGTTAGGGCCTGTTTACATCACCGTTCGCTTCCGCTCCGGGGTTCCGTCTGAGGTTTCCGTCGGGTGAACCCCGCAACGGAAAGTGAAAGTGACAGCACAGCTTCCGTTTCCGTCACCATTAGCGCAGTCGACTGCGATATTGATTCCGTCCGAAAACCAGCCGGAATGGTGACGAACGGAAACCATTAGCGATGTTTCCGTCACCATTGAGATCAATGGTGACTGAAACGGAAGCTGTGCTGTCACTTTCACTTTCCGTTGCGGGGTTCACCCGACAGAAACCTCAGATGGAACCCCGGAACGGAAGCGAACGTGTACCCCTGAGGACGCTACTAGTTAGCGAAACATGTCGGGGGGGCTGTATTGATTTTTAAATCCCTACCTCAGCCGGATCCTTTGTCTACATACTAATAGAGGCACTGGTTGCCCTTGCACTGACTGTTTGCCGACACTCGGCATACACCGCAATTCTCAGATACTCTGCTGGGTTTCTCCAGCTGTTAAACTGACTTCGGTCTGTGGCAGTGAAATTTTAAAATTTATGTGTATAGTTTGTCCTTGCTACACGTAGCTCAATAAAAGTTGTAAACTCTAACTTTATCTTTATTATCCATTGGGTGGTCAGGAAATAGGGTTTTGTTTGCCTGCAGGCATTCCTTCTCTGACTATATATTGCACCCGCTGACTACCCAGGGTCAAATTTGTGTTTTTTGATATTGACTCGGACACTGCGTCAGAATCAGCACCAAAAAACTTCCAAAACCGCCTCCCACTGATTTAATCTGAAATCAATGGGAGCCGGTCGCGGAAAAAAGAAAAAGCAGCACGTCCTTTCTTGCCGCGGTTCCGCCTCTGACTTCCCATCGAAATCAATGGGGGGCAGAAAATGCATTTTTCGCTGCGTTTTTTGTCTGCTATCCTCAATCGCCGCGGGCAAAAAACGCAGCAAAAAAACGCGGCAAGATAGTGTGGGCAGGTCAAAATCTGCCTCAAAATTCTTTAAGGAATTTTGAGGCAGATTTTTTTTTGCCTGCAAAATACTGTGTGAACAGGGCCATACATGATCAGCACTTTGAGATAATTTACTCACTGTGTCAGAAGAGCTGCTCCCACTCCAGTCCTCTTCCGGCGATGTCTTCCAGGCGAGGTCTTCGGTCCAGACGTCCAGTCCTTCACCTCCAGCCAGGCTCCAGGTAAGTTTTGTCCATGTGTTTCCATAGGTGCGCCGCGCGGGCGATCGCGGGCGCGCCGCGCGCGGGGGTCGCGGTTTGCGCTGCGCGCGATGGTCGCTTCTGCGCGCGCGGGCGGTCGCGCACGCGGGCGGTCGCTGGCGCGGGAGCTTCGTTGTGCGCGCGATCGGGTGCGCGGGCAGACTGTTTGACGGCCCACCATGACGAGGGGAGGGGAGGGGAGGGGCCCGCAGCAGTAGCAGCTCACGACATTCTGTTGGTGAAAAAAACGGGCCCCATTGCAGGGGCCCGTTTTTTCCTACCAAAAGAATGTCGCGGCAGTTGCCGGGCCCCCCTTTCAATGAGGTTTGGCCGGGCCCCTCACACCAGTACCCCTAATACCCCCCTGATGGCGGCCCTGCTGATATCGATCTCACCCGTTAGATCAGGGATGCCCCCTGCTCTCATATACCTCTGGCAGCTGAGTTCAAATATCTTTGAGGGTTTTTAACGGAAGACCTGCTTGGTATCTATAGATCAGAATTATATTTGTCTGGATCATAGATAAAAAGATATTTCTTCTACTTAGTGGAACAATCGTGATGATTATTTTTGATGAATATATTCATGCAGAAATCGTTCTGTTCTGTGATCGAAGCCGAAGGAAGTTCCAAATTGTGGTGCAGTTTTTGGTGCGTAATCTCTGCTGTGGAAAAACAACTAGAAAAAAAACGTAATACCCCATTCTACGTCGTCATAACGACGCATTCCCCTCTTCTGAGTGCAGCTCGGCCTCCTGGGATGATGCTGCAGTCCATGTGACCACTGCAGCCTTTGATTGGCTGCAGCAGTCTCATGGGATGAAAAATCATCTTAAAAGGCCGGACTGCACTCAGAAGAGAGGAATGTGTCCCTGTGACAATGCCCACGGGGTAAGTATTAACTTTTTTATTAATTTTATACCCCCAAAAAATTGTGTTTTTTCTGATTTGCGATTGTTGTGGCGAAAACACAGTATTTCCGCCACAAACATTGCAACATTTGTCTATTTGTTGCGGGTTTTACCTCCCATTGAATTCAATGGCAACAGAAGAGCAGAGATTCCGCAATAACTTGGATAATGTATAACAAGATTGGAGGTTTTCGTCAATGCACAGTTGGCCATATGTTATCCGGCCTGGAGCAGGAGTTCCAGGGTGAATACCTCTGTGGCAGATGTCAGCATGTTGCCCTCCTGGAAGCTCACACTAGAGATCTGGAGGAGCTGAATGCAACATTGAGGGCGATAGACAATCTTGCTGATCACTGAGCACGCACTTAGTGGGGTAGATCTGGATGGGGGGGACTGGTTTAGGAGGACCAGGCAATTAGCTTGGTTAGTACAAATGGGGGGGAAGAAAGGGTTTCCTGAAAAGGAAGGTCACCCCCTTTTCTGTTATTCAAAGCAAAATTGCCAAGTTGGGTGCTGATGCGAGGGTGTCGGTCTCAAAAATGGCCGCTCTAGTGTATCCTGATTAGAGATGAGCGAACCGGGACAACCGAACCCGGTTTCGGTCCGAACTTCAGGAAAAGTTCGGTTCGCAGCGAATCCGAACTTTACCGGGTTCGGCCGAACCCGTTTTGACCGAACCCGGCTACATTTTGGCGCCTGCCACATGTTACATCTAAAATGGAGGATTACAGAAGATCACCTGACATCAGGCTACCCCATAATGCCTTGCAAACGGCTCTCCCAGCCTATCGGGAGGCAGCATAGGGGCGGGCTCAAGCCTGCAATAAAAGTCTATGCACGGAGCTCAGCGGCCATTTTACAGACAGGAGCTGTAGGAATAGCATCTCTGTGCAGTAAGGGAAAGCTTTAGGAATCTAAAAGGCAGGAATTCAGAAATCGAAGGGGCTCATCCACTACTCACTACTCAGCCAGTGTGTGAATACGCTTTTATAAGGGGCTCATCCCCGTTGCATCCAACTTGCAATACAGGCAGCCTAGTAGTACTATAAGGCCCAGCATTCCCTGAGTGCACTGCAGCGAGGCTGATTGAAATTCTCATTCATTGCCATTTGCCAAGCCAGTGTCCGTGTGTGAATACGCTTTTAAAAGGGGCTCATCCCTGGAATAACAATCCAACTTGCCATACAGGCAGCCTAGAAGTACTACAACGCCCAGCATTCCCTGAGTGCACTGCAGCGAGGCTGATTGAAATTCTCATTCATTGCCATTTGCCAAGCCAGTGTCCGTGTGTGAATACGCTTTTAGAAGGGGCTCATCCCCATTGCATCCAACTTGCAATACAGGCAGCCTTTGTAGTAGTGGTAGTAGTAGTACTACAAGGCCCAGCATTCCCTGAGTGCACTGCAGCGAGGCTGATTGAAATTCTCATTCATTGCCATTTGCCAAGCCAGTGTCCGTGTGTGAATACGCTTTTAAAAGGGGCTCATCCCTGGCCGTTATTAACAGGATAACAATCCAACTTGCCATACAGGCAGCCTAGAAGTACTACAACGCCCAGCATTCCCTGAGTGCACTGCAGCGAGGCTGATTGAAATTCTCATTCATTGCCATTTGCCAAGCCAGTGTCCGTGTGTGAATACGCTTTTAAAAGGGGCTCATCCCTGGAATAACAATCCAACTTGCCATACAGGCAGCCTAGAAGTACTACAACGCCCAGCATTCCCTGAGTGCACTGCAGCGAGGCTGATTGAAATTCTCATTCATTGCCATTTGCCAAGCCAGTGTCCGTGTGTGAATACGCTTTTAAAAGGGGCTCATCCCTGGAATAACAATCCAACTTGCCATACAGGCAGCCTAGTAGTACTACAAGGCCCAGCATTCCCTGAGTGCACTGCAGCGAGGCTGATTGAAATTCTCATTCATTGCCATTTGCCAAGCCAGTGTCCGTGTGTGAATACGCTTTTAGAAGGGGCTCATCCCCATTGCATCCAACTTGCAATACAGGCAGCCTTTGTAGTAGTGGTAGTAGTAGTACTACAAGGCCCAGCATTCCCTGAGTGCACTGCAGCGAGGCTGATTGAAATTCTCATTCATTGCCATTTGCCAAGCCAGTGTCCGTGTGTGAATACGCTTTTAAAAGGGGCTCATCCCTGGCCGTTATTAACAGGATAACAATCCAACTTGCCATACAGGCAGCCTAGAAGTACTACAACGCCCAGCATTCCCTGAGTGCACTGCAGCGAGGCTGATTGAAATTCTCATTCATTGCCATTTGCCAAGCCAGTGTCCGTGTGTGAATACGCTTTTAGAAGGGGCTCATCCCCATTGCATCCAACTTGCAATACAGGCAGCCTTTGTAGTAGTGGTAGTAGTAGTACTACAAGGCCCAGCATTCCCTGAGTGCACTGCAGCGAGGCTGATTGAAATTCTCATTCATTGCCATTTGCCAAGCCAGTGTCCGTGTGTGAATACGCTTTTAAAAGGGGCTCATCCCTGGAATAACAATCCAACTTGCCATACAGGCAGCCTAGTAGTACTACAAGGCCCAGCATTCCCTGAGTGCACTGCAGCGAGGCTGATTGAAATTCTCATTCATTGCCATTTGCCAAGCCAGTGTCCGTGTGTGAATACGCTTTTAGAAGGGGCTCATCCCCATTGCATCCAACTTGCAATACAGGCAGCCTTTGTAGTAGTGGTAGTAGTAGTACTACAAGGCCCAGCATTCCCTGAGTGCACTGCAGCGAGGCTGATTGAAATTCTCATTCATTGCCATTTGCCAAGCCAGTGTCCGTGTGTGAATACGCTTTTAGAAGGGGCTCATCCCCATTGCATCCAACTTGCAATACAGGCAGCCTTTGTAGTAGTGGTAGTAGTAGTACTACAAGGCCCAGCATTCCCTGAGTGCACTGCAGCGAGGCTGATTGAAATTCTCATTCATTGCCATTTGCCAAGCCAGTGTCCGTGTGTGAATACGCTTTTAAAAGGGGCTCATCCCTGGAATAACAATCCAACTTGCCATACAGGCAGCCTAGTAGTACTACAAGGCCCAGCATTCCCTGAGTGCACTGCAGCGAGGCTGATTGAAATTCTCATTCATTGCCATTTGCCAAGCCAGTGTCCGTGTGTGAATACGCTTTTAAAAGGGGCTCATCCCTGGAATAACAATCCAACTTGCCATACAGGCAGCCTAGTAGTACTACAAGGCCCAGCATTCCCTGAGTGCACTGCAGCGAGGCTGATTGAAATTCTCATTCATTGCCATTTGCCAAGCCAGTGTCCGTGTGTGAATACGCTTTTAGAAGGGGCTCATCCCCATTGCATCCAACTTGCAATACAGGCAGCCTTTGTAGTAGTGGTAGTAGTACTACAAGGCCCAGCATTCCCTGAGTGCACTGCAGCGAGGCTGATTGAAATTCTCATTCATTGCCATTTGCCAAGCCAGTGTCCGTGTGTGAATACGCTTTTAGAAGGGGCTCATCCCCATTGCATCCAACTTGCAATACAGGCAGCCTTTGTAGTAGTGGTAGTAGTAGTACTACAAGGCCCAGCATTCCCTGAGTGCACTGCAGCGAGGCTGATTGAAATTCTCATTCATTGCCATTTGCCAAGCCAGTGTCCGTGTGTGAATACGCTTTTAAAAGGGGCTCATCCCTGGAATAACAATCCAACTTGCCATACAGGCAGCCTAGTAGTACTACAAGGCCCAGCATTCCCTGAGTGCACTGCAGCGAGGCTGATTGAAATTCTCATTCATTGCCATTTGCCAAGCCAGTGTCCGTGTGTGAATACGCTTTTAAAAGGGGCTCATCCCTGGAATAACAATCCAACTTGCCATACAGGCAGCCTAGTAGTACTACAAGGCCCAGCATTCCCTGAGTGCACTGCAGCGAGGCTGATTGAAATTCTCATTCATTGCCATTTGCCAAGCCAGTGTCCGTGTGTGAATACGCTTTTAGAAGGGGCTCATCCCCATTGCATCCAACTTGCAATACAGGCAGCCTTTGTAGTAGTGGTAGTAGTACTACAAGGCCCAGCATTCCCTGAGTGCACTGCAGCGAGGCTGATTGAAATTCTCATTCATTGCCATTTGCCAAGCCAGTGTCCGTGTGTGAATACGCTTTTAGAAGGGGCTCATCCCCATTGCATCCAACTTGCAATACAGGCAGCCTTTGTAGTAGTGGTAGTAGTAGTACTACAAGGCCCAGCATTCCCTGAGTGCACTGCAGCGAGGCTGATTGAAATTCTCATTCATTGCCATTTGCCAAGCCAGTGTCCGTGTGTGAATACGCTTTTAAAAGGGGCTCATCCCTGGCCGTTATTAACAGGATAACAATCCAACTTGCCATACAGGCAGCCTAGAAGTACTACAACGCCCAGCATTCCCTGAGTGCACTGCAGCGAGGCTGATTGAAATTCTCATTCATTGCCATTTGCCAAGCCAGTGTCCGTGTGTGAATACGCTTTTAAAAGGGGCTCATCCCTGGAATAACAATCCAACTTGCCATACAGGCAGCCTAGAAGTACTACAACGCCCAGCATTCCCTGAGTGCACTGCAGCGAGGCTGATTGAAATTCTCATTCATTGCCATTTGCCAAGCCAGTGTCCGTGTGTGAATACGCTTTTAAAAGGGGCTCATCCCTGGAATAACAATCCAACTTGCCATACAGGCAGCCTAGTAGTACTACAAGGCCCAGCATTCCCTGAGTGCACTGCAGCGAGGCTGATTGAAATTCTCATTCATTGCCATTTGCCAAGCCAGTGTCCGTGTGTGAATACGCTTTTAGAAGGGGCTCATCCCCATTGCATCCAACTTGCAATACAGGCAGCCTTTGTAGTAGTGGTAGTAGTAGTACTACAAGGCCCAGCATTCCCTGAGTGCACTGCAGCGAGGCTGATTGAAATTCTCATTCATTGCCATTTGCCAAGCCAGTGTCCGTGTGTGAATACGCTTTTAAAAGGGGCTCATCCCTGGAATAACAATCCAACTTGCCATACAGGCAGCCTAGTAGTACTACAAGGCCCAGCATTCCCTGAGTGCACTGCAGCGAGGCTGATTGAAATTCTCATTCATTGCCATTTGCCAAGCCAGTGTCCGTGTGTGAATACGCTTTTAGAAGGGGCTCATCCCCATTGCATCCAACTTGCAATACAGGCAGCCTTTGTAGTAGTGGTAGTAGTAGTACTACAAGGCCCAGCATTCCCTGAGTGCACTGCAGCGAGGCTGATTGAAATTCTCATTCATTGCCATTTGCCAAGCCAGTGTCCGTGTGTGAATACGCTTTTAAAAGGGGCTCATCCCTGGAATAACAATCCAACTTGCCATACAGGCAGCCTAGTAGTACTACAAGGCCCAGCATTCCCTGAGTGCACTGCAGCGAGGCTGATTGAAATTCTCATTCATTGCCATTTGCCAAGCCAGTGTCCGTGTGTGAATACGCTTTTAAAAGGGGCTCTGAAATGTCTGGGAAAAAAAAGGTTGTGAAAGGACGGGGTAGAGGAAGAAACACCCATGCCGTCTCCTCTTCCAGTCCAAATGTTGGATCTGTTGGTGCCAGACCCAGTAGCAGCATTTGTGGCACAAGACATGTGCCCAGTTCCACTAGTAGCAGCTGCCATGTGCCTGCTAGTAGTAGTATCAGCAAGCCAGACTTGTCCATCTCCTCCGGTGGGCGGGTTACTTTAGACAATACGGCCATTGTGGACTGGTTGGCTGGCTCGCGGTCATCTCAGCAGGAAGACTCTGACGATCTGGCTTCAAGCCAGGTTTCGTTGGATTCCAGATCCTCTACAGTTCCTTGGCACGGTGACAGTAGTAATATAGGTATTTCTAGCGTTTCCATTCCATCATCTATGTCTTCGCTCCCCCTTCCTAGCGGGAAGCCATCTTTCCTGAGAGTCCTAAGAGACATCTCCTCGGGTGCGAAGGAAGATACTGAACAACATAGTGATGATGATGATTTGTTTTCCGCGAGTCAGCCAACGGAGTGTGTTGCGGCGGTGGTGGAGGTGGAAGCGGTGACCGAGACGCATAGCTGCGGTAGTGGGGGTGTTGGTGGTGGTAGCCGTGGTGGCAGACGCAGTAATGAGGGGGGGCATGGAGCCCGCCATGATGTCACATCACATTCACAACACAGTGACAGAAGTGGCGGGGATGATGAGGAAGGCTATGATGATGATGTTGTTTTAGACAGGACGTGGGAACCAGGTGACGAGGTGATGACGGCGTCAGAGGAGGAGGGTAGTAGTGGCGGCACTGGATGTGATAAACAGCCAAGCCGAGGTAGGGGCAGAAGTCAATCTGCAAAACGTTGCAGCGGTAGGGTCAGCTCAGGAGCCGGTGACGGCGACACAGATGCTGGTGTAGGTTCCCGAAAAAAGCCTGCCAGACAAGGGGCAAGCTCGGGTGGTTGTGGTGGTGGTGGTGGTGGTGGACGTGGTACTACCTCTTTACGGTACTCTGCCGTGTGGCAATTTTTCTGTACCTTCCCAGAGGAGGAAAACATGGCACAGTGCCGTATCTGCAAGCAGAAAGTAAGGCGTGGGCAGGGCAGCAATGTAGGAACTACTGCTCTACGTAAACACATGGAACGGCATCACAAGGCCATGTGGGACAATCAACATGCCCCACCATCATGTACATCTAATGAAGACCCCTCTTCCGCTGCTGCTGCTGCTCCGAGTCCCTGTCATCTAAGTAGTAGCCAGGCCTTATCCACCATGTCGTTGTCATCATCATCATCACTGTCATCTAGTGCTCCTCCTATGTCCCGTCAGTTATCCATTACGGAATCGTTGTCCAATAAGCAACAATATATACCCAGTCATCCACTTGTCGTGCGGCTTAATTCACACCTGGCAAAGTTGTTGGTGGTGCAGTCGCTGCCATACCACCTGGTCGACTCCGCCGGCTTCAAGCAATTGATGGCGTGCGCTCAGCCTAGGTGGCGAATACCTAGCCGACATTACTTCTCCAAAACAGCTGTCCCTGCCTTGCACAAGCATGTGGAGGAAAAGGTGTCCAAGTCCTTGCAATTATCCGTGTGCAGCAGGGTACATGCCACCGTCGACACGTGGAGCAGCAACTATGGGCAGGGACAGTACATGTCTTTCACGGCCCACTGGGTCAATATTTTGCAGTCCGATGCACCACCGCAGCAATGCCAGGCATTACCACCTCCACGCTTGTATGTTTCTAGTTCAACTCCGGACACCAGGCGCCTACCATCCTTCTCCTCCTACTCCTCCTCCTCCTCCTTGCCTTCCTCCTTGGAGGTCTTCCCGTCCCCGACAGGACACAGCGTATCTTCCACTCCTCCTCCCTCCTCTTTTCATAGGTGCAAGGTGAAGCGCCACAACGCTGTCTTACACCTGCTGAGCCTGGGCGAGAAAAGCCACACAGGGCAGGAGCTGCTGCTGTGCATCAAGGAGGAAATCGCACGCTGGCTGTCTCCTCTGAAACTCACACTGGGCAATGTTGTCTCTGATAACGGCAAGAACGTTGTGGCTGCACTGCGTCTAGGTCACCTGACACACGCTCCTTGCATGGCACATGTGATCAATCTGGTCATAACACGCTTCTTAAAGTCATATGTTGGTTTGAAGGGTGTGCTGGCCATGTCCAGGAGGGTTTGCGTTCGCTTTAGACGTTCGTATGCATTTAAGCACGCCCTCCTGGACTTGCAGCGTCAAAACAATCTCCCAGAACACAGCCTGATTTGCGACGTTCCAACACGATGGAATTCCACCCTGCACATGTTGGACCGTCTGTACGAACAGCGGAAAGCCGTGAATGATTTCCTGATGCAGCAGACGGGCAGCGTTTGGAGCCAGTGTAATTTCGAGCTCAGGCACTGGCAGCTGGTTAGAGACGCATGTCGCGTTTTGAGGCCCTTTGAAGAGGCCACACGATTTGTGAGCCGTGACGCTAGCGGAATGAACGATGTTATGCCGCTGATATTCATTATGGAGCAAACGCTCACAGCGATGATTCAGCAAAGGATGGAGGAAGGATCACATCTGGCTATGGATGTTGAGGAGGAGGAGGAGGATGAGGAAACAGGACCTGAAGAGGAGCTGGATTTGGAGATGGAATCACAGGAAGGGATAGGGGACGAGGCAGCCGCACAACATGACAGTGATGGTGGTGATGACGAGTCTGACGACGACCTTGATGATGGACAACCATGGCAGTATGGGGCGGAGATGGAACCAACCGGGCCCTCTGAAACGCTGGCCAGGATGGCGAGCTGTATGCTTCGTTACTTGCGCGCTGACTGTCGTATTGTTAGCATGAAGCAAAGAGATGACTACTGGATAGCCACACTTTTAGACCCTCGGTATAAAGCCAGAATGGGGGAGTTTTTTGCGCCTTCCGAGAGGGAGGCAAAATTGGCTTATTATAGAGAGAAGCTATGCAGCCAGCTTGTCATGGCTTTCAAACGGCAGACACCCGCTGCAAGCATGTCTGACCGGGGGGCCACTCTCCGCTCCCCACTGTCTCATCGTTCCACCGCCTCTGGCAGAGCTACCTCTGCAATAGGCGGCAGCCGTGGCAGCAGCGGCAGCAGCAGCAGCAGCAGCAGCCAATTCAGTTTGGAAAATATGATGACAACATTTTTACATCCAATACCCCGACCTGACACACATCGTAGCACTAGTCACCAAAGGGATGTTCACCATCTCCAGGTGCAGCACCTAAACAACCAGGTTCACTCGTACTTGGACTGTGCCCTTTCTCCGTCAGAAATGCTGATCCCAGACCCCATGGACTTCTGGGTCAGCAGATTGGATCATTGGCAAGAACTGGCCCAGTTTGCCATGGGTGTACTGTCTTGTCCACCCTCCAGTGTAGCGTCAGAGAGGGTATTCAGCGCAGCAGGGGGCTTCGTCACCCCTAAGCGAACAAGATTGTCCGCCAACAGCTTGGAAAATCTCACGTTTCTGAAAATGAATCAAGCGTGGATCGGTGAGGATTTTAAAACCCCTGTGCCTGATGCCACTGATTAGATCTTACATTGCTGCTGCTGCTGCCGCCTGCTACTGCCGCCTGCTACTATGGGATTCTGTCCTGTCCACTCTTTTTTTAATGTGCCGCTGTTGGTGCTGCAGCTGCTACTACTTCTACCACCAATCCACCCCAGTGCCGTCTGCTACAAGCAGGCCTGCCCCACCAGAGGGCTTTGTCCTGTGACTCTCCAGTCTCTTTTTTTAATGTGCTGCTACTACTGCTACTACTGCTTGCACCCTTGCTGTCTGTGTTGGCTAGTACCTCTACTACCACCAATACACCTACACTGCCATCTGCTACAAGCAGGCCTGAGGCCTGCCCCACTACAGGGCTTTGTCCTCCTGTGACTGTCCAGTCTCTTTTTTTAATGTGCTGCTACTACTGCTACTACTGCTTGCACCCTTGCTGTCTGTGTTGGCTACCTCGACTACTACCACCAATACACCTCCACTGCCGCCCGTCTGCTACAAGCAGGCCTGAGGCCTGCCCCACCACAGGGCTTTGTCCTCCTGTGACTGTCCAGTCTCTCTTTTTTTTAATGTGCTGCTACTACTGCTACTACTGCTTGCACCCTTGCTGTCTGTGTTGGCTACCTCTAATACCACCAATACACCTACACTGCCGCCCGTCTGCTACAAGCAGGCCTACCCCACCACAGGGCTATGTCCTGTGACTGTCGTCCAGTCTCTTTTTTTAATGTGCTGCTGCTACTACCAGTCCTACCACCCTTGCTGTCTGTGTTGGCTAGTCTACCTCTACTACCACCAATACACCTCCACTGCCGTCTGCTACAAGCAGGCCTGAGGCCTGCCCCACCACAGGGCTTTGCCCTCCTCTGACTGTCCAGTCTCTTTTTTTAATGTGCTGCTACTACTGCTACTACTGCTTGCACCCTTGCTGTCTGTGTTGGCTACCTCGACTACTACCACCAATACACCTCCACTGCCGCCCGTCTGCTACAAGCAGGCCTGAGGCCTGCCCCACCACAGGGCTTTGCCCTCCTCTGACTGTCCAGTCTCTTTTTTTAATGTGCTGCTACTACTGCTACTACTGCTTGCACCCTTGCTGTCTGTGTTGGCTACCTCGACTACTACCACCAATACACCTCCACTGCCGCCCGTCTGCTACAAGCAGGCCTGAGGCCTGCCCCACCACAGGGCTTTGCCCTCCTCTGACTGTCCAGTCTCTTTTTTTAATGTGCTGCTACTACTGCTACTACTGCTTGCACCCTTGCTGTCTGTGTTGGCTACCTCTAATACCACCAATACACCTACACTGCCGCCCGTCTGCTACAAGCAGGCCTACCCCACCACAGGGCTATGTCCTGTGACTGTCGTCCAGTCTCTTTTTTTAATGTGCTGCTGCTACTACCAGTCCTACCACCCTTGCTGTCTGTGTTGGCTAGTCTACCTCTACTACCACCAATACACCTCCACTGCCGTCTGCTACAAGCAGGCCTGAGGCCTGCCCCACCACAGGGCTTTGCCCTCCTCTGACTGTCCAGTCTCTTTTTTTAATGTGCTGCTACTACTGCTACTACTGCTTGCACCCTTGCTGTCTGTGTTGGCTACCTCGACTACTACCACCAATACACCTCCACTGCCGCCCGTCTGCTACAAGCAGGCCTGAGGCCTGCCCCACCACAGGGCTTTGTCCTCCTCTGACTGTCCAGTCTCTTTTTTTAATGTGCTGCTACTACTGCTACTACTGCTTGCACCCTTGCTGTCTGTGTTGGCTACCTCGACTACTACCACCAATACACCTCCACTGCCGCCCGTCTGCTACAAGCAGGCCTGAGGCCTGCCCCACCACAGGGCTTTGCCCTCCTCTGACTGTCCAGTCTCTTTTTTTAATGTGCTGCTACTACTGCTACTACTGCTTGCACCCTTGCTGTCTGTGTTGGCTACCTCGACTACTACCACCAATACACCTCCACTGCCGCCCGTCTGCTACAAGCAGGCCTGAGGCCTGCCCCACCACAGGGCTTTGCCCTCCTCTGACTGTCCAGTCTCTTTTTTTAATGTGCTGCTACTACTGCTACTACTGCTTGCACCCTTGCTGTCTGTGTTGGCTACCTCGACTACTACCACCAATACACCTCCACTGCCGCCCGTCTGCTACAAGCAGGCCTGAGGCCTGCCCCACCACAGGGCTTTGCCCTCCTCTGACTGTCCAGTCTCTTTTTTTAATGTGCTGCTACTACTGCTACTACTGCTTGCACCCTTGCTGTCTGTGTTGGCTACCTCGACTACTACCACCAATACACCTCCACTGCCGCCCGTCTGCTACAAGCAGGCCTGAGGCCTGCCCCACCACAGGGCTTTGCCCTCCTCTGACTGTCCAGTCTCTTTTTTTAATGTGCTGCTACTACTGCTACTACTGCTTGCACCCTTGCTGTCTGTGTTGGCTACCTCGACTACTACCACCAATACACCTCCACTGCCGCCCGTCTGCTACAAGCAGGCCTGAGGCCTGCCCCACCACAGGGCTTTGCCCTCCTCTGACTGTCCAGTCTCTTTTTTTAATGTGCTGCTACTACTGCTACTACTGCTTGCACCCTTGCTGTCTGTGTTGGCTACCTCGACTACTACCACCAATACACCTCCACTGCCGCCCGTCTGCTACAAGCAGGCCTGAGGCCTGCCCCACCACAGGGCTTTGCCCTCCTCTGACTGTCCAGTCTCTTTTTTTAATGTGCTGCTACTACTGCTACTACTGCTTGCACCCTTGCTGTCTGTGTTGGCTACCTCGACTACTACCACCAATACACCTCCACTGCCGCCCGTCTGCTACAAGCAGGCCTGAGGCCTGCCCCACCACAGGGCTTTGTCCTCCTCTGACTGTCCAGTCTCTTTTTTTAATGTGCTGCTACTACTGCTACTACTGCTTGCACCCTTGCTGTCTGTGTTGGCTACCTCGACTACTACCACCAATACACCTCCACTGCCGCCCGTCTGCTACAAGCAGGCCTGAGGCCTGCCCCACCACAGGGCTTTGCCCTCCTCTGACTGTCCAGTCTCTTTTTTTAATGTGCTGCTACTACTGCTACTACTGCTTGCACCCTTGCTGTCTGTGTTGGCTACCTCGACTACTACCACCAATACACCTCCACTGCCGCCCGTCTGCTACAAGCAGGCCTGAGGCCTGCCCCACCACAGGGCTTTGCCCTCCTCTGACTGTCCAGTCTCTTTTTTTAATGTGCTGCTACTACTGCTACTACTGCTTGCACCCTTGCTGTCTGTGTTGGCTACCTCTAATACCACCAATACACCTACACTGCCGCCCGTCTGCTACAAGCAGGCCTACCCCACCACAGGGCTATGTCCTGTGACTGTCGTCCAGTCTCTTTTTTTAATGTGCTGCTGCTACTACCAGTCCTACCACCCTTGCTGTCTGTGTTGGCTAGTCTACCTCTACTACCACCAATACACCTCCACTGCCGTCTGCTACAAGCAGGCCTGAGGCCTGCCCCACCACAGGGCTTTGCCCTCCTCTGACTGTCCAGTCTCTTTTTTTAATGTGCTGCTACTACTGCTACTACTGCTTGCACCCTTGCTGTCTGTGTTGGCTACCTCGACTACTACCACCAATACACCTCCACTGCCGCCCGTCTGCTACAAGCAGGCCTGAGGCCTGCCCCACCACAGGGCTTTGTCCTCCTCTGACTGTCCAGTCTCTTTTTTTAATGTGCTGCTACTACTGCTACTACTGCTTGCACCCTTGCTGTCTGTGTTGGCTACCTCGACTACTACCACCAATACACCTCCACTGCCGCCCGTCTGCTACAAGCAGGCCTGAGGCCTGCCCCACCACAGGGCTTTGCCCTCCTCTGACTGTCCAGTCTCTTTTTTTAATGTGCTGCTACTACTGCTACTACTGCTTGCACCCTTGCTGTCTGTGTTGGCTACCTCGACTACTACCACCAATACACCTCCACTGCCGCCCGTCTGCTACAAGCAGGCCTGAGGCCTGCCCCACCACAGGGCTTTGCCCTCCTCTGACTGTCCAGTCTCTTTTTTTAATGTGCTGCTACTACTGCTACTACTGCTTGCACCCTTGCTGTCTGTGTTGGCTACCTCGACTACTACCACCAATACACCTCCACTGCCGCCCGTCTGCTACAAGCAGGCCTGAGGCCTGCCCCACCACAGGGCTTTGCCCTCCTCTGACTGTCCAGTCTCTTTTTTTAATGTGCTGCTACTACTGCTACTACTGCTTGCACCCTTGCTGTCTGTGTTGGCTACCTCGACTACTACCACCAATACACCTCCACTGCCGCCCGTCTGCTACAAGCAGGCCTGAGGCCTGCCCCACCACAGGGCTTTGTCCTCCTCTGACTGTCCAGTCTCTTTTTTTAATGTGCTGCTACTACTGCTACTACTGCTTGCACCCTTGCTGTCTGTGTTGGCTACCTCGACTACTACCACCAATACACCTCCACTGCCGCCCGTCTGCTACAAGCAGGCCTGAGGCCTGCCCCACCACAGGGCTTTGCCCTCCTCTGACTGTCCAGTCTCTTTTTTTAATGTGCTGCTACTACTGCTACTACTGCTTGCACCCTTGCTGTCTGTGTTGGCTACCTCGACTACTACCACCAATACACCTCCACTGCCGCCCGTCTGCTACAAGCAGGCCTGAGGCCTGCCCCACCACAGGGCTTTGCCCTCCTCTGACTGTCCAGTCTCTTTTTTTAATGTGCTGCTACTACTGCTACTACTGCTTGCACCCTTGCTGTCTGTGTTGGCTACCTCTAATACCACCAATACACCTACACTGCCGCCCGTCTGCTACAAGCAGGCCTACCCCACCACAGGGCTATGTCCTGTGACTGTCGTCCAGTCTCTTTTTTTAATGTGCTGCTGCTACTACCAGTCCTACCACCCTTGCTGTCTGTGTTGGCTAGTCTACCTCTACTACCACCAATACACCTCCACTGCCGTCTGCTACAAGCAGGCCTGAGGCCTGCCCCACCACAGGGCTTTGCCCTCCTCTGACTGTCCAGTCTCTTTTTTTAATGTGCTGCTACTACTGCTACTACTGCTTGCACCCTTGCTGTCTGTGTTGGCTACCTCGACTACTACCACCAATACACCTCCACTGCCGCCCGTCTGCTACAAGCAGGCCTGAGGCCTGCCCCACCACAGGGCTTTGTCCTCCTCTGACTGTCCAGTCTCTTTTTTTAATGTGCTGCTACTACTGCTACTACTGCTTGCACCCTTGCTGTCTGTGTTGGCTACCTCGACTACTACCACCAATAAACCTCCACTGCCGCCCGTCTGCTACAAGCAGGCCTGCCCCACCACAGGGCTTTGTCCTGTGACTGTCGTCCAGTGTCTTTTAATGTGCTGCTACTACTCACCCTTGCCAATAAAAAGGGTCAATTTTTGGAGGGCTTGTGAAAAGCCATTGCTTGTTGCTTTTACATCCATGTATGGAAGAACCCCGGCAGGCATCTGCCAATAAAAAGGGTCAATTTTTGGAGGGCTTGTGAAAAGCCATTGCTTGTTGCTTTAATGCTTTTACATCCATGTATGGAAGAACCCCGGCAGGCATCTGCCAATAAAAAGGGTCAATTTTTGGAGGGCTTGTGAAAAGCCATTGCTTGTTGCTTTAATGCTTTTACATCAATGTATGGAAGAACCCCGGCAGGCATCTGCCAATAAAAAGGGTCAATTTTTGGAGGGCTTGTGAAAAGCCATTGCTTGTTGCTTTAATGCTTTTACATCCATGTATGGAAGAACCCCGGCAGGCATCTGCCAATAAAAAGGGTCAATTTTTGGAGGGCTTGTGAAAAGCCATTGCTTGTTGCTTTAATGCTTTTACATCCATGTATGGAAGAACCCCGGCAGGCATCTGCCAATAAAAAGGGTCAATTTTTGGAGGGCTTGTGAAAAGCCATTGCTTGTTGCTTTAATGCTATTACATCCATGTATGGAAGAACCCCGGCAGGCATCTGCCAATAAAAAGGGTCAATTTTTGGAGGGCTTGTGAAAAGCCATTGCTTGTTGCTTTAATGCTTTTACATCCATGTATGGAAGAACCCCGGCAGGCATCTGCCAATAAAAAGGGTCAATTTTTGGAGGGCTTGTCAAAAGCCATTGCTTGTTGCTTTTACATCAATGTATGGAAGAACCCCGGCAGGCATCTGCCAATAAAAAGGGTCAATTTTTGGAGGGCTTGTGAAAAGCCATTGCTTGTTGCTTTTACATCCATGTATGGAAGAACCTCGGCAGGCATCTGCCAATAAAAAGGGTCAATTTTTGGAGGGCTTGTGAAAAGCCATTGCTTGTTGCTTTTACATCCATGTATGGATGAACCCCGGCAGGCATCTGCCAATAAAAAGGGTCAATTTTTGGAGGGCTTGTCAAAAGCCATTGCTTCTTCTTTTACCACCTTATATGTATGAACCCTGGCAGGCATCAGCCGCCTAAAATGGTAAATTTTTGTACCTTTTTTAACAATGCATTAAGCATACAACATGCACAAGTGCAGTGGTTTCTGTTAGTTATCTCCGTGTCCCATCCGTTTTCCTAGAGCCATACATGTTGGCGTAACTTTGACACCAACTTTGCATTAAAGACAGCTCAAAAGTACTTGGATACACTCATGGGTGACCTAAGAGTGTTATACAGGGCTTCTAGGGCTTTAAAACAGTGTTATACACGATTTTTAGGGGCTTTCTTGTATTACAGGTTCGGTCAGAACTAGTTCGGTCCGAATCGAACTTTTGCACGAAATTCGGCGAACTTGCCGAACCGAACTTTTCATAAGTTCGCTCATCTCTAATCCTGATCTCCCTGGGAGAACAGCCCAGCTAGTAGTCAGGGGGATGGTAATGCTGGTAAGGAAAAACAGTTAATGGTTAAAGGGGATTCTATGATCAGGAAGACAGATAGAATAATTTATCGCCAAGACCGCCTCAACCGAATGGTTTGCTGTCTCTTTACTGTCTGGACTGTGGAACAGGATAAGAAGATCAATTTGTTACAAAACAACACTAAAGATAAATGTGTCCAAAAATGTAAAAAAAAATCACATTCCTAAAACGGAATGTAAAAAATTAGAAGGAAATTTAAAGGGGTCTTCATATTAAGAACATTTATGACATACCCACAGGATAGGTGATAGTTGGATCGCTGGGGGCCTCACCAGTGGGGTCCCCACTGATTCTGACCCTTCTTGTCCCTCCTCCCTGTGCGATCACAATAAGAGGGATTTTAAATGGAGTGGCGGTCGCGTATGTGCCCTGCCGCTCCATGTAATGTCCATGGGGCTGACGGAAACAGCCGTACGTTGGATTCAGAAACTCCAGTGATCAGGAGACCTGGAGAGAAGCTCAACTAGTCATACATTGTGGTTTCATATGCCGGCCATTCAAACGATGGCCAACCCTGTAATACCTTGAAGGACTGGGTCCAATAGAGGAAGAGTCTACCTTTCTTGGCTACTCTCCACTCAGTCTATCCTGGTTTGATCTTCTGTAAGTTGACCACATTGTTGAAGAAGACCTGTTATTCCTGAGGTTTTCCTAATTTAATAGCTCTGACATCTATAACTGAGGGACTATGCAATGGCCTTCATAAAGCAATGTAACCACCTTAGATAATATGTAATTTTTTATATATACGTTGATCTCAAGCCAAGAATATCACCTACAACAGCAGAGGAACGACTAAATGGCGGAATTCCTAGACTATCCACTGGCCTGGCATGCGGATTTCAGATTGAGCTACATATGAAGACTCGATATTTCCATCTTTAAAAAATAAAGACATTTTTTGGAACAGGGTTGGGTAGTGGCAAACCTTGTCTGATGATAAAATAGAGGTTTTATTTCGAGATGATCCCTTTTACTACAGAAACCGGCCAGGCAATTCGATTATAGTTACAGTTCTGGCTTTAGAGACCCCTGGTGATCGCTGAGATCGCCAAAAGAAGCTGTGGCTGGAAACATATTTCCCCCTGTAGCAGCCGCTGCTGGCGAGATGTGGAATTACATGTCAACCATATTAGCAGCTCCCTGCTCTGGCTCATAGGCAGGAACGGTCTTAATAGGACAATAGGACTATTTCTTATAAAAGACCAGTTTATTAGTACGGAAGGTTTTGTCAATTCCTATTGGATATTCACGACTGCACATTTTATTCAGTGGACTTTCTGTACTCTTACCTGAGGAGCATTTGAAGATTCATTTGATAGAGAACGACATCCAAAGATGGAGATGGACAGGGACACACAGAATATCAACAAATTGATCAGAAGACAGATTGACAGCAATGTATATGCTCCGTTCTGCAAACAAAACCAAAATGAGTCAGTGCCTAAGAGAGATAATTATCAAGGACTTCAGGAGAAAAATGCTGTAATATAACAGACGCCATTGGAATTGATGTCTTTATTATATATCATACTCACTGAGCACCAAGCACACAATCACCAAGCAAACAATCACCAAGTACAGAATCACCAAGTACAGAATCACCATTCACACAATCACCAAGCACACAATCACCAAGCACACAATCACCAAACACACAATCACCAAGCACACAATCACCAAGTACAGAATCACCAAGCACACAATCACCAAGTACACAATCAATAAGTACAGAATCACCAAGCACACAATCACCAAGCGCACAATCACCAAGTACATAATCACCAAGCACACAATTACCAAGCACATAATCACCAAGCACACAATTACCAAGCACACAATCACCAAGCACACAATCACCAAGTACACAATCACCAAGTACACAATCACCAAGCACACAATCACCAAGTACACTATCAGCAAGCGCACAATCACTAAGCGCACAATCACCAAGTGCACAATCACCAAGCGCACAATCACCAAGCGCACAATCACCAAGCACACAATCACCAAGCATACAATCACCAAGCACACAATCACCAAGCACACAATCACCAAGCACACAATCACCAAGCACACAATCACTAAGCGCACAATCACCAAGCGCACAATCACCAAGCACACAATCACCAAACACACAATCACCAAGCACACAATCACCAAGTACACAATCAATCACCAAGTACACAATCACCAAGTACACAATCACCAAGCGCACAAACACCAAGCACACAATCACCAAGCATACAATCACCAAGTACACAATCACCAAGCACACAATCACTAAGCGCACAATCACCAAGCGCACAATCACCAAGCACACAATCACCAAGCACACAATCACCAAGCACACAATCACAAAGTACACAATCAATCACCAAGTACACAATCACCAAGTACACAATCACCAAGCACACAATCTATCACCAAGCACACAATCACCAAGTACAGAATCACCAAGCACACAATCACCAAGTACACAATCACCAAGTACACAATCACCAAGTGCACAATCACCAAGCACACAATCACCAACACACAATCACCAAGCATACAATAACCAAGTACACAAGCACACAATCACCAAGTACAGAATCACCAAGCACACAATCACCAAGTACACAATCACAAAGCACACAATCACCAAGTCCAGAATCACCAAGTACACAATCACCAAGTACACAATCACCAAGTACACAATCACCAAGTACACAATCACCAAGCACACAATCACCAAGTACAGAATCACCAAAAACACAATCACCAAGTACAGAATCACCAAGTACACAATCACCAAGTACACAATCACCAAGCACAAAATCACCAAGCACACAATCACCAAGCACACAATCACCAAGTACAGAATCACCAAGCACACAATCACCAAGCACACACTCACCGAGTACACAATCACCAAGTACACAATCACTAAGTACACAATCACCAAGTACAGAATCACCAAGCAGACAATCACCAAGCACACAATCACCAAGCGCACAATCACCAAGCGCAAAATTACCAAGCACACAATCACCAAGTACACAATAACCAAGTACACAATCACCAAGCACACAATCATGATGTGCACAATCACCAAGCGCACAATCACCAAGTACACAATAACCAAGTACACAATCACCAAGCACACAATCACCAAGTACACAATCACCAAGCACACAATCACCAAGTACAGAATAACCAAGTACACAATCACCAAGCACACAATCACCAAGCACACAATCACCAAGCGCACAATCACCAAGCACACAATCACCAAGTGCAAAATCACCAAGTACACAATAACCTAGTACACAGTCACCAAGCACACAATCATGAAGTACACAATAACCAAGCGCACAATCACCAAGCGCACAATCACCAAGCACAATATCACCAAGCACACAATCACCAAGCACACAATCACCAAGCACACAATCACAAAGTACACAATCACCAAGCACACAATCACGAAGTACACAATCACCAAGCGCACAATCACCAAGCGCACAATCACTAAGCGCAAAATCAACAAGTACAGAATCACGAAGTACACAATCACCAAGCACACAATCACCAAGCACACAATCACCAAGTACAGAAACACCAAGCACACAATCACCAAGCGCACAATCACCAAGTACACAATCACCAAGCACACAAGCACACAATCACCAAGTACACAATCACCAAGCGCACAATTACCAAGCGCACAATCACCAAGCGCAAAATCACCGAGCACACAATCACCAAGTACAGAATAATCAAGTACACAATCACCAAGCACACAATCATGAAGTACACAATCACCAAGCACACAATCACCAAGCGCACAATCACCAAGCACACAATCACCAAGTACACAATCACCAAGCACACAATCACCAAGCACACAATCACCAAGTGCACAATCACCAAGCACACAATCACCAAGCACACAATCACCAAGTACAGAATCACGAAGTACACAATCACCAAGCACACAATCACCAAGTGCACAATCACCAAGCGAACAATCACCAAGCACACAATCACCAAGCGCAAAATCACCAAGCACACAATCACCAAGTACACAATCACAAAGTACACAATCACCAAGCACACAATCACCAAGTACACAATCACCAAGCGCACAATCACCAAGCGCACAATCACCAAGCGCAAAATCAACAAGTACAGAATCACGAAGCACACAATCACCAAGCACAGAATCAACAAGCACAGAATCACCAAGCACACAATCACCAAGTACAGAATCACGAAGCACACAATCACCAAGCACAGAATCAACAAGCACAGAATCACCAAGCACACAATCACCAAGCACAGAATCACCAAGCACACAATCACCAAGCACACAATCACCAAGCACACAATCACCAAGCACACAATCACCAAGCACACAATCACCAAGTACAGAATCATGAAGTACACAATCACCAAGCACACAATCACCAAGTACAGAATCATGAAGTACACAATCACCAAGCACACAAGCACACAATCACCAAGTACACAATCACCAAGCGCACAATTACCAAGCGCACAATCACCAAGCGCAAAATCACCGAGCACACAATCACCAAGTACAGAATAATCAAGTACACAATCACCAAGCACACAATCATGAAGTACACAATCACCAAGCACACAATCACCAAGCGCACAATCACCAAGCACACAATCACCAAGTACACAATCACCAAGCACACAATCACCAAGCACACAATCACCAAGTGCACAATCACCAAGCACACAATCACCAAGCACACAATCACCAAGTACAGAATCACGAAGTACACAATCACCAAGCACACAATCACCAAGTGCACAATCACCAAGCGCACAATCACCAAGCACACAATCACCAAGCGCAAAATCACCAAGCACACAATCACCAAGTACACAATCACCAAGCACACTATCATGAAGTGCACAATCACCAAGCGCACAATCACCAAGTACACAATAACCAAGTACACAATAACCAAGCACACAATCACCAAGCGCACAATCACCAAGCACACAATCACCAAGTGCAAAATCACCAAGTACACAATAACCTAGTACACAGTCACCAAGCACACAATCATGAAGTACACAATAACCAAGCGCACAATCACCAAGCGCACAATCACCAAGCACAATATCACCAAGCACACAATCACCAAGAACAGAATCACCAAGCACACAATCACCAAGCACACAATCACCAAGTACAGAATCACCAAGCACACAATCACCAAGCACACAATCACCAAGCGCACAATCACCAAGTACACAATCACCAAGCACACAATCACCAAGTACAGAATCACGAAGTACACAATCACCAAGCACACAATCACCAAGTACAGAATCATGAAGTACACAATCACCAAGCACACAAGCACACAATCACCAAGTACACAATCACCAAGCGCACAATTACCAAGCGCACAATCACCAAGCGCAAAATCACCAAGCACACAATCACCAAGTACACAATAATCAAGTAAACAATCACCAAGCACACAATTATGAAGTACACAATCACCAAGCACACAATCACCAAGCGCACAATCACCAAGCACACAATCACCAAGTACACAATCACCAAGCACACAATCACCAAGCACACAATCACCAAGCGCACAATCACCAAGCACACAATCACCAAGTACACAATCACCAAGCACACAATCACCAAGTGCACAATCACCAAGCACACAATCACCAAGCACACAATCACCAAGCACACAATCACCAAGTACAGAATCACGAAGTACACAATCACCAAGCACACAATCAACAAGAACAGAATCACCAAGCACACAATCACCAAGCACACAATCACCAAGTACAGAATCACCAAGCACACAATCACCAAGCACACAATCACCAAGCGCACAATCACCAAGTACACAATCACCAAGCACACAATCACCAAGTACAGAATCACGAAGTACACAATCACCAAGCACACAATCACCAAGTACACAATCACCAAGCGCACAATCACCAAGCGCACAATCACCAAGCGCAAAATCAACAAGTACAGAATCACGAAGCACACAATCACCAAGCACAGAATCAACAAGCACAGAATCACCAAGCACACAATCACCAAGCACAGAATCACCAAGCACACAATCACCAAGCACACAATCACCAAGCACACAATCACCAAGCACACAATCACCAAGCACACAATCACCAAGTACAGAATCATGAAGTACACAATCACCAAGCACACAATCACCAAGTACAGAATCATGAAGTACACAATCACCAAGCACACAAGCACACAATCACCAAGTACACAATCACCAAGCGCACAATTACCAAGCGCACAATCACCAAGCGCAAAATCACCGAGCACACAATCACCAAGTACAGAATAATCAAGTACACAATCACCAAGCACACAATCATGAAGTACACAATCACCAAGCACACAATCACCAAGCGCACAATCACCAAGCACACAATCACCAAGTACACAATCACCAAGCACACAATCACCAAGCACACAATCACCAAGTGCACAATCACCAAGCACACAATCACCAAGCACACAATCACCAAGTACAGAATCACGAAGTACACAATCACCAAGCACACAATCACCAAGTGCACAATCACCAAGCGCACAATCACCAAGCACACAATCACCAAGCGCAAAATCACCAAGCACACAATCACCAAGTACACAATCACCAAGCACACTATCATGAAGTGCACAATCACCAAGCGCACAATCACCAAGTACACAATAACCAAGTACACAATAACCAAGCACACAATCACCAAGCGCACAATCACCAAGCACACAATCACCAAGTGCAAAATCACCAAGTACACAATAACCTAGTACACAGTCACCAAGCACACAATCATGAAGTACACAATAACCAAGCGCACAATCACCAAGCGCACAATCACCAAGCACAATATCACCAAGCACACAATCACCAAGAACAGAATCACCAAGCACACAATCACCAAGCACACAATCACCAAGTACAGAATCACCAAGCACACAATCACCAAGCACACAATCACCAAGCGCACAATCACCAAGTACACAATCACCAAGCACACAATCACCAAGTACAGAATCACGAAGTACACAATCACCAAGCACACAATCACCAAGTACAGAATCATGAAGTACACAATCACCAAGCACACAAGCACACAATCACCAAGTACACAATCACCAAGCGCACAATTACCAAGCGCACAATCACCAAGCGCAAAATCACCAAGCACACAATCACCAAGTACACAATAATCAAGTAAACAATCACCAAGCACACAATCATGAAGTACACAATCACCAAGCACACAATCACCAAGTGCACAATCACCAAGCACACAATCACCAAGCACACAATCACCAAGCACACAATCACCAAGTACAGAATCACGAAGTACACAATCACCAAGCACACAATCAACAAGAACAGAATCACCAAGCACACAATCACCAAGCACACAATCACCAAGTACAGAATCACCAAGCACACAATCACCAAGCACACAATCACCAAGCGCACAATCACCAAGTACACAATCACCAAGCACACAATCACCAAGTACAGAATCACGAAGTACACAATCACCAAGCACACAATCACCAAGTACAGAATCATGAAGTACACAATCACCAAGCACACAATCACCAAGTACACAATAATCAAGTACACAATCACCAAGCACACAATTATGAAGTACACAATCACCAAGCACAAAATCACCAAGCGCACAATCACCAAGCACACAATCACCAAGTACACAATCACCAAGCACACAATCACCAAGCACACAATCAGCAAGTGCACAATCACCAAGCACACAATCACCAAGCACACAATCACCAAGTACAGAATCACGAAGTACACAATCACCAAGCACACAATCACCAAGTACACAATCACCAAGCACACAATCACCAAGTGCACAATCACCAAGCGCACAATCACCAAGCACACAATCACCAAGCGCAAAATCACCAAGCACACAATCACCAAGTACACAATCACCAAGCACACTATCATGAAGTGCACAATCACCAAGCGCACAATCACCAAGTACACAATAACCAAGTACACAATCACCAAGCACACAATCACCAAGTACACAATCACCAAGCACACAATCACCAAGTACAGAATAACCAAGTACACAATCACAAAGCACACAATCACCAAGCACACAATCACCAAGCACACAATCACCAAGTGCAAAATCACCAAGTACACAATAACCTAGTACACAGTCACCAAGCACACAATCATGAAGTACACAATAACCAAGCGCACAATCACCAAGCGCACAATCACCAAGCACAATATCACCAAGCACACAATCACCAATCACACAATCACAAAGTACACAATCACCAAGCACACAATCACCAAGTACACAATCACCAAGCGCACAATCACCAAGCGCACAATCACCAAGCGCAAAATCAACAAGTACAAAATCACGAAGTACACAATCACCAAGCACACAATCAACAAGAACAGAATCACCAAGCACACAATCACCAAGCACACAATCACCAAGTACAGAATCACCAAGCACACAATCACCAAGTGCAAAATCACAAAGTACACAATAACCTAGTACACAGTCACCAAGCACACAATCACCAAGTACAGAATCACGAAGTACACAATCACCAAGCGCACAATCACCAAGTACAGAATCATGAAGTACACAATCACCAAGCACACAAGCACACAATCACCAAGTACACAATCTCCAAGCGCACAATTACCAAGCGCACAATCACCAAGCGCAAAATCACCAAGCACACAATCACCAAGTACACAATAATCAAGTACACAATCACCAAGCACACAATCATGAAGTACACAATCACCAAGCACACAATCACCAAGCGCACAATCACCAAGCACACAATCACCAAGTACACAATCAACAAGCACACAATCACCAAGTGCACAATCACCAAGCACACAATCACCAAGCACACAATCACCAAGTACAGAATCACGAAGTACACAATCACCAAGCACACAATCACCAAGTACACAATCACCAAGCACACAATCACCAAGTGCACAATCACCAAGCGCACAATCACCAAGCACAGGATCACCAAGCGCAAAATCACCAAGTACAGAATCACCAAGTGCACAATCACCAAGCGCACAATCACCAAGCGCAATATCACCAAGCACACAATCACCAAGTACACAATCACCAAGCACACTATCATGAAGTACACAATCACGAAGTACACAATCACCAAGCACACAATCAACAAGAACAGAATCACCAAGCACACAATCACCAAGCACACAATCACCAAGTACAGAATCACCAAGCACACAATCACCAAGCACACAATCACCAAGCGCACAATCACCAAGTACACAATCACAAAGCACACAATCACCAAGTACAGAATCACGAAGTACACAATCACCAAGCACACAATCACCAAGTACAGAATCATGAAGTACACAATCACCAAGCACACAAGCACACAATCACCAAGTACACAATCACCAAGCGCACAATTACCAAGCGCACAATCACCAAGCGCAAAATCACCAAGCACACAATCACCAAGTACACAATAATCAAGTACACAATCACCAAGCACACAATCATGAAGTACACAATCACCAAGCACACAATCACCAAGCACACAATCACCAAGCGCACAATCACCAAGCACACAATCACCAAGTACACAATCACCAAGCACACAATCACCAAGTGCACAATCACCAAGCACACAATCACCAAGCACACAATCACCAAGTACAGAATCACGAAGTACACAATCACCAAGCACACAATCAACAAGAACAGAATCACCAAGCACACAATCACCAAGCACACAATCACCAAGTACAGAATCACCAAGCACACAATCACCAAGTACACAATAATCAAGTACACAATCACCAAGCACACAATCATGAAGTACACAATCACCAAGCACACAATCACCAAGCGCACAATCACCAAGCACACAATCACCAAGTACACAATCACCAAGCAGACAATCACCAAGTGCACAATCACCAAGCACACAATCACCAAGCACACAATCACCAAGTACAGAATCACGAAGTACACAATCACCAAGCACACAATCACCAAGTACACAATCACCAAGCACACAATCACCAAGTGCACAATCACCAAGCGCACAATCACCATGCACACAATCACCAAGCACACAATCACCAAGTACAGAATCACGAAGTACACAATCACCAAGCACACAATCACCAAGTACACAATCACCAAGCACACAATCACCAAGTGCACAATCACCAAGTGCACAATCACCAAGCACACAATCACCAAGCGCAAAATCACCAAGCACACAATCACCAAGTACACAATCACCAAGCATACTATCATGAAGTGCACAATCACCAAGCGCACAATCACCAAGTACACAATAACCAAGTACACAATCACCAAGCACACAATCACCAAGTACACAATCACCAAGCACACAATCACCAAGCACAAAATCACCAAGTACAGAATCACGGAGTATACAATCACCAAGCACACAATCACCAAGCACACAATCACCAAGTGCACAATCACCAAGCACACAATCACCAAGCACACAATCACCAAGTACAGAATCACGAAGTACACAATCACCAAGCACACAATCACCAAGTACACAATCACCAAGCACACAATCACCAAGTGCACAATCACCAAGCGCACAATCACCAAGCACACAATCACCAAGCGCAAAATCACCAAGCACACAATCACCAAGTACACAATCACCAAGCACACTATCATGAAGTGCACAATCACCAAGCGCACAATCACCAAGTACACAATAACCAAGTACACAATCACCAAGCACACAATCACCAAGTACACAATCACCAAGCACACAATCACCAAGTACAGAATAACCAAGTACACAATCACAAAGCACACAATCACCAAGCACACAATCACCAAGCACACAATCACCAAGTGCAAAATCACCAAGTACACAATAACCTAGTACACAGTCACCAAGCACACAATCATGAAGTACACAATAACCAAGCGCACAATCACCAAGCGCACAATCACCAAGCACAATATCACCAAGCACACAATCACCAATCACACAATCACAAAGTACACAATCACCAAGCACACAATCACCAAGTACACAATCACCAAGCGCACAATCACCAAGCGCACAATCACCAAGCGCAAAATCAACAAGTACAAAATCACGAAGTACACAATCACCAAGCACACAATCAACAAGAACAGAATCACCAAGCACACAATCACCAAGCACACAATCACCAAGTACAGAATCACCAAGCACACAATCACCAAGTGCAAAATCACCAAGTACACAATAACCTAGTACACAGTCACCAAGCACACAATCACCAAGTACAGAATCACGAAGTACACAATCACCAAGCACACAATCACCAAGTGCAGAATCATGAAGTACACAATCACCAAGCACACAACCACACAATCACCAAGTACACAATCTCCAAGCGCACAATTACCAAGCGCACAATCACCAAGCGCAAAATCACCAAGCACACAATCACCAAGTACACAATAATCAAGTACACAATCACCAAGCACACAATCATGAAGTACACAATCACCAAGCACACAATCACCAAGCGCACAATCACCAAGCACACAATCACCAAGTACACAATCACCAAGCACACAATCACCAAGTGCACAATCACCAAGCACACAATCACCAAGCACACAATCACCAAGTACACAATCACGAAGTACACAATCACCAAGCACACAATCACCAAGTACACAATCACCAAGCACACAATCACCAAGTGCACAATCACCAAGCGCACAATCACCAAGCACACAATCACCAAGCGCAAAATCACCAAGTACAGAATCACGGAGTATACAATCACCAAGCACACAATCACCAAGCACACAATCACCAAGTGCACAATCACCAAGCACACAATCACCAAGCACACAATCACCAAGTACAGAATCACGAAGTACACAATCACCAAGCACACAATCACCAAGTACACAATCACCAAGCACACAATCACCAAGTGCACAATCACCAAGCGCACAATTACCAAGCACACAATCACCAAGCGCAAAATCACCAAGCACACAATCACCAAGTACACAATCACCAAGCACACTATCATGAAGTGCACAATCACCAAGCGCACAATCACCAAGTACACAATAACCAAGTACACAATCACCAAGCACACAATCACCAAGTACACAATCACCAAGCACACAATCACCAAGTACAGAATAACCAAGTACACAATCACAAAGCACACAATCACCAAGCACACAATCACCAAGCACACAATCACCAAGTGCAAAATCACCAAGTACACAATAACCTAGTACACAGTCACCAAGCACACAATCATGAAGTACACAATAACCAAGCGCATAATCACCAAGCGCACAATCACCAAGCACAATATCACCAAGCACACAATCACCAATCACACAATCACAAAGTACACAATCACCAAGCACACAATCACCAAGTACACAATCACCAAGCGCACAATCACCAAGCGCACAATCACCAAGCGCAAAATCAACAAGTACAAAATCACCAAGTACACAATCACCAAGCACACAATCAACAAGAACAGAATCACCAAGCACACAATCACCAAGCACACAATCACCAAGTACAGAATCACCAAGCACACAATCACCAAGTGCAAAATCACCAAGTACACAATAACCTAGTACACAGTCACCAAGCACACAATCACCAAGTACAGAATCACGAAGTACACAATCACCAAGCACACAATCACCAAGTACAGAATCATGAAGTACACAATCACCAAGCACACAAGCACACAATCACCAAGTACACAATCTCCAAGCGCACAATTACCAAGTGCACAATCACCAAGCGCAAAATCACCAAGCACACAATCACCAAGTACACAATAATCAAGTACACAATCACCAAGCACACAATCATGAAGTACACAATCACCAAGCACAAAATCACCAAGCGCACAATCACCAAGCACACAATCACCAAGTACACAATCACCAAGCACACAATCACCAAGCACACAATCACCAAGTGCACAATCACCAAGCACACAATCACCAAGCACACAATCACCAAGTACAGAATCACGAAGTACACAATCACCAAGCACACAATCACCAAGTACACAATCACCAAGCACACAATCACCAAGTGCACAATCACCAAGCGCACAATCACCAAGCACACAATCACCAAGCGCAAAATCACCAAGCACACAATCACCAAGTACACAATCACCAAGCACACTATCATGAAGTGCACAATCACCAAGCGCACAATCACCAAGTACACAATAACCAAGTACACAATCACCAAGCACACAATCACCAAGTACACAATCACCAAGCACACAATCACCAAGTACAGAATAACCAAGTACACAATCACAAAGCACACAATCACCAAGCACACAATCACCAAGCACACAATCACCAAGTGCAAAATCACCAAGTACACAATAACCTAGTACACAGTCACCAAGCACACAATCATGAAGTACACAATAACCAAGCGCACAATCACCAAGCGCACAATCACCAAGCACAATATCACCAAGCACACAATCACCAATCACACAATCACAAAGTACACAATCACCAAGCACACAATCACCAAGTACACAATCACCAAGCGCACAATCACCAAGCGCACAATCACCAAGCGCAAAATCAACAAGTACAAAATCACGAAGTACACAATCACCAAGCACACAATCAACAAGAACAGAATCACCAAGCACACAATCACCAAGCACACAATCACCAAGTACAGAATCACCAAGCACACAATCACCAAGTGCAAAATCACAAAGTACACAATAACCTAGTACACAGTCACCAAGCACACAATCACCAAGTACAGAATCACGAAGTACACAATCACCAAGCGCACAATCACCAAGTACAGAATCATGAAGTACACAATCACCAAGCACACAAGCACACAATCACCAAGTACACAATCTCCAAGCGCACAATTACCAAGCGCACAATCACCAAGCGCAAAATCACCAAGCACACAATCACCAAGTACACAATAATCAAGTACACAATCACCAAGCACACAATCATGAAGTACACAATCACCAAGCACACAATCACCAAGCGCACAATCACCAAGCACACAATCACCAAGTACACAATCAACAAGCACACAATCACCAAGTGCACAATCACCAAGCACACAATCACCAAGCACACAATCACCAAGTACAGAATCACGAAGTACACAATCACCAAGCACACAATCACCAAGTACACAATCACCAAGCACACAATCACCAAGTGCACAATCACCAAGCGCACAATCACCAAGCACAGGATCACCAAGCGCAAAATCACCAAGTACAGAATCACCAAGTGCACAATCACCAAGCGCACAATCACCAAGCGCAATATCACCAAGCACACAATCACCAAGTACACAATCACCAAGCACACTATCATGAAGTACACAATCACGAAGTACACAATCACCAAGCACACAATCAACAAGAACAGAATCACCAAGCACACAATCACCAAGCACACAATCACCAAGTACAGAATCACCAAGCACACAATCACCAAGCACACAATCACCAAGCGCACAATCACCAAGTACACAATCACAAAGCACACAATCACCAAGTACAGAATCACGAAGTACACAATCACCAAGCACACAATCACCAAGTACAGAATCATGAAGTACACAATCACCAAGCACACAAGCACACAATCACCAAGTACACAATCACCAAGCGCACAATTACCAAGCGCACAATCACCAAGCGCAAAATCACCAAGCACACAATCACCAAGTACACAATAATCAAGTACACAATCACCAAGCACACAATCATGAAGTACACAATCACCAAGCACACAATCACCAAGCACACAATCACCAAGCGCACAATCACCAAGCACACAATCACCAAGTACACAATCACCAAGCACACAATCACCAAGTGCACAATCACCAAGCACACAATCACCAAGCACACAATCACCAAGTACAGAATCACGAAGTACACAATCACCAAGCACACAATCAACAAGAACAGAATCACCAAGCACACAATCACCAAGCACACAATCACCAAGTACAGAATCACCAAGCACACAATCACCAAGTACACAATAATCAAGTACACAATCACCAAGCACACAATCATGAAGTACACAATCACCAAGCACACAATCACCAAGCGCACAATCACCAAGCACACAATCACCAAGTACACAATCACCAAGCAGACAATCACCAAGTGCACAATCACCAAGCACACAATCACCAAGCACACAATCACCAAGTACAGAATCACGAAGTACACAATCACCAAGCACACAATCACCAAGTACACAATCACCAAGCACACAATCACCAAGTGCACAATCACCAAGCGCACAATCACCATGCACACAATCACCAAGCACACAATCACCAAGTACAGAATCACGAAGTACACAATCACCAAGCACACAATCACCAAGTACACAATCACCAAGCACACAATCACCAAGTGCACAATCACCAAGTGCACAATCACCAAGCACACAATCACCAAGCGCAAAATCACCAAGCACACAATCACCAAGTACACAATCACCAAGCATACTATCATGAAGTGCACAATCACCAAGCGCACAATCACCAAGTACACAATAACCAAGTACACAATCACCAAGCACACAATCACCAAGTACACAATCACCAAGCACACAATCACCAAGCACAAAATCACCAAGTACAGAATCACGGAGTATACAATCACCAAGCACACAATCACCAAGCACACAATCACCAAGTGCACAATCACCAAGCACACAATCACCAAGCACACAATCACCAAGTACAGAATCACGAAGTACACAATCACCAAGCACACAATCACCAAGTACACAATCACCAAGCACACAATCACCAAGTGCACAATCACCAAGCGCACAATCACCAAGCACACAATCACCAAGCGCAAAATCACCAAGCACACAATCACCAAGTACACAATCACCAAGCACACTATCATGAAGTGCACAATCACCAAGCGCACAATCACCAAGTACACAATAACCAAGCGCACAATCACCAAGCGCACAATCACCAAGCACAATATCACCAAGCACACAATCACCAATCACACAATCACAAAGTACACAATCACCAAGCACACAATCACCAAGTACACAATCACCAAGCGCACAATCACCAAGCGCACAATCACCAAGCGCAAAATCAACAAGTACAAAATCACGAAGTACACAATCACCAAGCACACAATCAACAAGAACAGAATCACCAAGCACACAATCACCAAGCACACAATCACCAAGTACAGAATCACCAAGCACACAATCACCAAGTGCAAAATCACCAAGTACACAATAACCTAGTACACAGTCACCAAGCACACAATCACCAAGTACAGAATCACGAAGTACACAATCACCAAGCACACAATCACCAAGTGCAGAATCATGAAGTACACAATCACCAAGCACACAACCACACAATCACCAAGTACACAATCTCCAAGCGCACAATTACCAAGCGCACAATCACCAAGCGCAAAATCACCAAGCACACAATCACCAAGTACACAATAATCAAGTACACAATCACCAAGCACACAATCATGAAGTACACAATCACCAAGCACACAATCACCAAGCGCACAATCACCAAGCACACAATCACCAAGTACACAATCACCAAGCACACAATCACCAAGTGCACAATCACCAAGCACACAATCACCAAGCACACAATCACCAAGTACAGAATCACGAAGTACACAATCACCAAGCACACAATCACCAAGTACACAATCACCAAGCACACAATCACCAAGTGCACAATCACCAAGCGCACAATCACCAAGCACACAATCACCAAGCGCAAAATCACCAAGTACAGAATCATGAAGTACACATTCACCAAGCACACAATCACCAAGTACACAATCACCAAGTACACAATCACCAAGCACACAATCACCAAGTACAGAATCACGAAGTACACAATCACCAAGCACACAATCACCAAGCACACAATCACCAAGCACACAATCACCAAGCACACAATCACCAAGCACACAATCACCAAGCGCACAATCACCAAGCGCACAATCACCAAGCACACAATCACCAAGCGCAAAATCACCAAGCACACAATCACCAAGTACACAATCACCAAGCACACTATCATGAAGTACACAATCACGAAGTACACAATCACCAAGCACACAATCAACAAGAACAGAATCACCAAGCACACAATCACCAAGCACACAATCACCAAGTACAGAATCACCAAGCACACAATCACCGAGCACACAATCACCAAGCGCACAATCACCAAGTACACAATCACAAAGCACACAATCACCAAGTACAGAATCACGAAGTACACAATCACCAAGCACACAATCACCAAGTACAGAATCATGAAGTACACAATCACCAAGCACACAAGCACACAATCACCAAGTACACAATCACCAAGCGCACAATTACCAAGCGCACAATCACCAAGCGCAAAATCACCAAGCACACAATCACCAAGTACACAATAATCAAGTACACAATCACCAAGCACACAATCATGAAGTACACAATCACCAAGCACACAATCACCAAGCGCACAATCACCAAGCACACAATCACCAAGTACACAATCACCAAGCACACAATCACCAAGTGCACAATCACCAAGCACACAATCACCAAGCACACAATCACCAAGTACAGAATCACGAAGTACACAATCACCAAGCACACAATCAACAAGAACAGAATCACCAAGCACACAATCACCAAGCACACAATCACCAAGTACAGAATCACCAAGCACACAATCACCAAGTACACAATAATCAAGTACACAATCACCAAGCACACAATCATGAAGTACACAATCACCAAGCACACAATCACCAAGTGCACAATCACCAAGCACACAATCACCAAGTACACAATCACCAAGCACACAATCACCAAGTGCACAATCACCAAGCACACAATCACCAAGCACACAATCACCAAGTACAGAATCACGAAGTACACAATCACCAAGCACACAATCACCAAGTACACAATCACCAAGCACACAATCACCAAGTGCACAATCACCAAGTGCACAATCACCAAGCACACAATCACCAAGCGCAAAATCACCAAGCACACAATCACCAAGTACACAATCACCAAGCACACTATCATGAAGTGCACAATCACCAAGCGCACAATCACCAAGTACACAATAACCAAGTACACAATCACCAAGCACACAATCACCAAGTACACAATCACCAAGCACACAATCACCAAGTACAGAATAACCAAGTACACAATCACCAAGCACACAATCACCAAGCACACAATCACCAAGCGCACAATCACCAAGCACACAATCACTAAGTGAAAAATCACCAAGTACACAATAACCTAGTACACAGTCACCAAGCACACAATCATGAAGTACACAATAACCAAGCGCACAATCACCAAGCGCACAATCACCAAGCACAATATCACCAAGCACACAATCACCAAGCACACAATCACCAAGCATACAATCACAAAGTACACAATAACCAAGCACACAATCACCAAGTACACAATCACCAAGCGCACAATCACCAAGCGCACAATCACCAAGCGCAAAATCAACAAGTACAAAATCACGAAGTACACAATCACCAAGCACACAATCAACAAGAACAGAATCACCAAGCACACAATCACCAAGCACACAATCACCAAGTACAGAATCACCAAGCACACAATCACCAAGCACACAATCACCAAGCGCACAATCACCAAGTACACAATCACCAAGCACACAATCACCAAGTACAGAATCACGAAGTACACAATCACCAAGCACACAATCACCAAGTACAGAATCATGAAGTACACAATCACCAAGCACACAAGCACACAATCACCAAGTGCACAATCACCAAGCGCACAATCACCAAGCACACAATCACCAAGCGCAAAATCACCAAGCACACAATCACCAAGTACACAATCACCAAGCGCACTATCATGAAGTACACAATCACCAAGCACACAATCACTAATCGCACAATCACCAAGCACACAATCACCAAGCACACAATCACGAAGCACACAATCACCAAGTACACGATCACCAAGCACACAATCACCAAGCGCACAATCACCAAGCGCACAATCACCAAGCGCAATATTACCAAGCACACAATCACCAAGTACACAATAACCAAGTACACAATCACCAAGCACACAATCATGAAGTACACAATCACCAAGTACACAATCACCAAGTACAGAATCACCAAGCACAGAATCATCAAGTGCACAATCACCAAGTACACATTCACCAAGCACACAATCACCAAGTACACAATCTCCAAGCGCACAATTACCAAGCGCACAATCACCAAGCGCAAAATCACCAAGCACACAATCACCAAGTACACAATAATCAAGTACACAATCACCAAGCACACAATCATGAAGTACACAATCACCAAGCACACAATCACCAAGCGCACAATCACCAAGCACACAATCACCAAGTACACAATCACCAAGCACACAATCACCAAGTGCACAATCACCAAGCACACAATCACCAAGCACACAATCACCAAGTACAGAATCACGAAGTACACAATCACCAAGCACACAATCACCAAGTACACAATCACCAAGCACACAATCACCAAGTGCACAATCACCAAGCGCACAATCACCAAGCACACAATCACCAAGCGCAAAATCACCAAGTACAGAATCATGAAGTACACAATCACCAAGCACACAATCACCAAGTACACAATCACCAAGTACACAATCACCAAGCACACAATCACCAAGTACAGAATCACGAAGTACACAATCACCAAGCACACAATCACCAAGCACACAATCACCAAGCACACAATCACCAAGCACACAATCACCAAGTGCACAATCACCAAGCGCACAATCACCAAGCACACAATCACCAAGCGCAAAATCACCAAGCACACAATCACCAAGTACACAATCACCAAGCACACTATCATGAAGTACACAATCACCAAGTACACAATCACCAAGCACACAATCAACAAGAACTGAATCACCAAGCACACAATCACCAAGCACACAATCACCAAGTACAGAATCACCAAGCACACAATCACCAAGCACACAATCACCAAGCGCACAATCACCAAGTACACAATCACAAAGCACACAATCACCAAGTACAGAATCACGAAGTACACAATCACCAAGCACACAATCACCAAGTACAGAATCATGAAGTACACAATCACCAAGCACACAAGCACACAATCACCAAGTACACAATCACCAAGCGCACAATTACCAAGCGCACAATCACCAAGCGCAAAATCACCAAGCACACAATCACCAAGTACACAATAATCAAGTACACAATCACCAAGCACACAATCATGAAGTACACAATCACCAAGCACACAATCACCAAGCGCACAATCACCAAGCACACAATCACCAAGTACACAATCACCAAGCACACAATCACCAAGTGCACAATCACCAAGCACACAATCACCAAGCACACAATCACCAAGTACAGAATCACCAAGCACACAATCACCAAGTACACAATAATCAAGTACACAATCACCAAGCACACAATCATGAAGTACACAATCACCAAGCACACAATCACCAAGTGCACAATCACCAAGCACACAATCACCAAGTACACAATCACCAAGTGCACAATCACCAAGCACACAATCACCAAGCACACAATCACCAAGTACAGAATCACGAAGTACACAATCACCAAGCACACAATCACCAAGTACACAATCACCAAGCACACAATCACCAAGTGCACAATCACCAAGTGCACAATCACCAAGCACACAATCACCAAGCGCAAAATCACCAAGCACACAATCACCAAGTACACAATCACCAAGCACACTATCATGAAGTGCACAATCACCAAGCGCACAATCACCAAGTACACAATAACCAAGTACACAATCACAAAGCACACAATCACCAAGTACACAATCACCAAGCACACAATCACCAAGTACAGAATAACCAAGTACACAATCACCAAGCACACAATCACCAAGCACACAATCACCAAGCGCACAATCACCAAGCACACAATCACCAAGTGAAAAATCACCAAGTACACAATAACCTAGTACACAGTCACCAAGCACACAATCATGAAGTACACAATAACCAAGCGCACAATCACCAAGCGCACAATCACCAAGCACAATATCACCAAGCACACAATCACCAAGCACACAATCACCAAGCATACAATCACAAAGTACACAATAACCAAGCACACAATCACCAAGTACACAATCACCAAGCGCACAATCACCAAGCGCACAATCACCAAGCGCAAAATCAACAAGTACAAAATCACGAAGTACACAATCACCAAGCACACAATCAACAAGAACAGAATCACCAAGCACACAATCACCAAGCACACAATCACCAAGTACAGAATCACGAAGTACACAATCACCAAGCGCACAATCACCAAGTACAGAATCATGAAGTACACAATCACCAAGCACACAAGCACACAATCACCAAGTACACAATCTCCAAGCGCACAATTACCAAGCGCACAATCACCAAGCGCAAAATCACCAAGCACACAATCACCAAGTACACAATAATCAAGTACACAATCACCAAGCACACAATCATGAAGTACACAATCACCAAGCACACAATCACCAAGTACACAATCACAAAGCACACAATCACCAAGTACAGAATCACGAAGTACACAATCACCAAGCACACAATCACCAAGTACAGAATCATGAAGTACACAATCACCAAGCACACAAGCACACAATCACCAAGTACACAATCACCAAGCGCACAATTACCAAGCGCACAATCACCAAGCGCAAAATCACCAAGCACACAATCACCAAGTACACAATAATCAAGTACACAATCACCAAGCACACAATCATGAAGTACACAATCACCAAGCACACAATCACCAAGCGCACAATCACCAAGCACACAATCACCAAGTACACAATCACCAAGCACACAATCACCAAGTGCACAATCACCAAGCACACAATCACCAAGCACACAATCACCAAGTACAGAATCACGAAGTACACAATCACCAAGCACACAATCAACAAGAACAGAATCACCAAGCACACAATCACCAAGCACACAATCACCAAGTACAGAATCACCAAGCACACAATCACCAAGTACACAATAATCAAGTACACAATCACCAAGCACACAATCATGAAGTACACAATCACCAAGCACACAATCACCAAGTGCACAATCACCAAGCACACAATCACCAAGTACACAATCACCAAGCACACAATCACCAAGTGCACAATCACCAAGCACACAATCACCAAGCACACAATCACCAAGTACAGAATCACGAAGTACACAATCACCAAGCACACAATCACCAAGTACACAATCACCAAGCACACAATCACCAAGTGCACAATCACCAAGTGCACAATCACCAAGCACACAATCACCAAGCGCAAAATCACCAAGCACACAATCACCAAGTACACAATCACCAAGCACACTATCATGAAGTGCACAATCACCAAGCGCACAATCACCAAGTACACAATAACCAAGTACACAATCACCAAGCACACAATCACCAAGTACACAATCACCAAGCACACAATCACCAAGTACAGAATAACCAAGTACACAATCACCAAGCACACAATCACCAAGCACACAATCACCAAGCGCACAATCACCAAGCACACAATCACCAAGTGAAAAATCACCAAGTACACAATAACCTAGTACACAGTCACCAAGCACACAATCATGAAGTACACAATAACCAAGCGCACAATCACCAAGCGCACAATCACCAAGCACAATATCACCAAGCACACAATCACCAAGCACACAATCACCAAGCATACAATCACAAAGTACACAATAACCAAGCACACAATCACCAAGTACACAATCACCAAGCGCACAATCACCAAGCGCACAATCACCAAGCGCAAAATCAACAAGTACAAAATCACGAAGTACACAATCACCAAGCACACAATCAACAAGAACAGAATCACCAAGCACACAATCACCAAGCACACAATCACCAAGTACAGAATCACCAAGCACACAATCACCAAGCACACAATCACCAAGCGCACAATCACCAAGTACACAATCACCAAGCACACAATCACCAAGTACAGAATCACGAAGTACACAATCACCAAGCACACAATCACCAAGTACAGAATCATGAAGTACACAATCACCAAGCACACAAGCACACAATCACCAAGTGCACAATCACCAAGCGCACAATCACCAAGCACACAATCACCAAGCGCAAAATCACCAAGCACACAATCACCAAGTACACAATCACCAAGCGCACTATCATGAAGTACACAATCACCAAGCACACAATCACTAATCGCACAATCACCAAGCACACAATAACCAAGCACACAATCACGAAGCACACAATCACCAAGTACACGATCACCAAGCACACAATCACCAAGCGCACAATCACCAAGCGCACAATCACCAAGCGCAATATTACCAAGCACACAATCACCAAGTACACAATAACCAAGTACACAATCACCAAGCACACAATCATGAAGTACACAATCACCAAGTACACAATCACCAAGTACAGAATCACCAAGCACAGAATCATCAAGTGCACAATCACCAAGTACACATTCACCAAGCACACAATCACCAAGTACACAATCTCCAAGCGCACAATTACCAAGCGCACAATCACCAAGCGCAAAATCACCAAGCACACAATCACCAAGTACACAATAATCAAGTACACAATCACCAAGCACACAATCATGAAGTACAAAATCACCAAGCACACAATCACCAAGCGCACAATCACCAAGCACACAATCACCAAGTACACAATCACCAAGCACACAATCACCAAGTGCACAATCACCAAGCACACAATCACCAAGCACACAATCACCAAGTACAGAATCACGAAGTACACAATCACCAAGCACACAATCACCAAGTACACAATCACCAAGCACACAATCACCAAGTGCACAATCACCAAGCGCACAATCACCAAGCACACAATCACCAAGCGCAAAATCACCAAGTACAGAATCATGAAGTACACAATCACCAAGCACACAATCACCAAGTACACAATCACCAAGTACACAATCACCAAGCACACAATCACCAAGTACAGAATCACGAAGTACACAATCACCAAGCACACAATCACCAAGCACACAATCACCAAGCACACAATCACCAAGCACACAATCACCAAGTGCACAATCACCAAGCGCACAATCACCAAGCACACAATCACCAAGCGCAAAATCACCAAGCACACAATCACCAAGTACACAATCACCAAGCACACTATCATGAAGTACACAATCACCAAGTACACAATCACCAAGCACACAATCAACAAGAACAGAATCACCAAGCACACAATCACCAAGCACACAATCACCAAGTACAGAATCACCAAGCACACAATCACCAAGCACACAATCACCAAGCGCACAATCACCAAGTACACAATCACAAAGCACACAATCACCAAGTACAGAATCACGAAGTACACAATCACCAAGCACACAATCACCAAGTACAGAATCATGAAGTACACAATCACCAAGCACACAAGCACACAATCACCAAGTACACAATCACCAAGCGCACAATTACCAAGCGCACAATCACCAAGCGCAAAATCACCAAGCACACAATCACCAAGTACACAATAATCAAGTACACAATCACCAAGCACACAATCATGAAGTACACAATCACCAAGCACACAATCACCAAGCGCACAATCACCAAGCACACAATCACCAAGTACACAATCACCAAGCACACAATCACCAAGTGCACAATCACCAAGCACACAATCACCAAGCACACAATCACCAAGTACAGAATCACGAAGTACACAATCACCAAGCACACAATCAACAAGAACAGAATCACCAAGCACACAATCACCAAGCACACAATCACCAAGTACAGAATCACCAAGCACACAATCACCAAGTACACAATAATCAAGTACACAATCACCAAGCACACAATCATGAAGTACACAATCACCAAGCACACAATCACCAAGTGCACAATCACCAAGCACACAATCACCAAGTACACAATCACCAAGTGCACAATCACCAAGCACACAATCACCAAGCACACAATCACCAAGTACAGAATCACGAAGTACACAATCACCAAGCACACAATCACCAAGTACACAATCACCAAGCACACAATCACCAAGTGCACAATCACCAAGTGCACAATCACCAAGCAGACAATCACCAAGCGCAAAATCACCAAGCACACAATCACCAAGTACACAATCACCAAGCACACTATCATGAAGTGCACAATCACCAAGCGCACAATCACCAAGTACACAATAACCAAGTACACAATCACAAAGCACACAATCACCAAGTACACAATCACCAAGCACACAATCACCAAGTACAGAATAACCAAGTACACAATCACCAAGCACACAATCACCAAGCACACAATCACCAAGCGCACAATCACCAAGCACACAATCACCAAGTGAAAAATCACCAAGTACACAATAACCTAGTACACAGTCACCAAGCACACAATCATGAAGTACACAATAACCAAGCGCACAATCACCAAGCGCACAATCACCAAGCACAATATCACCAAGCACACAATCACCAAGCACACAATCACCAAGCATACAATCACAAAGTACACAATAACCAAGCACACAATCACCAAGTACACAATCACCAAGCGCACAATCACCAAGCGCACAATCACCAAGCGCAAAATCAACAAGTACAAAATCACGAAGTACACAATCACCAAGCACACAATCAACAAGAACAGAATCACCAAGCACACAATCACCAAGCACACAATCACCAAGTACAGAATCACGAAGTACACAATCACCAAGCGCACAATCACCAAGTACAGAATCATGAAGTACACAATCACCAAGCACACAAGCACACAATCACCAAGTACACAATCTCCAAGCGCACAATTACCAAGCGCACAATCACCAAGCGCAAAATCACCAAGCACACAATCACCAAGTACACAATAATCAAGTACACAATCACCAAGCACACAATCATGAAGTACACAATCACCAAGCACACAATCACCAAGCGCACAATCACCAAGCACACAATCACCAAGTACACAATCAACAAGCACACAATCACCAAGTGCACAATCACCAAGCACACAATCACCAAGCACACAATCACCAAGTACAGAATCACGAAGTACACAATCACCAAGCACACAATCACCAAGTACACAATCACCAAGCACATAATCACCAAGTGCACAATCACCAAGCGCACAATCACCAAGCACAGGATCACCAAGCGCAAAATCACCAAGTACAGAATCACCAAGTGCACAATCACCAAGCGCACAATCACCAAGCGCAATATCACCAAGCACACAATCACCAAGTACACAATCACCAAGCACACTATCATGAAGTACACAATCACGAAGTACACAATCACCAAGCACACAATCAACAAGAACAGAATCACCAAGCACACAATCACCAAGCACACAATCACCAAGTACAGAATCACCAAGCACACAATCACCAAGCACACAATCACCAAGCGCACAATCACCAAGTACACAATCACAAAGCACACAATCACCAAGTACAGAATCACGAAGTACACAATCACCAAGCACACAATCACCAAGTACAGAATCATGAAGTACACAATCACCAAGCACACAAGCACACAATCACCAAGTACACAATCACCAAGCGCACAATTACCAAGCGCACAATCACCAAGCGCAAAATCACCAAGCACACAATCACCAAGTACACAATAATCAAGTACACAATCACCAAGCACACAATCATGAAGTACACAATCACCAAGCACACAATCACCAAGCACACAATCACCAAGCGCACAATCACCAAGCACACAATCACCAAGTACACAATCACCAAGCACACAATCACCAAGTGCACAATCACCAAGCACACAATCACCAAGCACACAATCACCAAGTACAGAATCACGAAGTACACAATCACCAAGCACACAATCACCAAGTACACAATCACCAAGCACACAATCACCAAGTGCACAATCACCAAGCGCACAATCACCAAGCACACAATCACCAAGCGCAAAATCACCAAGTACAGAATCATGAAGTACACAATCACCAAGCACACAATCACCAAGTACACAATCACCAAGTACACAATCACCAAGCACACAATCACCAAGTACAGAATCACGAAGTACACAATCACCAAGCACACAATCACCAAGCACACAATCACCAAGCACACAATCACCAAGCACACAATCACCAAGTGCACAATCACCAAGCGCACAATCACCAAGCACACAATCACCAAGCGCAAAATCACCAAGCACACAATCACCAAGTACACAATCACCAAGCACACTATCATGAAGTACACAATCACCAAGTACACAATCACCAAGCACACAATCAACAAGAACAGAATCACCAAGCACACAATCACCAAGCACACAATCACCAAGTACAGAATCACCAAGCACACAATCACCAAGCACACAATCACCAAGCGCACAATCACCAAGTACACAATCACAAAGCACACAATCACCAAGTACAGAATCACGAAGTACACAATCACCAAGCACACAATCACCAAGTACAGAATCATGAAGTACACAATCACCAAGCACACAAGCACACAATCACCAAGTACACAATCACCAAGCGCACAATTACCAAGCGCACAATCACCAAGCGCAAAATCACCAAGCACACAATCACCAAGTACACAATAATCAAGTACACAATCACCAAGCACACAATCATGAAGTACACAATCACCAAGCACACAATCACCAAGCGCACAATCACCAAGCACACAATCACCAAGTACACAATCACCAAGCACACAATCACCAAGTGCACAATCACCAAGCACACAATCACCAAGCACACAATCACCAAGTACAGAATCACCAAGCACACAATCACCAAGTACACAATAATCAAGTACACAATCACCAAGCACACAATCATGAAGTACACAATCACCAAGCACACAATCACCAAGTGCACAATCACCAAGCACACAATCACCAAGTACACAATCACCAAGTGCACAATCACCAAGCACACAATCACCAAGCACACAATCACCAAGTACAGAATCACGAAGTACACAATCACCAAGCACACAATCACCAAGTACACAATCACCAAGCACACAATCACCAAGTGCACAATCACCAAGTGCACAATCACCAAGCACACAATCACCAAGCGCAAAATCACCAAGCACACAATCACCAAGTACACAATCACCAAGCACACTATCATGAAGTGCACAATCACCAAGCGCACAATCACCAAGTACACAATAACCAAGTACACAATCACAAAGCACACAATCACCAAGTACACAATCACCAAGCACACAATCACCAAGTACAGAATAACCAAGTACACAATCACCAAGCACACAATCACCAAGCACACAATCACCAAGCGCACAATCACCAAGCACACAATCACCAAGTGAAAAATCACCAAGTACACAATAACCTAGTACACAGTCACCAAGCACACAATCATGAAGTACACAATAACCAAGCGCACAATCACCAAGCGCACAATCACCAAGCACAATATCACCAAGCACACAATCACCAAGCACACAATCACCAAGCATACAATCACAAAGTACACAATAACCAAGCACACAATCACCAAGTACACAATCACCAAGCGCACAATCACCAAGCGCACAATCACCAAGCGCAAAATCAACAAGTACAAAATCACGAAGTACACAATCACCAAGCACACAATCAACAAGAACAGAATCACCAAGCACACAATCACCAAGCACACAATCACCAAGTACAGAATCACGAAGTACACAATCACCAAGCGCACAATCACCAAGTACAGAATCATGAAGTACACAATCACCAAGCACACAAGCACACAATCACCAAGTACACAATCTCCAAGCGCACAATTACCAAGCGCACAATCACCAAGCGCAAAATCACCAAGCACACAATCACCAAGTACACAATAATCAAGTACACAATCACCAAGCACACAATCATGAAGTACACAATCACCAAGCACACAATCACCAAGTACACAATCACAAAGCACACAATCACCAAGTACAGAATCACGAAGTACACAATCACCAAGCACACAATCACCAAGTACAGAATCATGAAGTACACAATCACCAAGCACACAAGCACACAATCACCAAGTACACAATCACCAAGCGCACAATTACCAAGCGCACAATCACCAAGCGCAAAATCACCAAGCACACAATCACCAAGTACACAATAATCAAGTACACAATCACCAAGCACACAATCATGAAGTACACAATCACCAAGCACACAATCACCAAGCGCACAATCACCAAGCACACAATCACCAAGTACACAATCACCAAGCACACAATCACCAAGTGCACAATCACCAAGCACACAATCACCAAGCACACAATCACCAAGTACAGAATCACGAAGTACACAATCACCAAGCACACAATCAACAAGAACAGAATCACCAAGCACACAATCACCAAGCACACAATCACCAAGTACAGAATCACCAAGCACACAATCACCAAGTACACAATAATCAAGTACACAATCACCAAGCACACAATCATGAAGTACACAATCACCAAGCACACAATCACCAAGTGCACAATCACCAAGCACACAATCACCAAGTACACAATCACCAAGCACACAATCACCAAGTGCACAATCACCAAGCACACAATCACCAAGCACACAATCACCAAGTACAGAATCACGAAGTACACAATCACCAAGCACACAATCACCAAGTACACAATCACCAAGCACACAATCACCAAGTGCACAATCACCAAGTGCACAATCACCAAGCACACAATCACCAAGCGCAAAATCACCAAGCACACAATCACCAAGTACACAATCACCAAGCACACTATCATGAAGTGCACAATCACCAAGCGCACAATCACCAAGTACACAATAACCAAGTACACAATCACCAAGCACACAATCACCAAGTACACAATCACCAAGCACACAATCACCAAGTACAGAATAACCAAGTACACAATCACCAAGCACACAATCACCAAGCACACAATCACCAAGCGCACAATCACCAAGCACACAATCACCAAGTGAAAAATCACCAAGTACACAATAACCTAGTACACAGTCACCAAGCACACAATCATGAAGTACACAATAACCAAGCGCACAATCACCAAGCGCACAATCACCAAGCACAATATCACCAAGCACACAATCACCAAGCACACAATCACCAAGCATACAATCACAAAGTACACAATAACCAAGCACACAATCACCAAGTACACAATCACCAAGCGCACAATCACCAAGCGCACAATCACCAAGCGCAAAATCAACAAGTACAAAATCACGAAGTACACAATCACCAAGCACACAATCAACAAGAACAGAATCACCAAGCACACAATCACCAAGCACACAATCACCAAGTACAGAATCACCAAGCACACAATCACCAAGCACACAATCACCAAGCGCACAATCACCAAGTACACAATCACCAAGCACACAATCACCAAGTACAGAATCACGAAGTACACAATCACCAAGCACACAATCACCAAGTACAGAATCATGAAGTACACAATCACCAAGCACACAAGCACACAATCACCAAGTGCACAATCACCAAGCGCACAATCACCAAGCACACAATCACCAAGCGCAAAATCACCAAGCACACAATCACCAAGTACACAATCACCAAGCGCACTATCATGAAGTACACAATCACCAAGCACACAATCACTAATCGCACAATCACCAAGCACACAATAACCAAGCACACAATCACGAAGCACACAATCACCAAGTACACGATCACCAAGCACACAATCACCAAGCGCACAATCACCAAGCGCACAATCACCAAGCGCAATATTACCAAGCACACAATCACCAAGTACACAATAACCAAGTACACAATCACCAAGCACACAATCATGAAGTACACAATCACCAAGTACACAATCACCAAGTACAGAATCACCAAGCACAGAATCATCAAGTGCACAATCACCAAGTACACATTCACCAAGCACACAATCACCAAGTACACAATCTCCAAGCGCACAATTACCAAGCGCACAATCACCAAGCGCAAAATCACCAAGCACACAATCACCAAGTACACAATAATCAAGTACACAATCACCAAGCACACAATCATGAAGTACAAAATCACCAAGCACACAATCACCAAGCGCACAATCACCAAGCACACAATCACCAAGTACACAATCACCAAGCACACAATCACCAAGTGCACAATCACCAAGCACACAATCACCAAGCACACAATCACCAAGTACAGAATCACGAAGTACACAATCACCAAGCACACAATCACCAAGTACACAATCACCAAGCACACAATCACCAAGTGCACAATCACCAAGCGCACAATCACCAAGCACACAATCACCAAGCGCAAAATCACCAAGTACAGAATCATGAAGTACACAATCACCAAGCACACAATCACCAAGTACACAATCACCAAGTACACAATCACCAAGCACACAATCACCAAGTACAGAATCACGAAGTACACAATCACCAAGCACACAATCACCAAGCACACAATCACCAAGCACACAATCACCAAGCACACAATCACCAAGTGCACAATCACCAAGCGCACAATCACCAAGCACACAATCACCAAGCGCAAAATCACCAAGCACACAATCACCAAGTACACAATCACCAAGCACACTATCATGAAGTACACAATCACCAAGTACACAATCACCAAGCACACAATCAACAAGAACAGAATCACCAAGCACACAATCACCAAGCACACAATCACCAAGTACAGAATCACCAAGCACACAATCACCAAGCACACAATCACCAAGCGCACAATCACCAAGTACACAATCACAAAGCACACAATCACCAAGTACAGAATCACGAAGTACACAATCACCAAGCACACAATCACCAAGTACAGAATCATGAAGTACACAATCACCAAGCACACAAGCACACAATCACCAAGTACACAATCACCAAGCGCACAATTACCAAGCGCACAATCACCAAGCGCAAAATCACCAAGCACACAATCACCAAGTACACAATAATCAAGTACACAATCACCAAGCACACAATCATGAAGTACACAATCACCAAGCACACAATCACCAAGCGCACAATCACCAAGCACACAATCACCAAGTACACAATCACCAAGCACACAATCACCAAGTGCACAATCACCAAGCACACAATCACCAAGCACACAATCACCAAGTACAGAATCACGAAGTACACAATCACCAAGCACACAATCAACAAGAACAGAATCACCAAGCACACAATCACCAAGCACACAATCACCAAGTACAGAATCACCAAGCACACAATCACCAAGTACACAATAATCAAGTACACAATCACCAAGCACACAATCATGAAGTACACAATCACCAAGCACACAATCACCAAGTGCACAATCACCAAGCACACAATCACCAAGTACACAATCACCAAGTGCACAATCACCAAGCACACAATCACCAAGCACACAATCACCAAGTACAGAATCACGAAGTACACAATCACCAAGCACACAATCACCAAGTACACAATCACCAAGCACACAATCACCAAGTGCACAATCACCAAGTGCACAATCACCAAGCAGACAATCACCAAGCGCAAAATCACCAAGCACACAATCACCAAGTACACAATCACCAAGCACACTATCATGAAGTGCACAATCACCAAGCGCACAATCACCAAGTACACAATAACCAAGTACACAATCACAAAGCACACAATCACCAAGTACACAATCACCAAGCACACAATCACCAAGTACAGAATAACCAAGTACACAATCACCAAGCACACAATCACCAAGCACACAATCACCAAGCGCACAATCACCAAGCACACAATCACCAAGTGAAAAATCACCAAGTACACAATAACCTAGTACACAGTCACCAAGCACACAATCATGAAGTACACAATAACCAAGCGCACAATCACCAAGCGCACAATCACCAAGCACAATATCACCAAGCACACAATCACCAAGCACACAATCACCAAGCATACAATCACAAAGTACACAATAACCAAGCACACAATCACCAAGTACACAATCACCAAGCGCACAATCACCAAGCGCACAATCACCAAGCGCAAAATCAACAAGTACAAAATCACGAAGTACACAATCACCAAGCACACAATCAACAAGAACAGAATCACCAAGCACACAATCACCAAGCACACAATCACCAAGTACAGAATCACGAAGTACACAATCACCAAGCGCACAATCACCAAGTACAGAATCATGAAGTACACAATCACCAAGCACACAAGCACACAATCACCAAGTACACAATCTCCAAGCGCACAATTACCAAGCGCACAATCACCAAGCGCAAAATCACCAAGCACACAATCACCAAGTACACAATAATCAAGTACACAATCACCAAGCACACAATCATGAAGTACACAATCACCAAGCACACAATCACCAAGCGCACAATCACCAAGCACACAATCACCAAGTACACAATCAACAAGCACACAATCACCAAGTGCACAATCACCAAGCACACAATCACCAAGCACACAATCACCAAGTACAGAATCACGAAGTACACAATCACCAAGCACACAATCACCAAGTACACAATCACCAAGCACATAATCACCAAGTGCACAATCACCAAGCGCACAATCACCAAGCACAGGATCACCAAGCGCAAAATCACCAAGTACAGAATCACCAAGTGCACAATCACCAAGCGCACAATCACCAAGCGCAATATCACCAAGCACACAATCACCAAGTACACAATCACCAAGCACACTATCATGAAGTACACAATCACGAAGTACACAATCACCAAGCACACAATCAACAAGAACAGAATCACCAAGCACACAATCACCAAGCACACAATCACCAAGTACAGAATCACCAAGCACACAATCACCAAGCACACAATCACCAAGCGCACAATCACCAAGTACACAATCACAAAGCACACAATCACCAAGTACAGAATCACGAAGTACACAATCACCAAGCACACAATCACCAAGTACAGAATCATGAAGTACACAATCACCAAGCACACAAGCACACAATCACCAAGTACACAATCACCAAGCGCACAATTACCAAGCGCACAATCACCAAGCGCAAAATCACCAAGCACACAATCACCAAGTACACAATAATCAAGTACACAATCACCAAGCACACAATCATGAAGTACACAATCACCAAGCACACAATCACCAAGCACACAATCACCAAGCGCACAATCACCAAGCACACAATCACCAAGTACACAATCACCAAGCACACAATCACCAAGTGCACAATCACCAAGCACACAATCACCAAGCACACAATCACCAAGTACAGAATCACGAAGTACACAATCACCAAGCACACAATCAACAAGAACAGAATCACCAAGCACACAATCACCAAGCACACAATCACCAAGTACAGAATCACCAAGCACACAATCACCAAGTACACAATAATCAAGTACACAATCACCAAGCACACAATCATGAAGTACACAATCACCAAGCACACAATCACCAAGCGCACAATCACCAAGCACACAATCACCAAGTACACAATCACCAAGCACACAATCACCAAGTGCACAATCACCAAGCACACAATCACCAAGCACACAATCACCAAGTACAGAATCACGAAGTACACAATCACCAAGCACACAATCACCAAGTACACAATCACCAAGCACACAATCACCAAGTGCACAATCACCAAGCGCACAATCACCATGCACACAATCACCAAGCACACAATCACCAAGTACAGAATCACGAAGTACACAATCACCAAGCACACAATCACCAAGTACACAATCACCAAGCACACAATCACCAAGTGCACAATCACCAAGTGCACAATCACCAAGCACACAATCACCAAGCGCAAAATCACCAAGCACACAATCACCAAGTACACAATCACCAAGCATACTATCATGAAGTGCACAATCACCAAGCGCACAATCACCAAGTACACAATAACCAAGTACACAATCACCAAGCACACAATCACCAAGTACACAATCACCAAGCACACAATCACCAAGCACAAAATCACCAAGTACAGAATCACGGAGTATACAATCACCAAGCACACAATCACCAAGCACACAATCACCAAGTGCACAATCACCAAGCACACAATCACCAAGCACACAATCACCAAGTACAGAATCACGAAGTACACAATCACCAAGCACACAATCACCAAGTACACAATCACCAAGCACACAATCACCAAGTGCACAATCACCAAGCGCACAATCACCAAGCACACAATCACCAAGCGCAAAATCACCAAGCACACAATCACCAAGTACACAATCACCAAGCACACTATCATGAAGTGCACAATCACCAAGCGCACAATCACCAAGTACACAATAACCAAGTACACAATCACCAAGCACACAATCACCAAGTACACAATCACCAAGCACACAATCACCAAGTACAGAATAATCAAGTACACAATCACAAAGCACACAATCACCAAGCACACAATCACCAAGCACACAATCACCAAGTGCAAAATCACCAAGTACACAATAACCTAGTACACAGTCACCAAGCACACAATCATGAAGTACACAATAACCAAGCGCACAATCACCAAGCGCACAATCACCAAGCACAATATCACCAAGCACACAATCACCAATCACACAATCACAAAGTACACAATCACCAAGCACACAATCACCAAGTACACAATCACCAAGCGCACAATCACCAAGCGCACAATCACCAAGCGCAAAATCAACAAGTACAAAATCACGAAGTACACAATCACCAAGCACACAATCAACAAGAACAGAATCACCAAGCACACAATCACCAAGCACACAATCACCAAGTACAGAATCACCAAGCACACAATCACCAAGTGCAAAATCACCAAGTACACAATAACCTAGTACACAGTCACCAAGCACACAATCACCAAGTACAGAATCACGAAGTACACAATCACCAAGCACACAATCACCAAGTGCAGAATCATGAAGTACACAATCACCAAGCACACAAGCACACAATCACCAAGTACACAATCTCCAAGCGCACAATTACCAAGCGCACAATCACCAAGCGCAAAATCACCAAGCACACAATCACCAAGTACACAATAATCAAGTACACAATCACCAAGCACACAATCATGAAGTACACAATCACCAAGCACACAATCACCAAGCGCACAATCACCAAGCACACAATCACCAAGTACACAATCACCAAGCACACAATCACCAAGTGCACAATCACCAAGCACACAATCACCAAGCACACAATCACCAAGTACAGAATCACGAAGTACACAATCACCAAGCACACAATCACCAAGTACACAATCACCAAGCACACAATCACCAAGTGCACAATCACCAAGCGCACAATCACCAAGCACACAATCACCAAGCGCAAAATCACCAAGTACAGAATCATGAAGTACACAATCACCAAGCACACAATCACCAAGTACACAATCACCAAGTACACAATCACCAAGCACACAATCACCAAGTACAGAATCACGAAGTACACAATCACCAAGCACACAATCACCAAGCACACAATCACCAAGCACACAATCACCAAGCACACAATCACCAAGCACACAATCACCAAGTGCACAATCACCAAGCGCACAATCACCAAGCACACAATCACCAAGCGCAAAATCACCAAGCACACAATCACCAAGTACACAATCACCAAGCACACTATCATGAAGTACACAATCACGAAGTACACAATCACCAAGCACACAATCAACAAGAACAGAATCACCAAGCACACAATCACCAAGCACACAATCACCAAGTACAGAATCACCAAGCACACAATCACCAAGCACACAATCACCAAGCGCACAATCACCAAGTACACAATCACAAAGCACACAATCACCAAGTACAGAATCACGAAGTACACAATCACCAAGCACACAATCACCAAGTACAGAATCATGAAGTACACAATCACCAAGCACACAAGCACACAATCACCAAGTACACAATCACCAAGCGCACAATTACCAAGCGCACAATCACCAAGCGCAAAATCACCAAGCACACAATCACCAAGTACACAATAATGAAGTACACAATCACCAAGCACACAATCATGAAGTACACAATCACCAAGCACACAATCACCAAGCGCACAATCACCAAGCACACAACCACCAAGTACACAATCACCAAGCACACAATCACCAAGTGCACAATCACCAAGCACACAATCACCAAGCACACAATCACCAAGTACAGAATCACGAAGTACACAATCACCAAGCACACAATCAACAAGAACAGAATCACCAAGCACACAATCACCAAGCACACAATCACCAAGTACAGAATCACCAAGCACACAATCACCAAGTACACAATAATCAAGTACACAATCACCAAGCACACAATCATGAAGTACACAATCACCAAGCACACAATCACCAAGTGCACAATCACCAAGCACACAATCACCAAGTACACAATCACCAAGCACACAATCACCAAGTGCACAATCACCAAGCACACAATCACCAAGCACACAATCACCAAGTACAGAATCACGAAGTACACAATCACCAAGCACACAATCACCAAGTACACAATCACCAAGCACACAATCACCAAGTGCACAATCACCAAGTGCACAATCACCAAGCACACAATCACCAAGCGCAAAATCACCAAGCACACAATCACCAAGTACACAATCACCTAGCACACTATCATGAAGTGCACAATCACCAAGCGCACAATCACCAAGTACACAATAACCAAGTACACAATCACCAAGCACACAATCACCAAGTACACAATCACCAAGCACACAATCACCAAGTACAGAATAACCAAGTACACAATCACCAAGCACACAATCACCAAGCACACAATCACCAAGCGCACAATCACCAAGCACACAATCACCAAGTGAAAAATCACCAAGTACACAATAACCTAGTACACAGTCACCAAGCACACAATCATGAAGTACACAATAACCAAGCGCACAATCACCAAGCGCACAATCACCAAGCACAATATCACCAAGCACACAATCACCAAGCACACAATCACCAAGCATACAATCACAAAGTACACAATAACCAAGCACACAATCACCAAGTACACAATCACCAAGCGCACAATCACCAAGCGCACAATCACCAAGCGCAAAATCAACAAGTACAAAATCACGAAGTACACAATCACCAAGCACACAATCAACAAGAACAGAATCACCAAGCACACAATCACCAAGCACACAATCACCAAGTACAGAATCACCAAGCACACAATCACCAAGCACACAATCACCAAGCGCACAATCACCAAGTACACAATCACCAAGCACACAATCACCAAGTACAGAATCACGAAGTACACAATCACCAAGCACACAATCACCAAGTACAGAATCATGAAGTACACAATCACCAAGCACACAAGCACACAATCACCAAGTGCACAATCACCAAGCGCACAATCACCAAGCACACAATCACCAAGCGCAAAATCACCAAGCACACAATCACCAAGTACACAATCACCAAGCGCACTATCATGAAGTACACAATCACCAAGCACACAATCACTAATCGCACAATCACCAAGCACACAATCGCCAAGCACACAATCACGAAGCACACAATCACCAAGTACACGATCACCAAGCACACAATCACCAAGCGCACAATCACCAAGCGCACAATCACCAAGCGCAATATTACCAAGCACACAATCACCAAGTACACAATAACCAAGTACACAATCACCAAGCACACAATCATGAAGTACACAATCACCAAGTACACAATCACCAAGTACAGAATCACCAAGCACAGAATCATCAAGTGCACAATCACCAAGTACACATTCACCAAGCACACAATCACCAAGTACACAATCTCCAAGCGCACAATTACCAAGCGCACAATCACCAAGCGCAAAATCACCAAGCACACAATCACCAAGTACACAATAATCAAGTACACAATCACCAAGCACACAATCATGAAGTACACAATCACCAAGCACACAATCACCAAGCGCACAATCACCAAGCACACAATCACCAAGTACACAATCACCAAGCACACAATCACCAAGTGCACAATCACCAAGCACACAATCACCAAGCACACAATCACCAAGTACAGAATCACGAAGTACACAATCACCAAGCACACAATCACCAAGTACACAATCACCAAGCACACAATCACCAAGTGCACAATCACCAAGCGCACAATCACCAAGCACACAATCACCAAGCGCAAAATCACCAAGTACAGAATCATGAAGTACACAATCACCAAGCACACAATCACCAAGTACACAATCACCAAGTACACAATCACCAAGCACACAATCACCAAGTACAGAATCACGAAGTACACAATCACCAAGCACACAATCACCAAGCACACAATCACCAAGCACACAATCACCAAGCACACAATCACCAAGTGCACAATCACCAAGCGCACAATCACCAAGCACACAATCACCAAGCGCAAAATCACCAAGCACACAATCACCAAGTACACAATCACCAAGCACACTATCATGAAGTACACAATCACGAAGTACACAATCACCAAGCACACAATCAACAAGAACAGAATCACCAAGCACACAATCACCAAGCACACAATCACCAAGTACAGAATCACCAAGCACACAATCACCAAGCACACAATCACCAAGCGCACAATCACCAAGTACACAATCACCAAGCACACAATCACCAAGTACAGAATCACGAAGTACACAATCACCAAGCACACAATCACCAAGTACAGAATCATGAAGTACACAATCACCAAGCACACAAGCACACAATCACCAAGTACACAATCACCAAGCGCACAATTACCAAGCGCACAATCACCAAGCGCAAAATCACCAAGCACACAATCACCAAGTACACAATAATCAAGTACACAATCACCAAGCACACAATCATGAAGTACACAATCACCAAGCACACAATCACCAAGCGCACAATCACCAAGCACACAATCACCAAGTACACAATCACCAAGCACACAATCACCAAGTGCACAATCACCAAGCACACAATCACCAAGCACACAATCACCAAGTACAGAATCACGAAGTACACAATCACCAAGCACACAATCAACAAGAACAGAATCACCAAGCACACAATCACCAAGCACACAATCACCAAGTACAGAATCACCAAGCACACAATCACCAAGTACACAATAATCAAGTACACAATCACCAAGCACACAATCATGAAGTACACAATCACCAAGCACACAATCACCAAGTGCACAATCACCAAGCACACAATCACCAAGTACACAATCACCAAGCACACAATCACCAAGTGCACAATCACCAAGCACACAATCACCAAGCACACAATCACCAAGTACAGAATCACGAAGTACACAATCACCAAGCACACAATCACCAAGTACACAATCACCAAGCACACAATCACCAAGTGCACAATCACCAAGTGCACAATCACCAAGCACACAATCACCAAGCGCAAAATCACCAAGCACACAATCACCAAGTACACAATCACCAAGCACACTATCATGAAGTGCACAATCACCAAGCGCACAATCACCAAGTACACAATAACCAAGTACACAATCACCAAGCACACAATCACCAAGTACACAATCACCAAGCACACAATCACCAAGTACAGAATAACCAAGTACACAATCACCAAGCACACAATCACCAAGCACACAATCACCAAGCGCACAATCACCAAGCACACAATCACCAAGTGAAAAATCACCAAGTACACAATAACCTAGTACACAGTCACCAAGCACACAATCATGAAGTACACAATAACCAAGCGCACAATCACCAAGCGCACAATCACCAAGCACAATATCACCAAGCACACAATCACCAAGCACACAATCACCAAGCATACAATCACAAAGTACACAATAACCAAGCACACAATCACCAAGTACACAATCACCAAGCGCACAATCACCAAGCGCACAATCACCAAGCGCAAAATCAACAAGTACAAAATCACGAAGTACACAATCACCAAGCACACAATCAACAAGAACAGAATCACCAAGCACACAATCACCAAGCACACAATCACCAAGTACAGAATCACCAAGCACACAATCACCAAGCACACAATCACCAAGCGCACAATCACCAAGTACACAATCACCAAGCACACAATCACCAAGTACAGAATCACGAAGTACACAATCACCAAGCACACAATCACCAAGTACAGAATCATGAAGTACACAATCACCAAGCACACAAGCACACAATCACCAAGTGCACAATCACCAAGCGCACAATCACCAAGCACACAATCACCAAGCGCAAAATCACCAAGCACACAATCACCAAGTACACAATCACCAAGCGCACTATCATGAAGTACACAATCACCAAGCACACAATCACTAATCGCACAATCACCAAGCACACAATCACCAAGCACACAATCACGAAGCACACAATCACCAAGTACACGATCACCAAGCACACAATCACCAAGCGCACAATCACCAAGCGCACAATCACCAAGCGCAATATTACCAAGCACACAATCACCAAGTACACAATAACCAAGTACACAATCACCAAGCACACAATCATGAAGTACACAATCACCAAGTACACAATCACCAAGTACAGAATCACCAAGCACAGAATCATCAAGTGCACAATCACCAAGTACACATTCACCAAGCACACAATCACCAAGTACACAATCTCCAAGCGCACAATTACCAAGCGCACAATCACCAAGCGCAAAATCACCAAGCACACAATCACCAAGTACACAATAATCAAGTACACAATCACCAAGCACACAATCATGAAGTACACAATCACCAAGCACACAATCACCAAGCGCACAATCACCAAGCACACAATCACCAAGTACACAATCACCAAGCACACAATCACCAAGTGCACAATCACCAAGCACACAATCACCAAGCACACAATCACCAAGTACAGAATCACGAAGTACACAATCACCAAGCACACAATCACCAAGTACACAATCACCAAGCACACAATCACCAAGTGCACAATCACCAAGCGCACAATCACCAAGCACACAATCACCAAGCGCAAAATCACCAAGTACAGAATCATGAAGTACACAATCACCAAGCACACAATCACCAAGTACACAATCACCAAGTACACAATCACCAAGCACACAATCACCAAGTACAGAATCACGAAGTACACAATCACCAAGCACACAATCACCAAGCACACAATCACCAAGCACACAATCACCAAGCACACAATCACCAAGCACACAATCACCAAGTGCACAATCACCAAGCGCACAATCACCAAGCACACAATCACCAAGCGCAAAATCACCAAGCACACAATCACCAAGTACACAATCACCAAGCACACTATCATGAAGTACACAATCACGAAGTACACAATCACCAAGCACACAATCAACAAGAACAGAATCACCAAGCACACAATCACCAAGCACACAATCACCAAGTACAGAATCACCAAGCACACAATCACCAAGCACACAATCACCAAGCGCACAATCACCAAGTACACAATCACAAAGCACACAATCACCAAGTACAGAATCACGAAGTACACAATCACCAAGCACACAATCACCAAGTACAGAATCATGAAGTACACAATCACCAAGCACACAAGCACACAATCACCAAGTACACAATCACCAAGCGCACAATTACCAAGCGCACAATCACCAAGCGCAAAATCACCAAGCACACAATCACCAAGTACACAATAATCAAGTACACAATCACCAAGCACACAATCATGAAGTACACAATCACCAAGCACACAATCACCAAGCGCACAATCACCAAGCACACAATCACCAAGTACACAATCACCAAGCACACAATCACCAAGTGCACAATCACCAAGCACACAATCACCAAGCACACAATCACCAAGTACAGAATCACGAAGTACACAATCACCAAGCACACAATCAACAAGAACAGAATCACCAAGCACACAATCACCAAGCACACAATCACCAAGTACAGAATCACCAAGCACACAATCACCAAGTACACAATAATCAAGTACACAATCACCAAGCACACAATCATGAAGTACACAATCACCAAGCACACAATCACCAAGTGCACAATCACCAAGCACACAATCACCAAGTACACAATCACCAAGCACACAATCACCAAGTGCACAATCACCAAGCACACAATCACCAAGCACACAATCACCAAGTACAGAATCACGAAGTACACAATCACCAAGCACACAATCACCAAGTACACAATCACCAAGCACACAATCACCAAGTGCACAATCACCAAGTGCACAATCACCAAGCACACAATCACCAAGCGCAAAATCACCAAGCACACAATCACCAAGTACACAATCACCAAGCACACTATCATGAAGTGCACAATCACCAAGCGCACAATCACCAAGTACACAATAACCAAGTACACAATCACCAAGCACACAATCACCAAGTACACAATCACCAAGCACACAATCACCAAGTACAGAATAACCAAGTACACAATCACCAAGCACACAATCACCAAGCACACAATCACCAAGCGCACAATCACCAAGCACACAATCACCAAGTGAAAAATCACCAAGTACACAATAACCTAGTACACAGTCACCAAGCACACAATCATGAAGTACACAATAACCAAGCGCACAATCACCAAGCGCACAATCACCAAGCACAATATCACCAAGCACACAATCACCAAGCACACAATCACCAAGCATACAATCACAAAGTACACAATAACCAAGCACACAATCACCAAGTACACAATCACAAAGCGCACAATCACCAAGCGCACAATCACCAAGCGCAAAATCAACAAGTACAAAATCACGAAGTACACAATCACCAAGCACACAATCAACAAGAACAGAATCACCAAGCACACAATCACCAAGCACACAATCACCAAGTACAGAATCACCAAGCACACAATCACCAAGCACACAATCACCAAGCGCACAATCACCAAGTACACAATCACCAAGCACACAATCACCAAGTACAGAATCACGAAGTACACAATCACCAAGCACACAATCACCAAGTACAGAATCATGAAGTACACAATCACCAAGCACACAAGCACACAATCACCAAGTGCACAATCACCAAGCGCACAATCACCAAGCACACAATCACCAAGCGCAAAATCACCAAGCACACAATCACCAAGTACACAATCACCAAGCGCACTATCATGAAGTACACAATCACCAAGCACACAATCACTAAGCGCACAATCACCAAGCACACAATCACCAAGCACACAATCACGAAGCACACAATCACCAAGTACACGATCACCAAGCACACAATCACCAAGCGCACAATCACCAAGCGCACAATCACCAAGCGCAATATTACCAAGCACACAATCACCAAGTACACAATAACCAAGTACACAATCACCAAGCACACAATCATGAAGTACACAATCACCAAGTACACAATCACCAAGTACAGAATCACCAAGCACAGAATCATCAAGTGCACAATCACCAAGTACACATTCACCAAGCACACAATCACCAAGTACACAATCACCAAGTACACAATCACCAAGTACACAATCACCAAGTACACAATCACCAAGTACACAATCACCAAGCACAAAATCACCAAGCACACAATCACCAAGTACAGAATCACCAAGCACATACTCACTATGCACACAATCACCAAGTACAGAATCACCAAAAACACAATCACCAAGTACAGAATCACCAAGCACACAATCACCAAGCACACAATCACCAAGTACAGAATCACCAAGCACAAAATCACCAAGCGCACAATCACCAAGCGCACAATCACCAAGTACACAATCACCAAGCACACAATCACCAAGTACAGAATCACGAAGTACACAATCACCAAGCACACAATCACCAAGTACAGAATCATGAAGTACACAATCACCAAGCACACAAGCACACAATCACCAAGTGCACAATCACCAAGCGCACAATCACCAAGCACACAATCACCAAGCGCAAAATCACCAAGCACACAATCACCAAGTACACAATCACCAAGCGCACTATCATGAAGTACACAATCACCAAGCACACAATCACTAAGCGCACAATCACCAAGCACACAATCACCAAGCACACAATCACGAAGCACACAATCACCAAGTACACGATCACCAAGCACACAATCACCAAGCGCACAATCACCAAGCGCACAATCACCAAGCGCAATATTACCAAGCACACAATCACCAAGTACACAATAACCAAGTACACAATCACCAAGCACACAATCATGAAGTACACAATCACCAAGTACACAATCACCAAGTACAGAATCACCAAGCACAGAATCATCAAGTGCACAATCACCAAGTACACATTCACCAAGCACACAATCACCAAGTACACAATCACCAAGTACACAATCACCAAGTACACAATCACCAAGTACACAATCACCAAGTACACAATCACCAAGCACAAAATCACCAAGCACACAATCACCAAGTACAGAATCACCAAGCACATACTCACTATGCACACAATCACCAAGTACAGAATCACCAAAAACACAATCACCAAGTACAGAATCACCAAGCACACAATCACCAAGCACACAATCACCAAGTACAGAATCACCAAGCACAAAATCACCAAGCGCACAATCACCAAGTACAGAATCACCAAGCACACAATCACCAAGCACACAATCACCAAGTACAGAATCACCAAGTACACAATCACCAAGTACACAATCACCAAGCGCACAATCACCAAGCACACAATCACAAAGTACACAATCACCAAGCACACCAATAGTCATGTACACCAGTAACCAAGCACACTATCACCGAGTACACCAATAGAATCTTTAATTTCATGGATTCTTTTTCCAAAAATTCCTCTTTTTCCTAAATTTTTAGTCTGTAAATGTAATTAAAACTTACAAGCTCTCCCTGGCAGCTGTAGTAATTTTCATTATAGTTTCCACTATAGTAGCACCTAATTGTTGCTAGATCAACGATATTTAGGATTACAGCAATAATGCTGGACAAGGAGCTGATGATGTTTAAGCCGAGGGATCCTCTCACCTGTTGAAATAAACTCTAATTCAATATAAATGCATAACGTAAAATATCTCTCATGGATAAAAACATAAATTTGAACTGTGGTAAGGCACAAGGGCGTACACAGAAATCATAGGATCGAAGAGCAAAGCTTAGGATGGGCCTTTTCCCCACAAACAATAAGCTCTGACAATTGTACAATTTTTTTATGTTGATGTTCCCTGTAATTCTACAACAGATGTTTATTGGGGAGCTCTGTTAATACTGATGAAGCGTCCATGCACTGACGATGAAGCTGGCCTAAAGGGGTTTCCGGGCAAAGAACACATTTGGCTAAATTAATATAGACTTCAGTGTCACTTACATACCAAGGGCCGCTTTCACGGTCAGATGCGCCATTCCACCCATTTCACCACCAGTCACAAGATGTCCTCAGCCCAACCTGTTCATTGGTGGTCCTCCTCCGCTGCTGTAGATCCTAAACTCACCCAGTAGTTGCGTGTCATCCAGACATGTGACTCGAATCCATCCTCCGGCTTACGGTCCTTCTCCACATCCTTTGCATCTTTACTGCGCATGCATAGTGAATTGAAGATAGATCCTGCTGCCGCCGCCTCCGAAGGTCAAACGGCCTTGCTGTTTTTATGCATCATGCGGAGGAGTAGAGGAAGGGGTTTAGGTGTCACGATGGAGAGGGAGTGATTCGGGCTGGGTGTGATTCACATGACTCGCCCATTTTAGAGGACTCACAAAGAAGAACGGAACTCGGTGGTCACGTGACTGGCCATGAAACCAGCAGAGCAGAGCATCTGAGTGCCGGAGCCTCCATCTATATGTAAACAACACTCACTTACATATTAAAGAAGCCTAAAAACTCTAGTTCGGACCTTTTACAAGTATATAAGTAGAGGGATTGTTTAATAAATAATAATTGTGCTCTTCACGACTTTGACATTTTGCCAACTTTACCCGACTCGTATGTTAGACATAGTGGAACAGTGCTTAATAAATATGGTCCTCCGACTGAACGTCATATTTTTCAATGTATGTACAACTGGCACAAATATATCGATAAATATCCTCCATACTTCACTAAATCCCCTGCTTTCCTCTACACAGTACATGATAAATCTCGCCGCTTTTAGCCACCACTGGGGGGAGCTCAGTACATATGAATTTATACATAGATCACTGAACTCACTGAAAACTGTAAAAATCTCTATGCACCGGGCTCCCCTTAGTGGTAGCAGGAAGATGCTATGGCTTCATGTCGGAAAGGAGAAGTTCAGAGCCAGGGCCCCTTCTTACCTCCGATCCCATGACAGTGGTGTGGTCCGCTTCGATGGGGAGTACGCCACTGGCAAGGGATTGTTGTCACATAGCTCTGGCTATTTCCGAAAAATTGCTTATGTTTCAGGTGAAAAATGTGTTCTTGTTATTGAAGGTTTTTTTTTTTATGATTGACATTTATCATATATCAATTGGAACACCCACCACCCCCAAAAATGGAGGTTCTCAATCTACCACTGACATCAGACAGGTGACCTAGCAAGCGGGATCAATGTCCATAATATTGTATCATAATATCTTTGTAAAACCTTTTCAACAAAAATACTTTTGTCGCAATGTGGCACTCATGATCGTTTAACAGTGATCATTTATTTTTATTTTTTTTGGGCCACCAAAACCATTTTTGCTTTGGTTTCTTTTAGTGACACATTGGGCTGTTTTTTTATACCTATATTTTAATTAATATATATATTTTTTTCATTTTTAGATTTATTAGGGATAAACTGTACAAAATATTTTTTTTTACATTTGGAGTTCTCTATTTTTTCAATTTGTAAATCCACGAAAATATTTTTTTTTAGTGGAACTAGTTGGAAACAATCCTTTATGGCGATCATCAGTGGATCAAATTGTCTTTTCTGACTGATGGAAATCTTTTCCATCCCTTAGAAATGTATTGGACATTTCTCTCTAGTTAAAAAATGCTATCGCTATGACTGTAGCGTGTAATGGGTATCGGAACGTGGAGAGGTGGTCGGTGAATTTTATGTTAATGATCGGGTACAGACATGACAGGGACAGTGTAAAATCTCCAAACTCTATTTATGTTTCTGTGTTTTGCAAGTGCTTGGGGCGACTTATTTGACACCGCGATCCAAATGTTGGTAAAAATTCGAGTCGTGGAGTCAATAAACAGTCTACTTAGGCACAGAGGGGATTTTAGGTCAGCTATTGCTCATCTTGTCTCTTAACCATCTGTGACAAACAGAGAACAAGTATACTCCCTGATTGATAAGGAGGGGTAATAACATAAAAAAAGTTGATGCTACCCCTTCCCCTGGAGTCATCTACAGCCATACAGCCATACAGGGAAAGGAGGAGAATCATAGATCTCCCTTCTGTCCCTGCACCCTGCTAGCAGATCCCCAGCTGGATCCCTCTACTCCTCCAGCCAGACTTAAGTGAGACCTGCAAATATATGCAGATCCAAGTTCAACCTGCTATTGAGTTTAAAAAAACAAAAACAACCTAGATCCCAGTTCTAGCTGCAATGGAGCCTCAGCTAGAGCCTTTAGTAGCAGCGACGTATCAGACACGTCCTTGGCTCCTGAAGTGGCTCTCTGCCAGGGTGTATGACATACGTCCTTGGCAAGGAAAGGTTGTTTAAAATGGTGGCTACCATTCTATGTTTGTGACAGGTAACAAAAAAATAACACTGTGAATATTACTGAACAAAAAATATATATATTGTAAATATTCCAGCCTAATATCATCAAATGACCATTAGTTGCCCACAAGAATCAGGAACATAATGAATAAGCCTAAATTTCTCACAGGGATCCGTTGACATTGGATATTATCAAGTTACTCACCAAGCAGATGTTTGGTTTAGAACGAGCAGCAATGGTCAGAGATCCCGATATGATGTACTGAAAAAAATAAACTTCCAATTAGAATCATACAATACATGTATAAAAGGATCTGAAAATACGGTGTCAGCTAAATAGCACCGGAAAAAGGTGTGAAAAATTATAGTAGAAAAATTTCCATCATATTCTACAAAAACTGGCCCCCAATATTTTTAAATTAAGTTCTCAAGTATGTACCATCAATCATCAATAGTCAAAAATGTACAAAAAAATACAATCAAGCAATGTTAAAAAATGATGAAGTGTGTTTTTAAAAATGTAAAAACATTATTAAAAAAAACGAAAAATTGTACATGGCATGGCCAGATACCTATGTTCGCCAACTTGTCAGCCCGTGTGTGATTGTATGACTTGGCTAGACTTGTTGATTGTCCGCCCTGTATACAAAAATGGTAAATTACATTACCCAGAAAACCCAATTCCTTCATCCCTTTGCCAAAACTTGGAAATGCCAATAACTACTCTTCTACCTCAGTCATGGGTACCCATCACTAAGGTGCCCATTATATTATTGAGGCTCGGTCTTTTTGGCCAGAGAAAAAATTAACACCGTACTGTATACTGAAAAGTTTTCTGTGTTTTAATAGAGGCCATCTCAATTATTAATCCTTCCTTTTGGACTACATTTCCATTTTATGTGGAAAAAAGACATTAACAGTGTATGAGATGATGAGCTACCGTAAGGCCTCATGCACATGGTCGCATCATGACTCTATGTTGTATGGATCTGTAATTCAGGATCTGTAGACTACTTATGGGCCCATACTGTACCTCCATGTGTCTCGGAGCCACGTGGCAGTTTTACTTTTTCTTGGGCCCTACATTTTTTATTTGGAAGAAGATCCTCAGAAGCCTAACTAGTAAGTTGAGCTTAGTCTTCAACAAGCTATATTGAGAGGTGGACTCTTCTTCACTTTCATAAAAAATAATGTGACCAACTTGTGGGATCCCAGCTAAAAAAAAAAAAAAAGGACTGTGAGGTCTGGTGCCCTTTCCGTATTTGAAGGAGCTAGCACAAAGCTAGAGCTATTTTACGATTCTGTATCCAGTATGACTAAATTGAGGTGATTTTTGGTGGTGGTTCTTGTCCATGTCAGATGTACGTGTGCCCATGAACCCATAATACACACTCGTGGGAGATTCACATTGATATAACATGTTACAGTATAGAAATGTTACTGGTACTTACAAAAATTGACCCCCAAAAATGAATACCACTGAATACAGTTGTGGATAGTTGGGTGCAAACCAGAGCAATTCCCAAAGCAATCTCTATGATGGCTGAAACGATCAATACAATCTAAGAAAAAAGAAGGCAAAAAATGTAAAAATGATCCCATTTTAGGTAGACACGACAACTTTTTGCATAGGTCAATTATCAGAGTTTTTTTTAAATTAAAAATAAATAAAATGTGACAAATTTAAGTATTAAGAATTGAATTATAAATGAAATTACTGCTTTTGATGCTACTTACCCCCAAGGCCTTTGGTTTGGCTTTCAGGAATGTTTGGTAAAAAGGCGGTGATGTCTGTGTATTCGGTGGCGCTACCCCTGCCACACTCCACTGTGGTGCCACAGTAGGGACAGCCCACACCTGTGTTGAAGGAGCGGTATTGTATGCAGGGGGCGTTGGAAAGGCGTCTTGTCGGTAGGCTGGAACTGGCATATTCCAATTGGGAACATTAGCGGAAGATTGGCCCTGTAATATCTCGTAGGTATTGGGTGAAATCTCATTGTTTGGTGCAGACATTGTGGGCGCTGGAACGGAAAGTAGAAATATAACGTGAGTCCAGTAACTACTATAACATCAACTGTAAGTCATTTCCAACTCATAACCTCCTCATGAGAATGTGTAAAGTGTGGGGGATAAATCTCTAAGCTTAAAGGGGGATGTTACTTTACACGCGATTGTATTTTGGGCCCAACAGGGCATTGTAATTATGTTGGGACAAAAATTTTGGCACTGCGCTTTGAAAGGAGTTGTCGAGGGCACAGGGCGGTTTTTCATACTGATGACCTATCCATGGAAAAGTCATCAGTATATGATTGGTGGGGGTCCGACACACGGATCCCACACCGATCAGCTGTTCCGGCTGCCTCCGGACACCAGATGATATGCTGTGGCCAGTGTTAGAAGCAGATGTCTCCATACACAGTATAGCGGCCATCCCGCAGTACTGCCACTATACCATGACTGGAGCCATCTGCTTCCGATACCAGTCACAGCCTATCATCTAGTGCCCAGAGGGCCAAAAAGTTGATTTTAAACTATAGGTCATACCATAAAACGTATTATAATATTATAAAAACCATGAGGTTGTAGTGTTTTGGGGGAAATTCAAACCTTACATTTACAGTGGTGCTTATAAGTTTGTGAACCCTTTCGAATTTTCGAGATTTTTGCATAAATTTGACCTAAAACTACATCACATTTTCTCACAAGTCCTAAAGGAAGATAAAGAGAATCAAATCAAACAAATGAATAAAAAATATTAGAATTTCTCATTTAACTTTTGAGGAAAATGATCCAATGTCACATATCTGTGAGTGGCAAAAGTTTGTGAACCTTGAGGATTAGCAGACACAGATAGAAAATTCTGAAGGGTTCACAAAATTTCAAGCACCACTGTAGCTCAGTCTATGGAAGATGTTCATAAATTACAAGACGATCTGGACAATGAGTGTTTGGGCGTCCACTTGGCCAATGAGATTTAATGTAGATAAATGTAAAGTTCTGCATCTGGGAGTAATAATCTGCATGCATCATATGTCCTAGGTGGAGCTATACTGGGGGAGTCACTTGTTGAGAAGGATCTGTGTGGACTTCTAGATCATAAACTAAATAACAGCACAGTGTCAATCAGCTGCTTCTAAAGCCAGCAGGATATTGTTGTGTATTATAAGAGGCATGGAGTCGAGGGACATTAGTGAGGCCTCATCTAGAATATGCAGTTCAGTTCAGTTCTGGGCTCCAGTTCATAGAAAGGTTGCGCTGAAGTTGGAACAAGAGAGCGTTTTCCAAATCACCTATCCTACCCTCCAGGGCAGTAGTCCCGTGTATCGGTTGCATCAATGTCGAGTCCTCTCCTTCCTCCATCCACCGAGGCTGAGCGGACAAAATTTTCCAAACGAGTAGTCACCCCCCTTTGTGTATCGGCTGCGCGGCTTGTACGACCTGGAGTTGCGGCAGCACTGCCGATTTGGTCCTCTCTCTCCTTACCTTTGTTGTCCGTCATTAGGATTTTTGGAGAAGGAAGGTCAGACGTGCAGCAGGTAGTACTGTGGGCTGATTGTCAATGAATTGCGGATAATATGTTGGTTTCTATCAGGTGCTCACGGACTGTGGGTATCTCGTATCAGGACAAACACAGGACAAATCATCAATATGATCTAATAGGTTACACGTATATGGACCCTGGTGGTAAGTGATTGGCTAATAATGGGGTTGTCTTCTGCTGGAACTTTGCAAACGATTACTGTATCGGAGCCTTGGCCCACTGGGGGATCCTCTGGTATTCTGGTGGGATTGTCTGACCCTGTTTGAGAGTTTGGGTCTTTGAGCTTATTCTTCCAAACATACTGGTTAGCTTAAAGTACATTCCTACATTCACATGCACGAGGTCCACATGGAGAAACGAAAATGACCCGGTTTATGATTACATATGTTCAACTTGCCTACGTCTGAAGATTGATGAACAATGTTTTTATGTAGAGTGAATAATAAATATTCCATCAAATAGTCCCTCTGGTATTACCGTGCAGTTTACTTAGTGGTTTAGGACAAAGGAAACAAAACTGGATTTTCAAGTTTCTCTCTTGTCTGGTATCATCGTGTCTTGCATTACATAGATGGGAATTGGGTCTCATGAACACTCTGCTTCTTGAAAAACAAAATTCTCTACTTAACGTGTGTCCCAGCTTTTATTTTAAAAAAAAAGAGGGACACCCGTGTGAAGCGCGACGCAGCAATTTTTTTTGTTTATTAAACCATGACTCTAATCTTGCCCAATTCTCAACCAATCACAAGAAGTTCCCAACTGAGACTGAGCGAATCTGCCTGTGTAGGTGCCGCGCTCCATTCATGAACGAGGAGTCTCAGGTGAACAATGCTATAGGTCCTTCAAAAATATTATATTCCAGACTTTCTTCTCAAACTTGCTTGTTCCAAGGAAGACAGACCCATAGACGACAATAACCACTGCATCTAGTGAATGGACTGTCTATGGGAAGCGGTGAGGAGCCACTCGTTATTTCCTCTGCACGGCATAGACATCTCCTCATTTAGTGGTGGGCAGTGTAGCAGTTAGAGAAAGTGCCTCTGACTGTTGTGCCCTTTTAAATACCCCCCTTCTATGACCTTTCGTAGAGCCCATGACAACACTCTGGATTGGTTAACGCCTCATGCACACAACAGTGTGCACCGGCCGAGTCCCGTCAGTGATCCGATGAAAGATAGAACACGTCCTATCTGTCCTTGGATTGGAGACTCGGATCATTCTTCATGGACCCGATTCACCCGCTAAAGTGAATGGGTCCGTGAAGACTATCGGGTGCCACTCGGATGCCATCAAAAATGGCCCGAGTGGCACAACGGTCTTGTGCATGAGGCGTAAGTTTCTACGTAAATTGAGGCGACCCTCCGGTCCCGTGACAACATTTTAAATATGACAGTGTATATGGAGTAATATAACCTGATGCCCATCAGTTGTGCCCCTCTGCCATGGATCCGCCACTTTTGGGTCCCGTTTGTGTTGTCCCAACATGGCTGCAGCGCTATCCATGTTGGGACAAAACAAAGTCTCCTACTACGAGTCTGAGACACTCCCACTGTTCTCAGATTGGCCAGATCTGCTCACGTGAGTAGTTCCGTCCAATCAGTGAACGGAGGGAGAGTCTTAGACTCAGTCTGTCAAATGCTGTGGCCATTTTGGGACAACACGGAGGGGACCCTGAAACGGCGGATCCATGGCAAAGGGCCGCAACTTGAGGGCACCAGGTAATATTACTCCTTTTATACCATCACATTATGTCCTGAGTCCGGAGCGTCGCTTTAATGTAAAATGGTCTGCACCTAACGTGGCAGCCAATAAGAAGATGCTCCTCTCCCCTGTGTTTAGCCCCTACTTTGCGCAGGATTACTCTTTCCCCAGCAGTCTGTGTCATGGTAGTGGCATCTTAAATCGCAAGATCACGCCGTGTTTACACTTCTGGCTCCTTCACCACCTCATCCAGGGACCACCCACAGAAAAAGAGATCTCCGCTTCAAGTTGCCCCCATTGTCTGCAGGGAGCTGATTGGAAAGCCTGTTAATTTCCCCCATTTGACAAGTCAGGAATCAAAAGGATTCCAACATTTTTTCTTTACTGCAGAGACCCCAAATAATTTACATATTCTGGTGGCAACCGGAAATATTCGTTTTTGTAAAGTTAATTGTTTGGGTATGTTCACACGGCAACGGCAATTACGTCTGAAATTACGGAGCTCTTTTCAGGCGAAAACAGCTCCTGAATTTCAGACGTTTTGACAAGTGCACGCGTTTTTCACTGCGTCTTTTATGGACGTAATTGGAGCTGGTTTTCATTGGAGTCAATGAAAAACGGCTCCAATAACGTCCCAAGAAGTGACATGCACTTCTTTGAGGCGGGCGTCTTTTGACAGCGGCGCATAAAAAAAAAGGTTTGGAGCCATTTTTCGGTGTAATTCCAGGCGTAAAACGCCTGAATTACGTCCGTAAATACGGCGTGTGAACATACCCTTACTCCTGTTTTCCCAACCAGTTCTGGTACTACCCATTTGAAGATATAAGAAATATTTTTTCTTGGCACAGCCTGGCACCGGGGCAGGGTGTATGTGATTTTTAAGAGCCTTCTCTTACTCTGAATTTGTATAAAGAATATACCCCTATATGGCAAGCAAGTAGGGACCCAACACTGCTATCTTAGAGGTTATTCACAGGAAGGGTATAATCGGCTGTGTGACGGACATTTTTTTTTATAGCCACCATTAAAATCAAGGTACATCTAAGGGGCTATTCATAAGGCCATTTCTTTTTAACGGACCGTGTGAATGGCCCGTGAAAAAATAGGTCCTGTCCTTTTTTGGCCGTTTTCACGGATCCCTCAATAGATCCAAGTCTATGAGAGATCTGTGAAATCGGGTACCGCACGGATGCAAATCGGCCGTGAAAAACGGCCGTATTTCATGGCCGGTTTGACACCCATTTGTGTGAATACGCCCCCCCCCCCCTTCCCGCTCCAGGACCTACTATTAGTAAAAGTAGATAATAGTAGATCATGGGAATAGCCGCCATTCCGCCCGCCTCCCTGCACATTTATGAGCTGTGTCTCGTACAGCAGTTGCCGTTGCTCCTTCCCCAGGGACCGATCGAGTTGTCCCCACCGTTTAACTGCTTAGAAGCCGCGTTCAATAGCGATCGCAGCTTCTATGGGGTTAAAGCACCATTGACGTCCTGCGACATTATCGCGGACGCTGATGGTTGCTTTGGCAACCGGAGACCTAACAATGGCCTCCGGCTATGCCGTCTACGGAAGCCTAGTGAGTCCTGACAAAGTCAGGACCCGCTATGCTTGCTGTCAGCGAGTAGCTGACAGCTCTAATGAACTGCACTACGCATGTGCGATCAGAGCCTCCTGCCTTCAAGTCCCCTAGTGGGACAAAATAAAAAAAGTAAAAAAAAAGTTGTGTAAAAATGAAAAAAGAAACGTTTTAAGTAATAAATGTAAAAATCCCCCTTTTTCCCTTATCAGTCCTTTATTATTAAAAATATAAATAAAATAAATAAATAAATAAATTATACATAATTGGTATCGCCGCGTCCATTACGGTCTGAACTTCAAAAGTATTTTGTTATGTATCCCGCATGGGGAACGCCATAAAAAAAATAATAATAAACCGTACCAGAATCACAATTTTTTGGTCACTTCACCTTCCAAAAATTGTAATAAAAAGAGATCAAAAATTTGCATGTACCTAAAAATGGTCCTGATCGAAACTACAGTTCCTTACGCAGAAAACAAGCCCTCACACAACTTTTTTGATGGAAAAATAAAAAAGTCCTCGCTCTTAGAATAAGGCAACACAAAAAGTAATTGATTTATTATAAAAAGTATTTTATTGTGCAAACGCCATAAGACATAAAAAAATATAAACATCCGGTATCGCCATAATCGTATCGCCCCGCAGAATAAAGTGAATATGTCATTTATAGCACACAGTGAACGCGGTGAAAAAAAGGAATAAAAAAACAATAGTAGAATTGCTGTTTTTTAGTCACCACGCCTCTATAAAAATTGTATAAAACTGATCAAAAAGTTGCATGCACCCCATAAAAACTACAATGAATTCCTCAAGGGGTCTAGTTTCCAAAATGGGGTCACTTTTAATGGGTTTCCTCTGTACTGGTGCCTCAGAAGCTCTGCAAATGCGACATTGTGCCCAGAAACCAATCAATGCCAAATAGCGCTCCTCCCTTTCTGAGCCCCGCCGTTTGTCCAACCAGCAGTTTATGACCACATGTGGGGTATTGCCGTAATCGGGAGATATTGCTTTTCAAATGTTGGGGTGTTTTTTCTCCTTTATTCCTTGTCAAAATTAACACTTTGTACCTTTTATCGGAAAAATATGTGTTTTTCCCTTTCACAGACTAATTTCAGAAAATTTAATTCCTTAAGGAGTGTTTTTTGCCAAATGGGGTGACTTTTGGGGGTTTTCACTGTTTTGGCCCCACAAGACCTCTTCAAACCGGACATGGTGCCTAAAATATATTCTAATAAAAAGGAGTCCCCAAAATCCTCTAGGTGCTCCTTTGCTTCTGAGGCCGGTGCTTCAGTCCAGTATCGCACTAGGGCCACATGTGGGGTATTTATATAAACTGCAGAATCTGTGCAATAAATATTGAGTTGCGTTTCCCTGGTAAAAACCTTCTCTTTGAGTGAAAAAAATGGAAAGAAATGGATTTTCTGCAAAAAAAATGAAATTTGTAAATTTCACCTCTACTTTGCTTTAATTCCTGTGAAACGCCTAAAGGGTTAAGAACCTTTCTAAATGCTGTTTTGAATACTTTGAGGGGTCTAGTCTTTAAAATTGGGTGATTTATGGGGGATTCTAATATATAGGCCCCTCAAAGCAACTTCAGAACTGAACTGGTACCTAAAAAAAAAGGCTTTTGAAATTTTCTTCAAAATATGAGAAATTGCTGGTTATGTTCTAAGCCTTGTAACGTCCTAGAAAAATAAAAGAATATTAAAAAACTGATGCCAATATATAGTAGACATATGGGGGATGTGAACTAGTAACTATTTTGGGTGGTATAACCCTCTGTCTTACAAACAGATGCATTTAAATTCAGAAAAATTCTATTTTTTACAATTAAACACTGAATATATTGACCAAATTTGACCACTAACATCATGTCCAATGTTTCACAAGAAAACAATCTCACAATCGCTTGGATAGATTTAAGCATTCCAGAGTTATTACCACATAAAGTGACATGTCAGATTTGAAAAACAGGCTCTCAGCCTTAAGGCCCAAACTAGGCTGCATCATTAAGGGGTTAAAGAGAACAGCAGAGCACATAGAGCGAGGGTTCTTATATACTTCCTAGGCACCTGCCAAAAATGTTACCATGTGAATTCTCCAAACACAACTTAGGGTAATGGGTCTCATTAGTTGTTTATAGATTATTAGAAGCCAGTGGCCGGTATGACGCTATAATGTCAGGCGAAGGGGGGAACTTTGAACCCTGGCCCTGTTTGACTTGATAAGACTCATGGGTGTAACCAGTTACTCTACCTTCATATTTTCTTTAAAGATTAACCAATGAAAAAGATCTTAACTTGCGATTAATCTCCCATGCTCTAAGAACACCAATTAAATTGGTATATGATGGATTTGAATTCTATGGCAATCCTGGACAGGGAGAGGATCAATTCAGGGACTGGTTACAATGTTTTCATTGACTAAAAAAACGTGATCATTCACAGGGGCACCATTTTAAATATCTGGGTGAATTAAGTACCCCAATCTACAGCCTATGGACTGTCCATGTATACTTTTTGTAAATAGATGCCTGTCACTTTAAGAGTACTGTCCATTTTTGCTGAAAGACTACTCAGGTGTTTGTTGGTTCATGCTATGTATATATGATGTTTTGCTGCATTGTATACGGAGGACCGGCTAGGCCCAGGAAAAGCCTGGCAAGATATAGGGCGTAGTGACGTTGATACGCTGCGCCACCTTGCTGTTCGGAGGGGCAGAGGGGAGTTCTTATAACGAAGAGGTTTGGTGCCTTTAGAGGAGTGAATTGGTGAACCACATGAAATGCTTGACCCAAGTGATACTGGTCTGTGCAGAGACGGTTGATCGCCGAAGTATTGGACCGAGAACTGTCAACAAAGCCCCCCCCCCCCCCCCCCGACATGTTTCGCTGAGATGGCTTCCTCAGGGGTACAATGGGGCAATGGCCAATGCGCCCCTGACGATGCCATCTCGGCGGAACATGTCAGGGGGGCTTTGTTGAATGTTTTTAACATACCATCAGCACAGAATCAATTTTGGGATAGCGGGCCGAGAACTGGTCACCAACAGGAGCAGGAGTTTCTCCCTTCATTGAGGCGACGAAGAACTAGAAGCTTCAGCTGCGGGGTTGTGAGTCAGAGAGTCGGAGAAGTGAGCAAGAGGTCGCCGGCTGAGAAGTGGGCGAGTCTTAGGAGGAAAGCAGTATGGCTGCTTTGACGAGTGGAGTCATTGGCGGATGTCAAGGAGCAGATGGTGAGCTAGTCGGAGGCCATTAGAGTCTGGTACAGGCAGACCGTGGATGAGGGTGACATGTGGGCATCGTATGTGGGACGTCATTAAAGCCGTGATGGCTGCACTGCATTGTTGGCCGGAGAGGTTGGTTCTGGAAAGCCTGCTGAGGCGGTCAGATCGGGTGTGAACACCAGTGGGCGGGTGAGCGGTAATGTACTAAAACTCTGGGAACGCTCTATTGGGGCCAAGTGAGGAAAGTAGAAGATTCCCTAAATTGGTGGACCTGTTAAGAGGCTGCAGTGAGGACTGATTGCCTTGTGGGCCTGAAAAGTGGCCTAGAAAGTATAGTTGCGGACTAGACTGGATTGAACGGAATACTTAGTGTGCGGGATAGCGGAGTAGGGGTCTTTGAGAGCAAGTAGCCGAATACAACTTTTTATGGTCAGTTTCACACAGGACAATTCTGATCAATTATAATTCATGCCATCGTGGCATCTAATGCCGCAGTAGCCACATGATACAGGTGAATATAAAGATTGCCAACATTATTGCCAGGAGCGATCCCCATTCCCAAGGAAAACGTACTCCCATTCCTTGGCTGAAGGAAAGCTTGGTGTAGGACCAGGTCAAGCATTCTATAGTTTTTGCCCTGTGCTACATTCTGGCTGAGATTTGATGACTTCCTGGCTTGCCCACAGGATAAGAAAGCTTGACCAGGGTAAAAAACAGTTGTGCCATGTAAAGGTGACACGTATGGGAAATTCTTTTTGGATAACAAAGGGCTAACAAATGTAAAAGATGAGACCATAAGACCATTACCTGGAACTAAGTGATTCAGTTTCCTCATTTCTTATATTCAAATCTCTAAAGCCCCAGTCCCTGTTGTCCAGATCTCTAATGTCCAAGCCCTTGGTATCCAGTTTTACAATGCCCCAGTCCCTGGTGTCCAGTTTTATAATGCCCCAGTCCCTGGTGTCCAGTTTTATAATGCTCCAGTCCCTGGTATCAAGTTTTATAATGCCTCAGTCCCTGGTATCAAGTTTTATAATGCCCCAGTCCCTGGTGTCAGTTTTATAATGCCCCACTGCATAGTGCCCAGTTTTATAATGCCCCAGTTCCTAGTGCCCAGTTTTATAATGCCCCACACTCTAGTGCCCAGTTTTATAATGCCCCAGCCCCTGGTGCCCAGTTTTATAATGCCCCAGTCCCTGGTGTCCAGTTTTATAATGCCACAGTTGCTGGTGTCCAGTTTTATAATGCCCCAGTCCCTGGTGTCCAGTTTGATAATGCCCCAGTCCCTTGTGTCCATTTTTTAAGGCCCCAGTTCCTGGTGTCCACTTGTATAATGCCCAGTCCCTGGTGCCCAGTTTTATAATGCCCCAGTCCCTGGTGTCAGTTTTATAATGCCCCACTGCATAGTGCCCAGTTTTATAATGCCCCAGTCCCTAGTGCCCAGTTTTATAATGCCCCAGACTCTAGTGCCCAGTTTTATAATGCCCCAGTCCGTGGTGTCACTTTTATAATGCCACAGTCTCTAGTGCCCAGTTTTAGAATGCCCAGTCCCTAGTGGCCAGTTTTATAATGCCCCAGTCCCTGGTGCCCAGTTTTATAATGCCCCAGTCCCTGGTGTCAGTTTTATAATGCCCCAGTCCCTTGTGTCCAGTTTTATAATACCCCAGCCCCTGGTGTCTAGTTTTATAATGCCCCAGTCCCTGGTGTCCAGTTTTATAATGCCACAGTTGCTGGTGTCCAGTTTTATAATGCCCCAGTCTCTGGTGTCCAGTTTTATAATGCCCCAGTCCCTGGTATCAAGTTTTATAATGCCTCAGTCCCTGGTGTCCAGTTTTATAATGCCCCAGTCCCTGCTGTGATTTTTATAATGCCCCAGTCCCTTGTGTCCATTTTTTAAGGGCCCAGTTCCTGGTGTCCAGTTGTATAATACCCAGTCACTGGTGCCCAGTTTCATAATGCCCCAGTCCCTGGTGTCAGTTTTATAATGCCCCACTGCATAGTGCCCAGTTTTATAATGCCCCAGTCCCTAGTGCCCAGTTTTATAATGCCCCAGACTCTAGTGCCCAGTTTTATAATGCCCCAGTCCCTGGTGTCACTTTTATAATGCCCCAGTCTCTAGTGCCCAGTTTTATAATGCCCAGTCCCTAGTGCCCATTTTTATAATGCCCCAGTCCCTAGTGCCAAGTTTTATAATGCCCCAGTCCCTGGTGCCCAGTTCTATATTGCCTTAGTCCCTAGTGCCCAGTTTTATAATCTCCTATCTATCTATCTATCTATCTATCTATCTATCTATCTATCTATCTATCTATCTATCTATCTATCTATCTATCTATCTATCTATCAAGTCACAGGTTGTTACAACTATGCAGTTATAGGACGATCTCTTATGGGACTTATAAACTGAGAGAGAACAACCTCCACCCAGGACAGGGACCCTGAATTTAAGGGTTTATATTAAAAATGTTGTCCGTACGGCTTAGTATTGTAAAACATGAATTTCGTGACTAGCATGATGTGATGCGGCTGGTGCTGCACTAATAAGCCCCGGCGCTGGCACTGAAGACAAAGAACATGGTGCGTATACTGCAAAGCGTCCCCATGTTCTCTGTCTTCAGGGCCGGCCACATCATCAACAAGTGTGCCCGCTGATGAGGAGCGGGGCAATGGCTGTAACACACAATCGCAGCCTATGGCCGAGATCAGAGAAACTTCTAATCTCCGCTCTTATCCCCATGAATGCCGTGTTCAAAGCGGACTGCTGTATTCAAAGGCAAAATGAGAAGAGCGGAACCTCTGTGATGCGATCGAGGGACATACCATATATGGTCAGACAATCCAGGATCCATTGGAGGACCCCAGGGATGAATGACCATATTTCCTGTTAGGGTATACTTTTACCATTGTACTATCAGTATATAGATATGTGCCAGTACATTATAGATAAAAAATAAAAATGTAAATGAAAAAACTGTAAAAAAATCACAAGGCAAATTTTTGATAATAAATAAACATTAAAAGAAGAAGTCCCAATACATAAAATAATATACACGTATTTGGTATCGTTGCGACCGTAATAACCTACACAACACATTTATAGCATCATTTAGGATGATTGGTGTATGCTGTAAAAAAACAAAAAACAAAAATGAAATAAAAACTGCAGCGGAACTGCATTCACACATTAACCCAATGTTGCCCATTATAACTGAGGTATGTGATGTGGTTCAGAATTGATAACACCTCGTGCATCACATCGAAAAATAAAATATTTTTTTTTGTGTTTCTTTATATTGTTGGCAAAGCATCATTTTGGTATGGAGAATCGCAATACTACACGAAGTATCGGGATTGAAGTCCAAATTCTGGTATTGTGACAACCTTAATCTCATATGTATCCTTTGGCTTTGTAGGTTATGTGTGACGACTGTAGGGAATTGTGGGCACTGTAATGGTAGTCAAAGAGTCAAAAATAGATTTCGGGGAAAATAAATTGCCGGTGACTTTAGTGTTCTCTGTCACGATCTGTGGGTTTGTGGACCCACTGGCCCTTACCGCCGTAGCGGGATAGCAGCTGGCCAACAGAGTACCAATTCAATATATAAATAGTCTAAGCACAAGGGTACCTGCGGTGGTTCAGACAGTAGCAACGGATAGGCACAGATGGGACCTTGACAGTTGACACTAGACGTGGTGTAACACAGCAGGCGGAACCGGTGGCACAACACGACTCCAACAGGTTTAAGGCACAGGAACAAATAGCACGGGATACAGGGCACAGGTAGCAGGGCACGAGAAACAACGGGAACAGGACAACACTAAGGGACCATTTTCAGGACTAACATAGGAAAACACAATAACGCTCAGGCAATGAGAAAAGGTGCAGGGCCCTTCTTATAATCCAGGGTGATCATAAGCTAATTAATGATTTTTCCCATGTGCGGGACACAGAGGACAAGAGCGGAAATGAGCACTGGCGTTTTCTGGGGAGGAGATGCGGGCCACCGCATACAGATCCATGGCTGCGGCCGTCGGAGTGTGAGTAATCCCGACGGGCCACGGCCATGGACGCTATATTCTCTCCATGTCACCGGCAGCTCTACAAAGCCACTCCCAACATCTCAAAAATTTCTGAACCCCTCTAAGTGTCCATATAGGATATTTGGGTTATATCGAGTCACTCCTGAATTTTTGGGTTGTGGGTCAAGTTACCTGGAAAACCACTAAGTCTTGGATGTAGACGTAAAAACTCCCAAGTAAAAAAGAGCAAATTATGGCCACGTTGCCACTACTCTCCAAAGTGGCCAGATTTGGGTGTATCCCATATACCTAAAACTATCGAACATAAAAAACGCTACGACCCATAGATAATTTAAAGCTCTAGTAAAACGGTAATAATCCAGATATACTCACCCGTTTCAGTATTGTATCTGGGCAGTAACTCTCAGGACTGACTTACAATACCTCCGGAGTAAACTTTTACCCCGTGATCTTGTGTTGTCACAACTTCACCAGCTTAGTCAGTTCTTTTTATGATGTCAAAGTCAGGGCGTAACATTGTACTTGTACTATTAACCTTAGATAAATAGTGTGACCTGTGAAGCATTGATACATTTTTCAATTCCGTGAACTAACTGCCCTTCCCCGAAATAAATGGGTACCTGCGGCTAATTTTTTACAGTAAGTGATATTTTATTTTACATATAGAGAAAAGTAGAAATCCAAAAATAGGTTTAATGTTTCGGTCTATACATTCGACCTTCTTCAGACCCTACAAAATGTATATACACAGAAATAAAAAAAAAAAAGTCAGGTCAAACCCACAAATATATACATATATACATTCAATATTAATCTCCCCTAGGCTTAGGGGGAGATAAATCGAAGTTCACATACTGGTATACAGAAGTTTATAGCTAGATCTATTTTACAAAGTATGGATCATTTTGAGGCAAGGTTTCTCTGACCCCAATGCAAAAATTTAAATCTATGTAACGTTTCCATGTTGCGGCATGTTTTTTGAATAGGTCGTTGGGATATATGAATGTTTCTTCAAAGCTCGACATATAACAATTTTCATATGGGGGGCCACATGAGACCCCCATCGCGGTGCCTTGAACCTGTAGGAAACTTAACTTTGGAATACTCTCTATACTCCTTGACTTTATTATTGACACACTATTAATACCGTGCCACTTGGAGTAGATTGTGTGGACCATTTAGAGTTATCTACTCTTTTTGTGTTTTTTGTTTAGTAGTATCATTCTATTCATTTCAGTAATTACTGGCACCATATTGTAGGATATACAGTTCCGTTTATTTCATGGCTTTATTACTAGTAACAATTTGAATGTGTGCTCTGTACCAATGTCATATCACAGTTGCTCTCTCCGTGGCTGCCTCTCCCATAAATGCATTTTGTACTATGTGTCACGTAGGGTTCGTGGACCCACTGGGCCGTACCGCCTTGGCGGTCTGGCGCAGCTGGCCAACAGGGCACAGGTCAGAGTCTATAGTTTATATAGGGTACCTCTGGCAGCTCGGACAGTAGCAAGGCAGGAAATAAGCAGCAGGTAGACGTCAGGCGTGGAGAAGCAGGATAGCCGTGGTATACAGCACAACACGGCTACAGCTAAGCACGGCACTAGATCAGGATACAGGATACAGGAACAGGAACATCAAACACTGGGAGCAGAAAACACTAGGGGACCATTTGCAAGACAGACTAGGAATATAAGAACAAAGCTCAGGTGTGGGAGGATGGGGCTGGGACCTTCTTATAGCTCAGGGTGCTCTGGACCAATTAGCTCAAACATCAACATGCTTGCGCTCTGGCTTCTCAAGTCTGGACTGAGCTCGTGAGCGCACCCTGGTGGTCACTGTAGAGCAGGACGGCCGTATGTGCAAACATCTCTTGGCAGAAGGGTGTCGACTGGATGGAAGGAGTTTGTGGTCAGCGACCACGGACGTTACACTATGTATTCTTCAAAATGATCCATACATTGTAAAACAGATCTAGTTATAGATAAACTTCTGTATACCACTATGTCAACTCCGATTTCTCTCCACCTAAACCTAGGGGAGATTAATATTGAATGTATATATTGGTGGATTTGATTTGACTTTTTTGATTTCTGTGTATATTAATTTTGTAGTGTCTGAAGAAAGTCCAATGTCTAGACTGAAACGTTAAACCTATTTTTGGATTACTGCTTTTCGTTACATGTGAAATAAAATATCGCTTATTGCCTAACACCTTGGAGTGCGGAGTTCCCAATTTTCATACGTTGGCGTGGAAGCACGGACTGCTGCGGGATCAAGAAAGTATCATTTTTAACAGCCTACGTCTTTAACAAGATTTTACACGAGGGTTAGGAGTGATATGAGTGAACATAAAAACAAAAGGCACGGCGCCACATAGTGCAGATCAATTGGGTTTAGGTGAAATGTCAGTAGTAGTATACTATGCTCACCCAGGTAGTGCTTGGATAAGGTAATAGGAAGATCCACAAATGCTGCTGCCGGGATCCAAACTGGTAAACCATGCGGTCACCGCTTGTTGAGATATGGAAGGATAAGTGGAAAAGTATCTATTTATTGTAAAACATTGGTGGCTACGCGTTTCAACGCTGTACCAGCGTCTTCCTCAGGCCATTAAAATTACATACAAAAAAGGTTCTTATATATCATCAGGAATTTGAGTTCACAGGAAGAAGAAAAGCCGCCAAAAGGGGAAAGGTCAAAGAGTGACCGTGACGTCATAAACAACATCTGTGACGGGAAATTTAAAACAAGTTAATTCTCATAAAAAACTAAAAGGAAAGATGACCATCGATATTACCTTATAAAAAGTTACATACAGGAAATTGTAAGGGAATACATGGTTCGAAAAATCACCAGAGGGGATCACTAAAACCCACACTTTGCCCTATATGAAACATATGTGGTTGGTAAAGGGACGTTTTAGGTATAAAAAATGGAGTGTAATCTAAATAGTGATAAATCGCTAATTATATAATGGAAACATAAATGGATGTTACAGAGGGAGAGCGTAATGTCGCCGATTGCTGAATTATTAGGGCAATGCTGATAAGCGTCTCTGTCACTAAGGTCAGTGGTCTATAGAACATATTGGATCAATAAAAAGGTTTTTTTGTTAAAAAATGATGAAATTGCTATCAACGGTAGTAAATAGCTTGTTGTGTAATTAGAACATACAAATGGATGTTTCGGAAGAAAAGCGCGATATCGGTGGTTGCTGGGTAATTCAAACGACGCTAATAAGCGTCTCTGTAGTCTAGGCAACCACAACAGCTAGTGGTCTATGATGCCTATTGGTTAGTAAAAAGACTTGGCTGGAAAAGACTTTTATTAGAAGTAAAGATTGGTATGGATAATAGTGAGTAGCTAGGAAATAGAAGCATACAAATGGATGTTTAAAACTGGAAGCGGGGTTGCCGAGCTACTTAGGGGACGCTGAATGGCGTCTCCGTGGTCAAGGCAAGCGCAGAGGCTATAACAGAGGGAAGGAGTCAAATACCTACACTGGCGGGGGGGGGGAGCTGAAAAACGGTAAGTCATAAAATAATTATTCTATGTTTGTACAGGTCCATTTGTCCATTTGTCGCGTGTGAGTGTAAACATATAAGGTGTCCAGGGAGTAACCGCAGATCAAACCTGGTCCCGGGATCTATACCAACCAGTATGTGTCATAGTTAGGTGAACACCACACCGCGAGCCCCGACGCGCGTTTCGCGGTAGCTTTATCAAGGGGTACTGGGAAGTCTAGAGGTAAGACTATACATGAACAATATATGGGAAAAGCTTCTATGTTGCAACCTGACTCAATTTGATTGGGGGCTTATATATTACAGTCAGAGTGGAGTGGAACTTTCATACGAACTGACATGTAGGTGGACATCAGTCTACGGAAGATTCTGAGATATCATTGAGACCTCCTGGATTTAATGTTTGCAGCTTAAAATCTAGAAGTTCTCCCTTTGTTTCAGTTTGTAAGATCTATTAGGAACATCAGATGGAATCTGTTCGATAGGGGTAATATTTATAGTCTCAAATTGTCGGTTGTGTGTAGAGGCGCAGTGCCGAGAGGCTATGTTTGAGAAAGCCCGTATTGATTTTAAATCTGTGTTTGTTGATTCTGGTGCGTAAACATTGTGTCGTCCTGCCAATTTTTGTAGGTTGCATGAACATTCTAATAGATACACTACGTAGGAGCTGCCACAGTTGAGAAAAGATTTGATCGCAAAGGATTCATTAGTGACTGTAGATGTATAAGTAGCTATTCTATGGGGGATGTTGTTACAGCATAGGCAGCGTGAGCGGCCACATTTGAATGAACCAAAAAGGGTTGGAAACATTTTTGGACTTGGTGGCTTAGACTTTCGTACTCTACTTGGAGCAAGAATGTTCTTGAGTGTTTGGGAACGTCTGAATGTAATTGTTGGCTTGTCTGGTAGTTCCTTATCTAAGTAGGGGTCATTTTTCAGAATGTTCCAGTGTTTGGATGAAATGGCTCTAATAGATTTATTACCACTATTAAAAGACGTGATGAAGTTGGTATTGCAGCATACAGGCTCTATTTTTTTGTTAATATGGTTGATGCGAAGCTCTTGGGACAACTTGGCAGCTTTGGAGCGTGCCCCCTTTATGAGGTTAGTGGGGAAGTTTTTTTCTCTGAATCTCTTCTCTAAGATGTTGCATTCTTTGTTGAAATCGCTATCTTTGGTACAATTTTTCCTCACCCTTCTGAATTGCCCGAAAGGTAAATTTTTGATCCAAGGGGGGTAATGTGCGCTCTTAAAAATCTATGTAGCTGTTAACATCCACCGACTTGAAATGTGTTCTTGTACTGAAATAATTGCTACTTTTGTCGTAATTAATTGTCAAATCTAAAAAATCTATGGATGTTACGGAGAAAGTATGTGTAAAAGATAGATCGAAATCGTTTGAATTTAAAATCTCCATAAATCCAAGAGCTCCTTCCTCCTCACCTTTCCATACAAAGAAGAGGTCATCAATATAACGTCTGTATAGTAACATTTTTCTTTAAAAGGATGGTCCCCATAGATGTGTTTTTCTTCGAAGGCTCCCATATAAAGATTGGCATACGCTGGTGCAAAGCGTGCGCCCATTGCACAACCCTTAACTTGATTGTAAAAATTATTTCCAAAACTAAAAGCATTGTGTGAAAGGATAAATTCAATTCAGTTACTTAAGAATGTCAGTTAAAATGAGAGATGTTCCCCTCAGGTATTTATTCTTGTCTTGAATGACAAAACCGCCCCCTTTATCTGCGGGGCGGATCACAATATCTCCATTATTACGCAGTGTTTTGATCTGCATTCTCTCATGTTGTGTGAGGTTATCTGGAGGGGTACAGGGATTATCAAGTGTTCTAAACTCGTTGCCCACCAGAGTTGAAAAAGTATCTAAGAAAGAACCCTGATGGTGTAATGGGTAAAATTCTGATTTTGGACGAACGTCTACTGAAGCAAAAACGGGAGCGGTGTCAATCGCATAGGGGTCAACTATAACAGAGGGCACTGAGTGAGATTTTAAAATGGCAAAATGCCTCATTAGTGTTAATTTCCTAATGAACCTATTAAGGTCCATAAATAGTTCGAAGGTGTCCGCTGATGCTTTAGGGCAAAATGAAAGACCTTTGTTTAGTAAACTTGTTTCATGTATATTTAGGGTGTAGGAAGATAAGTTTAATAATTTTATAGTTTGATGCAATTTCTCTTCGTGTTGAGTGGTGCAGATAGATTTCTTTCCGCCTCTTCGTCCTCTATATCTCTATCTAATTTTCTTTTGGTTGAAATTCTCTGAATTTTCGGAAAAAAATGAGTGATGGATTGTGCATTTTGGCTCGTAATGTAAGGAATCAGTAAATCTTTGCTGGTCACTATGGGGGTTAGTGGGGACATAGTCAGCTGGGGGGGGAGCCCTAAAAAAGAAACAGTAGAGTGAGTGATATCTGAGGAGGATGTGGGGTAATCTGATTTGGGATAAACAGTTGTTCACCTTTGTTCCTCATGTTGGGATAAAATTTGACTGTTGAATGAGTTATTAGGAAAAATTTCATTCATTGGCAAAGACTTAGAAGGAGGCGTAACTGAAAGGGAAGAAGTGTTGTGTGTGGATAATTGTAAAAGAGACATTGAGTTCTCTTCGATTGAATCATTGAATGGTGATGTGAGGAGATTTATTGTGGGAGTAACTTCAATTTTTTCAGATAATAACTGTAAGCGAAGAAGATGAGTTTCTAAATCTGAGGATTTAAAGGCATTCATAGGTATATTATGATCTGAGTGAGGTGCTGTAGGTGAATCAATTGATTCATCAATTGAACCTAAAGGGGGGGGGGTGTAATTACCATTGTTGCAAGTGAATTTTGACAATGGTGTAATGGTCGGAATGTCATTCATAGCGGTGTTGGAAAAGGTATTCACTACTACTTCCTTATTTGACATCTTAGAATTCGATCTAAGTTTGGAGCTATTCTTAAATGATCTACTGTAAGTGATCAATTTATTAGGAGGAAAGATGGGTTCAGATTGACCTGATTTTTTAGTGTTTTGATGAACATTAAAATCATGTAAAGTATTATTATCTTTACCCGAAGTGGGACGTGTGTCGGACCTCCAATCACCTGAGGGATTAAGGGCATAGTCCGCTCGGTCTCTTTTCAATTTGTCCCTCTGTAACATCCATTTATATGTTTCCATTATATAATTAGCGATTTATCACTATTTAGATTACACTCCATTTTTTATACCTAAAACGTCCCTTTACCAACCACATATGTTTCATATAGGGCAAAGTGTGGGTTTTAGTGATCCACTCTGGTGATTTTTCAAACCATGTTTAACAAATGTATTCCCTTACAATTTCCTTTATGTAACTTTTTATAAGGTATATCGATGGTCATCCTTCCTTTTAGTTTTTTATGAGAATTAACTTGTTTTAAATTTCCTGTCACAGATGTTGTTTATGACGGTCACGGTCACTCTTTGACCTTTCCCCTTTTGGCGGCTTTTCTTCTTCCTGTGAACTCAAATTCCTGATGATATATAAGAACCTTTTTTTGTATGTAATTTTAATGGCCTGAGGAAGACGCTGGTACAGCGTTGAAACGCGTAGCCACCAATGTTTTACAATAAACAGATACTTTTCCATATCACTCCGTCTACCACTGTCAATATCTTTCAAACAGCCACGCAGCAGCGCCTTGCAGGAGTGATATGAGGTCATTTCAAGTGGTTCTTAATGTATTTAATGATATATAATCAAGCAGAGCTCGAACTTTGCTATATGCCTTATATTCTGGAGTTTTTGGGCACAATATAGTTACGGGACCCAATATTAGATCAGAGCTGTAGCTAAACTTTTCTTTTTTTTATAGCAAAGATTCAGAGTGCCACCACCCACACACAGGCACACCTAGGTTTTATCTAAATTTGCCCCCCATAATCTGTACCGGTATATATACGAGGGTGAGTCAAAAATTATCCGCACTCTGGCTGTAGAATTTATTTGAATCAACTTTCAGAAAAGACAAATACATAATTTTTCGACATAGTCTCCCGGGCTTTCGATGCACTTTGTACAACTGTCGACAAGATTTAGTATTCCCACATGAAAATAATTTTAGGCTAAGCTGCGAGCCGCGAATGCACCGCTGCCTTCACTTCTTCATCACACGTGAATCTTCGTCCTCGTACGGCTTCTATCAGGGGACCAAACAGGTGATCGTCCGATGGGGCAAGATCAGGACTATAGGGAGGATGCACGCTCAATGTCGTCATCAGTCGTGGATGGGCGTCCGGCTCCTTCACGGCTGACCTTCCTTGAACTTCTCTATCCGTTCATATGCACTTCTCCAGGACGAAACTCTTTCTCCATACTGTGCACAAAGTCTTCGATATATATCGGCACCAGACGCCCCCTGCGACCACAAAAAAAACAATCACTGCACGCTGCTCTTCTTTAGCGCAAATCACGAGTGGGGCAGCCATTGTTTCTCGCACCGCAGTCCCAAATAAATAGACGTAACAACCGGGGAGAAAGCGACCTTGTATGGAAAGCGCTGATAACACCAATTTAATATAACCGGAGTGCGGATCATTTTTGAATCACCCTCGTATATGTAAGTAAAGGAGCTCTCCGGTATGGTTAGTGAAAAGAGTTTGTGGAGTTTATTAACCTTTGCAACTTTTTTCAGCTCAGCTCGATGTGGCCTTTCTCAAGAAATAGGCATGTGACGAAGTCCTAATCAGTGTAATCAATACAATAGGTTACATATTCAGTACAGAAAAACCATTATGTATTACATAGTATGGCTGAAAAAAGACGTATGTCCATCAAGCCCAACCAAAGGGATGAGAGAAATTATAGAACATTGTCCAGAGGAAGGTTAAAAATTTTTTGAAAAAAAGAATTACCCATAAGGCAGGGCTGTAGCTATGGGGGGCATGTGCCCCAGGCACAACTTAGAGGGGGGCGCCAGCGCCACCTCCTCCTGCACTATAATTGTACCTGTGTCTTTAGGACACAGGTACAATTAGAAGCAATGAATGGCCATTCAGCTCATTTCCATGTGAGAAGCGGTATCGCGCTTCCGTCACTGAAAGGCGCTGAGAGACAGGGAAAGTCATCCTGCCCAGCCAAGCAGCGCCTTTCATAGACACTTCATTCAACCCCCAGGAGACCTGCGCAGAAGAGAGCAGGTCTCCATTGCTGCCGGCCGGCGTGGGAGCGTGATTAAGGTGAGTTTGAATAGATTATTATTTTATTGTAATAAAAAAATGTGTGCCATTATCTACAGGGGGGGGCTTTATCTACAAGGGGGGCTTTATCTACGGGGGGCTTTAGCTACAGAGGGCTTTAGCTATGGGAGCTTTATCTACAGGGGGCTTTATCTACATGGGGGCTTTACTGGGGGGGCTCTATCTACAGGGGGGCTATATACTGGGGTTGGCTATCTATGGTCAACATATACAGGGGTGGGCTATATCTACATGGGGCTATATACAGGGGTGGGCTATCTATGGAGCACTATATACAGGGGTGGGCTATATCTACAGGGGGACTATATACAGGGGTGGGCTATCTATGGAGCACTATATACAGGGGTGGGCTATATCTACAGGGGGGCTATATACAGGGGTGGGCTATCTGTGGACCACTATATACAGGGGTGGACTATATCTACAGGGGGGCTATATACAGGGGTGGGCTATCTGTGGAGCACTATAGGGGGAGCTATTTGTGGGACACTATATACAGGGGTGGGCTATATGGGGGCACTATCTACAGGGGGCTCTATGGGGGCACTATCTACAGGGGGCATGGTGTGTGTGTGTGGGACACAGTCTATGGTGCTATTATAATTAGAGATGCAGTGTATGGTTATTATATTTAGGGGCGTAGTGTGTGGTATAATGAGAACTTTATCTTTGTTTATAGGTGTAGAAATGTTGGAAAAGTGAGAAGCTGAAGACATCTGAGCGGCAAACTGCAGAAATGGTCTGTGACCGGGAGAAGTCATCATAGAGGTCTGGACCGGATGGAGAAAAAGAACTAGAATCTGAGACGTCACCGGTGAGTCATGTTTGTAAATGTTTATTCTGCCTCTAATCAGTAATGTAGTCACTGTATGATCTGCAGCGAGATGATGGGTGGTGTGATATGATTTATTTTTTGTGAAACAGCATCTCCCAGAATATCCTTACCATTGTTCGTGCCATGCTAGGAGCTATAGTTTTACGCCGTACAAACCTATACGGCAGGGGTTGCACGAAATTGAGCTGTATTTGTGCTGGTGCTGTATTTATGTACTGGGCTTGGTTCTGGTGCTGTATACACCGTGTTACAAATTATTTTGCACATTGGATTTAAGTGTGATAAACGTTTAATTATTAGTTTTTCAATGAAACTCATGGATTGGTATTGTGTCTTAGGGCTCTTTGGATCATTGTAATCAATCTCAGACACCTGTGATAATTAGATTGCCAGGTGTGCCCAATCAAAGGAAAACTACTTAAAGGAACAGTGTCATGGCAAATAATTTTTTTATATGTTAAAGATGTTAGTGCTGTAATAAAAACGTTTATATTCATTTGTGTGTTTGTGTTTTACTGTTTCTTATTTTTACACTTTTTCTTCCCTATGGGGGCTGCCATTTTTTGTTCCATTTCTGTGTGTGTCGATTAACGACACACACAGACATGGAGTACGGCAGCCACAGTCCCATAGGGACTGTGAACGGCTCCCGTCCCATTCACGTCCGTGTACGGCGTCTGTGTGGGAACTGCGCATGCGCCGCTCCCACACAGTCCTATTCGAAATTGGCGCCGTCCGGCGCCATTTTCCTGTGGACCGGAAGTCGCGGCCGGACTGTAATATTACTACTTCCGGTCGCGGCTTCCGGACTTGTGCACATGGAACAGCGGCAGCAAAGGGAGCGGACGGGCCGGAGGGAGCCGCGGCGGCAGGAGCAGGTAAGCGATTTCAATGTATGTTAGTGTTTGTGTGTGTTTACTACTGTATGTAAACCTACTACACTGTGGGTTACCTCAAAAAATGGCGACACACAGTGTAGGAGGTTAAACCTTTCAAACCCCTCGTTTATCCCGGCACTAGCCAGGATAAAGGAGGGGGGGATGCTGAGAGCTCACTAGAGCGAGAGCTTTTAACCCAATGTTGCAATGCTGCAATTTTGGGAACTAGCTCCATCTAGTGACCAAAAATGGGTAGTATTATAAATTTGAAAAAATGTATAATATTTCCTGACTCGCGAAAAAAATAAAAAAAATTTGAACAATGTTTAATCACCCACACACTAAATGTTTAAATTTTAAAAAAAAAACATGTTTTTCGGGCGACACCATGCCTTTAAGAAGGACGTTCCACATTATTAAGCAGGCCACAGGTTTCAAGCAATATGGGAAAGAAAAAGGATCTCTCTGCTGCCGAAAAGCGTGAAATAGTGCAATACCTTGGACAAGGTATGAAAACATTGGATATTTCAAGAAAACTTAAGCGTGATCATCGTACTGTGAAAAGATTTGTGGCTGATTCAGAGCACAGACGGGTTCGTTCAGATAAAGGCATAATGAGGAAGGTTTCTGCCAGACAAATTAATACGATTATGAGAGCAGCTGCTAAAATGCCATTGCAAAGCGGCAAACAGGTATTTGAAGCCGCTGGTGCCTCTGGAGTCCCGTGAACCTCAAGGTGTAGGATCCTCCAGAGGTTTGCAAGTGTGCATAAAGCTATTATTCGGCCACCCCTAAACAATGCTCACAAGCAGAAACTGTTGCAGTGGGCTCAGAAATACATGAAGACTAATTTTCAAACCGTGTTATTTACTGATGAGTGCCGTGCAACCCTGGATGGTCCTGATGGATGGAGTAGTGGATGGTTGGTGAATGGCCACCATGTCCCAACAACGTCAGCGACGTCAGCAATGAGGTGGCAGAGTCATGTTTTGGGCTGGAATCATTGGGAGAGAGCTGGTAGGCCCCTTTAGGGTCCCTGACTGTGTGAAAATGACCTCTGCAAAGTACGTAGAGTTTATGACTGACCACTTTCTTCCGTGGTACAAAAAGAAGAACCGTGCCTTCCGTAGCAAAATTATCTTCATGCATGTCAATGCACCATCTCATGCTGCAAAGAATACACTACCGTTCAAAAGTTTGGGGTCACCCAGACAATTTTGTGTTTTCCATGAAAACTCACACTTATATTTATCAAATGAGTTGCAAAATGACTAGAAAATATAGTCAAGACATTGACAAGGTTAGAAATAATGATTTTTATTTTAAAGAATAATTTTCTCCTTCAAACTTTGCTTTCGTCTTGGAATGCTCAATTTGCAGCAATTACAGCGTTGCAGACCTTTGGCATTCTAGCTGTTAATTTGCTGAGGTAATCGGGAGAAATTTCACCCCATGCTTCCAGAAGCCCCTCCCACAAGTTGGATTGGCTTGATGGGCACTTCTTGCGTACCATACGGTCAAGCTGCTCCCACAACAGCTCTATGGGGTTGAGATCTGGTGACTGTGCTGGCCACTCCATTACAGATAGAATACCAGCTGCCGGCTTCTTCCCTAAATAGTTCTTGCATCATTTGGAGGTGTGCTTTGGGTCATTGTCCTGTTGTAGGATGAAATTGGCTCCAATAAAGCGCTGTCCACAGGGTATGGCATGTCGTTGCAGAGTGATAGCCTTCCTTATTCAAAATTCCTCTTACCTTGTACAAATCTCCCACTTTACCAGCACCAAAGCAACCCCAGACCATCACATTACCTCCACCATGCTTGACAGATGGCGTCAGGCACTCTTCCAGCATCTTTTCAGTTGTTCTGCGTCTCACAAATGTTCTTCTGTGTGATCCAAACACCTCAAACTTCGATTCGTCTGTCCATAACACTTTTTTCCAATCTTTCTCTGTCCAATGTCTGTGTGCTTTTGCCCATATTAATCTTTTCCTTTTATTAGGCAGTCTCAGATATAGCTTTTTCTTTGCCACTCTGCCCTGAAGGCCAGCATCCCGGAGTCGCCTCTTCACTGTAGACGTTGACACTGGCGTTTTGCGGGTACTATTTAATGAAGCTGCCAGTTGAGGACCTGTGAGGCGTCTATTTCTCAAACTAGAGACTCTAATGTACTAGTCTTGTTGCTCAGTTGTGCAGCGGGGCCTCCCACTTCTCTTTCTACTCTGGTTGGAGCCTGTGTGTGCTTTCCTCTGAAGGGAGTAGTACACACCGTTGTAGGAAATCTTCAGTTTCTTGGCAATTTCTCCCATGGAATAACCTTCATTTCTAAGAACAAGAATAGACTGTCGAGTTTCACATGAAAGCTCTCTTTTTTCTAGCCATTTTGAGAGTTTAATCGAACCCTCAAATGTAATGCTCCAGATTCTCAACTAGCTCGAAGGAAGGTCAGTTTTATAGCTCCTCTAAACAGCAAAACAGTTTACAGCGGTGCTAACATAATTGCACAAGGGTTTTCAAGTGTTTTCTAATCATCCATTAGCCTTCTAGCACAGTTAGCAAACACAATGTACCATTAGAACACTGGAGTGATGGTTGCTGGAAATGGGCCTCTATACACCTATGTAGATATTGCATTAAAAAACAGACGTTTGCAGCTAGAATAGTCATTTAGCACATTAACAATGTATAGAGTGTATTTCTGATTAATTTAATGTTATCTTCATTGGAAAAAAAACGGTGCTTTTGTTTAAAAAATAAGGAAATTTCTAAGTGACCCTAAACTTTTGAATGGTAGTGTATGTACACAGTGACTCAATGACTGACAAATGTAGAAAAGAGTTACATACCAAAAGTCATGGTCACACACAGGAGGGACGCTTTCACCCGACGCGCGTTTCGGCAAATGCCTTCGTCTGGGGGTGGCATCATCCTAGTGAGACCCCCTCCTATATACTGTCTATCCCATGTGTGAGAAATCAACAGGAACAAGCAGAAGGAGGAAATCGGCGTCAGATGGGGGGTACAAAGATGGAAGCCGCTCCAATGACTGGAACAAAGGAAGAGAATAATATATTCCAGTCATTGGATTCAGCGGTGGGCGGGTGGGCGGGTGCGCTGATGGGGGGAGTGGTCTACGCACCTTCCGCCCGTTGTCTGTGATCGGGACGGTATGTGGGAGGCGCTGTCAGTCATCGCCGTCCCACATCCTCCCTGATGACGTGGCCACCGGAATAATAAAGTTTATATTTTTATATCTTTACAATTTGTGCCCAAGTTGATCATTTTTTCACTTCATAGTGTTCCACTAGTTGTATTTGATCAACGCACAAAGGTTTACTTGGTCATTCTATGGATTTTTATAGTGCCATCAACATAGAATGAAATATTGTATTATAGTTTGATGTTATACACTGCACTATCAATATCGAATTAAATCCCTCCGTGGGTATTTCTTGGTTCTCTCTCTCACAGTAAAGAACCAGCTCCTGGGGTCGGCTATGCCACAGATTCACAGCTCTTACAGTAAAGGACCAGCTCCTGGGGTCGGCTATACCACAGATTCACAGCTCTTACAGTAAAGAACCAGCTCCTATGGTTGGCTATTCCACAGATTCACTGCTCTCACAGTAAAGAACCAGCTCCTGTAATCGGCTATTCCACAGATTCACAGCTCTTACAGTAAAGAACCAGCTCCTGTGGTCGGTTATTGCACAGATTCACCGCTCTTACAGTAAAGAACCAGCTCCTGTGGTTGGCTGTTCCACAGATTCACCGCTCTCACAGTAAAGAACCAGCTCCTGTGGTCGGCTATTCCACAGATTCACAGCTCTTACAGTAAAGAACCAGCTCCTGAGGTCGACTATTCCACACATTCACCACTCTTACAGTAAAGAACCAGCTCCTGTGGTTGACTATTCCACAGATTCACCGCTCTCACAGTAAAGAACCAGCTCCTGTGGTCGGCTATTCCACAGATTCACAGCTCTTACAGTAAAGAACCAGCTCCTGTGGTTGGCTGTTCCACAGATTCACCGCTCTCACAGTAAAGAACCAGCTCCTGTGGTCGGCTATTCCACAGATTCACAGCTCTTACAGTAAAGAACCAGCTCCTGAGGTCGACTATTCCACACATTCACCACTCTTACAGTAAAGAACCAGCTCCTGTGGTTGACTATTCCACAGATTCACCGCTCTCACAGTAAAGAACCAGCTCCTGTGGTCGGTTATTCCACAGATTCACAGCTCTTACAGTAAAGAACCAGCTCTTGTGGTTGGCTATTCCACAGATTCACCGCACTCACAGTAAAGAACCAGCTCCTGTGGTTGGCTATTCTACAGATTCACCGCTCTAACAGTAAAGAACAAGCTCCTGTGGTCGGCTATTCCACAGATTCACAGCTCTTACAGTAAAGAACCAGCTCCTGTGGTCGGCTATTGCACAGATTCACCACTCTTACAGTAAAGAACCAGCTCCTGAGGTCGACTATTCCACACATTCACCGCTCTTACAGTAAAGAAGACTTTTGTCACCTCTGGAGATGAAGCTTTTTTTTTCTCCAGACGGAGGGAGCGCCCCTTGTTTTTTGAGGGGGTTTTACAAGGAACAGGATTTCACCATATTTTTAGTATGTGGCATTAATATATTTATATAAGTTAATCATGTCCCCCCTTAGTCGTCTCTTCTCAAGGCTAAATAGGTTTAGTTCTTTTAATCTTTCCTCATAACTTAGATTCTCCGCGCCCCTTATTAGCTTCGTTGCTCTTCTTTGTATTTTTTCCTCCTTTCTATGAACTGGAGCCCAGAACTGAACTGCATATTCTAGATGAGGCCTCACTAATGCTTTGTAATGTGATTTTCCACTAACGCTCATGTTATGATCTCAAAAAGAAAAGCGGCTCCAGAGATCTGGATTTCATGGTCTGCTGGTGCCATCTCGTGGATTTAAGAAGACATTTCCTTGATGTTATTTTCACGTCAGATTTGCACCCGTGCAGGACCCAATTTCGCAGATCCCTCATAGACTTGAGTCTATTAAGGGATCCATGAAAACGGGAAAAATCGGATATGTTATTTGTATTTGTGATGGTGCATTATGTGTGGTTTATTGTGAGCCCTCAGCAGGTGAGGGATGACTCTGTAATCAGGTACCACAGGTCGTGTCTCCAGCCTATGGACAATCAGACGAGTCCACAAGACATAAAGTGACCTCATTGTCCAGTCCCCACAGGGGATCATCAGGATGCACCACAGTTATAGTCAACTCAGGTGCAGACCGGCAAACAAAGGTGATCCAATTATCTTCCCCATTGTGTCCTCATCCCGGCTGTGGCAATACACATAATAGTACAAAGCACCACAACTCACATACAGACAGTAGAGGCACAAACTAAAGTCATTATAATGATGGTGACTAGAAACTGCCAAGATGTTCCTCCCCCTGAGGGGTATATAAGGGCTTGTCCTGGGGAGGATAGAGATCTTCTGAATTTAGACCTTCAAAAGAGCTGAAGCTGAGGCCGGCGCTCTGAAGATGTTCCTGTGATTATCTTATTTTGTGGACTGTGTGTTGTTCCTGCATTGAACGCGACATGTTCTTTCAACATTGGATGCCATAAACCCTGTTGGAGTTACCCTGTCATCACTGGCTCTGTTGATCGTGCATTAACCTAACGAACCCCATCAAAGGGGCATTATACTGTGTGGAGACAGTAATGGGGGCATTTTACTGTGTGGAGGGCAGTTATGGGGGCATTATACTGTGTGGAGGGCAGTTATGAGGTATTATACTGTGTGGAGGCAGTTATGAGGTATTATACTGTGTGGAGGCAGCTATGGGGGCATTATACTGTGTGGAGGGCAGTTATGGGGGCATTATACTGTGTGGAGGGCAGTTATGAGGTATTATACTGTGTGGAGGGCAGTTATGGGGGCATTATACTGTGTGGAGGCAGTTATGGGGGCATTATACTGTGTGGAGGGCAGTTATGAGGTATTATACTGTGTGGAGGGCAGTTATGGGGGCATTATACTGTGTGGAGGGCAGTTATGGGGGCATTATACTGTGTGGAGGCAGTTATGGGGGCATTATACTGTGTGGAGGCAGCTATGGGGGCATTATACTGTGTGGAGACAGTAATGGGGGCATTTTACTGTGTGGAGGGCAGTTATGGGGGCATTATACTGTGTGGAGGGCAGTTATGGGGGCATTATACTGTGTAGAGGGCAGTTATAGGGGCATTATACTGTGTGGAGGGCAGTTATGGGGGCATTATACTGTGTGGAGACAGTAATGGGGGCATTTTACTGTGTGGAGGGCAGTTATGGGGGCATTATACTGTGTGGAGGGCAGTTATGAGGTATTATACTGTGTGGAGGCAGTTATGAGGTATTATACTGTGTGGAGGCAGCTATGGGGGCATTATACTGTGTGGAGGGCAGTTATGGGGGCATTATACTGTGTGGAGGGCAGTTATGAGGTATTATACTGTGTGGAGGGCAGTTATGGGGGCATTATACTGTGTGGAGGCAGTTATGGGGGCATTATACTGTGTGGAGGGCAGTTATGAGGTATTATACTGTGTGGAGGGCAGTTATGGGGGCATTATACTGTGTGGAGGGCAGTTATGGGGGCATTATACTGTGTGGAGGCAGTTATGGGGGCATTATACTGTGTGGAGGCAGCTATGGGGGCATTATACTGTGTGGAGACAGTAATGGGGGCATTTTACTGTGTGGAGGACAGTTATGGGGGCATTATACTGTGTGGAGGGCAGTTATGGGGGCATTATACTGTGTAGAGGGCAGTTATGGGGGCATTATACTGTGTGGAGGGCAGTTATGGGGGCATTATACTGTGTGGAGACAGTAATGGGGGCATTTTACTGTGTGGAGGGCAGTTATGGGGGCATTATACTGTGTGGAGGGCAGTTATGAGGTATTATACTGTGTGGAGGCAGTTATGGGGGCATTATACTGTGTGGAGGGCAGTTATGGGGTATTATACTGTGGGGGCAGCTATGGGGACATTATACTGTGTGGAGGCAGTTATGAGGTATTATACTGTGTGGAGGGCAGTTATGGGGGCATTATACTGTGTGGAGGGCAGTTATGGGGGCATTATACTGTGTGGAGGCAGTTATGGGGGCATTATACTGTGTGGAGGGCAGTTATGAGGTATTATACTGTGTGGAGGGCAGTTATGGGGGCATTATACTGTGTGGAGGGCAGTTATGGGGGCATTATACTGTGTGGAGGGCAGTTATGAGGTATTATACTGTGTGGAGGGCAGTTATGGGGGCATTATACTGTGTGAAGGCAGTTATGGGGGCATTATACTGTGTGGAGGGCAGTTATGGGGGCATTATACTGTGTGGAGGGCAGTTATGGGGGCAATATACTGTGTGGAGGGCAGTTATGGGGGCATTATACTGTGTGGGGGCAGTTATGAGGTATTATACTGTGTGGAGGGCAGTTATGGGGGCATTATACTGTGTGGAGGCAGTTATGGGGGCATTATACTGTGTGGAGGGCAGTTATGAGGTATTATACTGTGTGGAGGGCAGTTATGGGGGCATTATACTGTGTGGAGGGCAGTTATGGGGGCATTATACTGTGTGGAGGGCAGTTATGGGGGCATTATACTGTGTGGAGGGCAGTTATGGGGGCATTATACTGTGTGGAGGGCAGTTATGAGGTATTATACTGTGTGGAGGGCAGTTATGGGGACATTATACTGTGTGGAGGGCAGTTATGGGGGCATTTTACTGTGTGGAGGACAGTTATGGGGGCATTATACTGTGTGGAGGGCAGTTATGAGGTATTATACTGTGTGGAGGGCAGTTATGGGGGCATTATACTGTGTGGAGGCAGTTATGGGGGCATTATACTGTGTGGAGGGCAGTTATGAGGTATTATACTGTGTGGAGGGCAGTTATGGGGGCATTATACTGTGTGGAGGCAGTTATGGGGGCATTATACTGTGTGGAGGGCAGTTATGAGGTATTATACTGTGTGGAGGGCAGTTATGGGGGCATTATACTGTGTGGAGGGCAGTTATGGGGCAATATACTGTGTGGAGGGCAGTTATGGGGGCATTATACTGTGTGGGGGCAGTTATGAGGTATTATACTGTGTGGAGGGCAGTTATGGGGGCATTATACTGTGTGGAGGCAGTTATGGGGGCATTATACTGTGTGGAGGGAAGTTATGAGGTATTATACTGTGTGGAGGGCAGTTATGGGGGCATTATACTGTGTGGAGGGCAGTTATGGGGGCATTATACTGTGTGGAGGGCAGTTATGGGGGCATTATACTGTGTGGAGGGCAGTTATGGGGGCATTATACTGTGTGGAGGGCAGTTATGAGGTATTATACTGTGTGGAGGGCAGTTATGAGGACATTATACTGTGTGGAGGGCAGTTATGGGGGCAATATACTGTGTGGAGGGTAGTTATGGGGGCATTATACTGTGTGTAGGGTAGTTATGGGGGCATTATACTGTGTGGAGGGCAGTTATGGGGGCAATATACTGTGTGGAGGGCAGTTATGGGGGCATTATACTTTGTGGAGGGCAGTTATGGGGGCATTATACTGTGTGGAGGCAGTTATGGGGGCATTATACTGTGTGGGGGGCAGTTATGGGGGCATTCTACTGTGTGGAGGCAGTTATGGGGGCATTATACTGTGTGGAGGCAGTTATGGGGGCATTATACTGTGTGGAGGGCAGTTATGGGGGCATTATACTGTGTGGAGGGCAGTTATGGGGGCATTATACTGTGTGGAGGGCAGTTATGAGGTATTATACTGTGTGGAGGGCAGTTATGGGGGCATTATACTGTGTGGAGGCAGTTATGGGGGCATTATACTGTGTGGAGGGCAGTTATGAGGTATTATACTGTGTGGAGGGCAGTTATGGGGGCATTATACTGTGTGGAGGCAGTTATGGGGGCATTATACTGTGTGGAGGGCAGTTATGAGGTATTATACTGTGTGGAGGGCAGTTATGGGGGCATTATACTGTGTGGAGGGCAGTTATGGGGGCATTATACTGTGTGGAGGGCAGTTATGAGGTATTATACTGTGTGGAGGGCAGTTATGGGGACATTATACTGTGTGGAGGGCAGTTATGGGGGCATTATACTGTGTAGAGGGCAGTTATGGGGGCATTATACTCTGTGGAGGGCAGTTATGGGGGCATTATACTGTGTGGAGGCAGTTATGGGGGCATTATACTGTGTGGAGGGCAGTTATGGGGGCATTATACTGTGTGGAGACAGTTATGGGGGCATTATACTGTGTGGAGGCAGTTATGGGGGCATTATACTGTGTGGAGGGCAGTTATGGGGGCATTATACTGTGTGGAGGGCAGTTATGGGGACATTATACTGTGTGGTTGCAGTTATGGGGGCATTATACTGTGTGGAGGACAGTTATGGGGGCATTATACTGTGTGGAGGCAGTTATGAGGTATTATACTGTGTGGAGGGCAGTTATGGGGGCATTATACTGTGTGGAGGCAGTTATAGGAGCATTATACTGTGTGGAGGGCAGTTACGGGGTATTATACTGTGTGGAGGGAAGTTATGGGGACATTATACTGTGTGGAGGCAGTTATGGGGGCATTATACTGTGTGGAGGGCAGTTATGGGGGCATTATACTGTGTGGGGGCAGTTATGGGGCATTATACTGTGTGGAGACAGTAATGGGGGCATTATACTGAGTGGAGGGCAGTTATGGGGGCATTATACTGTGTGGAGACAGTAATGGGGGCATTATACTGAGTGGAGGGCAGTTATGGGGGCATTATACTGTGTGGAGGCAGTTATGAGGTATTATACTGTGTGGAGGGCAGTTATGGGGGCATTATACTGTGTGGAGGCAGTTATAGGAGCATTATACTGTGTGGAGACAGTTATGGGGGCATTATACTGTGTGGAGGCAGTTATGGGGCATTATACTGTGTGGAGGCAGTTTTGGGGGCATTATACTGTGTGGAGGGCAGTTATGAGGTATTATACTGTGTGGAGGGCAGTTATGGGGGCATTATACTGTGTGGAGGCAGTTATGGGGTATTATACTGTGTGGAGGGCAGTTATGGGGACATTATACTGTGTGGAGGCAGTTATGGGGGCATTATACTGTGTGGAGGGCAGTTATGGGGGCATTATACTGTGTGGGGGCAGTTATGGGGCATTATACTGTGTGGAGACAGTAATGGGGGCATTATACTGAGTGGAGGGCAGTTATGGGGGCATTATACTGTGTGGAGGGCAGTTATGAGGTATTATACTGTGTGGAGGGCAGTTATGGGGGCATTATACTGTGTGGAGGCAGTTATAGGAGCATTATACTGTGTGGAGACAGTTATGGGGGCATTATACTGTGTGGAGGCAGTTATGGGGGATTATACTGTGTGGAGGGCAGTTATGGGGGCATTATACTGTGTGGAGGGCAGTTATGAGGTATTATACTGTGTGGAGGGCAGTTATGGGGGCATTATACTGTGTGGAGGCAGTTATGGGGGCATTATACTGTGTGGAGGGCAGTTATGAGGTATTATACTGTGTGGAGGGCAGTCATGGGGGCATTATACTGTGTGGAGGCAGTTATGGGGGCATTATACTGTGTGGAGGGCAGTTATGAGGTATTATACTGTGTGGAGGGCAGTTATGGGGGCATTATACTGTGTGGAGGGCAGTTATGGGGGCATTATACTGTGTGGAGCGCAGTTATGAGGTATTATACTGTGTGGAGGGCAGTTATGGGGACATTATACTGTGCGGAGGGCAGTTATGGGGGCATTATACTGTGTGGAGGGCAGTTATGGGGTATTATACTGTGTGGAGGGCAGTTATGGGGACATTATACTGTGTGGAGTCAGTTATGGGGGCATTATACTGTGTGCAGGGCAGTTATGGGGGCATTATACTGTGTGGGGGCAGTTATGGGGCATTATACTGTGTGGAGACAGTAATGGGGGCATTATACTGTGTGGAGGGCAGTTATGGGGGCATTATACTGTGTGGAGGGCAGTTATGAGGTATTATACTGTGTGGAGGGCAGTTATGGGGGCATTATACTGTGTGGAGGCAGTTATAGGAGCATTATACTGTGTGGAGACAGTTATGGGGGCATTATACTGTGTGGAGGCAGTTATAGGGGATTATACTGTGTGGAGGGCAGTTATGGGGGCATTATACTGTGTGGAGGGCAGTTATGAGGTATTATACTGTGTGGAGGGCAGTTATGGGGGCATTATACTATGTGGAGGCAGTTATGGGGGCATTATACTGTGTGGAGGGCAGTTATGAGGTATAATACTGTGTGGAGGGCAGTTATGGGGGCATTATATTGTGTGGAGGCAGTTATGGGGGAATTATACTGTGTGGAGGGCAGTTATGAGGTATTATACTGTGTGGAGGGCAGTTATGGGGACATTATACTGTGTGGAGGGCAGTTATGGGGGCATTATACTGTGTGGAGGGCAGTTATGAGGTATTATACTGTGTGGGGGGCAGTTATGGGGGCATTATACTGTGTGGAGGGCAGTAATATGGCATTATACTGTGTGGAGGCAGTTATGGGGACATTATACTGTGTGGAGGGCAGTTATGGGGTTTTATACTGTGTGGAGGGCAGTTATGGGGACATTATACTGTGTGGAGGCAGTTATGGGGGTATTATACTGTGTGGAGGGCAGTTATGGGGGCATTATACTGTGTGGGGGCAGTTATGGGGCATTATACTGTGTGGAGACAGTAATGGGGGCATTATACTGTGTGGAGGCAGTTATGGGGGTATTATACTGTGTGGAGGCAGTTATGGGGGTATTATACTGTGTGGAGGCAGTTATGGGGGCATTATACTGTGTGGAGGCAGTTATAGGAGCATTATACTGTGTGGAGACAGTTATGGGGGCATTATACTGTGTGGAGGCAGTTATGGGGGATTATACTGTGTGGAGGGCAGTTATGGGGGCATTATACTGTGTGGAGGGCAGTTATGGGGGATTATACTGTGTGGAGGGCAGTTATGGAGGCATTATACTGTGTGGAGGCAGTTATGGGGGATTATACTGTGTGGAGGGCAGTTATGGAGGCATTATACGGTGTGGAGGCAGTTATGGGGGCATAATACTGTGTGGAGGGAAGTTATGGGGTCATTATACTATGTAGAGGCAGTTATGGGGGCATTATATTGTGTGGAGGCAGTTATGGGGGCATTATACTGTGTGTAGGGTAGTTATAGGGGCATTATACTGTGTGGAGGGCAGTTATGGGGGCATTATACTGTGTGGAGGACAGTTATGGGGGCATTATACTGTGTGTAGGGTAGTTATAGGGGCATTATACTGTGTGGAGGCAGTTATGGGGGCATTATACTGTGTGTAGGGTAGTTATAGGGGCATTATACTGTGTGGAGGGCAGTTATGGGGGCATTATACTGTGTGGAGGTAGTTATGGGGGCATTATACTGTGTGGGGGCAGTTATGGGGGCATTATACTGTGTGGAGGGTAGTTATAGGGGCATTATACTGTGTGGAGGACAGTTATGGGGCATTATACTGTGTGGAGGCAGTTATGGGGACATTATACTGTGTGGAGGGCAGTTATGGGGGCATTATACTGTGTGGAGGCAGTTATGGGGGCATTATACTGTGTGGAGGCAGTTATAGGAGCATTATACTGTGTGGAGGCAGTTATGGGACATTATACTGTGTGGAGGGCAGTTATGGGACATTATACTGTATGGAGGGCAGTTATGGGGGCATTATACTGTGTGGAGGCAGTTATGGGGCATTATACTGTGTGGAGGACAGTTAAGGGGGCATTATACTGTGTGGAGGCAGTTATGGGGGCATTATACTGTGTGGAGGGCAGTTATGAGGTATTATACTGTGTGGAGGGCAGTCATGGGGGCATTATACTGTGTGGAGGCAGTTATGGGGGCATTATACTGTGTGGAGGGCAGTTATGAGGTATTATACTGTGTGGAGGGCAGTTATGGGGGCATTATACTGTGTGGAGGGCAGTTATGGGGGCATTATACTGTGTGGAGCGCAGTTATGAGGTATTATACTGTGTGGAGGGCAGTTATGGGGACATTATACTGTGTGGAGGGCAGTTATGGGGGCATTATACTGTGTGGAGGGCATTTATGGGGTATTATACTGTGTGGAGACAGTAATGGGGGCATTATACTGTGTGGAGGGCAGTTATGGGGGCATTATACTGTGTGGAGGGCAGTTATGAGGTATTATACTGTGTGGAGGCAGTTATAGGAGCATTATACTGTGTGGAGACAGTTATGGGGGCATTATACTGTGTGGAGGCAGTTATAGGGGATTATACTGTGTGGAGGGCAGTTATGGGGGCATTATACTGTGTGGAGGGCAGTTATGAGGTATTATACTGTGTGGAGGGCAGTTATGGGGGCATTATACTATGTGGAGGCAGTTATGGGGGCATTATACTGTGTGGAGGGCAGTTATGAGGTATAATACTGTGTGGAGGGCAGTTATGGGGGCATTATATTGTGTGGAGGCAGTTATGGGGGAATTATACTGTGTGGAGGGCAGTTATGAGGTATTATACTGTGTGGAGGGCAGTTATGGGGACATTATACTGTGTGGAGGGCAGTTATGGGGGCATTATACTGTGTGGAGGGCAGTTATGAGGTATTATACTGTGTGGGGGGCAGTTATGGGGGCATTATACTGTGTGGAGGGCAGTAATATGGCATTATACTGTGTGGAGGCAGTTATGGGGACATTATACTGTGTGGAGGGCAGTTATGGGGTATTATACTGTGTGGAGGGCAGTTATGGGGACATTATACTGTGTGGAGGCAGTTATGGGGGCATTATACTGTGTGGAGGGCAGTTATGGGGGCATTATACTGTGTGGGGGCAGTTATGGGGCATTATACTGTGTGGAGACAGTAATGGGGGCATTATACTGTGTGGAGGCAGTTATGGGGGTATTATACTGTGTGGAGGCAGTTATGGGGGTATTATACTGTGTGGAGGGCAGTTATGGGGGCATTATACTGTGTGGAGGGCAGTTATGGGGGCATTATACTGTGTGGAGGCAGTTATAGGAGCATTATACTGTGTGGAGACAGTTATGGGGGCATTATACTGTGTGGAGGCAGTTATGAGGTATTATACTGTGTGGAGGGCAGTTATGGGACATTATACTGTGTGGAGGCAGTTATGGGGGCATTATACTGTGTGGAGGGCAGTTATGAGGTATTATACTGTGTGGAGGACAGTTATGGGGGCATTATACTGTGTGGAGGCAGTTATGGGGGCATTATACTGTGTGGAGACAGTAATGGGGGCATTTTACTGTGTGGAGGGCAGTTATGGGGGCATTATACTGTGTGGAGGGCAGTTATGAGGTATTATAATGTGTGGAGGGCAGTTATGGGGGCATTATACTGTGTGGAGGCAGTTATGGGGGCATTATACTGTGTGGAGGGCAGTTATGAGGTATTATACTGTGTGGAGGGCAGTTATGGGGGCATTATACTGTGTGGAGGCAGTTATGGGGGCATTATACTGTGTGGAGGGCAGTTATGGGGGCATTATACTGTGTGGAGGGCAGTTATGGGGGCAATATACTGTGTGGAGGGCAGTTATGGGGGCATTATACTGTGTGGGGGCAGTTATGAGGTATTATACTGTGTGGAGGGCAGTTATGGGGGCATTATACTGTGTGGAGGCAGTTATGGGGGCATTATACTGTGTGGAGGGCAGTTATGAGGTATTATACTGTGTGGAGGGCAGTTATGGGGGCATTATACTGTGTGGAGGGCAGTTATGGGGGCATTATACTGTGTGGAGGGCAGTTATGGGGGCATTATACTGTGTGGAGGGCAGTTATGGGGGCATTATACTGTGTGGAGGGCAGTTATGAGGTATTATACTGTGTGGAGGGCAGTTATGGGGACATTATACTGTGTGGAGGGCAGTTATGGGGGCATTTTACTGTGTGGAGGACAGTTATGGGGGCATTATACTGTGTGGAGGGCAGTTATGAGGTATTATACTGTGTGGAGGGCAGTTATGGGGGCATTATACTGTGTGGAGGCAGTTATGGGGGCATTATACTGTGTGGAGGGAGTTATGAGGTATTATACTGTGTGGAGGGCAGTTATGGGGGCATTATACTGTGTGGAGGCAGTTATGGGGGCATTATACTGTGTGGAGGGCAGTTATGAGGTATTATACTGTGTGGAGGGCAGTTATGGGGGCATTATACTGTGTGGAGGGCAGTTATGGGGCAATATACTGTGTGGAGGGCAGTTATGGGGGCATTATACTGTGTGGGGGCAGTTATGAGGTATTATACTGTGTGGAGGGCAGTTATGGGGGCATTATACTGTGTGGAGGCAGTTATGGGGGCATTATACTGTGTGGAGGGAAGTTATGAGGTATTATACTGTGTGGAGGGCAGTTATGGGGGCATTATACTGTGTGGAGGGTGTGATGGTGCATTATGTGTGGTTTATTGTGAGTCCTCAGCAGAGAGGGATAACTCTCTAATCAAGTACCACAGGTCGTGTCTCCAGCCTATGGACAATTGGACGAGTCAGAGGTGAAGTCCACAAGACAAAGTGTTGTCATTGTCCAGACCCCACAGGGGGTCATCAGGAGGCACCACAGTTATATTCAGCTCAGGTGCAGACCAGCAAACAAAGGTGATCCAATTATCTTCCCCATTGTGTTCTCATCCTGACTGTGGCAATACACATCATAGCACAAAGGACCACAACTCACTTACAGACAGTGTATGAGGCCAGCACTCTGAAGATGTTCCTGTGACTACCTTATTTTGTGGACTGTGTGTTGTTCCTGCATTGAACGTGACTTGTTCTGTCAGCATTGGATGCAATAAACCCTGTTGGAGTTGCCCTGTCGTCACTGGCTCTGTTGATCGTGTATTAACGTAACGAACCCCATGACAACTGGTGTCAGAAGTGGGATCAACAGAGTGCAGGAGAGATGGACAGAGGTCTGAACACCAGGATGTCTATCGTGAGGAGAGCAATTGTATTTTACCAGGAGGCAATGGACTGCCTTGGACCAAAGTTTACAGAAGACATTGAATGTTGGGCTTGGGATAAGTCTCTGACTATGGCAAGGAAGGAACAAGTTCTTGTGCGAGCTCGGGAGTTGCACCAGGAGACCATGGATGCTCTGGGATGTTTGGCCTCCAACGATGATAAGTTCTGGGACTGGGACTGGAATTGGTGTCTGGCAACAGCGGAGCGAGAGGTGCCGCAAACATGGTGTGAACGGCCAGCACAGTGTTATAAGGATTGTGCTGCTGCTCCAGGCTCGGATCGCTACAGATCTCCAGAGAAAGCTCCAGAGTGTCCTGAGGTGAGTGATGTGACGTCTGTGGGCAGCTTATACCATAAGACATGGGAGCACCAGGAGGAAGTAAAGGATTCTGGGCTTGATTCAGGACCGGAAGGAGTGCATACAGAGGATGTCAATGTATCTGCAGAAACGGGTCCTGTGGATGATGAAGATGCAGGAGATGTGGCTAGCACTGGTGTGGATGATGATACAGGAGATATAACTAGCACTGGTGTGGATGATGAGGACACAGGCGATATAACTAGCACTGGACCTCCTGAAACCTTTGGCACTGAGATCACCAGTGCCAGTTCTGAAAGCCCAACTGAGGTTAAGTCACACGATACAGCCCCACTAGTGAGCAATGATGTTTGTGCTTCTCCTGGCGATGTGTTTCCTGCATTCCCTTCACCCCAGGATTTCCAAGAGGTTGAGGAATCCAGCTGTATTATTACCTTGAGGTCTGATTTGTCTTTGTCCAGTGATGTTGTGGATATTACGGTCAGTATGGCCTCTCCAAGTGCACAGTCTTCCAACATGGATGAGGATGACACTGGAGTGTCAGCGAGTTCTATGGTGGAAGGAGTGTTGGAGGAGCAAGGCTGCGAAGGACAACAAGACACTGGTCCCAACAGCAGTGATGACCTTCATGATGGTGAGACTTCAGACCCTTTTCAAATATGCCCATGGCCCTTGTTTTCTCAAACCGATTGGACTTCTATCTCCCCATCTTCTGCCACCAACTTCTCTGGACTCACTACAATTCTGAACAGTGACTGTATTTTCTGGAATGATCTTTGCCTGGGTGATGGGTCAGATAGCCGGCCAGCATTACCCAATATATTGTGGTGGGATGCAGTGGGGAGGAAAGCGTCTGGATGGGCCATGTGGAGTCTGCAGAAACCTGTAAACTGGATAAAAGGTCCCAAGAAACCTCCAGACCCCAGAGACTCCATCTCACGAGCTGGACTGTCCTGGAGGCCACCGGATCAGCTCTTTCAAAGCGAACAGATGACGTGGAACTTTTGTGGAAGTGTCTTGAACTTCGTGGTTGTGTTTCCAGACATTGCACTTGGCCCCGGATATACATGTGCACTGGACTTTCTTTACAGCCTGTGGACTGTTCTTATTGAACTGCAATAAGTGGCTTATGAGTGAGGTGGCCAGCGGCCTGTGTAGGCCACATGGCCAGCTCACTTATTATATGAGGGGAGAGGTTGTGATGGTGCATTATGTGTGGTTTATTGTGAGTCCTCAGCAGAGAGGGATAACTCTCTAATCAAGTACCACAGGTCGTGTCTCCAGCCTATGGACAATTGGACGAGTCAGAGGTGAAGTCCACAAGACAAAGTGTTGTCATTGTCCAGACCCCACAGGGGGTCATCAGGAGGCACCACAGTTATATTCAGCTCAGGTGCAGACCAGCAAACAAAGGTGATCCAATTATCTTCCCCATTGTGTTCTCATCCTGACTGTGGCAATACACATCATAGCACAAAGGACCACAACTCACTTACAGACAGTGTATGATTACAAACTAAAGTCATTCTAATGATGGTGACTAGAAACTGCCAAGATGTTCCTCCCCCTGAGTGGATATAAGGGCTTGTCCTGGGGAGGATGGGGATCTTCTGGATTTAGACCTGAAGGAGAGCTGAAGCTGAGGCCAGCACTCTGAAGATGTTCCTGTGACTACCTTATTTTGTGGACTGTGTGTTGTTCCTGCATTGAACGTGACTTGTTCTGTCAGCATTGGATGCAATAAACCCTGTTGGAGTTGCCCTGTCGTCACTGGCTCTGTTGATCGTGTATTAACGTAACGAACCCCATGACAGAGGGCAGTTATGGGGGCATTATACTGTGTGGAGGGCAGTTATGGGGGCATTATACTGTGTGGAGGGCAGTTATGGGGGCATTATACTGTGTGGAGGGCAGTTATGAGGTATTATACTGTGTGGAGGGCAGTTATGAGGACATTATACTGTGTGGAGGGCAGTTATGGGGGCAATATACTGTGTGGAGGGTAGTTATGGGGGCATTATACTGTGTGTAGGGTAGTTATGGGGGCATTATACTGTGTGGAGGGCAGTTATGGGGGCAATATACTGTGTGGAGGGCAGTTATGGGGGCATTATACTTTGTGGAGGGCAGTTATGGGGGCATTATACTGTGTGGAGGCAGTTATGGGGGCATTATACTGTGTGGGGGGCAGTTATGGGGGCATTATACTGTGTGGAGGCAGTTATGGGGGCATTATACTGTGTGGAGGCAGTTATGGGGGCATTATACTGTGTGGAGGGCAGTTATGGGGGCATTATACTGTGTGGAGGGCAGTTATGGGGGCATTATACTGTGTGGAGGGCAGTTATGAGGTATTATACTGTGTGGAGGGCAGTTATGGGGGCATTATACTGTGTGGAGGCAGTTATGGGGGCATTATACTGTGTGGAGGGCAGTTATGAGGTATTATACTGTGTGGAGGGCAGTTATGGGGGCATTATACTGTGTGGAGGCAGTTATGGGGGCATTATACTGTGTGGAGGGCAGTTATGAGGTATTATACTGTGTGGAGGGCAGTTATGGGGGCATTATACTGTGTGGAGGGCAGTTATGGGGGCATTATACTGTGTGGAGGGCAGTTATGAGGTATTATACTGTGTGGAGGGCAGTTATGGGGACATTATACTGTGTGGAGGGCAGTTATGGGGGCATTATACTGTGTGGAGGGCAGTTATGGGGGCATTATACTCTGTGGAGGGCAGTTATGGGGGCATTATACTGTGTGGAGGCAGTTATGGGGGCATTATACTGTGTGGAGGGCAGTTATGGGGGCATTATACTGTGTGGAGACAGTTATGGGGGCATTATACTGTGTGGAGGCAGTTATGGGGGCATTATACTGTGTGGAGGGCAGTTATGGGGGCATTATACTGTGTGGAGGGCAGTTATGGGGACATTATACTGTGTGGTTGCAGTTATGGGGGCATTATGCTGTGTGGAGGACAGTTATGGGGGCATTATACTGTGTGGAGGCAGTTATGAGGTATTATACTGTGTGGAGGGCAGTTATGGGGGCATTATACTGTGTGGAGGCAGTTATAGGAGCATTATACTGTGTGAAGGGCAGTTACGGGGTATTATACTGTGTGGAGGGAAGTTATGGGGACATTATACTGTGTGGAGGCAGTTATGGGGGCATTATACTGTGTGGAGGGCAGTTATGGGGGCATTATACTGTGTGGGGGCAGTTATGGGGCATTATACTGTGTGGAGACAGTAATGGGGGCATTATACTGAGTGGAGGGCAGTTATGGGGGCATTATACTGTGTGGAGACAGTAATGGGGGCATTATACTGAGTGGAGGGCAGTTATGGGGGCATTATACTGTGTGGAGGCAGTTATGAGGTATTATACTGTGTGGAGGGCAGTTATGGGGGCATTATACTGTGTGGAGGCAGTTATAGGAGCATTATACTGTGTGGAGACAGTTATGGGGGCATTATACTGTGTGGAGGCAGTTATGGGGCATTATACTGTGTGGAGGCAGTTTTGGGGGCATTATACTGTGTGGAGGGCAGTTATGAGGTATTATACTGTGTGGAGGGCAGTTATGGGGGCATTATACTGTGTGGAGGCAGTTATGGGGTATTATACTGTGTGGAGGGCAGTTATGGGGACATTATACTGTGTGGAGGCAGTTATGGGGGCATTATACTGTGTGGAGGGCAGTTATGGGGGCATTATACTGTGTGGGGGCAGTTATGGGGCATTATACTGTGTGGAGACAGTAATGGGGGCATTATACTGAGTGGAGGGCAGTTATGGGGGCATTATACTGTGTGGAGGGCAGTTATGAGGTATTATACTGTGTGGAGGGCAGTTATGGGGGCATTATACTGTGTGGAGGCAGTTATAGGAGCATTATACTGTGTGGAGACAGTTATGGGGGCATTATACTGTGTGGAGGCAGTTATGGGGGATTATACTGTGTGGAGGGCAGTTATGGGGGCATTATACTGTGTGGAGGGCAGTTATGAGGTATTATACTGTGTGGAGGGCAGTTATGGGGGCATTATACTGTGTGGAGGCAGTTATGGGGGCATTATACTGTGTGGAGGGCAGTTATGAGGTATTATACTGTGTGGAGGGCAGTCATGGGGGCATTATACTGTGTGGAGGCAGTTATGGGGGCATTATACTGTGTGGAGGGCAGTTATGAGGTATTATACTGTGTGGAGGGCAGTTATGGGGGCATTATACTGTGTGGAGGGCAGTTATGGGGGCATTGTACTGTGTGGAGCGCAGTTATTAGGTATTATACTGTGTGGAGGGCAGTTATGGGGACATTATACTGTGTGGAGGGCAGTTATGGGGGCATTATACTGTGTGGAGGGCAGTTATGGGGTATTATACTGTGTGGAGGGCAGTTATGGGGACATTATACTGTGTGGAGTCAGTTATGGGGGCATTATACTGTGTGCAGGGCAGTTATGGGGGCATTATACTGTGTGGGGGCAGTTATGGGGCATTATACTGTGTGGAGACAGTAATGGGGGCATTATACTGTGTGGAGGGCAGTTATGGGGGCATTATACTGTGTGGAGGGCAGTTATGAGGTATTATACTGTGTGGAGGGCAGTTATGGGGGCATTATACTGTGTGGAGGCAGTTATAGGAGCATTATACTGTGTGGAGACAGTTATGGGGGCATTATACTGTGTGGAGGCAGTTATAGGGGATTATACTGTGTGGAGGGCAGTTATGGGGGCATTATACTGTGTGGAGGGCAGTTATGAGGTATTATACTGTGTGGAGGGCAGTTATGGGGGCATTATACTATGTGGAGGCAGTTATGGGGGCATTATACTGTGTGGAGGGCAGTTATGAGGTATAATACTGTGTGGAGGGCAGTTATGGGGGCATTATATTGTGTGGAGGCAGTTATGGGGGAATTATACTGTGTGGAGGGCAGTTATGAGGTATTATACTGTGTGGAGGGCAGTTATGGGGACATTATACTGTGTGGAGGGCAGTTATGGGGGCATTATACTGTGTGGAGGGCAGTTATGAGGTATTATACTGTGTGGGGGGCAGTTATGGGGGCATTATACTGTGTGGAGGGCAGTAATATGGCATTATACTGTGTGGAGGCAGTTATGGGGACATTATACTGTGTGGAGGGCAGTTATGGGGTATTATACTGTGTGGAGGGCAGTTATGGGGACATTATACTGTGTGGAGGCAGTTATGGGGGCATTATACTGTGTGGAGGGCAGTTATGGGGGCATTATACTGTGTGGGGGCAGTTATGGGGCATTATACTGTGTGGAGACAGTAATGGGGGCATTATACTGTGTGGAGGCAGTTATGGGGGTATTATACTGTGTGGAGGCAGTTATGGGGGTATTATACTGCGTGGAGGGCAGTTATGGGGGCATTATACTGTGTGGAGGCAGTTATAGGAGCATTATACTGTGTGGAGACAGTTATGGGGGCATTATACTGTGTGGAGGCAGTTATGGGGGATTATACTGTGTGGAGGGCAGTTATGGGGGCATTATACTGTGTGGAGGGCAGTTATGGGGGATTATACTGTGTGGAGGGCAGTTATGGAGGCATTATACTGTGTGGAGGCAGTTATGGGGGATTATACTGTGTGGAGGGCAGTTATGGAGGCATTATACGGTGTGGAGGCAGTTATGGGGGCATAATACTGTGTGGAGGGAAGTTATGGGGTCATTATACTATGTAGAGGCAGTTATGGGGGCATTATATTGTGTGGAGGCAGTTATGGGGGCATTATACTGTGTGTAGGGTAGTTATAGGGGCATTATACTGTGTGGAGGGCAGTTATGGGGGCATTATACTGTGTGGAGGACAGTTATGGGGGCATTATACTGTGTGTAGGGTAGTTATAGGGGCATTATACTGTGTGGAGGCAGTTATGGGGGCATTATACTGTGTGTAGGGTAGTTATAGGGGCATTATACTGTGTGGAGGGCAGTTATGGGGGCATTATACTGTGTGGAGGTAGTTATGGGGGCATTATACTGTGTGGGGGCAGTTATGGGGACATTATACTGTGTGGAGGGCAGTTATGGGGGCATTATACTGTGTGGAGGTAGTTATGGGGGCATTATACTGTGTGGAGGGCAGTTATGGGGGCATTATACTGTGTGGAGGGTAGTTATAGGGGCATTATACTGTGTGGAGGACAGTTATGGGGCATTATATTATGTGGAGGCAGTTATGGGGACATTATACTGTGTGGAGGGCAGTTATGGGGGCATTATACTGTGTGGAGGCAGTTATGGGGGCATTATACTGTGTGGAGGCAGTTATAGGAGCATTATACTGTGTGGAGGCAGTTATGGGACATTATACTGTGTGGAGGGCAGTTATGGGACATTATACTGTATGGAGGGCAGTTATGGGGGCATTATACTGTGTGGAGGCAGTTATGGGGCATTATACTGTGTGGAGGACAGTTAAGGGGGCATTATACTGTGTGGAGGCAGTTATGGGGGCATTATACTGTGTGGAGGGCAGTTATGAGGTATTATACTGTGTGGAGGGCAGTCATGGGGGCATTATACTGTGTGGAGGCAGTTATGGGGGCATTATACTGTGTGGAGGGCAGTTATGAGGTATTATACTGTGTGGAGGGCAGTTATGGGGGCATTATACTGTGTGGAGGGCAGTTATGGGGGCATTATACTGTGTGGAGCGCAGTTATGAGGTATTATACTGTGTGGAGGGCAGTTATGGGGACATTATACTGTGTGGAGGGCAGTTATGGGGGCATTATACTGTGTGGAGGGCAGTTATGGGGTATTATACTGTGTGGAGGGCAGTTATGGGGACATTATACTGTGTGGAGTCAGTTATGGGGGCATTATACTGTGTGCAGGGCAGTTATGGGGGCATTATACTGTGTGGGGGCAGTTATGGGGCATTATACTGTGTGGAGACAGTAATGGGGGCATTATACTGTGTGGAGGGCAGTTATGGGGGCATTATACTGTGTGGAGGGCAGTTATGAGGTATTATACTGTGTGGAGGGCAGTTATGGGGGCATTATACTGTGTGGAGGCAGTTATAGGAGCATTATACTGTGTGGAGACAGTTATGGGGGCATTATACTGTGTGGAGGCAGTTATAGGGGATTATAATGTGTGGAGGGCAGTTATGGGGGCATTATACTGTGTGGAGGGCAGTTATGAGGTATTATACTGTGTGGAGGGCAGTTATGGGGGCATTATACTATGTGGAGGCAGTTATGGGGGCATTATACTGTGTGGAGGGCAGTTATGAGGTATAATACTGTGTGGAGGGCAGTTATGGGGGCATTATATTGTGTGGAGGCAGTTATGGGGGAATTATACTGTGTGGAGGGCAGTTATGAGGTATTATACTGTGTGGAGGGCAGTTATGGGGACATTATACTGTGTGGAGGGCAGTTATGGGGGCATTATACTGTGTGGAGGGCAGTTATGAGGTATTATACTGTGTGGGGGGGCAGTTATGGGGGCATTATACTGTGTGGAGGGCAGTAATATGGCATTATACTGTGTGGAGGCAGTTATGGGGACATTATACTGTGTGGAGGGCAGTTATGGGGTATTATACTGTGTGGAGGGCAGTTATGGGGACATTATACTGTGTGGAGGCAGTTATGGGGGCATTATACTGTGTGGAGGGCAGTTATGGGGGCATTATACTGTGTGGGGGCAGTTATGGGGCATTATACTGTGTGGAGACAGTAATGGGGGCATTATACTGTGTGGAGGCAGTTATGGGGGTATTATACTGTGTGGAGGCAGTTATGGGGGTATTATACTGTGTGGAGGGCAGTTATGGGGGCATTATACTGTGTGGAGGCAGTTATAGGAGCATTATACTGTGTGGAGACAGTTATGGGGGCATTATACTGTGTGGAGGCAGTTATGGGGGATTATACTGTGTGGAGGGCAGTTATGGGGGCATTATACTGTGTGGAGGGCAGTTATGGGGGATTATACTGTGTGGAGGGCAGTTATGGAGGCATTATACTGTGTGGAGGCAGTTATGGGGGATTATACTGTGTGGAGGGCAGTTATGGAGGCATTATACGGTGTGGAGGCAGTTATGGGGGCATAATACTGTGTGGAGGGAAGTTATGGGGTCATTATACTATGTAGAGGCAGTTATGGGGGCATTATATTGTGTGGAGGCAGTTATGGGGGCATTATACTGTGTGTAAGGTAGTTATAGGGGCATTATACTGTGTGGAGGGCAGTTATGGGGGCATTATACTGTGTGGAGGACAGTTATGGGGGCATTATACTGTGTGCAGGGTAGTTATAGGGGCATTATACTGTGTGGAGGCAGTTATGGGGGCATTATACTGTGTGTAGGGTAGTTATAGGGGCATTATACTGTGTGGAGGGCAGTTATGGGGGCATTATACTGTGTGGAGGTAGTTATGGGGGCATTATACTGTGTGGGGGCAGTTATGGGGACATTATACTGTGTGGAGGGCAGTTATGGGGGCATTATACTGTGTGAAGGTAGTTATAGGGGCATTATACTGTGTGGAGGACAGTTATGGGGCATTATACTGTGTGGAGGCAGTTATGGGGACATTATACTGTGTGGAGGGCAGTTATGGGGGCATTATACTGTGTGGAGGCAGTTATGGGGGCATTATACTGTGTGGAGGCAGTTATAGGAGCATTATACTGTGTGGAGGCAGTTATGGGACATTATACTGTGTGGAGGGCAGTTATGGGACATTATACTGTATGGAGGGCAGTTATGGGGGCATTATACTGTGTGGAGGCAGTTATGGGGCATTATACTGTGTGGAGGACAGTTAAGGGGGCATTATACTGTGTGGAGGCAGTTATGGGGGCATTATACTGTGTGGAGGGCAGTTATGAGGTATTATAATGTTTTGAGGGCAGTCATGGGGGAATTATACTGTGTGGAGGCAGTTATGGGGGCATTATACTGTGTGGAGGGCAGTTATGAGGTATTATACTGTGTGGAGGGCAGTTATGGGGGCATTATACTGTGTGGAGGGCAGTTATGGGGGCATTATACTGTGTGGAGCGCAGTTATGAGGTATTATACTGTGTGGAGGGCAGTTATGGGGACATTATACTGTGTGGAGGGCAGTTATGGGGGCATTATACTGTGTGGAGGGCAGTTATGGGGTATTATACTGTGTGGAGGGCAGTTATGGGGACATTATACTGTGTGGAGTCAGTTATGGGGGCATTATACTGTGTGCAGGGCAGTTATGGGGGCATTATACTGTGTGGGGGCAGTTATGGGGCATTATACTGTGTGGAGACAGTAATGGGGGCATTATACTGTGTGGAGGGCAGTTATGGGGGCATTATACTGTGTGGAGGGCAGTTATGAGGTATTATACTGTGTGGAGGGCAGTTATGGGGGCATTATACTGTGTGGAGGCAGTTATAGGAGCATTATACTGTGTGGAGACAGTTATGGGGGATTATGCTGTGTGGAGGCAGTTATGGGGGCATTATACTGTGTGGAGGCAGTTATAGGGGCATTATACTGTGTGTAGGGTAGTTATAGGGGCATTATACTGTGTGGAGGGCAGTTATGGGGGCATTATACTGTGTGGAGGTAGTTATGGGGGCATTATACTGTGTGGGGGCAGTTATGGGGACATTATACTGTGTGGAGGGCAGTTATGGGGGCATTATACTGTGTGGAGGTAGTTATGGGGGCATTATACTGTGTGGAGGGCAGTTATGGGGGCATTATACTGTGTGGAGGGTAGTTATAGGGGCATTATACTGTGTGGAGGACAGTTATGGGGCATTATATTATGTGGAGGCAGTTATGGGGACATTATACTGTGTGGAGGGCAGTTATGGGGGCATTATACTGTGTGGAGGCAGTTATGGGGGCATTATACTGTGTGGAGGCAGTTATAGGAGCATTATACTGTGTGGAGGCAGTTATGGGACATTATACTGTGTGGAGGGCAGTTATGGGACATTATACTGTATGGAGGGCAGTTATGGGGGCATTATACTGTGTGGAGGCAGTTATGGGGCATTATACTGTGTGGAGGACAGTTAAGGGGGCATTATACTGTGTGGAGGCAGTTATGGGGGCATTATACTGTGTGGAGGGCAGTTATGAGGTATTATACTGTGTGGAGGGCAGTCATGGGGGCATTATACTGTGTGGAGGCAGTTATGGGGGCATTATACTGTGTGGAGGGCAGTTATGAGGTATTATACTGTGTGGAGGGCAGTTATGGGGGCATTATACTGTGTGGAGGGCAGTTATGGGGGCATTATACTGTGTGGAGCGCAGTTATGAGGTATTATACTGTGTGGAGGGCAGTTATGGGGACATTATACTGTGTGGAGGGCAGTTATGGGGGCATTATACTGTGTGGAGGGCAGTTATGGGGTATTATACTGTGTGGAGGGCAGTTATGGGGACATTATACTGTGTGGAGTCAGTTATGGGGGCATTATACTGTGTGCAGGGCAGTTATGGGGGCATTATACTGTGTGGGGGCAGTTATGGGGCATTATACTGTGTGGAGACAGTAATGGGGGCATTATACTGTGTGGAGGGCAGTTATGGGGGCATTATACTGTGTGGAGGGCAGTTATGAGGTATTATACTGTGTGGAGGGCAGTTATGGGGGCATTATACTGTGTGGAGGCAGTTATAGGAGCATTATACTGTGTGGAGACAGTTATGGGGGCATTATACTGTGTGGAGGCAGTTATAGGGGATTATAATGTGTGGAGGGCAGTTATGGGGGCATTATACTGTGTGGAGGGCAGTTATGAGGTATTATACTGTGTGGAGGGCAGTTATGGGGGCATTATACTATGTGGAGGCAGTTATGGGGGCATTATACTGTGTGGAGGGCAGTTATGAGGTATAATACTGTGTGGAGGGCAGTTATGGGGGCATTATATTGTGTGGAGGCAGTTATGGGGGAATTATACTGTGTGGAGGGCAGTTATGAGGTATTATACTGTGTGGAGGGCAGTTATGGGGACATTATACTGTGTGGAGGGCAGTTATGGGGGCATTATACTGTGTGGAGGGCAGTTATGAGGTATTATACTGTGTGGGGGGGCAGTTATGGGGGCATTATACTGTGTGGAGGGCAGTAATATGGCATTATACTGTGTGGAGGCAGTTATGGGGACATTATACTGTGTGGAGGGCAGTTATGGGGTATTATACTGTGTGGAGGGCAGTTATGGGGACATTATACTGTGTGGAGGCAGTTATGGGCGCATTATACTGTGTGGAGGGCAGTTATGGGGGCATTATACTGTGTGGGGGCAGTTATGGGGCATTATACTGTGTGGAGACAGTAATGGGGGCATTATACTGTGTGGAGGCAGTTATGGGGGTATTATACTGTGTGGAGGCAGTTATGGGGGTGTGATGGTGCATTATGTGTGGTTTATTGTGAGTCCTCAGCAGAGAGGGATAACTCTCTAATCAAGTACCACAGGTCGTGTCTCCAGCCTATGGACAATTGGACGAGTCAGAGGTGAAGTCCACAAGACAAAGTGTTGTCATTGTCCAGACCCCACAGGGGGTCATCAGGAGGCACCACAGTTATATTCAGTTCAGGTGCAGACCAGCAATCAAGGGTGATCCAATTATCTTCCCCATTGTGTTCTCATCCTGGCTGTGGCAATCCACATAATAGCACAAAGGACCACAACTCACTTACAGACAGTGTATGATTACAAACTAAAGTCATTATAATGATGGTGACTAGAAACTGCCAAGATGTTCCTCCCCCTGAGGGGTATATAAGGGCTTGTCCTGGGGAGGATGGAGATCTTCTGGATTTAGACCTGAAGGAGAGCTGAAGCTGAGGCCAGCACTCTGAAGATGTTCCTGTGACTACCTTATTTTGTGGACTGTGTGTTGTTCCTGCATTGAACGTGACTTGTTCTGTCAACATTGGATGCAATAAACCCTGTTGGAGTTGCCCTGTCGTCTCTGGCTCTGTTGATCGTGTATTAATGTAACGAACCCCATGACAACTGGTGTCAGAAGTGGGATCAACAGAGTGCAGGAGAGATGGACAGAGGTCTGCACACCAGGATGTCTATCGTGAGGAGAGCAATTGTGTTTTACCAGGAGGCAATGGACTGCCTTGGACCAAAGTTTACAGAAGACATTGAATGTTGGGCTTGGGATAAGTCTCTGACTATGGCAAGGAAGGAACAAGTTCTTGTGCGAGCTCGGGAGTTGCACCAGGAGACCATGGATGCTCTGGGATGTTTGGCCTCCAACGATGATAAGTTCTGGGACTGGGACTGGAATTGGTGTCTGGCAACAGCGGAGCGAGAGGTGCCGCAAACATGGTGTGAACGGCCAGCACAGTGTTATAAGGATTGTGCTGCTGCTCCAGGCCCCGATCGCTACAGATCTCCAGAGAAAGCTCCAGAGTGTCCTGAGGTGAGTGATGTGACGTCTGTGGGCAGCTTATACCATAAGACATGGGAGCACCAGGAGGAAGTAAAGGATTCTGGGCTTGATTCAGGACCGGAAGGAGTGCATACAGAGAATGTCAGTGTATCTGCAGAAACGGGTCCTGTGGATGATGAAGATGCAGGAGATGTGGCTAGCATTCGTGTGGATGATGAAGATACAGGAGATATAACTAGCACTGGTGTGGATGATGAGGACACAGGCGATATGGCTAGCACTAGACCTCCTGAAATCTTTAGCACTGAGATCACCAGTGCCATTTCTGAAAGCCCAACTGAGGTTAAGTCACATGATACAGACCCCCTAGTGAGCAATGATGTTTGTGCTTCTCCTGGTGATGTGTTTCCTGCATTCCCTTCACCCCAGGATTTCCAAGAGGTTGAGGAATCCAACTGTATTGTTACCTTGAGGTCTGATTTGTCTGAGTCCAATGATTATGGGGATGTTACAGTCAGTATTGACTCTCCAGGCAAACAGTCTTCCAACATGGATGAGGATGACACTGGAGTGTCAGCGAGTTCTAAGGTGGAAGAAGGATCATTGGGGGAGCAGGTCTGCGAAGGACAACAAGACACTGGTCCCAACAGCAGTGGTGACCTTCATGATGGTGAGACTTCAGACCCTTTTCAAATATGCCCAAGGCCCTTGTTTTCTAAAAACGGTTGGACTTCTATCTCCCCATCTTCTGCCACCAACTTCTCTGGACTCACTACAATTCTGAACAGTGACTGTATTTTCTGGAATGATCTTTGCCTGGGTGATGGGTCAGAT